>NW_021703775.1:44595888-45310070 GCF_005190385.1 Monodon monoceros
GAAAAAAAAAAAAAAAAAAAAAAAAAAAAAAAAAAAAGATTCAACTAGCATAGTTCTGCATACCTAGCATATGCTCTATAAATAGCTGTGGATTAGCCGACCATGGATATTGTCAATTTCTTTTCATTCGTTTAAAAAATTCAATTGTCCAAGTATGCATGCCTGCAGAGTGTAACAAATCCTTATTATGAGTCCATTTTGCTTTAGATTCTGGGTATACAATGGTGAACAAGAGAGAGTTTTTGCCTTCAAGGAATTTACTTATAGTGGATGATAACGAAACTTCTAAGGCCATTTTGTTGAATTATATATGTTATATTAAGCATACTGAGTGCATTGCCCTATGCATGGTGCTAGTGATACAAAAAAAATTAACGAAGTACTCTTGCCCTCAGGGAACTTAAAGACTAATTATCTCTAATTAGTCTTTATCTTAAGACCCATGCACATGACTAAATAGCTAGCTGTGTAAGGCCTTGCAGGGTGACAGATGAGGGATGCTCATCTGGTCCTTTCCTCTGTGTTCCAGGCACATGGCTGTCTCCCTCATATACTCCATGGATGGAGTTTCCTGACTCCTCCAGTGACTCAGATTTCTACACTTAGAATTCTTC
This sequence comes from Monodon monoceros, assembly GCF_005190385.1. Taxonomy (NCBI): domain Eukaryota; kingdom Metazoa; phylum Chordata; class Mammalia; order Artiodactyla; family Monodontidae; genus Monodon; species Monodon monoceros. The sequence continues at coordinate 44,596,503 of NW_021703775.1, forward strand.
CCTGCTTTACTTTCATCTATCATTTTTAAACTTCTTTCTTATATTCTCTCATAGCTTCAAAGGGAAAATATCTAGTCACTCTATTCTCACAGAATCCTTTCTGCTTGGAAGAATAATCATTCAGCACAGGGGCTGGGTTTTTTCAGGTATATTATTTCCAGTGAACCATTTAAATCCCTTTTTGCTCTCAGTTTTGATCATTTCAGATTGCATCTGCCGAAGGCCCATTATTGCCACTCTTTAATCAACTTAGTGACCTTCATCACACTGTAGGCAAAGACCCATAGAAGTAATTTTAGCAGAAGTGAATCCCTCATACTTGATTTGATGAAAGGATAAAATCGCTCTATTCAACCTAAGTGACCCTATTTGGACTTTTTATTTAACAAAATCCTGGATTAGCTTAGATTGTCAGTGACCATCTTCACGTAAGATAAAATATAATCACATGACAATGTTAACCTCTTGAAATTGGTTTTAAAGGGGAAAGAGACACAATTAGGTAGAATAAGTGAGAGAGGAAAGGAGGGAGGGCTTTAGAGTAGACTTTATTTTTAGTTTCTTTATTGCAGATGCTAAATTCAGATTTCTAAATATGAATACAGCGTGTCAGACAGCTTTGTGATGGTGCAGACTGCATCATTTATTCTGTAGATGACTGAGCAGGGGAATGCTCTCAGGTTTTATGACTAAATCAAAAATACATTTCCTTTCTTGTAGATGCCTAAATAACACATACACCATAAAGCCTCTGACTGATATTTCTTCTACGGAAGAGGTGTATAATCTTATAAAAAGATTGGTTGCTTTGGTCTGTGTTTATATACAGAGATATATTTTGTTCTTTCTTGTTGTGACCATTGAAGTTGTCTTTTCACTGATCTCACTGTCTCCAATTTCTCCCTATTCCAATCAGCTTTGTATTCTGCTATTGAATTAATCTTTGGGAAACTCTTATATCACTCTTCTACTCCAAACTTCGGCCTCATGTTGTTACTCTAACAAAGGTCAAGCATTTTATCCTAATATTGTAAATACTCAGTTCATTTTTTAAAATGTTATTTATGACTATTTTCTTTTATTGGTTCTGTTTCAATCAAATGAAACTACTGCTAATTGTCATATCCAATACAAACTTTTCAATTTCTAAGCCTTTTCCTTAAACACACTCTCCATTTTCTTAAAGTACATTTCTCTGATCTCCTTACACCTAAAGCTTTTCTGTATTTCAAGACTGATAGGCCACTACTTTTACAAAGTTTTCCCATGATCTCCATTACCATAATTCCTCTTTCTTTAGCTTAAACTCCCAATACGTTTTATTTATGTATTTTGTTGTTCTAACACTTCTTATCCTAATGTATGTAATGTATATGTATGTATACACACAGTTTATATCTATATCTTATTTACTTTGCTAGACTAAACCTACTAAAGGAAACAATAGTATAACCTTCATTGTACCACTTCTTTGTGTACTATCTTTCATACAATAGGCATCTAATAATTATTCCTAATTTAGAATTTGATATGAAGCTTGTCTGTGTTAATCTATAGCCAAAGGTGTAGAATTATGGAAATGCAGAAGTAAAAGGACCCTCAACATAAATAATTTTACTGTTGAGAACAGTGAAAGTGATTCTATTCCATGATGAAACTACATCAGAGGGTATGTGGTAGCCCATCCATATCAGTTGGAATTTCTGGCAAGGGAATAGAAGGATGATGAAAATAGCTTGTGTAGTTAATTGACAGTACTGCAAAACATATTAAAAAGTGATATAATTGAAATACTATTTCAGTAGTATTTAGATTCAAAAGAGGAAAAGTAACAGCATGTGACAGACTACAATATGTGGTCCTGGTACCAATCAAGAGGGACAGTAAGGTCAGGAATCAAAGGCTACATACAGTTTAGGCAGCTATAAATGCTTGATTCAGAGAGGTGGCTCTCATTTTTCATGGCATTTAACTAAAGAGTTGAGTGGGGTGAGATCAATGTTCAAGATACACAGTACACATACTTGGTGCCGCTGGAGGAGAAAAACAAAAGTGGGAAAGAATGAATGTTTAAAATCATATTCAAGAAAATGTACTGATATAAATGAAGATCTGAATCTACATATTACAAGGACCATTTGTATCTGTAAAAATGGACCCATGATGATTATCTCTGAAACAGCAAAGAAAGAAGACAAAGTCATTCATAAAGGAAAGGAAGTAAGTTGACATCGAATTTCTCAATAAATGTTCAAAACAATAAGTAAAGGAATAACATCTTGAAGATACTCAAGAAAGAAGGTGAAGGATGTTATTCCATTCAAGTTGTCCTTTAAATGTGAAGGCTCTAGGAAAAATATGGAACATGCAAGAACTCAGGGGTTATTGTCCCTAGAAGCTTTTCCTAGCAAAATTACTACAAGATGAGCTTTATAAAAAAGTGCCATGGGGGACTTTGACAGAGACATCAGTGGTGAGTATTTTATATATCTAACTGTAGATCAAAGGTCTTAAAGTTGTGGACAAGGACTAAAGGAGAGTTTGTCAGTGTTAAATGCAGTGCCAAAGTAAAAATGACAGAACTAAAACACAGAGAAAGGTGGGAAGGAGGGAATTAAATGATTTCTTTGGATATTGTTTAAAGCTGACGAATAATAGAAACTTTAGTATATTTAAGAGTACAAAGATTAGGCACAAGAAAGATATTAATATTGACTAAAAGTACATGATGGAGAAGAGAAACGGGTCGAAAAGCTATTGTAAATGAATTTTATTGTGACTCACAATCGTGGAACAATATGTATTGTCTGGTGGAAAAGGGGGGCTATGAACGTTACCCAAAATATTAATAAAAAGACAACCAACAGAATAAAATTTCAACTTCTTTGATGCCAAAAGAACACAGAAACAAAACAAAACTTAGTGGCATACAGCCTAAGAATGAAAAGAACTGCAAGGAAATCTTAAATATCATTCAGTAATGTTATTGTAAATAGTGGTATTGAGATTGCTATTTTGTGGTTTCTTGTATGTTATGGAATAAACCAATAATTAAACTGAGATTTTCAGTGTATGAAAAACAGGTACAAGTATTAAATCGAAGAAATTAAATGAAAATCCCATAATGTTAAATTTGCTTTGGGAATATCAATCTGATTCATGATAATATATTTCCTGTATCTGTACAGTGGAAAGGCACAGGAGCTATGGTACTCCATCTGGAATCACCATTTTACTGCCCAAATTTTGTTTTCTAAATTCTATTCTTCACAGAAAGGAATCAGGGTTCCTTGGAGAAATGGCTGATTGTAGGCTCGGAGGAAGGAAAATACAAGGTGAATTTAGGACACCTTGTTGTGCTAGAAAGCAAGGGGAGACTCATGGGTTGGGTCATGGGGACAAGCACTAGGAAGTTCTCATTGGCCAAATTTGGCACATTTTGTACATGCAAAAGAACATGACTGTAGTTGATTGAAACACATGGAGTACCTAAGCATCCAGAGTCCCGAGTCTTTCAAGATATAAAGGAAGAGAAAGATTTAAAACAATGAGTTATTTGCCACTATTGGAGGTAACTATTATGTCAAATCCTTCTGAAAACTGGTAATTAAAGACACATTATTATACATTTATCCTGGTTCTTCAGTGGAAACTATAGTTCTGGCAAACCAAATACTCTAATTCATGAGCAAAAGTTTTCTCTACAGAAGAATGTTAGTTAATAAATACAGAACAAATGAAAGAATTTTAAAAATACACAAAATAATATTATATATTTTATATGTTTCTATGTATGTTTCATATATATACATATATATTTCCAGGGAAGCCTATAATTTTATATAAAAGTTTCCTGTTGTTAATTTTTTTTTTTTTTTTGCCAAAAAGCATTCATTTATTCAGCAATCATTTGAGGACCTAGTATGTGCCTTTGGGGAAAAAAATGCTGACTGTCTAATGTTTTTGCATTATTTTCTCAAGCCAGGTCACTTAAGAGTTATGAATGCCATTAAACTATATAATTTCAGAACTGGAAGGACCCAAGAAGGTCATTTGGTCACTCCCTGCTCCATGCCCCTTCTCATTTTATAAACAGGAATCACATTATCCACTCTCATAACATGAATACTTTATGAACACTATCAGTAACTGAGGAAAGAGAAAGAAATTGACAGACTTCTAAGAAGCTAAAAAACCATTGCACCATATGAAGGTTCGGCTTGTAATTTTAAAATGCTAAGCACTTCTTTCATTTATTTGTTTTTAATCTTCAGAAAATTAAAACACGCAGATGGCCAATCTAGGTCATTATGAATTTTTTTTCTTTCTTTGACCGAATTGCTATTTCCTCTAGATTAATATCAGACTTGAGCTGCATGGCTGAGGCAGAAGTTCAGGGACCAGGGCATACAAGTGCCCTCTCCACTCAATAACCAGCAAACTAATTTGATGTTCCTATTGACTTGAATCTGTCTGCTTTATATCTTGAGCTTACGAGTGTGTGACCTCTTCTGCAGAGATCTGCTGCTTCCGGGCATTTTGTAAAGTGCTGAAATTGTCTGGAAAACTGCTCTTTGTGCTTTGCAAAATAATGGAAAGAGAGTATTTCCTATCTGACTACTGCAGTGATTTCCTAGTAATAAAATTGAAGATGTATGTTTTAATTTTATTTCCATTTAGTTTTGAGAACCATCTTGAGGTATTTTGGTTCCTAACTCTGACTCCTTATCTGTCATCTTTTATGATTCATTGTTTCTCTCAGCTGTAATTTCTTTTCAACTCTTCTTCATAAAAAGCAGCTCCATATTTTCCTGAGTCATTTTCTGTTTCTAATACAAAAGATAATATTTGGCCAGAATCTCAATCTTGAAATGCCATCCATTTTCTAATGTGTTTAGCAATCAGGCAATTAAGAAACTGGCCTTCTCTTTCATCATCTCAGGAAATTAGAGAGATTTTCTTCATAGCTGAACTGCATTTCTGAAAAAAATTGAGAGGGCTTTTGTAATTTATACAGAAATTTTGTTTTCTTTGAACTTTTGTGCATATATTGGTCATTTAAGAAATAAGGAACTTAATTTTCTCTTTTTCCTTTCTTTTTCTTACCTTTGTTATTGTCCTTTTGAAATCTTGCCAGGGCCAAAATGAGTTATTTCAGTGTCCAAGTAACTATGCTTTTGTTTTAGCCATTAAAATAGCAAAGCATGTTATTTTATGGAGGTTATGAAGCAATCTAATAGTTTCTTTCTGTACTCACACAGCAGAAGGCTTTCCCTGGAGGCCTTGAACCACTTCCTGGACATAATTTATTTCCCCAGGTCCTGGGTCTTTACAGACAGCAAGAAGTCTAAAACAGCTTAGGAAGGAAATAACCTTTGTCCCAGGATTTGCACTCATGTCATTGTCTTCTCTTTGCTAGGACCGTTGTTTCTGATTCCCTGACTGAACTCTGAGGACTTGGGTCTTACCTCACTGGATTGACTTACTCTGTCAGATACCTTCTCTAACGGAACTGCCCCTCCAGACTCCTGCTCACCCTGGTCACATTCTTCCGGTAAGATTTTTGCTAAGACTGAGACGTTATTGCCGGCTGGTGCTCTGTCTTCTTCATTCCTGGATCCTCTAACGTAGTATCTTGCCCAGAGTGGGAACTTGATAAACAGTGGCTGCATGATAGTATTGACTGTAGCACACAGTGAGTTGGTCAGAGGTGAGTTGGAGATGCTGTGTTGCTGAGAATTTGTGTGGAGTCTTAGTGTGAGAAAGCTGAGGAGGATGGAGTGGGTACTGAATTATTTTCTTGTATACTTCTCTTTTCCCTCTTCTGTATTTATTTGCACTGAGCTGAAGTAAGTGTTGGTCAGTGCTTGACTGGAAATAGACCATTCCTCTGAATTATATACTCATTGGCTCCTTGATTTTTCCATTTTCTATCCTTCATTGCCCTTTCCAGAATGATATGAATCCCCTTTACCTGAGTAATAGTGCAGGGGATTATCACCTTCCTCATTTAAAAGATATAGTGATGGGCTTCCCTGGTGGCGCAGTGGTTAAGAATCCTCCTGCCAATGCAGGGGACACGGGTTCGAGCCCTGGCGTGGGAAGATCCCACATGCCACGGAGCAACTAAGCCCCTGCGCCACAACTACTGAGCCTGCGCTCTAGAGGCCGCAAGCCACAACTACTGAAGCCCGCACGCCTAGAGCTCTTGCTTCGCAACAAGAGAAGCCACCGCAATGAGAAGCCCGTACACCACAACGAAGAGTAGCCTCCGCTCCCTGCAACTAGAGAAAGCCCGCACACAGCAAAAAAAACTAATGCAGCCAAAAATAAATTAATTAATTAAATAAATTAAAAAAAATTTTTTTAAAGATATAGTGAAATGTCTACATGACCCTGGGAGAGAGGGAGAAGTTTGGATTGCGAGACGTCCAAAGCTCAATGAAGGTGTGTCAAACATTTAAATCTAAACTTCTTCAATGGGGCAAAATGTTTTAGGAGGATCAGGAGACAAGAAACATATAAGTTGTGCCTTCAGTGAACAGCAGGAACATAGGGTCAGGGAAGGAAAGAGGCAAGAGATGTGCTCTGAAAATTCGGAGGGCTCAGGACACTGGGCTCCTGACCTCAGGCAGCTGATCAGCTGTAAGTGTGCCTATGGGAAAGCCATGGGGGGGGGGGCTTTCTTCAAGTCTTGAGTAACTGGTGGCCTTAGACATGAGCTATTGCACCTGTCCTGCTATTGGAACGGGGTTCCCTGTAAAAACAAGCATGTGCTTCACTGACTGCTAAGCTGATGGACAGGACTCTGCCTTTGGTTACCACGGAGGACCCCTTCTGCCAGCCTCCTTCCAGAGTCAGGAAATGTCTTTCTCTTTATACTTTCAACTCAAATGCATCATGTGGATTCGCGTGGCTGCTTTAAGACAGGGACTTGTTTTATTTTCTTCCTTTTCTTTCCTGCACTTTATCTTGTGTTAGTCTTAGACTAGAAAAATGAAAACCCTGGGGGCACTTGGGAGCTTCTGCAACCCAGACAGCAGAGGCTGAAGAGCTCTCTCCTCTCTGTGTTTTTATGTCCTTTCAAAATGTCAGTTGGCACCTTTAAAATAAAGTCTGCCATCAAAGACACGCTCTTCTCCTCCCTGTCTGGTGTGCCAAAGATAGACATTACTCTGTCTGCTTTAGTTCTCCGCTTCCCGTTATGTTTGGCAAAAATGTAATTGGCTCTCCTTTCAGAACAACTTTTATTTATTTTCTTCACTTCAACATTTCCTCTAAACAAGAGGTTTTGCAGCAGGGGAATGTAGACAGCTTTTGTTTTTGCTGCTTCATGATTGGCTTCCCAGTGTTTTTTACAATGAAATTTTGTGCCCAGAAAAGATGCCACGGGAGCCAGGCAGTGCTGGTTTATCCAGGGTGACAGGTCAGATAGGGAGCCAAGTTTACTCAGGTTTGACTCCAGGCTGGGGCTCAGGGCAGGCAGCGGCATTTCTTTCCTGCCTTCTAGTACCCTTCACATCCTGCCTTTGCAAAATTGAATTAGGTAATAATAATAATAACAATAATACTCCCTCTCAGTCAGCTTGTCTTACCCCAAACTTATGTTCCTTAGAGGGTCCTTGCTCTCTATCCTGCTGATTTTATACCAGTCTTTCAAAACCTGGCTCACATGTCATGTGGAATTAACACTGCTGTCTTGTCTGTTGCCATATCACTTTTCACATATGTTGATTACAGTGCTACTGCACTCACTGCGTGGTCAAATGACTCATTGTACATGAACCTAACAGCTTAGCACTCCCATTCCCCCCACCCAAGACTGTGAGAAGTTTAAGGTTAAGGAATGTGTCTCCTACCTTATTCTTTCTCAAATCCCCAACGTTTAGCCTAGGGTATGATACATAGTGGTCAGTTAAAAGGTATTTATTAAATGAGAGAATAAATGCAAATGGTACTTTTTTTTTTTTTCGGTACGCGGGCCTCTCACAGCTGTGGCCTCACCCGTTGCGGAGCACAGGCTCCGGACGCGCAGGCTCAGCGGCCATGGCCCACAGGCCCAGCTGCTCCGCGGCATGCGGGATCCTCCCGGACCGGGGCACGAACCCATGTCCCCTGCATCGGCAGGCGGATTTCAAACCACTGCACCACCAGGGAAACCCCACAAATGGTACTTTTGCACATAGATCTCACAGTATTGTCCTGTTGGATGCAAGCTGATGTGCCCGACAGGAGCATGGATTTAAAGCACTGAATTTGTAGGTATTTAAGTGAGATCCAAGGTTAAGGAAAAAGAAGAGTGTTGAGAATAAGTAAAGGAAGGTGACTAGCTGTCTGCTTTGGATTTTTGTGAAAGAAGTCAGATTCTCTTGAGATTGGTAAATAAAGGGAATGACAACTGGGCTTTACAACTGAGGAAACGAGAGAATATACTCACAAGGTAATATGATACACCAGTGTGAACAAGAAGATATTCTGAGAGGGTATGGAGAGTTCAGGCTTTTCTGGTGAAGCAGAGATGAGGACACTGCCACTACTCTTGAACAGAAAGGAGGAGTGACCCTGAGTGTGAATTCCACTTGGGGGTCAAAACATCTGGAGAGGTTGCAACCAGAACTGGGGACTCTGGAGTTTCAGGGATAAACTCTGTTGGAAATCCAGGTGAGGGATGAATTATGCATGGATCATGTTGTTAGTAACCTCTGAGACAAGTCAATAAGAAGAGCACCTCCAAATTCATGACACGGGCATGTATCTTTCACCATTATTCAACGAGACAGTGTGCTATGGCAGGAGAAGCTCTTTAATGGGAAGGCAGGCAGGTGGCGTGAGTTGTAATTCCTTTCCTCTCACAATTAGCTGCATGACCTGGGGGAAGTCACTAAACTGGGTCTCAGCTGATTTATTTGTAATATGGTAATAACTGCATTTTATCTGTGTAAAGGGAAAGTATTGCACTGAATGATTAATTGAGCTCTTCAGCTACTGTAAAATCCATTGTATCTCCCTGGAAATTCTCCACTGTGTCAATTAACGTGGCTGTTCTTAAGAGTTTGTTGTTTAAATTATTTAATTATGTTCACAATATGTGGTTGTCGTATAGCATACTTAGGTCACGTGACCCTAAGCATGACTGCCTTGGAAAGGACATGTTTGTAGTGTTGAAAATCTACATTTAAGACAGGTGAATTTTATATTTTAATAAGAGGAATGAATGTTAAAAGTTGGTTTTTCCTTAACATCTGAAATGTGTAGTGTTGGAGTGATATTTGAACATTACATAGTGGTAGAACTCTCAGAAAAATATAATTCTTTTAACTTGAAGAGATCTCAGCACTTTGAACTCATGAAAGATATGTCTAGCTTTCTGAAAAATTAGAGGTTCCAGAAGGTTAAGACTATTTCTTAAAATCTTTTTTTATTTCTTAACAGAAGAAATAACATTTAATCGGGTAAATAATCTTTTCATTTCCACTCAGCTTTCAAATACTGTATAAACACAACCACATTATAAAAAAAGATATTTTTAATGACAGGAGAATATACATATTATTGTAGAAAAGATGAAAATGAAAAAAAAGCTTTAAGAAGAAAATTGAAATCATCCTTAGAAATAACTGTAGTGAACACTGACATCTCTCTTTCGATGTATCTTTATATATCTATCTTCTCTCTGTCGTGTGTGTGTGTGTGTGTGTATAGAACCACACACATATACATACACATATACTGGGTTAGCCAAAATGTTCATTTGGATTATTACTATCTTTTGTCTTTTGGTGGGTTCACTTATAACTACAACTCATATTCTGAAAAGTACGTTTTATAATGAATCAACTTTGGAAAATGTACCATAGCTCTTTTCTGTGTAAGATGAAGAAAGAATACATCTCATTTTCCTTCAGTCTTTTCCCTCATTCCATTAGTTTTGCATCATCAAGGTGTATAACACTGATCCTTTGACCTGTAATTATAATTGTGTATTCTCTGCTTCATTTTGAAGTTAATTATAAAAATTGAAAACCAATGAAATAATGTAGTTGGTAAAAGCACAGGCCCTGGAACTGTACCACCTGGCTTCAAAATCTAGTTCTGCCACTTTCTGTCTGGGCTTTTGCAAATTTGGATACATTACTTAACTTCTCTGTGCCTTCACTTCCTCTTATGTAAAATGGTCATAAAATAGTATCTACCTGCTGGTGGTGTTGTGAGCATTAAATAAGAAAGTACTTACTAAGTTCCTAGAATAATGCCTGGCACATAGTAAATGCTTGGTAATAGTATTTCTTGGAGAGCCCCATGCTATGAATGACCCTGTATCACTAAATCTATGCTGCTTAAGGGAGAATGTTCTAGGAATCAAAGTGAAATGGTTTTCTTTTCTTCTGTGCATCTCATCAATTATTCAAAAGCATGTGATGTATTAGTTTACTTCACATTTGGACTATAACTTTCTTGTGCAACTTTTTGTTTTGCCTGGAATTTCTAATTATTTTTCATTTTGTCTGCTAATGAAAGAGAGGAATGCCCTTATCACATTATTGTATTGTTAACCTCTTCCAGGAACCTATTTATTACATTCATTTAAGTAGAGATTGAAAATATAACAGCCAGTTAGGGAGGCTTCCTTTTCGTAGATTATTGAATTTGATTTGATGTCTATTGTGAGGCCTTATAAGGACCAGATTTGATTCTCTGTCTGGCCTCAAAGACCAGCTGAACACAGCAATTGCAAGTAGAATTGTTTGACTTTTCTTTCTTCAACTCTCATTATTCTGATTTAATGTATCAGATTGGATAGCTGTGACCCTGACTTCTCAAGAGTTTTCTTCATCTGGAAAAATTTCTTGGAGAAATAAACTGGGCGGCTTTTTGTACCTTCAGGTCGGTGCTTCAGCTTATTTTCTTTATGCACTACCTCTCTAGTACTTTATTCAAGGCCAGGTCTCCTAGACTGAATTTTGGAATTGTCCAAATAGCCTTAGTGACCTGCTTCCCTGAAAAGAACTGCGCAGGAAAGCCGTATTCAGAGCCATCCATGTTTGGATAATTGCCTATTTTTGGAGAACAGTAAACAGTTCAGCATGTCTGCAGTTAAGGGAGTATCTGAGGGGGTAATGAAGTGTGAGGCTGGATGGGTGGACAGTGGTGGGGGGAGATTATGAAGGATGTAGAACAATTTGCCAAAGAATTTTAAATTTACTCTGTGCTGAGGGGAGGGAATGATGGAAAAATTTTAGTAGAGGAGTACAGTGATCAGATTCATCCTTCCTACAACAGATCTTTGATGGAAGTTTTAAAGACGGTTACAAAGAGGGCCTGGAGAGACAGAAGACTGATTGGAGGCTGTTACATTTACATTTTTGGCAGTGGAAATTTAACATCAAAACAGTTTCTGATAGAATTAATTATATGTACTATTCAGTTAGATGTGACAGATAAAAAGAAGCCCACGTTATAATGTGAACATAAGAGCAGGTTTTAAAGAAGAAGGTAAAGAATCCAGTTTTAGGTGTTTGTATGCCTGGGGGATATGCAGATAGAGATGTTTAGTTGGTAGTTGGAAATCAACAGAGAGGACATCTGGATACACAGATCTAAGAATTATCCATGTTGAGGCTGTAACCAGTGAATTGGATATGCTCCTTTTTAGAGATTCTATTGCCTAAGAGGGCTGAGGACAGGAAAATCCCATGGACCACAAGTGTTTAAGAGATGACTGGAAGAAGAGGAGTCAGTGGTAGCGAATGCATCTTGTTCATCTCTGTGTACCCAGTATCCAGCACAGTCTTTCACATAAATACTTATTGGTAGACTCTATGGGACTAAAAGGAGAATTTAGGAATGAAGACGTGAAATCAGGAGTACTAGCGACCTGGAAAGCAAAGGCAGAGAAAAATGTAAGCAAGAAGGAGACATTAAATAAGGTGAGAAGTATCCTTTGGATTTGACAATTAGGAGGTCATATTCTGCCTTAGTCAGCTGCTTTAATGGGCTGGTGGGGCCAGAGCCATATTGCAATGAGTTGAGGGGTTTGTGCTAGACAAGGGGAGACAGAAGCTATATTAGTCTTTGAAGAAGTTGGACTGTGAAAGGAAAAGAAAGGTGGTATTTATAAGTCAAAGAGTAAAAATCTTATTAACAAGTAAGCATTCATATTTGATAATTTTGTGGAGGATGGAGGGACCTGAGGAAGGAAGAGCAGAGAAATGACCTCTCACTTGATACTGAATATTAATTCCATACTGTTGGTTACGTGTGTGTGTGTGTGTCTGTGTGTGTGTGTGTGTGTGTGTGTCTGTGTGTTTCATTTACCTCCAAGAAGACCATTACTAACTGAGACAGGAGTCTCACCCTATACTTCTGTTCTTCCTCAGCTTATTAATGCATGGTATCTGGTTATTACTGCTTGAGTTAGAGATATTCCATATCGCAGTATGAGGAAATATTTGAAGGCAATTCTCTGGATAATTTCTTACTACTTTGTTTTTAAAAGTAGACAATGTTGAAACAGTGCCACAGGTCTCTCAGCTGTCAGCTGTAGGCCTCTTGCTGTGTGGGTTGGTATGTAGTTGTACACTTGAATTGGCCCATATAATTTTGGCAGATTTGAACATTGTCACCTCTCTCTAAGTAGTAAAATTGGCTCACTTTTGGTAAGATTACAGAGCTGCTAACTCTACGCTTTGGATCAGGAAAGCATGTTCTTTCTTCAAAATCAAAACCAAAAGAGAACCAAGTGTGATATTATTCCCCTCTCTTTCCATTTCACCTGTTCTGAAACTTTTTCTTTTTTAGGGACAAGGAATTTCCCAAAGCTCTGGGCCCACAAGACTTCTGTGAATGACCGGCTTTTCAATCTCCTACATATCTTTGCACAACCACTTCTCTGCCTATATTTAAGGAAAAGAGGAGACGTGTTTCACAGTTATGCCTTGAACTTGATGATACCAGTAGATGTCACTCTGAACAGCAGGATGGGGTATCCCTGTTCTTAGCTGTGGTTCAAAATGGGCTGTGGTATTCCTGCTGCTAACCACTTTTGAACATCTCAGGACTGACACATCTGAATTATAACATTCTCTGCATTGCCAGTTTTACTTCTATGTTGTGAAATAAGAGGGCTGGGAGAGCTGCCATTTCATCTCGTTCTCATTCAGCTAGAATGCCAAATGCTTACATAGTTACACCAATCAACTAGACAAGAAGAAAATGTTTCAGGGAAAAAAATGGAGGAAATACATATTTTAAAGCAGCATATCTGAATTCAGTGTCAGGCACATTAAATTCTGGTGAGACTTAAGGCAGCGGGGAAGCAGTAAATACTTTCCTGAGTGTATGTGGCTGGACCCAGACTAAGCTGACCTCTCCCCACCTATACAGTATCACTTTCCACTCTTGCCCTAAATCAGTGATTCTCAATAAAACTCCTGAAATAGGGAAAAAGAGGAATCTTCCTAAAATTCTCAGAAAAGTTTTCTTTAAATTTATTTTTTCCTTCCATACTCCATCCCCTCTCCACAAACCTTTGAAATCTGCTTTAGTACATGACAAGATCAATGAGCAAACAGCAAATAGGAAACGTTGGGGAAAACTAGTCTAGTTGGACAGATTTATATTTTGCAGACATATGTTTGCGGTTGTCATGCTGTATACAGTTATATCTCATTATGCTTTCTTTTAAAGTTGTTTCCATTATGGACATAGTAAATAATGTATGTGAGATGGTATGTATCAATTTATGATATTCTGTCACCTGAACAAGAGTAAGGACTGTGCTCCGCATGAACCACCCTCCACAATTAGTCTTGGATAGTTATTTTACCCTGTGCAAACTCTGCTCAGTTCTAAGTCGAAGTTCTTGGTTGAGCTTTAATGCCTGAGTTGGAATTCCCTTCCATCTCCCCTACCAAATTTATACAATCCAACCAACACTCAGGACCTATCTCAAATATCACCTTTGCCCCTACCATAAGGAAGTATTGGTCAGGCAATAGGATTATTAAGAAAGGGAGGAACAAGACAGTACATGCAGGGAAAAAAGGACTTTTCCTTGGGAGGTAAATATGTGACAGCTTTGGGGGCTCGATTTAAGGGCTCTGGAAGCTCATGCAAGGGAAGATCACTCCCAGGGGTGCATTTGTTGAGAAGGTAGAATTGATATTCACCTACTTGAAGGCTGAGAGGTATGTGGCTGGCTGGCAAAGAGTGAGGAAGAAGGTCCTCTAGGAAGAGAAGACATAAAGAAAAACACAGAGATGGGCAAGGCTCAAGCAGGGACAAGTGGCAGTGAGGTCAAATTGTCTAGAACTCAGGACTTCTGACTGAGAGTTATTAGGGATAAGGCTGGTAAGACTTCCTACCCTCATTCCTCCTCTCTGCTGAGACTGAAGACGAAGGGAGTCATAATATTTTCCAGAGCACATGTGGCTCTCTTGCTTCTCTATGTCAGCTGTGATTCCCCCATCAATCCCATCTTCCATATTCTCTTTATAAAATCATCTTGAATGTGAATCAACATGAAGATGCATGTTTAATAATAATAACAACAAAAGATAATCCTTGGCTTCTCTCTATATCTTGCAAGGTTTAAGAGACTAGAACTGCTACTGATCTTACTATTGTGGTGTTAGCTCAAAATGTGTCATGAAAAACAGATGTGTACAACTCAAAGGCAAAGGCTCCTAGATAAAGATGCAATCCTCTTATAGAGCAGGAGGAGAAAGAGACAGATAATGCTGCTTTAATTAAGGTCTTCTTAATATCTCCATTATAATTTCCTACTTGAAGGGTTACATAGCTGTTAAATCTATGACATTGCATTGAATAAGTGAAATACTAAAAACAATTTTCTCCCTAATAACTGTATTTTCAAAATGCTATTTTAATACTGTTACTTCTTTTCAAAGGTTAAGGACACATTTCTGTTTTCCTATGTTAAGATGACCCCAGCATTTTACAAAATGAGAATAGATGTGCTTCCAGGGACTTTCTTTAAAAATTCATAGTATTTTATTCTCAGAAATTTATATTTACTTACTTGGGAAATAACCTACAGAATAACCTACAATTTAGATCTTCAGGAAAAGAAAAGGATGAATTCTCATTATGTGAAAAGTTTCAAGCTAAATCTTCTACAATCCTTTATGTCGACCATCCAGCTATATAATGCTGTAAGCTATTGGATTTTCCTTTTTATAAAATCCTTATTAATCAAAACATGTTGGTGCAAAGCAGAGGATTGTTTGCTCTGAAAATTAAGGAAAGGGCATACAGAAGAGAAAAAAGATATTAAATAGCATGATGTTTCATTCTGCTTGGAATTAATAAGCATAGTGATCACCTTATTTTTTTTAAATTTTTTTATTTTGTTTTTTTGCGGTATGCGGGCCTTTCACTGCTGTGGCGTCTCCCGTTGCGGAGCACAGGCTCGGGACGCGCAGGCTCAGTGGCCATGGCTCACGGGCCCAGCCGCTCCGCGGCATGTGAGATCTTCCCGAACCGGGGCATGAACCCGCGTCTCCTACATCGGCAGGCGGACTCTCAACCACTGTGCCACCAGGGAAGCCCTGATCACCTTATTTGAATTCCTGAACTTTACCATATTATCAAAATTTATTATATGCACAAAATCTATGGAGATTTCAGATGTATTTGTTGTGGACCTAGATGACTTGAGAAAATTATTGTGAACCTTTAGAAACTTTGTAATAAGGATTCTATGATGTCATTTAAATTAGGGCACATGGGCAGTATCTTTTAGTATTGACTTGTACAGTATTTACTTGGTTGTGATACCAAGTTGCAAAATAAGTTAACTTCCAATATTAGGGAAGATATGGTCATCCTTTTTACAGAGCTTTTCATTTTAGAGAAGAGCTTTCTTCTCTTAGACTCATAGCACTTTGGACTTCTTACAGTAAGTGACATCTGCCACCTAATACGTGAGAACAAAGACCATGTTTTTCCCACCTTTCTATCACTGACAGAATTAAAGTGAATTGGTAAATAAATATTTATGAGTAAATGTCACAGTCCACTGTGCTGTCAAGAACCAAAAGGCTAAACATAAAGTTACATTTTGGTTAAAAGAAACCAGAATCATGTTGCTGTGGCATCCTTTGTATTGTAGCTCAATCCTTTTGGCTCCAACTTTTATCATTAAAAGTTGAAAAAAGAACATGCAAGAATGTAGACAATTTTCTTTTCCATTCCTTTACATGTCAGTAAATCCCTTTCTTCCTCTTCTATACCCCTCATGCAAAAGTAGCACATGAATACAAACCTACTACTATGCTTTTGATTGAAATCTGAAATAGTTTTCTAAGTTGTAAGTGTAAATGTATAAGAGAATTCTAGTTTTATACTGTAGATGTAGGAAGGGAAAAATCGCCTATAAATGATTTCCACTAGATCTAAATTATATTCAGTACTGTCAGTGATTTTCTTCATTCAAGGCTTTAGATTGGGAACTTCTTGTCATGACTACCCAAGAGCAAAAATTCAGACTTTCCAGACAAAGATTAATTTCTTAGGTAACTTTCTCTATAGGGCTCAACAATACAAGTTAGAGAGGCCTTGGCAGTGCCAACTTGAACCCTGATAATTCTCTTTAATGGGAGACACATCCAAGAATATTAATGTTTGGTCTGCTATTTTAGATGTTATTTCTGAGGTCAATAATAATACCAATATTAATAATATTAGGACAATAATAATACTAATATTCACTGATATTTGCGTGCTACCGATGTACAAGGCACTGTTCTAGCCTCTTAACAGATATTACATCATTATAGCAAACCAATGAGCTAAGTAATTGTATTATCTCATTCTCTTGATGAGAAAACTAAGGCATATGTCATCCAGGTTATTGCTTCATGCCCTTTTTGAAAAGCATGTGTAGCAACTAATTATCCTGGCTAAGACTAACCCAGGGCTCATAAGTCAGGGCCTAAACTCATATCTCTATAGGATAGACACATTTGAGCATGAGAAAAATGGGGAAATTTTAGTGTATTTCCTAAGGATGCTATCTAATGGTATGAGTTCTTAATAATCTCAAATTAATTTTGCTCTTTGATCCAAACTGTAAAATAAGTTTAGCATTGTTAAGTACTCCAGTCAGCTAGCAATCTTTAACTGTAGCTTATAAACACAAATGTTCTGTTCAGTACTTAGGTCTGCTCTTTTATATTACTATACTTTACTTTTTTAAAGAAATTGTGTTGCATGAATGCGGTTATTTGGCATATTATTTTTAACAATGCTGAATCTGCCCGAATAATGTAAACTTTGATTTTGTGGGGAAAATTAGCTTTAGTTTGAGCTTTTGAAAAATGTACAGTAAATGCCAGCCTATAAGCCAGCCTACATTTTTGTAAGTTAATTTTTATAAGACGTTTCACATTTAAAATGATGCTTCAGTTTTATCTGTTTGCCACTAGAGTCAGTGTAGAAAGTTGAAGGTGTTTGTGGTATGTACAACTCAGATGTTTCTCATTAAAATATTAGAATCCATCCAAATAAAAGGAAATAGGAAATAGTTGGTCTCTTTGTATATTGTTGTCCATAATTTGCCCCAAATGTACATACAAATGCAGTTATTTTTAGTCCCTTATAGTTTCTTTGTATTTTGTTGCTCAAGGAGATATTTGTCCAGGTGCAAGCCTTGTAGCAAAGGGTCCCAGTACCAGGCCAGTCTCAAAACCCCCCACTTAAAAGGGAGGAAGTGGAGGCACAGAGACACAGGGAAACTTACAGAAGGTCTTGCAGCTAGTAAGATGTGGAGCAGAGACCCTAATCCAGTGAGCAGGACTTAAGGGTCCAGAGCCTGAGATAACAGTCTGCCATCCTAGAGGGATTAGAATACTTCTGTGTAGAATGGTTTCTTCCCCGTGTTCTCATCCCCAGTAGGGATAATGGAAAAGATGGAAAAATACTTAATAGCTGGAAAATCAACTCTAAATCTCTTTGAGGACTACTTTATCACTTTGAATGATTTCAGGAACATTCTTCTTTCATGCTTAAGCAGGATGCTGATATAGTGTTATGTTGGCAGATGTTATAAAATGTCTGTCATGTTGGCATTATAGTGCTACCTTGGGCTTTTTCACTGTCCAACTCCAAGCAATATTTATATGAGAGATCACAGAGGCTGAATTTCAAAGCCTTTCTCATTCAGGCCTTGCTGGTGGCACTTGAGTGTGTCAATTTCAAGCAGCCACGGGCCATGGTGAATAGATGGGGAAACAGAAGAAACCCTGCACAGATGTGCTCCTCTTTGAGGGAACTGAAAGTACAAAAACACAGTTCTTCAAAACATTTCTTTGGAGGCATGTCTATGCATTGTAAGTGATGTCTTAGGTTTAAGCTATTTGATACATAGTTTTCTTTAATATAGAGATTTCCTGGTATTTGTCCATCCTTGTTTAGAAATTATGAACTATTTCTGGAGTCACATGGATTAAAAATTGAAAGAGAAATATAAAGCCAACGTGTTAGTCAAAACCACTCAGAAGTGAGAGGGAAGCATGGCCCCACCCAATTTTAATGTAATTTATCACTTCATTTAGAAGACCTCCTTTAATGTGTGAAGAAAGGTCTATCTCCACTGCTCTAACAGTCAGACCAGAGAATCTGATTTTAGGAGACATTTTCAAAAAATATTCTAGTTAACCCAGTGGTAAAAGTTTGTTCTGTTAAATTAGACCTTTCAAGTATCTGTGGTGGGCGGATCCAGCACATTCACTGTGTTTTAATCTCCTCTTCTTCACCCCATTAGTGAAAGAGGGATTCCCACCCTGCGGTTATGGGGATGACTGAACACATAATACCTGACACTGGACAGATGAGATCAACAAAAGTTTATTAATCCCATTACTCATTGCCCAGGTTTTTTAATATCAATAGGATGGAATGGCCCCTGGTTCCCATGGGAGGATGTGATTTCTGTGTTGAATAATTCCATGAGCTGGAAGGGAATTGAAACTCACTACAGGGATAGGCAGGAACTGTGCCCAGTTGCTTTGTTAAGGAAGGTTGTTTGGCTATGGACTGAATCTGTGGGAGTGGAGTAGGGATAGGAACTTGCAGTTAGGTCATTCAAGGTCTTTCTGGTTTGACCAGATGTCAAGGCCCGTAATCTTGGGTCTTAACTTCAGGCCTTATACTAGACACTGCTAAATTCAACCATTGCACTTAGTGTCTAGGTCTCCCCTCTTGTGTTAGTCTGCTTGGGCTACTATTAAAAAACAAAATAAAACCACCTACTGGGTGACTTAAAAAAACAGAAATTTATTTTCTCACAGTTCTGAAGGCTAGATGTCCATGATCAAAGTGGCAACAAATTCAATTTCTGGTGAGCCACTCTTCCTATCTTGTTGATGACTGCTGTTCTTACTGTTTCTTCAGTGGCCTTTTCTTGGTGTGTGCACATGGGAGCAGAGAGAGAGAGAGGAAGAGGGAGAGAGGGAAAAAGGAAGAGAGAGAGGGAGAGAGAGTGTGTTTCTGTGGTGTTTCTTCTTTTAAGGATGCTGGTCCTATCAGATCAGTGCCTCACCTTTATGACTTCATTTAACCTTAATTACTTTCTTAGAGGTCCCATCTCTAAATACAGCCACACTGGGGTTTACAGCTTCAACATATGAATTTGGGGGGAACACAAACATTCAGTCCATAACACCTCCCCCATATTTTTCAACACTCCTCACACTTTTCATAATCAATTAATATCTGTTTCATTTCTGACAGATTGACTCTTGGAATATTACTAGTTCCTACCATGGTATCTAGCACAAAGTAGATTCTCTAAAATTTGTTGAATTGAGAGAGGAGTTTGGATTTAGATTTTGTTTAAGATACTCAATGTATCCAACTTTCTTCCAAATTTTCTTTGAAATTAATTTCTGAATATCATTAGTTAAGCAAATATCAGATTTGGTCAGCACATTATAATTTTCCTTTTTTTTTTTTTGGTCTTTACTCTTGGAAGGACCACTGAACATGGTGTTAGTTTTGATTCCTGGAGCTGTTGGTACCTAATATTTGTTACATTTTTAACTTTATCTGTAATTTGGAATCAATGATACCTATCCCATCTTTCTGCCTGTGAAGATAAAATGAGAGCATGAATATGAATGTTCTGCATAAATTACAAATCACTACACAAAAGCAGGGTAGGATCTAAGAACACATTGCACATACTACAGCAGCATTACTTCAGTTGGATTTTTAAAGAGTCTGGGGTGCTGTTAAAAATGTCAGTTCCACTCTCCTACGTTGAATTTACTGAGTTATTGTATCTGATGGGTCCCAGAAATTTGAATTTTAGCAAAACCCCAGATGATTCTAATACACATTAAAATCTGAGAGCCAGGGCTTCCCTGGTGGCGCAGTGGTTGAGAGTCTGCCTGCCGATGCAGGGGACACGGGTTCGTGCCCCGGTCCGGGAGGATCCCACATGCCGCGGAGCGGCTGGCCCCGTGAGCCATGGCCGCTGAGCCTGCGCGTCCGGAGCCTGTGCTCCGCAACGGGAGAGGCCACAACAGTGAGAGGCCCACGTACCGCAAAAAAAAAAAAAATCTGAGAGCCAATGTACTCTGTTACAGTTAGTTAAAATGAATCAAATAAAAACATCTGCCAATGACATATGACCCTCAAGTTCACAAGGAGATATTAGTTTTTAGTTGAAAACAAGCAAACAGTGAAATTGAGCAACTTCCCACAAGCAGCAGGAAGGCTTTGGGTATACTTGGTTTCTATTGTGTATGTGCTCCAGATTCAGAACTATGAATTTAGTGGTTCCCAAACCTGAATGATTTCAGAAACACATGGGAACTTTAAATATATAGATTCCTGGGCCCCACTTTTAGAGAATTTCATTTAGTAAATCTATGGCAGGATCAGGAAATCTGTTTCTCAAATGCTCATATGATGGTTATAGAGATTGGGGGCAGGACATTGAATTATTGTAAAACTGATTGTAAAGTCAACAAAATTCACAATTTCTTCACTTAACAAACTTCGGATGTACCAATATCAGTGTTGACTTATGTAACATGACATTCATTAGTCTTGATACACAAAATACAGTTTAAAAAAACTGACAAAACTTACTGTAGGCCTTGTATCTTTTTGTTCAGCATTGGATTGTGTATCTACTTGGAATAAAGCCACTTTTTGTTTTGATTTAAGAAGTGCAATTGAAAGCTGGAAACTCGGACAGAGCCTAGCTGTTCTGACTGAATGAGTTTTAGCTTTCAAAGTCTTATGGTTTTTATTTACTGTCTTCTTTAGCATCCCAAGGCTTGAGATGGAATCTGAACACAAAACCTACTTCGTGAAATAGATTCTTAATAGTATTTATTCAATTTGAGAGAAGTGAGTCTTAAGCACTTCTTTAAACTTCACCTACCCAAATACATAATATCATGTTTATGCTCAGTAAATAATATTAAAGATATTAAATTATTTGTCCACAGTATACCCAGGGAATGCAACAATTAACTTTATGGATTAGGGATACTACTCGCTTACTTCAACACTGGTACACGTGCATGGAGAAACATTTTGAAGTTGATTGGAGCAACTCAAATATTAGTTGAAAAATTAGTCTGGTGAAATAGTCTTTTAAAACGCTGTTGCAAATTGTTGTATGATTTATGATTGCATCTTCAGAGGCTTTCAGACATTCTCTTGATTCTTAAAAGCAGCCTAAAGGCTGGATAGGGTCTGTGTCACCTCCCTCCCTTGACAGAAGAAGAAAGAGAAATGGAATGGCTAAACTATCATGGGACATGGACTTAATTAGTGTCAGAAATTGTGCTAAAACCCACATCTTCTGGTCATACTTCACTTCTTACTGAATCTGGTGGGCAAAATACATACCATCCACATATGAAAAGAATGCTGTTTTTACATGGCATAAAAATGAGTTTAAATGTGTTGGATCTTGTGGACATCAGGAGCCAAATAATTTTTCCACCTTCGCTCATTGTACTTCTAGTATTCAAAAATTATTGGGGGCGAGAAAAGATTGTGCTACCCTGCCTGGTGTGTGTGCTTCTCAAAATTGCAGCCCATATTTCCTCCTCTTTGGTTAATTTCTGGGAACAAGGTTTAAAGGTTTCTGAGAACA
Source organism: Monodon monoceros (assembly GCF_005190385.1). Lineage (NCBI taxonomy): Eukaryota > Metazoa > Chordata > Mammalia > Artiodactyla > Monodontidae > Monodon > Monodon monoceros. The sequence continues at coordinate 44,618,641 of NW_021703775.1, forward strand.
GAAATAATTTAAAGGCTCTAAATTCTATTAGAGATTAATTTTAGATAAGGGCCGGAAAGTATTTAGGCACATTAATGGAATTAACTTCATGGAATCAAGTAGATACATATATAATGCTTTCTTGACGTGTATTCATTAAAAAACAATGTAGAACACTGAAGCATAGACAATTATTGTTTTGAGAGCTCTGGATAATTAAAGAGCAATCTCAGTTTATTAGCATAGAAGTCTTTAAATTCATTTTATCTTTGTTACTGTTTATGCTGTATTATAAAATTCTTCTTTTAAAAAAGAGTACGGGCTATCTTAAGTCACAAGATACTTCAAGAGACCCCTCAGGTGAGAGGCAGTAAGAGAATTAGAGAAAGGAGTTAACGCTAACAAAATCTTTGCATTTTGACAGTACCAATAGTCACTCTCTAAGTAATCCTCAGTCTGTAGTATTTGTTACAGCAGCCCAAGCAAACTAATACAATTACATATATATGGATATATAACCTCTTAACTTTTTCCCACCTGTAAGGATATGGGAATCTCTTGAAATTGTATGTAAAATATTTGTAGAAGCAGGGCTGGCTACATAATTTCTGCGTTTCAGTGCAAAATGAAAATATGGGGCCCTTTGTTCAAAAAACATCAGGAAAGTGCTTTTTTTTAGAAGCTATAGTACCTTTAAGGTACTAAAATACGAAAGTTTTCCTTTTTTCCATGGCTTGTCTTTCAACTTGCCATTTTTAATTCCTCAATAAAGAAAAATGAAAATATTTAAAATAGCCTGCGTTTTACCATTCATATTTGTATTGAGCATTGCAAGTTTTAAAGGCAAATTTTTTTTATTAAAAAGCACTTAACTTATATGCAGAATTACCACTTTTGCACAGTTCTTATTTTGTAATTTGTGCATATATATTTTGTTCTTATCAGAACAGTAGAAACACTGCACAAAACTAACTCAACTGATTTTACTTCATTTCTTGATACACATACAGCCTATCAACACTCACTACCTATAGCTTTCTGATGAGTAAAGAGGACTTAAAGGAACTATGGGTTGCCCTGTCTTTTCCTTCTATGTCATCATTTTCAGTGTAGGTGATTGGCTAATTCAGGGAAGCAACAGAAACAAGAAAGGATACAGTAGGGCTCCTTGGTCATTTGTCTTCTTTCTGCATTTGAAGAAAGTTCTGATTTGATTTGAAAGCGTGGCCTCTTGGGGCTGTTGGCACCCTGCCTACTCAGTAGTAGATGTTCATGTTTACCTTGTCCTTGCTTTGAGTCTTGGTGAATGCCCACACATCAGGGGCCCATTGGAATTCTGTGCTCATGGGTATTGTGAATTCTATATGCAGATGGAGTGGCAAGGACAGGGGACATGCATATTTCCCATTTTCCTCTGCTCATATTCCATTATCCCACTGGACTTCTCTTACAAAACACAAATTCAAAGGTGAAATTATTAAGAATTCAAGATGGCAACATCAGAGTATTAAGGCAAGCATGAGAACCTTCTAAGCAAGGGACTCTGTGTGACTGCACAGGTCACATGCCCATGAAGTCAGCATGTGTAGGGGTTTGTGTGCACTTCTTGCCTGTAGTACTTTTCTGCCAAGAAGGTGCAAACCCTTTTTCAGATTTTCGAATGACTGTCTGACCTCACAAAAAAGATGAGATGATACTGTTCTAGAAGGATTGTGGTTCAGAAAAGAACTTCATCACTCTGCAAGGGAGGTGGTCATTCTTATTTCTGTCCTCTTTCAACAGCCTAAGGAACTGGTACAAGTGGATTTGCTGGTGCCACTCACAATGCATTCACCAAGCCATCAAGTTTGACACTACCCTTCTGAAGGTTTTACTGATTGGAAATATGGGTGTTCCAAGATCATAAAATATCCGAGCTAGAATATCTATCAACTTCATTTTTATATATAAGGAAGAGGGACTCTAGAAAGGAGCTTTTCTGGGGAGCTTGTAACTGCTTAATGCCCTGAGCATTGTCCTTTAGGACTATATATAAAGCTAGGGGAGAAAGGGGCTCTCGGATGGCCAAAGAAAACCTGAGACTCAAATATTTGAAAACAACGCTTTTGGCAAAAGCAGTCGCTGTTCAGTGATGAGTAACATCTTGTGTCACATGCGCCTGGCAAAATAAATTGCCTGCATCCTGCCTCATCACCTCTGTTAGGCATTGATAATCATGCAGTGTAAAAATGGGTGTTTTATGCAGGGAAAGGACACTAACATTTGTGTACACCATTCTGGAGTCTTTGCTGCTGGTGGATGCTGTGATAATTACACAAAAATATTCATTCAGTGTGCCAACCATTTCTTTGTAATTGACAGTTTCTGACTCCTGGACTCACTGGAGAATTGTACGCTTGGTGCTGCCCAATAAAAGGCAGACACGGGTGTGTATACATTGCTCTGTCAGGCAGACAACGTTCTGGGATGTTGGAGTCATTCATTACAGCCTTTGCTGCATCATCCCACGCAACTCCAGCCAGGATTCAGTTGCATGAAGGATTGTTTTCAAGCTTTTAAAGTAAGATGGGTTGCACTCTGAGATAAAAACTAAGAGTGTTATGAATTTATGGTTCTGGCAATACTTTTCTTAGCCATTTAACAACGTGGAGTGGAGAATTTTTTAAAAGTTTATTAATCAATATTTATAGGTTGAAACAAATTATTTACCTCTTTGATTTTGCCCAATGGAAATTGAAGTGAACTTGAAAAAGACAGTGCAGTAACAGTAGCTGGTAAAATGCAAATGGCTTCTGTCTCTAAAACAGAGAAGGCAAGATTGGGAGTATTCAGAGGTTACTTTTTCCCTCTCAAGCTTCAAACTCAATATGATGTCAGAAACAGTCAACATAATGTATCATTGCTATTCAACAAACAAAACAGTCCCTGTTTACAATAAAAACATATGGTAATTTAGAAGCATCAAAACACATGCTATAAGCATTCTGGAACTGAAATATTTGTCTAAAGGTTTGGGTGACCAGTTGCATTTTATATGTTTTATCAAACATGCCTTTTCCTGCAATGTCAGAAAATAAAGACAAAGGAGTACATGCCATCAGTGGCAGGGGAAAAGAAAGGTGACTGACACATTGAAATATTTGATTTCCACACATGCTTTGCTTCTTGCCTTTTATAAAATTTGGGTGAAGGAAAACTCTGAGGTCCTTACAAGTGTCTCATTTTCTGATAAGGGTTTTATTAATTTTTTCTTTTATTACTTGGTTACAATTTCAGTCTCATTTCCTCATTTGCATCTAGCCTGAACCCTCAAAATGCACACCTGTCATGAACCCCCTTTCCAGGCATGCACTAAGAGTTTGAATTAAAGGCCTAGGTACTATTGTTGGGCATAATTTTTTTCCTTATGGGGCTTGCCACTTCTGCTCTGTTTTTGTCATAAACTGCCAAGTTACCTTTGAACAAGAAGATGTTTATTCTAGCAGAGTGACTAAGAGCATTCACATTAGAGGCTAGGAGATCTGCACTGACTCCTGCCCTCTTTTCCCCTCCCCGAGCATCAGGGTCTCAGCAGTAAAAGGGTGTTACTATTTCATATTTCATACCTCAAAAGATTTCTATGACCATGACGTGAGTTAATATACATCCTCAGCGCCATGCTTGCTTCACGTTATCGACATTTCTATTGTAGTATTACAAAGAGAAAGCAAGTTTTAATTTTAAAAAATTTATAAACTGTTTAAAAAGTTTCCCAGAGCTTTCAATTTGTCCTATTCTATATGCCATCGCCTGACTTTATAATCTCAATCTCTCTCTTGCTGTTTCTGAAATTAGCCCATGGCTTCTTTTGCCCCTTAGTATCTTCCTGCCTCTTGTTCTTGTTTCCTCCATATGGAAATCTTCTTTCCTTCTCCTAATACATTACACAATTTTGTTAAGGCAGTTCAAGATTGGTGACCTTCAATGAGTTTGCACTGGTTGGCCCATTTGACAGTGACTCCTCCTGACTGTTGTGCCCTTAGCCCTTTCTTATGTGACTTGTTGTTTCTTATGTGTGTTGTAGCTTTCTCTGATGTGCTTATATAGATTATAAGTTTCAAAGGGGTACTATTTTCTACATCATACCTGTTAAAGCAGTGCCAAATACTATCTATCTGTCTATCTATCTACCTATCTATCATCCATCCATCCATGCATATATACACATATATATAGGGTGCTAAATAAATGCTTGTTAAACAAATAAACCATCATCAGCATGCCTCATCTAGGAGTTAGAATGAAAGAATTTCAATTTGGAAATCCGGTTTTTACTGTGCATTGTTATCCTACTATCTCTCTGCCTCAGTGTTTCCATATATGCCATTTAGAGTGTTTTCAATTATGACCATGTAAAAATGCTTTTGAGGGCATTTCACATTACTTGTTTTAAAATATTTTAATACTAATGTGTAAACACTAAATTGTTGGTGATTTCTCTGCTATCAAACCTCAGATATTACCATCTAGACCGGGGTCGGCAAATATTTTCTGTTAAAAACCAGGGTCAGGTGGTAAATATTTTAGACCTTGATGACCACACACGGTCTTCATTGTCACATACTCTTTTTTAAAAATTTTAGTTTTAACAACCCTAATGACATACAAACCAATTTTAGCTTACTGTACAAAAAAAAGGTCTGCAGGCCAGGGTATGTGACCACTGATCTAGATCACTGTACTTCAGCTGTTAATGGCTCCATTGCATAGGGCTTCCAGTGCATTCCACCTACTGTACTCTACGCAGTTTTTAAAGAGTGAATTTTCCTTGTGGAAATTATTTAAGAATAGCTGCAAAAATGAAGTATGATCAATAAGGAACTTGAGGAGTGTTCCTCTGGTACCAAGTTCTGTCACTGTCATTGCTGGTTTAACAGCAATCCTGTTAACCCTAACAGCTTGTGACAGCTGGCTAATTCATGGAAGCCCCACCAATTAACCTGTGCGATGTCTCCACAGGCCCAGGATAATTGTGTTTGGACTAAATATTCCAGGTGGAGTCTTGACATGCCTTTACGGACAATTTTAACTCCCTGGGGGAGATTCTAGGCAAGCCACCTGTGGGCTAGAGCACAGAATTTTCCTTGGAGGACAACTCAGATGCCATGTTTTTCATAAAGCTTTTCTTACTCCCAAGATCTGTTAATTTTCTGAGCCCCGTGACACTGGCTTGTCACTTTCATGCCTTTTAATACCTTTCTGACTTTAATTGTAGCTATTCAAATCCTGTTTATATCCTTTGTGTTACAGCTCATGCAAGAGGGATTGTGTTTTTTTCCTTCATGTGTTTCTTAGCACAATGCCTCTTGCATGGTAGGTGTTCAAAAACATTGAACTGAATTCAAAACCTACTGATACCCAGTTAAGAGATTTTTTTTTTCCTGAGCCTTCTGTTGCCTTTTAAAGAGACAAAGAACAATCTTACTAAATGATTTAGTGAGAGACTTTTTCCATCAAACAGAGCCTAAGGAGAAATGGCTTCCCCACAGTATGTTTTCTAGGAGTCTATCCCCTTGGCAGTCTGGTCAATTTTGATACATTTAACCATTTCTGAGTCAATGATGAATTCCCAAAGTCTAGCACTTAAGTTTTTAGTAGTTATTTTTAGTCAAACTGTGTCCAAAAAAGCAGCTTAACAGAGTTTTAAAATTTTCTTAAAATGTCTCCTTCTGATTTGTAACCCACTGAAACTCTTCTGAAATCTGTTAGAACTTGAAAGGCCATAATAATCCTCCTGTCTTCCCCTGACCCGCCAGAGGTTTGCTTCAGTTTTCTCCCAGACAGCCACACCTTCAATAGGCTGCCCTCAGCAGCACACAAATGTGGGATTCAATGAAGGTTAGAACTCAGATGGACAAAACAGCTTGAGGCAGAAAGAGCTGCAGGCCTATGGTTTGATATCAGTGACCCCCATGATCAATCTTTTTCCTTGCTCTCCCTGAGATGTAACGTCAAGCTCTCATCTCAGGCAGTCATCAGCCTGGGGGTGTGGAAGAGTGTCAGTGTAAACTTAGGGAATTAAAAAAAACCCTAATATCTAGAAATGGCCTTGTTAGTTAAGCTAAGAGTAGAATGGGAGTGCTGGAGAATTGGGTGGGGGGAGATACTCACATGGTGTGGTCTGGAGGTTGCCTGTACAATGAATTATTTGTTTATTTTTAACTATTTTTGGTTGAATAATGAGCATTTCTTTCAGACAGGTTCATACCAGTTCTTAGACAAAAGGATTTAATGGAAGTGCCTCCGATGACAGCATGTATTAACTATTAACTTAAATTTATACCTAAGTAGATCCAAATCATCAAAATTTGAATGGGGGAAGAACTTGAAAACTCAGAAAGGAACCAGAGAAGAAGATGCTAAGAAGGGGGGAGAAGGGAAAAAACAATCATGAAAAATATCGAAGTGTGAAAGTACCTGTCATTATGTCTGACACATGTAGGAATTTATATATATATGTGTAGACATGTTTTCTCCTGACTATAGATCCCTCCCTGCCCTCCCTTTTCCTAGATAGAGCATTTACTTTAGAAAACTTGCCATTGTATGTTCTTTCTTTGCCCCTTTGAGATGTAAATCTTTTCCCAGCCTCTTGTAAGTTTACAACCCAGGAAAGGCCTTTCTCAAGGATGTGGGAACTCTCTCTCTGAAATGTAAACATAGAAGGAAAGAGCACCCCATCTCCCAGTCTCTGTGGAGGGTAGTATACTAACTTTGGCCACCAACTAGCAAATGAAGATGAACTAATCACAGAGAAAATCATTTGCAAACTCAGGAGACATCCCATTGATCAACCTCCCGCCCAGCATCCTCCAATACTTTTCCACTAGCTCACCCAGCACTTAAAACTCTCCCACCTGGGGGAAGCTTCAGAGCCATGGAGGAGAGCGCAGCAACAGGGGTGCAGAGGGCAAAGTGGAGAGATTTCCACACAGAGGACTGGTGCCAACCAGCACTCACCAGCCTGAGAGGCTTGTCTGCTCATCCGCCAGGACAGGCAGGGGCTGAGAGCTGAGGCTCGGGCTTCGGAAGTCAGATCCCAGGGAGAGGACTGGGGTTGGCTGCATGAACACATCCTGAAGGGGGCTAGTGGAACACAGCTAGACGGGAGGGAGTCTGGGAAAAAGTCTGGAACTGCCTAAGAGGCAAGAGACCATTGTTTCAGGGTGCGCGAGGAGAGGGGATTCAGAGCACCTCCTAAAAGAGCGCCAGAGACAGGTGTGAGCAGCGGCTATCAGCATGGACACCAGAGACGGGCGTGGAACTCTAAGGATGCTGCTGCAGCCACCAAGAAGCCTGTGTGCAAGCACAGGTCACCATCCACACCTCCCCTCCTGGGAGCCTAGGCAGCCCACCACTGCCAGGGTCCCGTGATCCAGGGACAACTTCCCTGGGAGAACACACTGGGAACACACAGTGCCTAAGGCGGTTGGAACATCACTTCGGCCTCTGCTGCTGCAGGCTCACCCCGCATTCCATACCCCTCCCTCTCCCTGGCCTGGGTGAGCCAGAGCCCCCGAATCAGCTGCTGCTTTAACCCCCTCCTGTCTGGGTGAAGAACAGTCACCCTCAGGCAACCTCCACACAGAGGTGGGGCAAAATCCAAAGCTGAACCCCAGGAGCTGTGCGAACAAAGAAGAGAAAGGGAAATATCTCTCAGCAGCCTCAGGAGCAGAGGATTAAATCTGCACAATCAACTTGTTGTACCCTGCGTCTGTGGAATACCTGAACAGACAATGAATCATCGCAAATCTGAGACAGTGGACTTTGGGAGCAACGGTAGAATTGGGGTTTGCTTTATTTGTCTAATTTGTTTCTAATTTTATCTTTATCTTAGTTTAGTATTTAGAGCTTATTATCACTGGTGGATTTGTTTATTGATTTGGTTGCTCTCTTCTTTTTTTATATATGTATATTTTTTCATTTTTCTCTTTTTGTGAGTGTGTATGTGTATGCTTACTTGTGTGATTTTGTCTCTATAGGTTTGCTTTTACCATTTGTCCTAGGGTTCCGTCTGTCTGGTTTTCTTTAGTATAGTTTTTAGCGCTTGTTATCATTGGTGGATTTGTTTATTGGTTTGGTTGCTCTCTTTTTTTTAATTACTTTTTAATTTTTTTATGTTAATAATTAAACACATTTTTTTGGTAATTATTTTATTTTATTTTCTTTCTTTCTATCTTTTTTAAATCTTTTCTCCCTTTTCTTCTGAGCTGTGTGGCTGACAGGGTCTTGATGCTCTGGCCGGGTGTCAGGCCTGAGCCTCTGAGGAGAGAGCTGAGTTCAGGACATTGGTCCACCAGAGAACTCCCAGTCCCATGTAATATCATTCAGTGAGAACTCTCCCAGAGATCTCCATTTCGACAGTAAGAACCAGCTGCACTCAATGACCAGCAAGCTCTAGTGCTGCACACCGCATGCCAAACAACTAGCAAAACAGGAACACAACCCCACCCATTAGCAGAGAGGCTACCTAAAATCATAATGAGTTCACATAAACCCCAAAACACACCACCAGACACGGTCCTGCCCACCAGAAAGACAAGATCCAGCCTCATCCATCAGAACACAGGCACCAGTCCTCTCCACTAGGAAGCCTACACAAACTGCTGAGCCAAACTTAGCCACAAGGGGAAGACACAAAAAACAACAGGAACTACAAACCTGCTGCCTGTGAAAAGGAGATGCCAAACACAGTAAGTTAAGCAAAATGAGAAGACAGAGAAATACACAGCAGATGAAGGAGAAAGGCAAAAACTCACCAGGGCAAACAAATGAAGAGGAAATAGGCAGTCTACCTGAAAACAATTCAGAGTAATGATAGTGAAGATGATCCAAAATCTTGGAAACAGAATGGAGAAAATACAATAAATGTTTAATAAGGACCTAAAAGAACTAAAGGGCAAACAAACAATGATGAAAAACAAAATAAATGAAATTAAAAATTCTTTAGAAGGAATCAATAGCAGAATAACTGAAGCAGAAGAACGGATAAGTTACCTGGAAGATAAAATACTGGAAGTAACTACCGCAGAGCAGAATAAAGAAAAACGAATGAAAAGAATTGAGGACAGTCACAGAGGCCTCTGGGACAACATTAAACACACCAACATTCAAATTACAGGGGTCCCAAAAGAAGAGAAAAAAAAAGGGACTGAGAAAATATTTGAAGGAATTATAGTTGAAAACTTCCTTAACATGGGAAAGGAAATAGTCAATCAAGTCTTGAAAGTGCAGAGTCCCATACAGGATAAATCCAAGGAGAAACACACCAAGAAACATATTAATCAAACTATCAAAAATTAAATACAAAGAAAAGTGTTAAAAGCAACAAATAACATACAAGGGAAACCCCATAAGTTTCAGCAGATCTTTCAGCAGAAACTCTGCAAGCCAGAAGGGAATGGCAGGACATCTTTAAAGTGATGATAACATAAAATCTACAACCAAGATTACTCTACCCAGCAAGGATCTCATTCAGATTAGACAGAGAAATTAAAAACTTTTCAGACAAGCAAAAGCTAAGAGAATTCAGCACCACCAAACCAGCTTTACAAAAAATGCTAAAGGAACTTCTCTAGGCAGGAAATAAAAGAGAAGGAAAAGACCTACAAAAACAAACCCAAAACAATTAAGAAATGGTAATAGGAACATACATACTGATAATTACCTTAAATATAAATGGATTAAATGCTCCAACCAAAAGAAACAGACTGGCTGAAAGGATACAAAAACAGGACCTGTATATATGCTATCCACAAGAGACCCACTTCAGACCTAGGGACACATACAGACTGAAGCTGAGGGGATGGAAAAAGATATTCCATGCAAATGGAAATCAAAACAAAGCTGGACTAGCAATCTCATATCAGACAAAATAGACTTTAAAATAAAGACTATTACAAGAGACAAAGAAGGACACTACATAATGATCAAGGGATTGATCCAAGAAGAAGACATAAAATTGCAAATATTTATGCATCCAACATAGCAGCACCTCAGTACATAGGCAAATACTAACAGCCATAAAAGGGGAAATTGACAGTAACACAATAATATTAGGGACTTTAACATCCCGCTTTCACCAATGGACAGATCATCCAAAATGAAAATAAATAAGGAAATGCAAACTTTAAATGACACATTAAACAAGATGGACTTGATTGATTTTTATAGTACTTTCCATCCAAAAACAACAAAATACACATTCTCCTCAAGTGCTCATGGAACATTCCCCAGGATAGATCATATCATGGGTCACAAATCAAACTTTGGTAAATTTAAGAAGACTGAAATCGAATCGAGTATCTTTTCTGACCACAACCCTATGAGACTAGATATCAATTACAGGAAAAAAAAATAAAAAATACAAACACATGGAGGCTAAACAATACACTACTAAATAACCAAGAGATCACTGAAGAAATCAAAGAGGAAATCAAAAAATACCTAGAAACAAATGACTATGAAAACACAATGACCCAAAACCTATGTGATGCAGCAAAAGCAGTTCTAAAAGGGAAATTTATAGCAATACAATCCTACTTCAAGAAACAAGAAAAATCTCAAATAACAACCTAAACTTACACCTAAAGCAATTAGAAAAGAAGAACAAAAAGACACCTAACTTATCGGAAGGAAAGAAATCATAAAAGATTAGAAATGAAAAAAAATTAAGGAAATGATAGCAAAGATCAATAAAACTAAAAGCTGGTCCTTTGAGAAGATAAACAAAATTGATGAACCATTAGCCAGCCTCATCAAGAAAAAAAGGAAAAAGACTCAAGTCAATAGAATTAGAAATGAAAAAGGAGAAGTAACAACTGATACTGCAGAAATACAAAGGATCATGAGAGAATGCTACAAGCAACTATAAACCAATAAAATGGACAAATCCTTAGAAAAGCACAGCCTTCCAAGACTAAACCAGGAGGAAATAGAAGATATAAGCAGACCAATCACAAGCACTGAAATTGAAACTTTGATTAAAAATCTTCCAACAAACAAAAGCCCAGGACCAGATGGCTTCACAGGTGCATTCTATGAAACATTTAGAGAAGAGCTAACACCTATCCTTCTCAAACTCTTCCAAAATATAGCAGAGGGAGAAACACTCCCAAACTCATTCTATGAGGCTACCATCATGCTGATACCAAAACCAGACAAAGATGTTACAAAAGAAGAAAACTGTAGGCCAGTATCACTGATGAACATAGATGCAAAAATCCTCAACAAAACACTAGCAAACAGAATCCAGCAGCACATTAAAAGGATCATACACCATGATCAAGTGGGGTTTATCCCAGGAATACAAGGATTCTTCAATATACGCAAATCAATCAGTGTGATACACCATATTAACAAATTGAAGGAGAAAAACCATATGATTATCTCAATAGATGCAGAAAAAGCTTTCGACAGAACTCAACACCAATTTAGGATAAAAACCCTCCAGAAAGTAGGCATAGAGGGAACTTATCTCAACATAATAAAGGCCATATATGACAAACCCACAGCCAACATCGTTCTCAGTGTTGAAAAACCGAAACCATTTCCATTAAGATTAGGAACAAGACAAGGTTGTCCACTCTCACCACTATTATTCAACATAGTTTTGAAAATTTTAGGCACAGCCATCAGAGAAGAAAAAGAAATAAAAGGAATCCAAATCGGAAAAGAAGAAGTAAAGCTGTCAGTGTTTGCAGATGACATGATACGATGCATAGAGCATCCTAAAGTTGCCCAGAAAACTACTAGAGCTAATCAATGAATTAGGTAAAAGTAGCAGGATACAAAATTAATGCACAGAAATTGCTTGCATTCCTATACACTAATGATGAAAAATCTGAAAGAGAAATTAAGGAAACACTCCCATTTACTCTTGCAACAAAAAGAATAAAATACCTAGGAATAAACCTACCTAAGGACACAAAATACCTGTATGCAGAAAACTATAAGACTCTGATAAAAGAAATTAAAGATGATACAAACAGATGGAGAGATATGCCATGTTCTTGGATTGGAATAATCAACTGTGAAAATGACTATACTACCCAAAGCAATCTAAAGATTCAATGCAATCCCTATCAAATTACCAATGGTGTTTTTCACAGAACTCGAACAAAAAATTTCACAATGTGTATGGAAACACAAAAGACCCCGAATAGCCAAAGCCATCTTCAGAAAGAAAATGGAGCTGGAAGAATCAGGCTCCCTGTCTTCAGACTATACTACAAAGCTACAGTAATCAAGACAATATGGTACTGGCACAAAAACAGAAATATAGATCAATGGAACAGGACAGAAAGCCCAGAGATAAAACCACGCACATATGGTCACCTAATCTTTGATAAAGGAGGCAAGAATATACAGTGGAGAAAAGACAGCCTCTTCCTTAAGTGGTGCTGGGAAAACTGGACAGCTACACTTAAAAAAATGAAATTAGAACACTCCCTAACACCATACATAAAAATAAACTCAAAATGGATTAAAGACCTAAATTTAAGGTCAGACACTAGAAAACTCTTAGAGGAAAACATAGGCAGAACACTCTATGACATAAATCACAGCAAGATTCTTTTTGACCCACCTTGTAGAAAAAGGGGAATAAAGACAAAAATAAACAAATGGGACCAAATGAAACTTAAAGGCTTTTGCACAGCAAAGGAAACCATAAACAAGACGAAAAGACAACCCCCAGAATGGGAGAAAATATTTGCAAACAAAGCAACTGACAAAGGATCAATCTCCAAATATCCAAGCAGCACATGCAGCTCAATATCCAAAAAACAAACAACCCTATTCAAAAATGGGCAGAAGACCTAAATAGACATTTCTCCAAAGAAGATATACAGATTGCCAACAAGCACATGAAAGGATGCTCAACATCACTAATCATTAGAGAAATGCAAATCGAAAGTACAATGAGGTATCACCTCACACCAGTCAGAGTGGCCATTATCAAAAAGCCTACAAACAATAAATACTGGAGAGGGTGTGGAGAAAAGGGAACCCTCTTGCACTGTTGGTGGGAATGTAAATTTATACAGCCACTATGGAGAACAGTATGGAGGTTCCTTAAAGAACTATAAATAGAACTACCATACAACCCAGCAATCCCACTCCTCGGCATAGAAAGATAAGAATACCATGTGCTAACATATATATATGGAATCTAAAGAAAAAAAAAAGGGTTCTGAAGAATCTAGGGGCATGACAGGAATAAAGGCGTAGTCGTAGACAGTTGGCTTGAGGACACGGGGAGGGGGAAGGGTAAGCCGGGACAAAGTGAGAGAGTGGCATGGACATATATACACTACCAAATGTAAAATAGATAGCTAGTGAGAAGCAGCCGCATAGCACAAGGAGATCAGCTCGGTGCTTTGTGACCACCTAGAGGGGTGGGATAGGGAGGGTGGGAGGGAGGGAGATGCAAGAGGGAAGAGATATGGGGACATATGTATATGTATAGCTGATTTACTTTGTGATACAGCAGAAATAACACACCATTGTAAAGCAATTATACTCTAATAAAGATGTTAAAAGAGAAAATCTCCCGCCCTTTGTATCAGCAGAGCTGAGTATCCACATTTGATCTATGTTCTGTCCTCTATTGTTGGTGACAGTATTGGAATAGAAATCTACTTTTGTCTGCTCATCTGGTCCTGTTTGATTTTTCTTTAACAGTCACCGCATCACCTGTCAATATATATGTGTTAAGAGTGATTTCACATCATGGAAAAAGTAGGATGCTGCTTTATTGCAACAAGTTTTTAGAAACAAATCTCATTTTGGAGAAATTACAACCTTTATATTGTATTTAAATTAAACTTGCATGCGGGTGGGAGGTATAGGTGTTTGTGTGTGTGAATGTGTATGCATTTCTAAGTAGGACCTGAGTGCTAGAAAAATCTTTGTGGAAAATTATTAAATTTTGGACTTTTTTCCCCTTTGGAGTCAGTTTGCCACATTCATTCTTTCTCTCTCTGTTCTGAGAACGTATTCCAGAGAAGTCAGTTCTGTTCTAACATGAGAGCACCTAGTAACAGCCACTTGACCTTCCCAAGGAGACAGATATCTTTCTCCTGGGCCTATCTGTCATAGTAGGTAAAGAGAAAGCTGGCTTAATCAAAGGCTTTCTCCCCAAACTGGAATATGATCTGACTGCTTGGAGAGGCTTCTGTGCAAGCAGGCAACAGCTTTCCTAACTTTCAACCATAAAGGAGGAGGAAAAAAATATGCCACTGAAGACTCATGCCTTGAAATGGCTTTGGAGATCACAGCCAAGTCTTCCTATAAATGAAGTACTTTCCTGGTGTATTTACTAACAATAGTTTGTGGGGGCATAGAGAGAAGGAGAAAAAATGTCTGAATAAAGTTGCTGCCCTAGCAAATAAAGAAGGGAGAGAGAGCAAGTTCTTACTTGACCAGCTGGAAGATGTTTTTTTGTTGGTGGTCATCCAAAGAAAGTAAAAATTGTCCATCTGACATGTGAAACATATTTTCTTTAGCTTTTTGCTTTCCCTGTGATAAACCAGCGAATGTCCCCAAACTGCTCACTTGTACTACGGGGATTAAATATTGATTTTAACCTTGTAAGTGAGGTAGAATGTGAAGCTGGCTGATGGATCCCCTAGGGGAAGACACTGTGTTTTAGATCTTTCCTTCTACAGAAAACTTAGAGAAACGTTGCTCCATTTGAAAGAATGAAAGTAGACAGACAAGGAAGACAGTCTTTTTCTTAAACAAATTAATATTAACAGCCTGCCTGTGGTGTGATGGGTACAAAGGGAGGAAGAAAAAACGTGGAGTATACCCTGCCTTTTTGTGCATAGTGTCCAAAGTGCTGTTTGCATAAGTGACAATGAATATACTTCAGAATTGTAATGTGCAGTGCAGCAGGGATTATGTGAGTGAATTCTTCCTGTCAGCTGGACCATTTTATATCTTGGGTTCATTGTTAAGTCAGTTCACTTGTGGTCCGTTTCCTCTGTAATTTGGTTTAAAGTTGAGGGCAAAGATAAAATCAGCTTAGAGAGGAAGTTGACAGTCTAGTAAATAGCTGTGGCTTTTCTCTTTTAGGAAATAGAAGAGATACCAAGGATCAAAGCAGTGAATAATGTTTCTTTAGGAAATAAGTTTTCTGCTGTTATGTCAGATGGCCTTGAATATTCAAAATTGCCAACCAAATAGGCTGACCTCTCTCTTCACAGGATTGACCTCTCTACCTGCCTGAGATTCTTGGCAGCAGAGCACAAATTTCTCCAGGCTGGGTGGCAGCAAGTCTTGGTGGGTGGAGGGAGGCCAGTGTGCACTGCTCTTTGTGTTTCTTTTTGTAGAAATCCCAGGGGGATCTTGTCTCCTTTCATGGAAAAATCTGTCTTATGAGGGGAGATGAACAGAGTAGAAAACATAAAACTTTACCTGTTGATGAGGTGGTATATGGATAGAAAGGGCAAAAGACTGGTTCTTGTGTATTGTTTTTTTAATTAAATTGCATGATGCTCTTTGCTGGACCTCATTATTATTCCAGTAGTTGCCTTATTTTACTTTTTATTTTTACATTTTTTTGCACAGAATAACTTACTGTTTAATTTTTTAAAGTCCTCCTCTTACATAATGTCAATCCCAACTAGTTTGGTTCTGTTAGTCAACTGATTAATATATTGATATTTAAAAAAATTATTGAGAATGCTGTATGCCAGTCATTGTGCTAGGTACTGTCAGATAAGAACCCAGGTAACTTTTCTACACTAAATTCTTGTACTTTTTAAGATTCAGCCATAAACATGTGATTGTAAGTTTTTATTTTGTTTTCAGTTGTACTGTATATACTGTATGGTTTTTGAACTAAATTTTAATTTCTGAGAAGCAGTTAATGTTTAATACTTCTATTAAATTTCCTATAGTACCTAAAACATGGTAAAGCATAAAGTAGATACTCAGTTAATTTCTTTCGACTCTCCCCCTTTGGTCAAGTTTTGAGTGTTCTTTATATATTGAGTTACAATGACTGTTTCTGCATCTCCAGACTACTTTTTTTCATTGCTGTCTCTTCCCTTTCAACCTGAGGTTTGATCATAACTTTATATGGGAAAGGTATCAAATCAGACCTACCTGGAGAACTGGGAATTTTGAGAAAGCCCAGGAGATAAATATGTCAGAGAAAAATACCTGAGGCAGATCTGAGCAAACATCAGGAGAGATGGAGCACAAAAGAGGTAGTACAGGCACATGGACAGTATCATCTTCAGCTCCATGTCCTCCTTCTGTACCCCATCTTAATAAGTGGCAATCCTGGAATCATTCTTTGATTCTTCTCATTCACTCTCACTCAATGGTCAACAATTTATCAAATCCTGTTAATACTACTTCCTGCATCATATATCCCCAGCCGAACCACTGAATACAACCACACTGGTTCAAACCACTATTTCTCAACTGGACTTTCACAATAATCTCCTCACTGCTCTTCATGTTTCCATACTTTCTTCCTTCCCCACACGACGGCCAGTTGACTTTTAAAAATATAAACAATTTTATGTCACTTCTGTGTTCAAACCTCTCTTTTGAGAGAAGATCACAGTAAAAATAAGACTCTCAGTCTAAGCACGAAGCTTGTTCTACAAAGTCCTACATGAACTGACCCTTGTCTACCAAAACAATTGTCTTTGGACCTTTTTTTTTCTTAAACATCTTTATTAGACTATAATTGCTTTATAATGGTGTGTAAGTTTCTGCTTTATAACAAAGTGAATCAGCTATATATATATATATATGTATATCCCCATATCTCTTCTCTCTTGCATCTCCCTCCCTATCCTACCCCTCTAGCTGGTCACAAAGCACTGAGCAGATCTCCCTGTGCTATGCGACTGCTTCCCAATAGCTATCAGTTTTACATTTGGTAGTGTATATATGTCCATGCCACTTTCTCACTTTGTCCCAGCTTACTCTTCCCCCTCCCCGTGTCCTCAAGTCCATTCTCTAGTAGGTCTGCGTTTTGACCATTTTTCCATTTCTTCTGCTCCAGACACATTGTTTTCCTGCAGTTTCTTGAGCACACTGATCTTATTCACACACCCGGGCTTTTGTGCTTGCTATTTCCTCTGCTCCAAATGTTTACCCCAAGGTTTTTAAATGACTCTATCTCTCACTTCATTTAGTTCTCTGCTGGAATTTTACCTCCTCTCATAGGCCTTGCTTATTCACATATTTGATTACAGTCCTAATCATTCTCTTTACCCTGCTGCTTTTAAATTTCATTTGCAACACTTATCATTACCTGAGATTATATTCTTTATTTGTTTACTTAGGGTTTTTTTTTCTATCAGAATGTAAACTAAATGAAGGTGGAGGGTATTTTTCCACCCCGTGAATAATGCTGGCACATAGTAGGTACAAAATAAGATTTACTGAATGAATTAATAAAGGAAGTAATGAATGCTACAGCTATTTCTGGGGGTAGGTGTTCAGTGCTGGTACAATGGCCTTAATTTTCTCCATGCCATTTCTGTTTGTTGAACTTGACCTGGTGTTAATGATTTGTCAAAGAGTCAGTCTCTTCTTTGGGTCATCCCTGGATTAGGCATGGGGGCCACAAACTATGCAGAGCAGGACAAAAATAAAGAAAATGCTAAATCACAAGGTAGAATGTCATAGAATTATAGCCAAAACAGCCTTAATTGTCTCAGTTTGTAAGTGACAAAATTAGGGTCCACAAAGAATAATAGCTGGAAGTACTTGCATGTTCTTGGGGGTTTGTCCAGGATTTATATGTATATTAAATAATTTGATCTTTACTTCTATGATGTAGGTATTATTAGGTTTTCCACTTTATGGGTGAGGAACAAAGGTTCAGGCACAGATGTCCAATGTCCCCCAGCTATCAGTAAAGGTAGATTCAAATCCAGGTTTCATAATGACCACTTAAGTAATGTTTAATGTTTTTATTCCCTGGGGACAAAATATTTTAGTCTAAAGAGATGGTTTTGTAGACAAATCCCAATCAGCTCCACTAATTACTATCTGATTATATCACTTATATTCTAAGAACTTTAGTTTTAACCTTAGTTTTTATGTCTATACAGTAGGCATTATACTGTCCATTTCATATCATTGAGAGAAGTGAGGAATCATGTATTAAGTGCTCAGCACACTGCCTGGCTGTGTGCTGGGCACTTAATTAAACACTAAATAAAATATTAACTATTTTCACCTAACCGTTTGGTCCCATTTATGGATATTACATTATCACAGTTACCTTCTTCCTAGAAAAAACATTTTAAAGACATCTGGAAATCAAGGGACTGTAGAGTCACCTTACCCTTATTACTCGGTGGAATATAAGCATGATTTTTTAAAACTAAAGTTTGTTTCTTAAAAAGTGCTATGGTAGTTAATGGAAGATACATTTCACCAGTTTTGGCACAAGCCAGCTCTCCAACTGGAATAAAAAGTCCAGTGAATCATTCAGCACACTATATTTTCAATATAACCACTGAAGAGAAATGGAAGCTTGTCATTTTCCTTTTAAAGCCATGCACATTGCTGAGTTTTCCATGGGCTTGCTGTGTATACATAACTTTTAAAATGAAAATACTATTCATGTGAAAAGGATGATCAAGGTAGACTGCAGCGGATTGTCACTGCAGTAGTTTGGGATGTCAGTAATCCTTAAGCTAAAAGGATTCATGATTCAAGAGGATGCCTCTAATTTTACATTTGTTGTCATCTTTCATTTGTTTCCCTGTTTTGGAACCATTTACGAACTGTGCTTATCAGACTGCTTTTGATTCCTACGGAGGAATGGTCTCTCTTAAAATTTGTGATCCAAAAGGAAGATAGAAAGCATTTGTATTTTGATTTCAAAGTATTTAAAAGATTTGATTGTTTATATACTATGGCCTTTTGTATTTCATTATTGTAGGCAGCACACAGAGAAGACTACTTTGTGCATTTTTTTCTGAGAGTCTTGATCAATGAAGCAAGCTTAAAGTACTTTTCCACAAGAAATAATCACATGTAATTAATATAAAGAAATCAGTTGGGTCTTATTTATTTTTCTCTCCTTTTTACAAGAATATATTTGACCTTGGAAGTAAAAACAAGAAGTTTCAGTGATGTTACTTCACATGGCAGAATCTCTCAACTATATTTGGGGTATGCGTAGATGTGTCTTTGGTAGCTACTGTAACTATCACGCCCTTTGGGTACCCCACAAGCATGTTGGGGTTGGACTTTTCAACCAGAGAACAATGATATGATCCTTAGATGCATAGTCCTAGAATATTATCCTTTGATTTCTGAACTTTATAAAGTTGAAGACACCCTAAATAGACTATTGAAAGTATTTATGCACAATAAAAATGCAGATGAAATTTTTTATCAGCTTGCTTGAAATGATTGGAAACTACCATCAATAGGTCAATTGATTATATCTGAAATCCTCAAGGTAAAAAATTCCACTTGGAAAGGGACCAATACACCTGTCCATTTGCAAGAGTCCAGTGAAAACATGGACCAAAGGAGGGAAATGCACTTTCAAACTTCTGGACAGTAAGAAACATCATGGCCTTGCTGGGTGGGATGGGTGGGGGAGGGAAGTCCCAGAGGGAGGGGATGTGTGTAGGCATATGGCTGATTCACTTCGCTGTTCAGCAGAGACTAACACAACATTGTGATGCAATTATTCTCCAATTAAAAAAAAATCAAGTACAAATTGGACATTCTAGAAACCGTAAAGGACAAGGAGAATAAAGAGGTATAGTGATGTGATACAAATAATAAATTTCAGTGGGGGAAGCAAAGGACTGTCTTTTAAACTGGCATTTGTGGATTGGTCTTGCCAACACTTCAAGAAGACTTAGAAGATAAAAGAAAAAAATCATCACTTATGTGATTCTTTTGACTGGTGCTTTCTAAAGTTCTTGGGAGGTAGATCACACTGGGAAATTGAATCAATTCACTAGCTCTCAAAACATAGAATTCTTCATTACTCAACTTTGCTGAGCTGGGCTCTAATTCTTATTCCCATGAAAATACCTTGGCTTGGGAGAAGACATCTGTGTCACCAAGGTAGCAAGGTGTACCATCCAATGAATTCAGGGCTCTCTTTCATCAATGTGTAGCACTGAGGGTAAATTATAATAATTAAGATTTGGCCCTTAACGGAAGCCAATCTGCAAGCAGATCTGAAATGAAAACTCTTGAAATCTATTATTTAAGTCACCTTAAATTTCCTAGGAATCTGTGGGCTAGGAAAACCCCAGGTATAGCACTCAAAGATTCTAGAAATTCTCTCTATACATAAGCATGCTTTTTACAAGTATTGTGCCATTAAGGAATAGCAGGAAGGCACAGAGTTGCAGTGTCATATGCTATTGTCATTCTCCCTAACCACTCTGCAGAGTTTACGTCCAGCCATTTTCCTTTCCTGCTAATTTGCATGGTTGCTTCTTGATGGTGGTGATTTTCTATGTGTTAAGCTTTGAGTAATTTACACCACTCTCCTCCCTTTCCTTGTTTATTTAGCACAGAGCTTGTAAAGCTCAGTGACATTTGACTCTGTTGCCGACTGGATTATGGGATGCAGAAAGCATGTATGTATCATTGAGTGAATCTCTGAGTGATGGCCTCGGCATCATGTCAAATCACGGGGTCATCCTCTCTCATCATGTCACATCACATCATGCTTGACATAGACACATAGCTCAATTCTGAGTATCCAGAAGTAATCGGGAAGTAAGACTTCACAGCAGTATAAGCAGTGCTTTCAGATACAGGAAATAGAGAAGATTGACCTCTCCATTTTCTATTTTTTACCACTGCAGATACAGTGAACCCTGTTAGAAGTTGTGCATATAAATGTATTCATATCTCAATGAAAAAAACAAAGCATCTGTACAAGACAGGAATTTTCTTTCTGAATTTTTCTCACAGTGGTAAGGCAGTGCTCTTCCTGTGTTTATTATTGTTGTTGATATGATCTAATTTCTGGAACCAGGTATTAATATAAAGGATTCTATTCATAGAGTGAGCTACATGATAGTTATTAGGGATTTGCAATGTGACAAATCAAACTAAAAGTATTCAAAAAGAGCTGGACTATGCCATTGAGAGATTATTTCTGCAAAGTGTCTCCACTGTTAAATCAATCCAACCTGATACATTAGGCTTCTGTTGCCTGATAAATCTAGCGTATAACTCTATTAACCATTAGCACTGAATGCTTCCAATTTAAAATTTTGCCTTGATTATGGAACTCTAAGACACTGGATATTAGTCCCCGAACCTCCTCTGCCTTTACTCCTCCATCTTTAAGTCTTTTCCACATCAGAAGCTAATAAAAAGGAAAAACTAATCTGAATAAAACAAGATTCTTGAAAATTAATGAATGAACTAATTAATGAATAATTAGCTGATGAACAAAATTTGGATCATATGAACTATATTGTTCACATTTGTTGTGCCCCAGGAATACCCAGGAATCTACAATAGTGAGAGCTGGGCCTGTTTCTGAAGCTTTCACCAGAGGAGAAGTAAGTTGTTCTTTCAAGAATGTGGAAGTTGTCTTCAGCCTCCCCGGGAACTCAAGGAGTACTGGATGGAGGTTTTACCACAGTCATCAACAGAATTAACTTTAATGAGCACTGTGGATCCAGTGAAGCTTTCCTTAGCACCCTCAGCCTCATGTTCAGTAGCTTTTCTGCTCATTTTACTCAAGATATTTTGTCTTCTCCTTTATGCTTCTCTTTCATTCTCTATCAAATCTTCCTCTCCTACCTATGCCTGACAACTTAATATGCTATTCTTCTCAAACAGTTTAATAGGAATCAAAACCTTAAGCACAGAAATGAAGTAATGGTCATTGGATAAGTGAGGGGTGTTTAGGAAACAGTAGACTGAATTGATTAACCCTTAAATTATAAATATTGTCAAAAATATGGTCTATTTTTATGTAAATTTATCTCTGGTCTATCACATTACTCTAAAGTGTTTACATTGCCATCAGTTAATATTATTTATCACAGACTGACTGGCAGGATGTGTCTTAACATGCTCTTGTGAAAAAGACTTCCTCATTTAAGTTGCTTGTAGATTCAGCATGGGTATGTCACCACTGCTCATAAAGCTAATGCAAATTTTGGCTACATTCATAACATATTGTGTCTTGATCAAGGGCAATAATATTCCCTCTGCTCTCTGCTGATCCTATTGCATCTGGAATACTGAGTTCACTTCTAGATGTCTTATGATTGTGTATTGGATCATTTCAGTTGGATTACAAATAAAAGGTCAAATGAATACATGTATTGATATAAAAAGACATATTGTTTGCTTAACTTTAAGGATGTGGTAGGAAACCTCCAGTTTACTAAAAGGGATCAAATGATTCCTGGAAAAGCCTTTCTGATGCGAGGTAAGGGTGAAGTTGGAACACGGTTGGATTAGGATTAGAATGAGGTTAAAATGAGCTTGGAGTGAGGCTGGCATGTGCCTAGGGTGATATTGAGATGAGCACAGGTTGAGCTTTGGGCAAGTTTAGGGTGTTACGGGGATAGGAAGAAGCCATCAGTGAGTCTAGAGAGGCACAAGAAACAGTGTCAAGCTTGCACAGCAGGTTGATGTATCCTAGTGGATTCAGGGCACATGTCATGCTAGTCAACATAACACCTCCAGACAGAGTCAACCTAACAATGGATAAAATCAACTTTAGCAGACTGCTGCTGAACTTTTTTACCATATTTATTATATTCAGTCATCTGAGCATCTCCTATGCCTGAACCCTCACTAAATCCTCAAA
Source organism: Monodon monoceros (assembly GCF_005190385.1). Taxonomy (NCBI): domain Eukaryota; kingdom Metazoa; phylum Chordata; class Mammalia; order Artiodactyla; family Monodontidae; genus Monodon; species Monodon monoceros. The sequence continues at coordinate 44,641,460 of NW_021703775.1, forward strand.
TATGGAAAGGGAATTTAACAGGATGTTAAAGAGTCAAGAGTTACCCAAGGCTTAAGTTGGAGGTTTGTCTAGAAAAAAATTTGGGAAGCCATAGTTCTTGTCACCTAATAATTGAAATGAGGGGCATAACATGAAAGAAACAGCAGTCTTGGTCTTTAGCTTATCAGATAGCAGAGTTTGAATGGGTACCTGGAGGTTAGTGGGAGATGTTTGTGGAAAGCTTTCTAATAATAAGAGCTATGCAGTGATGGTATAAGCGCCCTTATAACCAGGGGAGTTCCCGTTTCTACAAGTGTGCAAGAAGAGGCTGGTGCATTTTGCCTTCAATTGGAAATGCCACTGAAGGATCTCAAAGGTCTTTTCTGAGGCTGTGGCCCTGAGCAGCTTTGAATTTTCAACCATTTCAGTTTCAAGATTTTTCCTTTTGAAGAGATCACTGAGTTTTCTTCTTGAGGTAAAAACAGAAAGTAAAGATGTTAATGTCTCTAAAGCATCTAGCACATACCCCTTTTCCTTAATCACTGTCTTCCTTTGACTCTTAAAGAAAACATATTGGAAGAAAATTGAGTAATTGAATAGAACATGCTGTCTAATACAGAAGCATTTCTGTTGGATGAGAAATATCCAGCCAGGCAATAGAAGATTTATGGTATGACTCACAAACACATTTTATTGAATATTTTCAAACTATTGCTGACCACCAATTCTTTGTACTTCTATTTTTGCTCATTTAAAAAAAGCAGTTTGAGGCTCCAGCTGCTAAGCCAGGAATGCTCTTTTTCACTGGCAGAATTTTCCTCTGTTGGCAGAATCCACAGGCAATTGCTTTGATGCTTTGTTGGAGTTACATTCAGTGTCTGTCATAGTTCATGCAAAGATAAGCTGATTGGGTTGTCTGGTTGGTCCCCGATGCTTTTGGCTTTAATGCTCCATCAATTCTCTTTGAAAATGAAGTCCTGGGCCAATCCCATCTCTCAAGAGACACTTGCAGATGACTTGTTCATGATCAAAAAGCAACATAATTTCCTGATATCCATATGCTTTCTCTGGAACTTCTTTTGGTGCCCTCACAATTGATGTTTCTTATAAGTGGATGACAGATCATCATTTAGAAAAGGTCTAGACTTCATAACTGTTTCCTCAAGTGTTCCTACAAGTGAGAGGCAAGAGGGCTGAACTGGTTTCTCAGAACTCCAGGGAGTGGGTTCTAGAACCCAGAGCCATAAAATCACCCCCTACAAAGATAAAAAACTGGATTTATTGTTTACTCTTGCATCATGATTATAGGAAGTGGGGATTTGTAAAGTAGAAATTATCCTCTTTTTTCAGTTTTTAGTCTTAAATGTCATGTCTGATTCACATATTTCCTCCTAGACAAACTTACTTACAATCATCTTGTTACAAAGAAATTCAAGGAGCTAGGTAAACTAGTGATATGATTGTATACAACATAGTTTTGCTGGAACTAAGGCTTTAAAAATTGACAAAAAAGTATCCAAGTGACATCTTTGAACTCCATCTGACACTCTATATGTTACATGCTTCTCTGTAGGGGCAAGCATGAAAGGCAGATAAAGATCCTTCTGTTTTCTATGTTTGTTTTTCAAGAAGCACATATCCAACTAGAGGAGAGAATAACAGGGCTGAGCAGTAGGACTGCTCTGAGAGCCAGAGTCTGTGCTTTTTGAGGAGGGACAAAGGGACAGTGTGGCACTTAAATAATGGACTTATTCAAGTTGAGCCTCTGAATCTCATTTTTCCTTCCCCAACAAATCCCCTTTTTAAATTTATTTTTGGGAAGAGATGTTTGGACTAGCTCTGCGTACAGTCCTGATTGAAATGGTTCCCACCTTGTATGTGAGGGAGGAGGAATGACAAAATCCTTAATTAGAAAAGTATTTAAAAAAGTCACATAAACATCTGCAATAATGCTTTCATTTGCATAAGGGAGAAAGATGAAGATGACAGTGCAAATTCATAACGTTTTTGGATGGTGTCAAGGAGCAAATCATTCTACCATCTTTTTCTTCTTTAAACAAAGCAATTGGAGTTTTATGAACAGCTTGGAAATAGAAAGATTGAGAACAAAGCCATCTGTCAGCTACCTGTTTTATCACTCAGCTAGTCATAGTTTAACCTTGCCTTCCAGGGTTGTGAGCATTCTAGAGATTGTTTGAAAGATGTGTGTGTCCTGTAAGCAGCCATCATCAGGAAGCAAATTACTGAACTGAAATAGTGAACTCGTCACAATGATTAAATTTAGTATTTTTAGAAAGGGGAAGGCTCTATGCTGGTACTTTATGCAAATGATCTAAAATATTTATTTCAACAAACCTAAGTTTGATATTAACACCCTTATTCTATAGACAAATTGAGGCTGGATAAATTGCATAAGCTCATATAGTTGGTACAAGCAGAGGTGGGATTTGACTCAATTTGACCCCAAGCTCACTCTAAAATCTCACTCATTCCAGGGTCTCTGTTTTTGTTTTTGTTTTTTTTCTGATGGACAAGATAAATTGCTTTATAGACATCATAATTGTTCTCTCTCTCAGAAGGTTCCTTTTATATTTGACTTTCTATTGTTTAAGTGTGAGCTTGAGAGAGTTTCGTAACAGTTACCTATCTTCTACTTCCCAGAGATATAACATCACAGAAATAATTTAAAAGGTTCAAATGCAGGAAAAGTAGGTGTTACTTCCATATATCTAATTGTCTATGGGCATCTAGGTCTGGTTATTCTACAGGAACCTCAACTTCAAGGAGTCAAAAACTAAAGAAATTTTCCTCACACTGATGTTTCTGTTTTATTTTTCTCAATTTCTGTGAATGTCATAAGCCTCTACCCAATCTTGTAATCTCTAAACCCAGGTTTTACCCTAGGTGTCCATTCTTTAGCCTTCTCTTATCTGTTTCCTCAGATTTATCTTGCTTACTATTTCCAGCTTTCCATTGTGTCATGTCCTTCTGTCATCACATCCCAAAGGCAAACACATCTACTTGAAATTCTCCAAATTTGTTTTTTGTCATACAGCCCATTCTGGTATACGCTCCCCATTCTCCCCATATATTTACATAGTAGGAGGTAACCTGTCTTTCAAGATTCAGCTCAAAAATAAACTCCTTTCCGAAGCCATTCCAACATGTCCCTATAGATAGATATATATCTCCAAGCATTCTCTTTTCTTTTCCTCCCTGTATTCAGATGTCCAATGTTGCAAGCATAACTTATTTCCTTCTTTACCTTTCTAGTTTCCTTGACTAGACTGTAAGTTCCTGACGGCAAGCTTTGTCTTATTCCTCTTGGCGGCAACAGGATCTAGCACAGTGCATGGCTCATAATCAGTTCTCAGACGCTTTGGTGAAACCAATAAATTGAGAATGAAAGCAAAATCTTGAATCCAAAGACTCTAAAGGACATCAGACTAGCAATGGTCTAAAAGAATAGATCAATAATGAACTGAATAGTGAGGATCTTACATATTTTACATTTGTTACAGTCAAGAAGTTTGTAAGAGAATTTGTAAGTTAGTCTACAAAAATATACTATGAAGTTCCCTTTCTGAGTATATATACATGAATTGTCATTTTTCTATGAATGTACTTCAGTGTGGGTCTAGAACAAAATTGTTTAGCCTAGAACAGTGGCAAAAATAACAGGTTCATCCCTAATAAAGTGAATGAGTTATCGTAACAAGAGGTTGGCTCTTAATTTATGTTGATAAAACAATATTTTCTCATGCCCATTATGAATGTATAACGTGGGCCAGTATAATGGCAAGCACCTCAGAAAATTAGAAATAATTCATTAAATAAATGAGATATAATTGAAGAAAAATTTTTAGAAAAATCAAATATTGAAAACCTGATAAGCTGAATTGTCTGTATTTACATATGTTCATAATTTATTTTCCCCAACTCTCTGTATTTAGCTCATTTGGAAATCATCTATGAGTTGCAGCTGTTGCCTAAATCATAAGTGCTTCTATATTCTGAGATAATAAGAATCAATTTAGATTCCAGCGCCCCAAAACATAATCAACTTGCATATAAACTTCATTGCTTAAGGGCAGTATAGTAATTGAGAATGAGCATAATAACTTGGGTTTCTGAGAAATTATAAATGTTATTCTTTTTTCCTTTGTTTCTTCTTAAACCACTCTGTTCTGAGTGCACCTTTTACAGTCCACTATTGGATGATCTATTTTTTTTCCTTTAAGTTCATGCTATTTGGTTGGAATAAAAAGCATATAGGCTCACAAATGACAATTTTTAACTGGGAGAAAATAGATTAAACAAAACCAGGACATAGACACAATTTTCCGCATGGTTTTCATATCTGGGATTTTGGAATAGTGTACCAATAGTTGAAGCACATGGTGAGGGATGATGAGTTCTGGCTCAGCTGTGTAGCTGCCTCACCTCACATCCATATGAATGTGGACAAGTTGCTTTAATTTGGTAAATGGTTCTCAGGCATTATTAGAAGCACATTTATCCAGTTCAGTCTTTCAAATTGTAGTTGGCCCAGTCTACATTTGCTAACATTTACTGATGGTGGTGACACTATCCCAGTGGTTTGTAGTTTGTACTTGAATTGTCCCATATGTGTATGAGTATACTCAGTATTATTGAGTAACTGTTTTCTTTTTTTTCCCTATCTCTTTGTTTTCTCTGTCTTCTAGCTATTTTTCCTCTCTTCTTTCATTCACTCACTCAATCAAGTCCCATCTGAATACTAACCAGGTATTGAGCTGCTCAATTCTGGCTTGTGACCTATGCCTTTTCTTCAAGGAAGGCAGCTATGCCCTTGTTGAAAATCCTTTCTCCTCATACTTCCCCCTCTCTCCTTCATGCTACCACTCCATCTTCTCCTCTCTGAAGTTGTGCATGTTATCATTTATTGAGTAGATATTATGTGCCAGGCCCTGTACTGTCACTGCATATATATTATTACATCAATTCACACAACCACCCTATGAAGGAGAACCAGTTACCTTATATTTCATCCATGAGAAAAACAGAGCCCGGTGTAACTTGCCTAAAAGTTAAGAGTTAGTAAGTAGATTCGCCATGAACAGAATCCAGTTGTATCTGACTCAAAGTCCTTTCTCTTCTATTGCTTCATCTTTACTTCTTTAATAGATTTTTAACTTAATTTACAGGTTCCAAAAAGTTTTAGAAATCAAGACACTGAACTTGTTATGATGGGTTTTTTTTTATGGCTCTGACATCTCTAATATTGGTTTGGCTTTCAGAGAGATTACTTTTCAAAATGAAATTGTAGAAAAGTGGGGAGTGTACATGGAAAAGTGATTATTTTCAAAATTCAATTGAATGCTGAAACTTTTATAATTAAAACAATAATTGGAACATAAAATATTTTGATGGCACTTAGTTTTTTATTTTTAGAGCAATAGATCCTTTAATAACAGATCTGTTTAATAGAGACCTTTAAAAATTGAACAAATGTAGAGCTCTCTCTCCCAGCCTGACTGTGAGGTCAGCTATCTGCCCTTAGAGTTTGAATGATGGGGCTGTCATTTAGGTTGGTATTTGAAATCAACCTATTGCTGTGAATTTCTAAATTACAAAGTGAAGAGAGGATGGTTGGTTTATCAGCAGTATATGGAAACTAGCTTCAAATTCTTCCCCCTAATATCCCAGTTTAGAAGTCATGAAGTATTTTCCCTGGTTTGGGGCAATAACAGACCACCTCTTAATCAGACCAAAAAATAATTTCCTTTTTTAAATCAGTGAATATTTCCTCAGATTCCAGTGTGCATTTAACACTGTGCTTGATATTATGGGTAATATAAAAATACTTTGAGATATGGTACTTGACCCTAAGAAATCTACAGTCTACTTGGGCTTGCAATATATTTGTTGAAATAAATATTTATCATTTCAATAGATTTTGAAGATCAAGAAGAGGAATAAACTCCACAAGTGAAGTTCTTCTTTATTCCTTGGAAAATTTTTGTTAGGATACTTTTGTTTGATTAGAGCAACACACTCACATCCTCAAATAGAAATTAAAAAACTGACATAATGATAATAGTTTCCACTTCCAGTGTATGACATCAACTTATCAAATAGTCTAGGTTGCAGTAATACAGAGACATTTGAATCTAGGAGAAAACTAAAAGGTTCTTGGTATAGTAAACATGCTTCTAAGTAGGGAGATATATCAAATATCATGTTAACATTCTTAGTATTATGGCAGAATATATAGGTATGTTGGAGGGGCAGTATATGTGGAGCAGGAAAACACAAATGAGATGGAGATTAGCTTATGGAGAAATATATGCAAGAAGTATCTCAACACTATGTCATTAAAGATGGTAAACAATGTCACCTTCTAATCTTTCATCTTAAAACTGCATAGATTCATAATTAGAATTAGATCTTGGATTTTTCGCCTTTCCTCTAATTACTAGGTAAAACCACAGCAGCTTGGTGGTTATCTTACCTGTTGATGTTAGATATTAGACTAAGCGTTAAGATACAGTTGTTATGGTGATGAGAAGGGGAAGGGAATCATACATTCTTTTGTAATATGGAGGGTATTTGGATCACAAAGCCATCTGGTGAAAGCCTCCTAAGGGACAGTTTTTTTCTTATGTAGATGAAATGTATTGGTAATTGTAGTTTTCCACTAAGTCAAGTTCAGTTTAGCATTTGGATGCAGCTTTGGGATAATTTTGTAAAAACTTAAAATTCTTGGAGTAGATTCTCAGTGAAACTGTATTTTACTTTATATGTGTTAACTCTGTGCTAGGAAGTTGAATGAACCAGATTTTTTTTCATGCCTTTGGAAAAGAGGGAACATTATATGATATATGACATCTTGTTTTTTGCTGACTATGTAAAACTTTCCCTCTGAAATCTGGTTAATACTTTCCTGATTTTCCATGTTATACACATTAAAGATTGGTTTGCTAGGCAAATTGTGAATACCAGTCTCATTTTTTATTACAAATAAATTAGGTAAGTTTATGGGTGGACTAAGTAATCTAAAACAAAAACCAGGTTTGTTTTGGTTTTTTTTTTAAGGTAACCTAATTGTTATTTTTTCCTAGGAAAATGTGTTATGTGGTGATTTCCAAGTCCAAATGTAATGATTTTGGACTGTAATTCCAAAATTATTATATCTATCTATAATTTCAAATGTCTATAGCTTTTAGGATTTTATGTTAAAGAGGAAAAAGAACTGTGTATAATCAAAACAGTTGTAGTAAAAATCTTTGAGCCAATCCATTTTCAAGATAGAAAAGGATAATAATTATTACGATCATGGATATGAGTAAATTGGGTTTGTTAAAATAACAATCTTTGTTCTAATCTCATTTCCTTACCTTTTTTTTTTTTTTAAATCCTGAGCAGCACTTTAATTCTTTCTGCCTCCTTTCGTTCCTTTTTCTTTATATCCCCACTATCCAGGTAAATCAGAAATTAATTCCTCTTATCTCGTTTGCAACATTTCTTGAATCTTATCTTACCTTTACTTCCTCATACGTAGATTATTGCTTTGTTCTCTAAAATAGTTTCTCTCCCACTACTATTGTTTCCATAAAGGTCAAATTTTTATATAGTTGCTGGATTAATCTTCCAAATGTATAATTTTCATTAAGTTCAGCTTTGAAAAAGCAAATACTCTTTTACACTCAATTATAATAGCAATTTGCACCTTTATGATAAAGACCCATTTCCTTTTCCTAGTGTACACGACGTTCCATCATTTCCCTCCATTCTGCATTCCCAGCGCTATCCTCACTTTAATCCTCTTCTGGATTCTATGCTACAGCCAGAATGGTTTAACAGCTATAACATTCCATCTTCTAATGTGTTCATCCACTCTCTATCCCCAGCACTCCAATTTGTAGTGGCTTCATTTAATTCCATCAAAATCTAAGGTCCAATACAAGTTTTACCTCCTTGATAAAGAATGTGATGAAACTATCCTGCAATGCTTTTGTCTACCTAGGAATTTTCATAGCACTCATATCTATACACCTTTATGGTAATTTGGAGAATGCATGTGTTTGTGTATATGTGTGTCTGTGTATTTACATATGTACATACATATGCATTTATACATGTACATTTCTTTTTCTCACACACATATATATATAGATATCTGAGTTTGGAGTCAGGCTTACTGAGTTTTCATTCTAGTTTTGCTGTTTACAAGTCATATGATCTTAGATAAATTACCAAAGTTTTCTTAACTTAGGTATTTTCATATATAAAGTGGAATAACAAAGAGTACTTACCTTTATTAGTTACCTAGGGCTGCCATAACAAGGTATCACAAACTTGGTGGCTTTAAACAGCAGAAATTTATTCTCTCCCAGTTCTGGATGCTAGAAGTCTAAATTCAAGGTGTTGGCAGGGTCATGCTCTCTCTGAAGGCTCCAGGGGAGGATCTCTTCTCACCTCTGGAAGCTTCCTAGCTTCTGGTGGTTGATGGAAATCCTTGGCCTTCCTTGGCTTTCAAACGCATCACTCTAGTCTCTGCCTCTGTCTTCACATGGCATCCTCTCTGTGTGTCTGTGTGTTTCTGTTTTATCTTCTTATTAGGGCACTAGTCATAGGATTAGGGCCCATCTGAATCCAACATGATATCTTCACTAATTACACCTGCATAGTCTATTTCCAAATAAAGTCACATTCTGAGATTCAAGGTGGACATGAATTTTGGGGGGACACTATTTAATCCAATGTACTACCTCAGAATTGTTTTAAGGATTTAATGAGATAATCCATGTAAAGTGTTTGATGAAATGCATTGGTACATGGTAAGTGCTCACAAAGTTAGATATTATTACTACTACTAGTGCTGTTGGACAGATTTCTTTATCATCAAGGGACCATGTATATGATATCAGAGACTTTAGCCATTTGATCATGCTTGTTCAAGATGTTTTTAAAATCTGAAGCTCAAATATTTAATAAAGAGAAAGTCATCCTCTATAAAAAGCAATAATTATCAAGATTTTGGTAACTTCCTTTTTTTTTCTACCATGATATATTTACATATGTCAATGATTACTTGCAGTCTTTCAGAATTCTCATCCCTGTTTTTGATAAAACAAAAATGAATCACTTTAACACTATTAGAATTTCTTGATGGAGTACACATTTATAGAAATATAGGCATAAAAGATATAAAGGGGATAAAATTTCAGAGGGATGATTAGGGTGCTTTTAGTCTGGTGGAAACAAGAAAAGGAATTAAGGAAAGAATAAGGATACCACTGGAGGAAGATGCTGTACTGTGTAGAGATGTTAGAAAGCTTAACTATTCAGTTTCTGTTATGCTTTGTTCTTCTTTATCAAGGAAAGTAACTTAAAAACTTACAAGTATAGGATAAATAAACATAATTAAGAGAAAATAGAAGTACCAGACAGATACTGTGGGTAATTTGCTCTTTCAAATCAAGTCACTTCTTCAGAACTAAGTGAATACTTCTGGGAGGGAGGTTGAACAAAGATGTAGAGGTGGGAAAACAGCCACTATTGCTAATTTTCAAGAATTGCAGAAAATGGGGGAGGTGCTAGAAAAAAAGGCCTTGCAGAATCCCTGGCTTAGTGTATAGTATTGGGTTGGCCAAAAGGTTCGCTTGAGTTTTTTCTATAACATCTTATGAAAAAACTGAATGGACTTTTTGGCAAACCCAATATTTACCATACTGTTTTTAAGTGGGCTAATAAAGTTAATATCTCCCCCAGACAAATTTTAAAAGACTGACCACGGAATTCACTAAGAGTAACTAGGTCACACTTTTCCTTTTATAGTAAATGATATAGGAATGGAATAATCTAGGTATTTGGATATTAGCAGAACATTTGACAAAGGTTTTTATGATGTTCTCAGTAACAAGTATAATAAATATGGGAATGACAATATCATAGTTTGGGAAATTTGTAACTGGCAACACAACTCTATCCAAGGAATTTTAAATGTATATAAAACTTAGAAAAAATATAATAGGTGGGAAAGTGGACTCACCTTTCAAAATTATCATAATATGGATTTCTGGTCAACATCACACCATGAGTTAACACTGTAATGCATCTTCTTTATTTCAAACACATAGATAAACTATGACAAGACAAAATAAGAAAACACGTTACTATGCTAAGAAAACAAAAACATAAAGAAAAAGAATCTCATGGATCTGAATCAGATGATGAACAAAAAATGATGAACGTAGATGGACTACACAACTGCTGGCCCTTGACCTCAGCAGGAAGTTGTGGTTTCATTTGACCCTTGAGGGAGAAAGGGGACTTAAGTACTCCATGGGGGACGGGACCCTGAAGAAGACTCCTTGATTGTATCCAGGGACTGCACAGGAGGCTTATGAAAGTAAACTGAGAGAAAAATAAAACCTTGCCATTATATGTGGTATTGGATGTAAGCAAGCATCTGAACTAGAGAAATGGACAGTCCTACATAACCTCCCAACCAAGACTGAACTAAGCTGTGCCCTGGATCATTAACTGGATTTGCAATTTTATCAACATCACAATGGGCATGAGCCCATTAGAGGACACAAGGGTCCTGAGGGTTTGGAAAGTGACAACTGCAAAACCTTGCAATGTGGAAGGAAGAACACAGAGAAAGATGGAAAGAGAAATAATATCAGAAAACAAAAACTAAATATTCAAAATGAACTTGCAAACCAAAATTCCAAAACACATGAGTAAATGTAATCCCAAAAGACAGCCCATCAACACTTAGAATGTGGATTTATTCCCAAAGAAACTAATCATAAGAATAGTAGTGCAAGGTATTTAAAATAAGTTTGCCTAGAATACTTACGACAATTTTTATGAAAGAGCATGGCGCTATAAAATATATTAGAATAAATAAAACAAGGACAGGTTCTTATGTAAAAAGGAGTAATAATGAAAAATATAGCCATTAAAATATTTTAAAATGGAACAAATTAGATGAACTCTAGACTGTACGTGGTGAACGAGTTTGTGAACCAGAACACGATGCTGAGAAATTCACTCAAACCAGCACACGAAGACAAAGAATACAAATGTAGAGTTAGTAGATATAGAAGGGAGACTGAAAAGTTCCAACAAACATCTAAAGGAGCTTTAGGGGAGAATGGCAAGAACTGTGGAACATCAATATTTGAAGAGATAAAATCTACAAATTTCCAGAATTAAATCCCTGAATCCTGAGACTGAAAAAATGAATAAAATAAATCTACAACCTGGAAGATTATTGTGGAACTATAGGACATAAATAATAAGGAGAAGCTCTTAAACCAGTAAGACAAGATAGATTTCCTTCAGAGGAATAGCACTTTGATTGACAGTTGACTTCTAGACATGAGTAGAGACTAGAAAATAGTGGAACAGTGGCTTCAAAGTGCTGCAGTCAGATGGTATTCAGCCTAGAATTTTACTCCCTGCTGTATTATCAATCAGGAGTTTCTTTTCCAGACCTATACCAATTGAGATTTTAAATTTTTATTAAAACTACTTTAGGAGAAAAGATGTTTTTAGCACAGAAGTCAAAACCATGTAAAATGAGTACTGACTATAAAATAACATTTTAAAAACATAATTGTAAACCATTGAACAAGAATTAAAGGAGGCAGGAGAATAATTTTCGAGGGTAATAGAACTGTGGCTCTGAGACATATTTGGGATGAGATGGAAACTTAGAATAACTTTTGCTCTGTTATAGTAATTTATAGTTAAGTTTGTTAGAAATTTAAGGACAGTTACCACCTTATACCCAGGAGGATGGCTACTATAAAAAAATATCAAGTGTTGGAAAGGACATGGAGAAACTGGGACACTTGTGCCCTATTGGTGGGAATATCAGATGGTGCCCCTGCTGTGGAAAGCAGTATGGGGGCTCTTTCAAAAGTTAAAAATAGACTCACTCTATGATTCAATGATTCCACTTCTGGGTGTATATCTAAAAGAATTAAAAGAGGGTCTCGAAGATCTATTTGTACACTCAAATTCATAGCAGCATTATGCACAATAGCTAAAACGTGGACACAATCCAAATGTTCATGGACAGATGAATAAGCAAAATGTGAGGTATACATACAGTGGAATATTATTCAGCTTTAAAAAGGAAAGGAATTCTGACACATGCTACAGCATGGATGAACCTTGAAGATATTATACTAAATGAAATAAACCAGTCACAAAATACTATGTGATTCTATTTACAACAGTTACCTAGAGCAGTCAGATTCACAGAGACAGAAAATAGAATGGTGGTTGCCAGGGGCTGTGGGGAGTGAGAGTGGAGGGTTATTGTTTAGTAGGTACAGGGTTTCAGTTTTGCTAGACAAAAAGAATTATGGGGATGAATGGTGGTAATTGTTGTATAACAATGTGAATGTATTTTATACCACTGAACTGTATATCTAAAAATAGTTAAGATGGTCAACTTCATTATATGTATTTTACCACAATAAAAAATTGGAAAAATATTAATTACTGAAAGAGTAGATATATAATGTATGACACATACCAACAAAGGGAAAATATAATGCTTTATGAATTCCAATAGAAGAAATAAAAAGGGAAAATAAAAACAAAGGGACAGGTTAATATCAATACATAGATGAAAATTAGGATGATAGAAGTCAGTAAGATAAATCTCAACACATTATCAGATATATTCAAATATCCTGCCTTATGATGATACTAACAAGAGAAAGACCTAGAGCAAAACCATGCAGAAAATTTGAACATAAAGGGATAAAAAAGAATATATCAGGGAAGTCTGAATTAACAGAAAGCTACTGTGTCAAAATTAATATTAGGCAGAATAAAATTTAAGGCAAAAATCATGTATAAGAATAAATAGTTACTATATACTAATAAAAATTAATCTACCAAGAATATAAAACAGTTATATACTTGGCATCATTCTGGTTATTGAGGAGTAAAAGTGAACAAAGAGCCAAAAATTCCTGCCCTTGTGGACAGAACACAGGCAAATTTGAAAAATACACAATCATAGTGGGAGATTTTATCACACCTCTATGAAATTGAGAGGAAAAAATTAGAAGGATTTAGAATGTTTAAACAAGAAAACTAGTGAGCCTGATTTAAAATATATTTAAAATTCTATATCCCATTTGTAAAGATATATATTCTTTTCAAGTGCCCATAGAGCAAAAAACTAAATAACTTGGAATAAATTGAACAAAAGTACTTAAGGTTCTTACTGAGAAAAATATAAGGTATTATTGAAGGAGATTTTAAAAATCTGATTAAATGGAAATATATAGTCATGTATGTGGTCACTTAATGTGAAAAGTATCAATTAACCTATACATTTAATTTAGCTTCTATTTATATCCTCACAGGAACTTTCCTGGACAAACTGATACTAAAATGTACGTTGAAGAGCATAAAGCCAAGTACAATTAAGGCAGTTTTGAAGGGGATGTATTAGTCAGAGTTCTCCAGAGAAACAGAACCAATAATATATAGTCATAGGAAGAGATTTATTATAAGGAATTGGCTTATGCAATTATGGTGGCTGAGAAATCCCATGATCTGCCATGTGCAAGCTGGAGACTCAGGAAATCTGGTGGTTTAATTTCAGCATAAATTCAAAGGCCTGAGAATCAGGGGAGTTGATAGTACAAATCCCAGTCCAGGGGCATGATGAGACTCATATTTCAGTTCAAACAGGCAGACAGGAAGCAAAAGGGGCAAATTTCTTCTTCCTCTATCTTTTTGTTCTATTCAAGCCCTCAGCAGATTGGATGATACCTACTCACACTGGGGAGATGATCTACTTTACTAAATCCAGCTATTCAAATGCTTATCTCATCAGGAAACACTCTCCCAGACACAGCCAGAAATAATGTTTAATCTGGGCACCCCTTGGCCCAGTCAAGTTGACACATAAAATTAACCATTGCAGAGAGGAACATGGTAAAGGTTCTTCCCTACCAGACACCAAGGCTAATTATAAATTATAGTTATTAAAACAGTGTGGGAAAAATGTGGCATTATTTCAGAGATTAAATAGAATAATGGAAAAGAATAGAGAATTCCTGAAATGAACCATTAAAATATGAAATATGACAAATGACAGAGTGACATTATAAATCAATGAGGAAAGACTGGAGCACTTAATAAATGGTACTGGGACAAAGCTTATCTCTGTGGATAAAAACGTCAAATTCTATCCCATAGACACAAGTATATATACATCCCAAGAAGATGAAAAACGTACATGTGAAAACCAGAATTTTAAAACTTTTAAAAGAAAATATAGGTTATTTTTATGACCCCATGGTAGGAAAACAATTCTTAGACTAGACACAGTAATCACAAACCATAAAGAATAATATTCACAAATTTGACTACATTAGCACTAAAAATATCTGTACAGCGATAAATTATAAGCCACACATTGGAGAGATTGAATGATTTTTATCAGAATATATAAAGTAAAAAAAAAAAAACCAGAAACTCAAGAGGAAAAAAAGACAAAGTACATAGGCAATTCATGGACAAAGAAAGCTAGGTGGTCAAGCACTATAAGCAAAGACTCTTAGCCTTGTTGGTAATTAGGGAAATGCAAGCAAAACCACAATGAAATATAATTCCCATCAGATTAGCATAAAGTACCAAGTCTTATAAGACCAACTATTGGCAAGACAGTGGAGCAACAGGGCTCCTGGTATGTGTATAAATCGGTTCAATCCTTGCTTCTGTTTACTACAGCCAAGTGACTTTATGTCTAGGTTTATACCCTAGAGAAACTCTTCCAAGTGTACTTGAGTACACAGATTTTTGCAGCATTTTGTTTTTTATTTTGGTTATTCAGAAGTTAAAATGAATTGACTGGAGCTGTATGTATCAACCCAGACAAATCTCAGAAGTTAAATAGAATAAAGCAAGTTTTAGAATATGACATGTGTTTAGTTGACACTTGAACAACATAGGCTTAGGAGAGCTGACCCTCTGAGCAGTGGAAAATCTGTGTATAACTTAGAGTAGGACCTTGGTATCCAAGGTTCCTCCATATCTATGGTTCCACATCCCCTGGTTTAACAAACTGAGGATTGTGTAGTACCACAGTGTTTACTATTGAAAAAAATCCACATAAAACTGGACCTGTGCAGTTCAAACCTGAGTTGTTTCAGGGTCAATTGTATGTGTATGTGTCTGTCTATCTATCTATCTATCTATCTATCGAGAGGGTGATAACATTTATGGAGAATTTGAAATTTATTAAATATTTCTGTATTATTTATAGATACATACATATGAGGAAAACTATAAAATGCAGAGAAGTGATTCAAGGTAAATTCAATATGGTGGTTAGTTCTGGGGAGAAAGGAAAGGAGATAGGATTTGGGAGGATCGCACAAGATGATTCCGCCGTATTTGTGAAGTTTTTGCTTGTTGTTTGATTTACTTTGCTCTGATTTGCTTTGTTTTAATATTTAAAACAAACATGGCAAGACATGAAGACTGTTAACGTTAGTTGGTATATGAGCATTTATTTTTATTATTTTAGGGTTTTCCGTGTGTTTAAAATATTTCACAATAAATGTATAGTGTAAATTTATTTTAATACTGACCTAAAATAAAATGGGGAGCAAGGCAAACTTTCAAGGTAGGTTCTAAAAGTAGATCCAAGAGACTGACTTAAGAGTTCAAGTGAAAATGTCTCATGGCATTTAGTTAACTGCAAATCTCTAGAGATCAAAACTAAAATAAATGCAGTCGACTCAATTAAAGATAGATTTTGGGTGAAAAAGAAAGAATTTGGTTGTCCAAATTGGATGGACTAATGGTAGCAGTGACTTCCTTGTTCTTGGAAAGTGTTCAAACAGAACTAGTGACTACAGTCAGTTTTGTAGGGAAGGGGGTGGTATTTTGGGTGTAAGAGTCAGTAAGATAAGTACTAAGGTCTCTTTCAATGACTTCTGCTAAATATGATCATTTATTCTTTTACTTTGTTGATTAGACAGGCACTTCTTATAGGGTTTTTCTTTTTTTTAAACATCTTTATTGGAGTATAATTGCTGTACAATGGTGTGTTAGATTCTGCTTTATAACAAAGTGAATCACTTATACATATACATATCTTCCCATATCTCTTCCCTCTTGCATCTCCCTCCCTCCCACCCTCCCATCCCACCCCTCTAGGTGGTCACAAAGCACTGAGTTGATCTCCCTGTGCTATGCGGCTGCTTCCCACTAGCAATCTATTTTACGTTTGGTAGTGTATATATATCCATGTCACTCTCTCACTTTCTCACAGCTTACCCTTCCACCCTCCCCATATCCTCTAGTCCATTCTCTAGTATGTCTGTGTCTTTATTCCTGTCTTGCCCCTAGATTCTTCATAACTTTTTTTTTCTTAGATTCCATATATATGTGTTAGCATACGATATTTGTTTTTCTCTTTCTGACTTACTTCACTCTGTATGACACACGCTATGCCCATCCACCTCACTACAAATAACTCAATTTCGTTTCTTTTTATGGCTGAGTAATATTCCGTTGTGCCATATATTTGCCACATCTTCTTTATCCATTCATCCGATGATGTACACTTAGGTTGATTCCATGTCCTGGCTATTGTAAATAGAGCTGCACTGAACATTTTGGTACATGACTCTTTTTGAATTATGGTTTTCTCAGGGTATATGCTCAGTAGAGGGATTGATGGGCCGTATGGTAGTTCTATTTTTAGTTTGTTAAGGAACCTCCATACTGTTCTCCATAGTGGCTGTATCAATTCACATTCCCACCAACAGTGCAAGAGGGTTCCCTTTTCTCCACACCATCTCCACCATTTACTGTTTGTAGATTTTTTGATGATGACCATTCTGACCAGTGTGAGATGATATCTCATTGTAGTTTTGATTTGCATTTCTCAAATGATTAATGATGTTGAGCATTCTTTCATGTGTTGGTTGGCAATCTGTGTATCTTCTTGGGAGAAATGTCTATTTAGGTCTTCCTTCCATTTTTGGATTGGGTTGTTTGTTTTTTTGATATTGAGCTGCATGAGCTGCTTATAAATTTTGGAGATTAATCCTTTGTCAGTTGTTTCATTGGCAAATATTTTCTCCCATTCTGAGTGTTGTCTTTTCATCTTGTTTATGGGTTCCTTTGCTGTGCAAAAGTTTTTAAGTTTCATTAGGTCCCTTTTGTTTACTTTTGTGTTTATTTCCACTTCTTTATGAGGTGGGTCAAAAAGGAACTTGCCGTGATTTATGTCACTGAGTGTTTTGCCTATGTTTTCCTTTAAGAGTTTGATAGTCTCTGGCCTTACATTTAGATCTTTAATCCATTTTGAGCTTATTTTTGTGTATGGTGTTAGGGAGTGTTCTAATTTCATACGTTTACATGTACCTGTCCAGTTTTCCCAGCACCACTTATGGAAGAGGCTGTCTTTTCTCCACTGTATATACTTGCCTCCTTTATCAAAGATAAGGTGACCATATGTGCAGGGGTATACCTCTGGGTTTTCTTTCCTGTTCCATTGATATATATTTCTGTTTTTGTGCCAGTACCATACTGTCTTGATTACTGTAGCTTTGTAGTATAGTCTGAAGTCAGGGAGCCTGATTCCTCCAGCTCCGTTTTTCTTTCTCAAGATTGATTTGGCTATTCGAGGTCTTTTGTGTTTCCATACAAATTGTGAAATTTTTTGTTCTAGTTCTGTGAAAAAAGCCAATGGTAATTAGATAGGGATTGCATTGAATGTGTAGATTGCTTTGGGTAGTAGAGTCATTTTCACATTGTTGAGTCTTCCAATCCAAAAACATGGTATATCTCTCCATCTATTTGTATCATCTTTAATTTCTTTCATCAGTGTCTTGTAATTTTCTGCATACAGGTCTTTTGTCTCCTTAGGTAGGTTTATTCCTAGATATTTTATTCTTTTTGTTGCAATGGTAAATGGGAGTGTTTTCTTGATTTCACTTTCAGATTTTTCATCATTAGTGTATTGGAATGCCAGTTATTTCTGTGCATTAATTTTGTATCCTGCTACTTTACCAAATTCAGTGATTAGCTCTAGTAGTTTTCTGGTAGCATCTTTAGGATTCTATATGTATAGTATCATGTCATCTGCAAACAGTGACAGTTTTACTTCTTCTTTTCCAATTGGATTCCTTTTATTTCTTTTTCTTCTCTGATAGCTGTGGCTAAAACTTCCAAAACTATGTTGAATAATAGTGGTGAGAGTGGGCAGCCTTGTCTTGTTACTGATCTTAGTGGAAATAGTTTCCGTTTTCACCATTGAGGATGATGTTGGCTATGGGTTTGTCATATATGGCCTTTATTATGTTGAGGAAAGTTCCCTCTATGCCTACTTTCTGCACGGTTTTTATCATTAATGGGTGTTGAATTTTGTCGAAAGCGTTCTCTGCATCTATTGAGATGATCATATGGTTTTTCTCCTTCAATTTGTTAATATGGTGCATCATATTGATTTGCATATATTGAAGAATCCTTGCATTCCTGGGATAAACCCCACTTGATCATGGTGTATGATCCTTTTAATGTGCTGTTAGACTCTGTTTGCTAGTATTTTGTTGAGGAATTTTGCACCTATGTTCATCAGTGATATTGGCCTGTAGTTTTATTTTTTTGTGACATCTCTGTCTGGTTTTGGTATCAGGGTGTTGGTGGCCTTGTAGAATGAGTGTGGGAGTGTTCCTTCCTCTGCTATATTTTGGAAGAGTTTGAGAAGGATAGGTGTTATCTCTTCTCTAAATGTTTGATAGAATTCGCCTGTGAAGCCATCTGGTCCTCGGTTTTTGTTTGTTGCAAGATTTTTAATCACAGTTTCAATTTCAGTGCTTGTGATTAGTCTGTTGATATTTTCTATTTCTTCCTGGTTCAGTCTCAGAAGGTGGTTCATTTCTAAGAATTTGTCCATTTCTTCCAGGTTGTCCATTTTATTGGCATACAGTTGCTTGTAGTAATCTCTCATGATCCTTTGTATATCTGCAGTGTCAGTTGTTACTTCTCTTTTTTCATTTCTAATTCTATTGACTTGAGTCTTTTTCCTTTTTTTCTTGATGAGTCTGGCTAATCGTTTATCAGTTTTGTTTATCTTCCCAAAGAATCAGCTTTTAGTTTTATTGGTCTTTGCTATCGTTTCCTTCATTTCTTTTTCATTTGTTTCTAATCTGATCTTTATGATTTCTTTTCTTCTGCTAACTTTGGTGTTCTTCTGTTCTTCTCTGATTGCTTTTTATGTGTAAGGTTAGGTTGTTAATTTGAGATGTTTCTTGAGGTAGGATTGTATTGCTATAAACTTCCCTCTTAGAACTGCTTTTGCTGCATCCCATAGGTTTTGGGTCATCATGTTTTCATTGTCATTTGTTTCTAGGTATTTTTTGATTTCCTCTTTGATTTCTTCAGTGATCAGTTCATTACTAAATAGTGTATTGTTTAGCCTCCATGTGTTTTTTACAGATTTTTTTCCTGTAATTGATAGCTAGTCTCATAGCATTGTGGTCGAAAAGGATACTTGATACAATTTCAGTTTTCTTAAATTTGCTGAGGCTTGATTTGTGACCCAAGATACGATCTATCCTGGAGAATGTTCCATGAGCACTTGAGAAGAATGTGTATTCTTTTGTTTTTGGTTGGAATATCCTATAAATATCAATTAAGTCCATCTTGTTTAATGTGTCATTTAAAGCTTGTGTTTCCTTTTTTATTTTCATTTTGGATGATCTGTCCATTGGTGAAAGTGGGGTGTTAAAGTCCCCTACTATGATTGTGTTACTGCTGATTTCCCCTTTTATGGCTGTTAGTATTTGCCTTATGTATTGAGGTGCTCCTATGGTGGGTGCATGAATATTTACAATTGTTATATCTTCTTCTTGGATCAATCCCTTGATCATTATGTACTGTCCTTCTTTGTCTCTTGTAATAGTCTTTATTTTAAAGTCTATTTTGTCTGATATGATAATTGCTACTCCAGCTTTCTTTTGATTTCCATTTGCATGGAATATCTTTTTCCATCCCCTCACTTTCAGTCTGTATGTGTCCCTAGGTCTGAAGTGGTTCTCTTGTGGACAGCATATATATGGGTCTTGTTTTTGTATCCATTCAGCCAGTCTATGTCTTTTGGTTGGAGCATTTAATCCATTTACATTTAAGGTAACTATCGATATATATGTTCCTATTACCATTTTCTTAATTGTTTTGGCTTTGTTATTGTAGGTATTTTCCTTTTTTTGTGTTTCCTGCCTAGAGAGTTTCCTTTAGCATTTGTTGTAAAGCTGTTTTGGTGGTGCTGAATTCTCCTATCTTTTGCTTGTCTGTAAAGTTTTTAATTTCTCCATCAAATCTGAATGAGATCCTTGCTGGGTAGAGTAATATTGGTTGTAGGTTTTTTTCCTTCATCACTTTAAATATGTCCTGCCATTCCCTTCTGGCTTGCAGAGTTTCTGGTGAAAGATCAGCTGTTAACCTTATGGGGATTCCCTTGTGTGTTATTTGTTGTTTTTCCCTTGCTGCTTTTAATATTTTTTCTATTTAATTTTTGAAAGTTTGATTAATATGTGTCTTGGCGTGTTTCTCCTTGGGTTTATCCTCTTTGGGACTCTCTGTGCTTTCTGGACTTGATTAACTATTTCCTTTCCTATATTAGGGAAGTTTTCAACTATAATCTCTTCAAATATTTTCTCAGTCCCTTTCTTTTTCTCTTCTTCTTCTGGGACCCCTATAATTCGAATGTTGGTGCATTTAATGTTGTCCAAGAGGTCTTTGAGACTGTTCTTAATTCTTTTCATTCTCTTTTCTTTATTCTGCTCTGCAGTAGTTATTTCCACTATTTTGTCTTCCAGGTAACTTATCCATTCTTCTGCCTCAGTTATTATGCTATTGATCCCTTCTAGAGAATTTTTAATATCATTTATTGTGTTGTTCATCACTGTTTGTTTGCTCTTTAGTTCTTCTAGGTCCTTGTTAAACGTTTCTTGTATTTTCTCTATTTTATTTCCAAGATTTTACATCATCTTTACTATCATTATTCTGAATTATTTTTCAGGTAGACTGCCTATTTCCTCTTCATTTGTTAGGTTGGTGGGGTTTTGCCTTGGTCCTTCATCTGTTGTGTGTTTTTCTGTCTTCTCATTTTGTTTAACTTACTGTGTTTGGGGTCTCCTTTTCACAGACTGCAGGTTCATAGTTCCCATTGTTCCTAGTGTCTTTCCCCAGTGGCTAAGGTTGGTTCAGTGGGTTGTGTCGGCTTCCTGATGGAGGGGACTAGTGTCTGTGTTCTGATGGATGAGGCTGGATCTTGTCTTTCTGGTGGGCACGTCCACATCTGGTGGTGTTTTGGGGGTGTCTGTGGCCTTATTATGATTTTAGGCAGCCTCTGTGCTAATGGATGGGGTTGTGTTCCTGTCTTGCTAGTTGTTTGGCCTAGGTTGTCCAGCACTGTAGCTTGCTGGTCGTTGAGGGAAGCTGGGTCTTGGCGTTGAGATGGGGATCTCTGGGAGATTTTCACCGTTTGATATTACATGGAGCTGGGAGGTCTCTTGTGGACTAGTGTCCTGAACTTGACTCTCCCACCTCAGAGGCACAGCCCTGATGCCTGGTTGGGGCACCAAGAGACTTTCATCTACACAGCTCAGAATAAAAGGGAGAAAAAATAGAAAGAAAGAAAGAGAGAGAGAGAGAGAGAGGGAGGGAGAAGATAAAATATAATAAAGTTATTAAAATAAAAAATAAGAAAAAATATTTTAAAGTAAACAAAATAGAAATGGACAGACAGAACCCTAGGACAAATGGTAAAAGCAAAGCTATACAGACAAAATCACAAACAGAAGCATACACATACACACTCACAAAAAGAGGAAAAGGGGAAAAAATCATAAATCTTGCTCTCAAAGTCCACCTCCTCAATTTGGGATGATTCCACAGATGCAGGGTACATCAAGTTGATTGTGGAGCTTTAATCTGCTGCTTCTGAGGCTGCTGGGAGAAATTTCCCTTTCTCTTCTTTGTTCGCACAGCTCATGGGGTTCAGCTTTGGATTTGGCCCTGCCTCTGCATGTAGGTCGCCTGAGGGCGTGTGTTCCTCGCTCAGACAGGACGGGGTTAAAGGAGCAGCTGATTCGGGGGCTCTGGCTCACTCAGGCCTGGGGGTGGGAGGTGCACAGAGTGTGGGGCGAGCCTGCGGTGGCAGAGGCCGGCATGACGTTGCACCAGACTGAGGCGCGCTGTGTGTTCTCCCGGGGAAGTTGTCCCTGGATCACGGGACCCTGGCAGTGGCGGGTTGCACAGGCTCCCAGGAGGGGAGGTGTGGATAGTGACCTGTGCTTGCAAACAGGCTTCTTGGTGGCGGCAGCAGCAGCCTTAGCGTCCCATGCCCGTCTCTGGGGTCCACGCTGATAGCCGCAGCTCATGCCCATCTCTGGAGCTCCTTTAAGCTGCGTTCTTAATCTCCTCTCCTCGCGCACCAGGAAACAAAGAGGCAAGAAAAAGTCTCTTGCCTCTTGGGCAGCTCCAGACTTTTTCCCGGACTCCCTCCCAGCTAGCAATGGCACACTAGCCCCCTTCAGGCTGTGTTCACACAGCGAATCCCAGTCCTCTCCCTGGGATCCGACCTCCGAAGCCTGAGCCTCAGCTCCCAGCCCCGCCCACCCCGGCGGGTGAGCAGACAAGCCTCTCGGGCTGGTGAGTGCTGGTGAGCACTGATCCTCTGTGTGGAAATCTCTCCGCTTTGCCCTCTGCACCCCTGTTACCGCGCTCTCCTCTGTGGCTCCGAAGCTCCCCCCTCCGCCTCAGTCTCTGGCCGCGAAGGGGCTTTCTAGTGTGTGGAAACCTTTCCTCCTTCACAGCTCCCTCCCACTGGTGCAGGTCCCGTCCCTATTCTTTTGTCTCTGTTTTTTCTTTTGCCCTACCTAAGTACGTGGGGAGTTTCTTGCCTTTTGGGAGGTCTGAGGTCTTCTGGCAGCGTTCAGTAGGCGTTCTGTAGGAGTTGTTCCACATGTAGTTGTATTTCTGATGTATTTGTGGAAAGGAAGGTGATCTCTGCGTCTTACTCTTCCGCCATCTTGAAGCTCCTTCTTATAGGGTTTTAAGGTCATCTCTTTTCACACGAAGTCATTACCCTACGACCATGCAAACATTTTTATATTCTTATTTTAAGGTGGTCTGAAATTTGGATGAGGATTTGTAGCAGCCAAAATTATTCTTTCCTTTATGAGAAAACTTTTGTTTAAAACATGTCAGATAGAATCATTACTATTTATTCAATAACATTTAATAATAATTTACTGAGTGCCATACTCTGTATTACTATTCTGCTACTCTCTAAGCTTTGTCTAAGTCATTTCCTTGCATTAGAAATAGTTTTTAAAAGTCAGACATATTCAATTTTTATCCATTTATACTATTCTCCAATTGTTGAAATCAAGTTATTTGATGGTATTAAAAATCAGTAGTCTCTATATTATTACATTGTTTTAGAGATAGAAGTACAACAGCTAACATTGCTTATAGCTTAACCTGAAGTTTATTTTCCTACTTGTGTTAGAAATAGAGAAGCTGACCTTGGCCTCTCTCTCTAGAGATTACTTGAGAGAAACAAAGACATGGTCTGCCAAGGTCACCCTAAAAACCCATTAAAAATTTATTAAAGACTTGAGTTAGTAGTAGGCTGTTGGAAAATATAAGTATCCAAATAGAAAATAGATATTGTGGTGCAGCAGGAAACATAGGTATATAGCCATGAAAAATCAATGGAAGTAACTCAAAAAGGTAATAAATCTCTCTTAAGGAATATTGTCATGTTTTCTGAGCCTGCAACTATAGCCTGTGTTAAACTTTTTATCTGATGAGTTAAAAGTTCCTTTCTCATCTAGTAACAAATTAAGAGTGTTTTCTTTAGTGATTGAATGGCAGGATGGATAAATTTTTTCTAAAAAAAAAAAATCACCTATTGAAGCCCTGTGTAATTGTTCCGATACGATCTTTGCTGCCGCAAAAACAAGGAACTATGTAATTGGTTTCTAGCTTTTATGAGCAAGAACATAGTGGTGTGACCCAATCGGTCATTTCCCCTTTAAGTTTCATGATTCAGAAGGAATGTCTATTCCACAGCCCATATCTCCAGATCACAGGTGCATAATTAGTCAGTTATAGCTGCCTGTTTGAATCAAAATACATATAGAAATGATGGCTAGGGAAGGTGGGGAGGTTGTCATGTGTACAAAAGAGTGCTTTCTAAATAAAAAAGGGAAATAATTTTTGGAATGTCTGAGAATTTTGTCCTTTTACTCAGAAGGACCCAAAAAAGGTCTGTTCATGTTGCTTGAAGGCATTGGTGAGAGTTTTTTATTCCAGTCAGAAACAGAACAATGTTTCTACTCTAAACAATTTTAGAATTTGTGTCTAAATGAGCATCTGGAGCCTTCAGAAATGGGTGGGTCCCTCATGCTACCTAGACTGTTTGTGTAGTGTTTGTGTCTGTAAATTTTTGCTACTTGCTTTTGCCATGATGACTTCCTATTCAGGGAGCTCCTACAGTGAAGACTTTTTCTGAGTGATTTAAAAATTTATTTTTTAAAGTGTGATTTCTTAAGAGGACTCACCACTGCAGAAACATACTTTGTGTCCAAAATTTCCAGGTGGGTCTGAAGTGTTTCTTGATTGCTTTGGATCGCATTAACTTGGTGGCTTTGAAAGTAATGGAGTGAAACCTTCCAAATAGTTTGAAAAAATTGGCAGTGCTTCAGAAAGAGGAGAGCCAAATGGAAATGTCCCTGTGGAAAATGTACTGCTCAGACAGTTGTAATAGCATGGATTATGACAGAACAATACATATCATGTTTTCCTTGTGTATCAAGGCCAGAGAAAGCACATGTTCTGTGGTCTTTTGTTATGAAACAAACTTGTACAGCATATTGACAGCTCTAATTTAGTTACAAGGACATAATAGATTCATTACCCTTTTAGTTTTCTAGTCTGAAAATAACCTAGGTATTTTTCCTTTAATATTATTAGAATAAGGTTGCTTGTGAATAAAAGATGTATTGGCTTTACGTGTTATACATTGTTTAGGCAAACACAGTTATGGTCCTTAACTGATATTTTGACACTGAAATGTAACAACTATATTTCTACTGTGTGCAGAAGTTACTCTAGACAAGCAAATGTAATAAAAAGGTACTCTCTATTCTATCAATTTATGACAGAAAAGTTATCAAATTTTTCCTATTGTATATTGTGTTTGGCATGTAATTTTTAAGAAACCTTTTTTAGTTGATTTTTTCTCTCTCTCTCTCTTAATTAATAGACTTTGCTTTTACAGCAGTTTTAGAATTACAGAAAATTTGATCAGGAGGTATATTTACATATGCTCCCCTCTCCCCCCCACACACAGTTTACCCTATTCTTAACATTGCATTAGTGCGTACATTTGTTACAACTGAAGAAACATATTGATATTAAATAAGTAAAAAGTATTTTTGTGTGTTATATAGTTCTGTGAGTTTTGGAAAATGTATAATATGTCCACCATTATAGTATCATAAAGAATAGTTTCACTGCCTTAAAAATTCCCTATTTATCTCTAACACCTCCCATTTATTTTTATTTTAAACACCTTTATTGGAGTATAATTGCTTTACAATGTTGTGTTAGTTTCTGCTGTATAACAAAGTGAATCAGCTATATGTATACATATATCCCCATATCCCCTCCCTCTTGTGCCTCCCTCCCACCCTCCCTATCCCACCCCTCTAGGTGATCGCAAAGCACTGAGCTGATCTCCTTGTGCTATGCATCTGCTTCCCACTAGCTATCTATTTTACATTTGGTAGTCTTCAGTTGATCTTAATATCATTAAAGGTGAGATAGATTATCCAGTTATGCTATATATCCTTCATGACTTGTTTTTGGATAGCAAAATTGCCAATTCTTTTTTACCTTCATGTTTAAGGGGTAAACAAAAATACTTCCTTTGTTTCAATTCTTCAACAGCCCAGAGAAGTAAAATAAATGACAGCATGGTCTGGAATTGAATTTTTAGCACTAAAATGAAATCTTGTAGAAATGTAACATCTTCTGCTTCAGGGGCTAGACAAATTCCATTCTAGTATATAAAGTGCTTCATTTGTGTGTTCAAAAAATTTTTTTTGGCAGGAGGAGGAAAGAAGTGTGAAGGTGATAGCAGAGGATAGATTTGATTTGACTTTGTCCCCAGATGGCCAAAGTGATTCTCTGCTTTAGGAAAACTCACTTTAGGGAAGACTGGGAAGGGCCTGATGGGCTCTGTATCTGAATAGAAGTAAGCATGGAACAGATGAGTGATTTTTGTCCTATTTGGTCTTATTCACTTTTTTGAATTATATTTTTTATTGTATACTAACGGACTTCACTGTTCCCTTTGGTAGTTACAGAAAAAAGATATACTCCATGAAAGCTTCCCTTTCACAAACTTCTCCTTTTTCTTTTAAAGAGAGAGTTACACACACACTCACAAACCATCCCCTGCTCTCCCCACCACAGCACACATCTCCATACACTTTAAATGCTATAGGAGTGCTTATAATGGATGTATAATCTCCTGCCTCATGTGTTCGCACTTCTAATCCCAGAGCTTTAGAGCCAGTGATTTATAGCTATTTCTAGTTTCCTTTGGTGGTTATTTTCACCTCATTAATAAATGTTTATATATGTATTTCTGGATTTAGTCACTAAACTTCCTACTATGCTAAAGATTTAGCTTAACTGCACTCTATCACCACTTTTTTCATCCCCTTTATGGCATACTTAGAACACTTTTCAGTTTTTGTTCATTACTTTTATATCTTCAAATAGTGTAATTAATCCTCTATATCTTGTTTCACCAACCACAGAAAGTATTTATCTTTTTTATGTGTATTTATTTTTATAGTCACAGTTGACTTATTATCTAAGGTCAGAAGGGAAGGTTCAAAACCAACTTATGTGGCAAGCTTCCCTAGGAATGCCTGTGTAAAATGTCAGCCTTCCCAATGCACTGATTTTCACATGGTGCTCTGTAGATCAGTAGGCGTATCTTCAGGGGTTTCACAAACAGTGGGCTTTTTCTTCTGCCATTCCTCAGATCATCTGTCTTTTTGTTTTTCTATGTCCTACCTTTGGATTTTTATTTTAAAATGAGACTGGTTTCTAGGAGATGTGGGTTCTAGCCCAGCTCTTCTAACTTGCTTTGTTACTTTGACTAAGTCATCTGGGCTCTCTTTTCAACAATTTCAACAGTACCAACAGCAGCATCACCAAGCAACAAGAAGATGGGATTTGTATTAGTCTGCTCAGGCTGCCATTACAAAGTATCACAAACTGGGTGGCTTAAACAACAGAAATTTACTTTATCATAGATCTGGAGGCTAGAAGTCCAAAATCAGGTTTTCAGCAGGGTTGGATTTTTTTCTGAGGCCTCTCTCCTTAGCTTGTAGATGGCCACCTTTATATTGTGTCCTCACATGGTCTTCTCTCTGTCTGTGTCTGTTTCTTAATCTTATCTTATAAGGACACCAGTCATGTTGGCTTAGGTCCCACCCTAATGATCTAATTTAATTTCATTATTTCTTTAAATACCTGTATCTGAATAGATACAGGTCACATTCTGAGGCTTTCAACATATGTATTTAGTGGCAGGGGGAACAATTTAGCCCACAACAAGATTGGCACTCTCCAATTCTATTTGACTGTACAATTAAATGAATACTGCTCACCAAGAAGCAGGGACTTGTTCACCTTTGTTTAATATTTATTATTTAATTTGTTGATAAAGACAGTATGATGCAGAGAACAATCACTGGTCTTTTCACTGTGTCTTACTTATATAATAGATATTTCTGCCTCTAAGTTTCCCCCATGATTCAGATGCTCACTGTTAATCAAAAATTTTCATTCCTGGATTAGCACAAAAGCCTATATATAATGGTGGGTGGTAAAAAAAAAAAAAAAAGAAATACAAACATTAAACAGGGACAATTAAAAACCCAGACCAGGTTTATCCAGTATGAAAGTAAGTCTTGAAACAAACATCTGGGAAGGGCAATGAATCACAATTTCTTACAGTAAATATAAGCAAGTGATTAAAAGCTAACTTACCAAATTTAACTCACCAGACCTAGAGTATGGCCCCAGATTTTACTCTGTCCTAGCTGCAGAAAGGCAAACTTTAATATCCTCTACTCAAAATTATAGAGCTAGTTATCTTTTGGACACACCCTGAAAATATAAGACCAGCTGTCTATTTAATAAATGTTGGGGCATGGATCACTTGCTGTAACTGCATACTCGCTGTGAAGAGAGGTCAGGTATACACAGGGTGTCTTTTCCCAGTGTTTTATTTTCAATGTCTTGTGTATTTATTTTTTAAAATCTTTTTTTTTATTTAGTCTGATAATTTTAAGTGGGATATTTAGGCCATTATCATTTAATATAATTATTAATATAATGTAGTTATGTTTAAGTCTACTATTTTCCTATTTATTTTCTGTTTGTCCTAATGGTTCTTGTTTTTTACTTTGTTCCTTTCCCTAGGGTTAGCCAAATAACCTTGAGTATTGAATTTAGTTTTATCTTTTGGCCTTTTAACTATACCTTTTTGTATAGAAGTCCCTCTAAGGTAAGGCTAAGAGTACCACATATAACTTCTCACAGTATGTTTTGAATTAATATTATACTACTTAATGTATAATGTAGCAACCTTAAATGGTATAATTACGTTCATCCCCTCCCACCCTTTGTGCTGTTATATTTTTTCACTTCTAGGTTTGTTTGCTACATAGTGTAATAGTCACAGGTCATAGAAATTAGGGCTCAGATGTATCCTTGGGGGGCCACCATTCAGCTCCACTCTACCACTTCTCTGTTTAAAACCCTCCAATTGCTTCATAAATCACTCAGTGTAAAAGGCAAAGTCCTTACAACAGACTGCAAGTTCCTACACAAGATGCCCTCTCCCTGTCTTTCTTCTTTGACCTCATATCTAACTAATTTTCTTTTTTCTCTTTTTACTCCAGGCATACTATAATCCTTTGATTTGGGAACATAGCAGTCATGCACCCCTCAGAGCAATAAACTTAATGGAACACTTTGGCTCCAAATTCCAAGTTCTCACTCCCTCATTTTAGGGCTTAGATCTAAGGTTTCCTTCTTATTGAGGCTTTCCCTGACTTTCTGTTTAAAATCGCAACTCTTTCAAACACCCTTTCCTATTTCCCACAATAAGTCATTGTCTTTTAATTTTTTTTCCATAACATATCACTTCTCTCCAATATATATTTTATTTATTATTTTGCTTATTGTCAGCCTCCAACCATTAAAATGAAAGTTCTGTCAGGGCAGAAATTTTTGCTTATTTTTTACTATTTTAAACATAACACAATAGCACAGAGAACTCTACTCAATACTCTGTAATGACCTATATGGGAAAAGAATCTAAAAAAGAATGGATATATGTGTATGTGTAACTGATTCACTTGGCTGTAAGCAGAAACTAACACAACATTGTAATTCAACTATACTCCAAAAAAAAATTAACATTAAAAAACACATAGTAAATACTCAACAAGTATTTCTTGAATAAATGAATGTATATCTTAAGACTTCCATTTTTACTGTTGAGAAATCTGTCAGTTCGGTTAATTTTATTTTGTGGATAAAAGTACTTTCTCTCTGACTACTTTAAAGATATTCTTACAGAGTTTCTGGTTTCATGGCCAAGTAGCTATGTACACATTTATTTTTATGTATTCTGCTTAATGTAGATTATGTTTCCTTACCTGTGGATTAATTTCTTTCTTTAGCTTTATAAAATTTGTAGCAATGATGCTTTAAATGTAGCTTCTTTATTATTCTATCTCTTCTCACCTATGGAACTCTGACTCTATCCTCTTTTTTCCGTTATTTTTCAAAACACCCACAATGCTATGATCTACTATCTACCTCCTACTTGCTTTGCATCTTTTTTTTTCTTACCTTTTCCCTTCTGAGAGTAGAAAGTGCCTAATACACAACAGATGCTTAATGAAAGCTTCTTTTTTTATAAATTTAATTTAATTTATTTTTTTATACAGCAGGTTCTTATTAGTCATCCATTTTATACACATCAGTGTATACATGTCAATCCCAATCGCCCAATTCATCACACCACCACCCACCACCACCACCGCTTTCCCCACTTTTGTCCTTACGTTTGATCTCTACTTCTGTGTCTCAATGTCTGCCCTGCAAACCAGTTCATCTGTACCATTGTTCTAGGTTCCACATATATGCGTTAATATACGATATTTGTTTTTCTCCTTCTGACTTACTTCACTCTGTATGACAGTCTCTAGATACATCCACATCTCTACAAAAGACCCAATTTCGTTCCTTTATGTGGCTAATATTCCATTGTATATATGTACCACAACTTCTTTATCCATTTGTCTGTAGATGGGCATTTAGGTTGCTTCCATGA
This sequence comes from Monodon monoceros, assembly GCF_005190385.1. Classification (NCBI taxonomy): domain Eukaryota; kingdom Metazoa; phylum Chordata; class Mammalia; order Artiodactyla; family Monodontidae; genus Monodon; species Monodon monoceros. Next base: position 44,671,935 of record NW_021703775.1, read on the forward strand.
CATGGCTATTGTAAATAGGGTTGCAATGAAAATTGGGGTGCATGTGTCTTTTTGAATTACGTTATTCTCTGGGTATATGCCAAGTAGTGGGATTGCTGGGTCATATGGTAATTCTATTTTTAGTTTTTTAAGGAACGTCCATACTGTTCTCCATAGTGGCTGTATCAATTTACATTCCCACCAACAGTGCAAGAGGGTTCCCTTTTCTCCACACCATCTCCAGCATTTGTTGTTTGTAGATTTTCTGATGATACCCATTCTAACCGGTGTGAGGTGATACCTCATTGTAGTTTTGATTTGCATTTCTCTAACAATTAGTGATGTTGAGCAGCTTTTCATGTGCTTCTTGGCCATCTGTATGTCTTCTTTGGAGAAATGTCTATTTAGGTCTTCCTTCCATTTTTGGATTGGGTTGTTTGTTTTTTTAATATTGAGCTGCATGAGCTGTTTATATATTTTGGAGATTAATCCTTTGTCCATTGATTCGTTTGCAAATATTTTCTCCCATTCTGAGAGTTGTCTTTTCATCTTGTTTATGGTGTCCTTTGCTGTGCAAAAGCTTTTGTTTCATTAGGTCCCATTTGTTTATTTTGTTTTTATTTCCATTACTCTAGGAGATGGATCAAAAAATATCTTGCTGTGATTTATGTCAAAGAGTGTTCTTCCTGTGTTTTCCTCTAAGAGTTTTATAGTGCCCGGTCTTACATTTAGGTTTCTAATCCATTTTGAGTTTATTTTTGTGTATGGTGTTAGGGAGTGTTCTAATTTCATTCTTTTACATGTAACTGTCCAGTTTTCCCAGCACCACTTATTGAAGAGACTCTCTTTTCTCCGTTGTATATCCTTGCCTCCTTTGTCATAGATTAGTTGACCATAGGTGTGTGGGTTTATCTCTGGGTTTTCTATCCTGTTCCATGTATGCTGTCTACAAGAGACCCACTTCAGACCTAGGGACACATACAGACTGAAAGTGAGGGGATGGAAAAAGATATTCCATGCAAATGGAAATCAAAAGAAAGCTGGAGTAGCAATACTCATATCAGATAAAATGGACTTTAAAATAAAGAATGTTACAAGAGACAAGGAAGGGCACTACATAATGATCAAGGGATCAATCCAAGAAGAACATAAAACAATTATAAATATATATGCACCCAACATAGGAGCACCTCAATACATAAGGCAACTGCTAACAGCCCTAAAAGAGGAAATCGACAGTAACACAGTAATAGTGGGGGACTTTAACACCTCACTTACACTAATGGACAGATCATCCAGAATGAAAGTTAATAAGGAAACACAAGCTTTAAATGACACAACAGACCAGATTGATTTAGTTGATATTTAAAGGACATTCCATCCAAAAACAGCAGATTATACTTGTCAAGTGCGCACAGAACATTCTCCAGGATAGATCATATCTTGGGTCACAAATCAAGCCTCAGTAAATTTAATAAAATTGAAATCATATCAAGCATCTTTTCTGACCACAGCGCTATGAGATTAGAAATCAATTACAGAGAAAAAAATGTAAAAAACACAAACACGTGGAGGCTAAACAATACATTACTGAATAACCAAGAGATCACTGAAGAAATCAATGAGGAAATAATAAAATACCTAGAGACAAATGACAATGGAAACATGACAATCCAAAACCTATGGGATGCAGCAAAAGCAGTTCTAAGAGGGAAGTTTATAGCTATACAAGCCTACCCCAAGAAACAAGAAAAATCTCAAATAAACAATCTAACCTTACACCTAAAGGAACTAGAGAAAGAACAAACAAAACCCAAAGTTAGCAGAAGGAAGGCTTGTTGAATGTTTATAGAATGGGTGAATAAATAAATATTAGCTATTTTCTTTCTATGCTCAGTATGTCTTAACCTCTCTTTCAAATTTTCTGTTTTTCTCTCTGTGCTACATTTGGAATAATTTCTTCAGTGATGTCTCTGAATTCATCTTTTCAGTTTTGCCTATTCTGATATTTAATCTATCTATTAATATTTTTATTTCAACCATGTTTTTTCATTTCTTTTAAAAAACCGATGTATTAAAGTTAATTGATGTACAATAAACTGCACAAATTTAATGTATAAAATTTGATGAGTTTGCACACCACTGTAATCAATGTAACAGGCATATCCATCACCTCCCAAAGTTTCCTCGTGTTTTGTTTTGTTTTTGTAAGAACACTCATGAGATCTACCCTTTTAAAATTTTCGATGAGTGATATGGTATTTTTGACTATTGGCATTATGCTGGACAATAGATCTCTAGAACTAATTCATCTGGCATAACTGAAAATTTATACCAATTGAACAACTCCTCATTTCTCCCACCTCCTGGTCCCTGGTAGCCACAGTTATAGTCTTTTGCTTCTCTGAGTTTATCTGTCCTAGGTACCTGTATAAGTGGAATCATGTGGTGTTTGTCCTTCCGTAAATGACTTATTTCAATTATCGTAATATCCTCCAGGTCTGCCCATGTTGTTGCAAATGGCAGGATTTCCTTCTTTTTAAATTCTGAATAGTATTCTGTGGTATGTATGTATTGTATTTTCTTTTTCCATTCATATGTTGGTAGAAATTTGGGTTGTTTCTATAATATTTTTTCATTTGTAAAATTTCTATTTTGTTATTTTTTTCAGGTTTGCCTGATCACTTTTGATAGTATCTTACAGCTTGCTCATTCTGAAAATTTAATTACTTCTTTACATATCTCATCCATAGCTATTTCATGATCTCTAGCTTATAAAATACTTCAAGTTCTTGAATATCTAAAACTCTTGTCTATGCTTTTATTGATTTGTATTCATGTGTACTTACATGTTTGGTGATTTTGATTATGTGTGTATATGTAAACATACATATAATGATTTATGATATATAAATGGATATATACACACATAGTTTTATGAGTTTTATAAAGGACCTTATATAAAATAAAACCTGTAAACCTACAATGCAGAAGCTTTTCTGAGAGATGATTTGCATTTGTTTAACCTGACAGCAGCAAATCTTTAGCCCTGTCCCAGAGTCTTGGCTTAATCCAAGAATCTTGCATTCAGCTCTACCTTTTTGCTCTATACCAAGACTAAGCTTCTTCATTGCAATGCTGCAGTGCATTTGTCTTCAGAGCAATGCGACTTTCATATTTTCTTACTACTTTTTGCTTTTAGTTTCTGATTTTAGTTCTCTTTTTTGTTTCTATCTCCTTGATGTATCCCTTACCTCCTCCAAGCCCATCAATGTAGCAAGTATTATGAATAAATATGTTTATATCTCTATCTCTATTTATATTTATATATGTATGTATATATATTTTTTCCTTCCATGGGCTTTCACTTATCTAGGAAAGTAGTTTAGTGTGCTTTCTCTACTTTTCATTGGATTTCTTGCAGAATTGGTAAGAATTTTACTAAGAGGGTATCAATACTTGGATAATAAACTATTCTTAATAAATATGGAAGTATCACTATGCAAGTCTATCAGTTATTTGCATCATTAACAGTAAATAACCATGTCCTCATAATTTCAGGTCTACCACTATAAGAACATTATAGTTCCATTTGTATACCTACAGAATATTTTTGACAGGTTAATTAGAACTGATTTTTCTGCTAAACTCCTTTAGTGAGATGTTTTTGATATTTTTCCTTTGATAGGAAAAAATAAATTACCACTATGTCCCCTTGAAACTCTGAAACTAAAACCTGTTGTTTCTTCTTGTTGGTGTGAAAATATGAACCTGTAAACTTGTGATATTAGCTATGACTAAGTACTTCCTCCCTGTATTCCTGTTTTTCTGTCTTTTGTCTGAAAATTCATCCTAATTTAGCAGTATTCAGCAACCTGGTGCAGATTTCAGACTTGGGGAAAACTTTGGGATAAATTCTTATTATGCAAAAGTAAAACGTTTTAAGACCTGTAGAGGAAGTCAGTGGTTTTTTATGGAGAAGAGTGCCTCCTGTTAACAATACAGGCACTAGTAGTTGCTGTTGGTGTAGTAGTCATGGGTATTGTAGCAATTTCACATGAGACATTCTGTAGAGTTTTGGAAAAAATCATGCTGTTAGGTTTCCTGACCTAAAAATGATTCTTTCGTCTAAGAAGTTCACTGACATTTATTTTTATTAAACAAGAGTTAGCAATTATTTAGGATTTAATGTTAGTATCTTTAAAGCTTTACATACCAAAAAAATCCAGTTAAAATGATGAAATGAATGACAAAATATTTCTCCATTTTTTAGACAGATGGGCTCTGTGTTTAAGTGAATGTCTTAATTTTTATTTAAAACTGTTGAACTGTGCTGTCATCAAAATCCTTCAAGTAACACATTTAAAGGTGTATATTTACTTTTAAATTATGGACGTTTTGCTTTCTTGTTTTAAGACTTTCATATCCCAATGTGATACCTAATGTCAACACACAGAATACAACTTGAAATGCTAGGTTTTGCCTTTCTGTATGGCTTCTGTTGTTGTTATTCAGAAGGAGGAACTGTTAAATCTTTTTTTTTCCATGTGGAAAGGAACTCAAGGAAGTTGATAAAGAGGATGGGAAAAGAAATATAAGATGAGTATCCTCCTTTTAATAGTGATAAAAAGTATCTATTCTCTTTCTATAATTCAAAAGTTGATAGCACTTTGGGGTTGTAGATAAATCATTAAGGGAGAGGGCTGGGACCTGTAGCCTACTACAAGAAAGGCCTGTTCTCTTTGGAATTCCAAAGGCAAATTTTATCTGGTAAAACTGGGCATATCAATTCATATTTTTTATCCATTGTTTGCATAAAAGTAATTAATATTCTCAATTTATGCTTCTAATCCCTAATTATGACCCATTTCTAAACTCTTGAAAACTTTGCCAAACCTTATCCTCTTTTCATTTTTTTCTTCCCACTTCCTTTTCCTCCATCTGGACTTCTGGTTTTTTCTAATATTGCCAGTGACTTGGAGGTTGTGGTCAAAGGCAGAAAAATAGCAAGGGATGAAATGAAAAAACTCTTTTAGATTCTTTTTTCTTCTTAAGTTTGAATTTGAATTCAAATTTGGTGGGGTCCTCTGCTAAGACCAGCATCAGTTATGACCCAAAGACCATTTATTAGTATCTTCTCTGAAATGAGAGAACAGTACAAGGATACAGTGAAGCTGAGAACAAGAGGGAAAGTAGGAGCTCCAGAACTTGGAAGATTTGCCTGATATTCATACAGTGTATCTCAAAAATGTATTTTTTCTCCCTCATTGCATGAGAACAGGACTACTCAAACTTTCGTTGAAACCCGAATTATGGGTCTCAATTTCCAGGGCATCCTCCCATTTGAAAGTGGTATTAATATATTATTTTAAGCATTAGAGTTATTTAAGTACTTAGCAATTAAAAGGTCATTGTCTTTGTAGTCAGAACTGGGTAAACTTTGTTTTCATCCTTATGAAAGAACTTATGGGCAAGATAGTTTTCATCTTTATACCTTAGTTTGTCATCTTTAAAATCAGGATGTAAATCCCCAGTTTGTAAGATTTTTGTGGATATTAAGTGGAAATAAGTATTTATAGCACACATAATACAGTTTAATAATTTAGTTTTACCATTCTTAAGAAGAGCCTGATAAAGGATGAGGTATACTAGCACATAAGTAGAATGAGCAAAGTCACAAAATGTAATTCCTTTTTTTTTAAGTTCCTCCTTTTAGGGAGGGAACATTTTGTTTCAGCTATGAGAATGTAGTTATGTACCTTAATCACATTAGTGATATTAAATGGAAGTATGCATGTGTTAGTCTGCTTAGACTGCTTAGTGCCCAATGTCTAGCTGAAAAGGTGAAACAATTCAGTGAAAGAACTGGGTATTTACAAAGCTTGGATATTGGGATGATAAAGTAGTAGACTTTTTGGCTGACACTTCTTTCTTCCGGAGGTGTTGATGACCACAGCTGAGGTCCTGTCTACACAAAGGAGGGACAACATATTTGTGATTTGTTTGAATTAGTGTGTTTCTAAATCTTTGGGTTTACCCAGTTTCTAATGGGAGAATATTTTAATCTGTGTTTAATTGAAAGAAATAAAAATCTGTATGTTTGCCTTTTTTTTTTGTTTTGGTGATACTCTTGGTAGACATTTAACCTCTGAGTGTTCTTTCTAATATAAAAACTGTGTGAAAACTGTGTGAATTGCCTTTTCATGTGCTTTCAAAAAATCCACACTAAAATATATAATTTCTTGCCTCATTGGTTGACAGTGTTAGTCCTTTTATAAAAATCTCCCAGACTTGCCAAAAGTTCAAAATGACTGAGATTAACTTGATCTATTGAAAATTCCCTTTAGAAATATTATTTTACCCAGACACAATGTCAAATCTCATGCCAACAATAAATTAGAGGTGGAAAGAACCTATTACGTTATTACAACCATCCAAGTAGCAAGAAAGGAATGTGCCTGACAGTACATTATTTTGGTACATAATTTATCTCATAGCAACACTTGGAAGAACTTCCAAAGCTTATGCAAAATTGCCATGTGTCAGGGTGACTTATTTTTAATTTTTTTTTTTTTTTTTAGCATTTATCTAAAGTGAAGAGTGTGAATGTATAAATTAGTCCATCTGAGTTGACACATGCAGAGTGAAAGGGAAAGAGCACTGGGGCAGAGACAACAGGGCTGAGAGGTTTTTAGATCCTACAGCCTGTGTTCGGTTCCATACCCTGTCACTTAATAGTCCTGCTAACACAGATGAAAGTACTGAGCTCATAACAGACACTCAATCGATGTAACTCCTGATATTTACTTATCTGGTATTTCAGTGATTTTGATCATAATCTACATTTTATACCTTATACATATAGACACATACACATTTGGTAAGGTATACCAGAGAATGGCAGGACAATCTTTTAGAGGTGTTAAAAAGTTGTGCTTCTAAATGATTTATAGCAGTATTAAGATATTAATAACATCTCCAAAGAGTGAATATATGCTGACTCCTGATTCTCTAGTGGTTTCTTGCAGGTAGTTTTTTACTTTTTATTATCTTCTACAATATCTCTGGTGCAGTATTGAAAAGACACCTTAAAGGTTTTTTTCTTTTTTACACACTATTTCTGTCATGGTATTGAAAACATACAATACTTAGAGTTGTTGAAGAAAAGCATTTTAAAATAAGAAAAGGCTCTAGTATAGAATTTTTAAATGTCTGGAGGCCTATTGGTTGACCTGAGCACTCTATTTTCTATCTTTGAACTATGAATCTACTCCTAACTCTTCTCTCTGTGTCAAAAAGAATTTCAGGTAGCTCAATCGTTATCACTTTCTCCTATAGCTGTGTTTGAACTTAAGGCACCTACTTATTACTAGCCAGGGTATCTACAAGGTTCCTGCTTCTGTTTCAGAGGAATTCTCTCACACCCTGAAAGAGAATATGCATGCCATTTTTAGGGTCAGATATCTCTGAGGGAAAATCATTAATGTAAATCTTTCCCTCTAACCTCCCATCTCCCATTAAGGACAGTTTCCTTTTGCGGCCTTCATGTGCCTTGCTCATTACCACCTGTCGTTTTTTTAGGGTTTTCTGGTTTCCAGGCACTATGCTAGATTCTTGAAGATGTAACAGATGAATGAAATATGCTGACTGCCTTTAAGTCACTAATAGTCAATCTCTTTGAATCATTTCTTCCACTAAGTTTCTGTACCCTCTTTTGAGTGACATCTTTTTCTCCTATTAGATTTCTGTCTTCCACACCTTTGAGATGTCATTGGTCTCATAGCCATACATACCATGTGTACACTGACTACTCCCAAATGTATATCACTGGCCTCTTATTTCCACGGAGCTCCAGTTCCTGTATGCAACATACTACTCCCTACTCATTGTCTCCATGCATCTCAAAATTAAATCATTCAAAAATATACACTTGATTCCACCTCTTCCAAACTTGCTCTTTCCACAGTTCTCTCCATCTCAGGAAATGACCTTTTCTTTTCTGTGGTCTGAGCAAAAAGGCTTGGAGTCTATAATTTTGGTTTTTGTAATTGTTATTAAATCTTGTTGCCTCTACTTTCAAACCACCACTACCACCCTAACCTGAACCACTGTAGTACTTGTTTTCTTTATTTTTTATAAATTTATTTTTTATTTTATTTATTTTTGGCTATGTTGGGTCTTCTTTGCTGTGCACAGGCTTTCTCTAGTTGTGGAGAGGGGGGGCTACTCTTCGTTGTGGTGCACGGCCTTCTCATTGCAGTGGCTTCTCTTGCTGTGGAGCATGGGCTCTAGGCACGTGGGCTTCAGTAGTTGTGGCACGTGGGCTCAGTAGTTGTGGCTCGCAGGCTCTAGAGTGCGGGCTTAGTTGCTCGATGGCATGTGGGATCTTCCTGGATCAGGGATCGAACCCATGTCCCCTGCATTGGCAGGTGGATTCTTAACCACTGCACCACCAGGGAAGTCCCTGTACTTGTTTTCTATTGCTGCATAACAAGTTACCTTAGATTCATAGCTTAAGACAACATACATTTATTATCTTACAGTTTGTAGGAAGTCTGGGTGTAGTTTTACGGTGTTCTCTGGTTCAGAGTTTTCCTTCCTCAGGCTCCAGTCCAGATGATGGCCTAGTCAACAGTCTCATCTGAGGCTGAACTGGGGAAACGTAAGCTTCCAAGTGCCAACAGGTTATTGTTAAAAAAATTTCCTTGTGGCTGCATAACTGAAGCTTCAGTTTCTTTCTGGAGGCTTCCATTAGCAATTCAAAGCCTTCTTCTGATTTTTGCCCCAAAGGCTTCTCCAACATGGCCACTTACTTCATGGCACCTTACTTCTTAAAGGCTAGCAAGAGGGAATCTCTCCACTGGCTCTGCTAGCAAGATGAAGACTCAGATATATGGCAAGGTAATCAGGCTAATGACATCCCATCATCTTTGCCATATTCTATTGGCAGCAAACAGGTCCTATACCCAAAAGAGGAGATTGTCCAAAGGTGTAGACACCAGGAGGCAAGGATCGTTGAGAGTCACCTTAGGGATTGTCTGCCACAACTGTCATCTCTTGGTTAGATTTTTGAAATAGCCTCCTAACTCCTTCCTGCTTCTTCCCTCTCCCACCCTCATTTGATAGTTAGAATGATCTTTTAAAAAGTTAAGCCGTATCACATCATTCCTAGGCTCAAAAACCTTAAACAGTTTTCATTTTATTCATAATAAAAGCCCAAGTCTTTATATGGCCATAAAAGATCTGAACGTTTACCTCTCTGATCGTACCTTCAGAGGGAACTGGTTATTCTTTTCCTGAAGTGCTTTTTCCTTGTTATCCATATGTATTATTCTCTTACTTCTTTCAAGTCTTTGCTTGAACATTACCCTTTAAGTGAGGACTTACTAGGATCCCTACCCCCTATTTAATATTGTGACATTCAACTATTCCTCTTCTTTGCTCTGTTTTTCTCCTTAGTACTTTTTACCAACTGATATCATGTATAACTTTACTTTTTAAATTTATACTATGCATTGTTCCCACTTGAATATAAAATTCATAAAGCATGGCTCCATGAGATCTGTTCTAGTTATTGCTGTATTTCTAGCATCTAACTAGTGGACACACAACAAATATATGTTGAATAAATTAATGATATAGCTCAGTTAGACCTCAGTTCCTTAATATAGACTTCTTATTATCCAAATCCATGGAAATACTCACCTTATAAAAGTTCTATTAAAACCATTTTCTGTTCAAATTTTTCTTTCATCTTTACAAGTTTATTCATGTATATAAATAATATATATAGTTTTACTGTATATATAAATTATATATATAGTTATATATAAGTTTTTATATAGTATATATATAATATAAATATGTAGTATTATTTCTCAGATCATTTTGGAAATTCTTGAGGATCGGAACAGTGGCTCAAACTTTAGAATGAGTTGTGTTGGTTTTCAGTAACTACTTGTTCATTGGTTTTGAAACTCACACATTAAGGACTGGTAGAGTGATATTTTAATATGTAACTTGAACTTTTTTGTAGAAGTCCTGTTTGGTTATCACATAAAAAAACTAACCTACTTCAATCTGGGCTTTCAGAGGTTTACTTAGATAGGACTCTCATTGGCCTTGTTAGCTGATCAAGAGCTTTTGCTACTATATGACAGTTAAGGAGGGGTCAAATAAGGTTCTATGTTAAAAATAAGGTTTTATTTTAAACAACTCAGAATAATAAACAATGAAGACTTTGATGTGTCTTTTGCAGAAAAATTTTCTTTTTTATTTTTAGAATGGCTTTATTGATGTATGATTGATATACAATAAACTTCACATATTTAAAGTAAACAGTTTTTTTCATTTTTGACCTCTGTATGCATCCATGAATTTTTACCACAGTCAAGATCGTAAACATATCCATAACCCCCAAAGGTTTCCTTATGGCCCTTTGTAATTCCTCCATCTTCTCTTAAATGTCCCTCTGCTCACTGTTTCCCCAGAAGCCACTGATCTTTCTGTTACTACAGATGCATTTGCATTATTTGGGACTTTGTATAAATGGAATCATACAGTATGTGCTTTTATGTCTGGTTTCCTTTACTCAGCAAAATTGTTTTGAGATTTATCCATGTTTCTGTGTTCTTAGACCCCTTCTATTGCTGAGCAGTATTCCATTGAATAAATATGCTATAATTTGTTTCCATTCACTTTTTGATGGACACTTGGGTTGTTTCCAGTTTTTTAGTTTTGCAAATAAATCTTCTCTGTATATCTGTGTCCAAGTATTTGTGTAGATATATACCAAACTGTTTTCCAAAGTGGTTGGAAATTCCCAGCAATGATGTGTGAAAGTTCCAATTGTTCCACATCCTCTCCAGCAGCACTTGATATGGTCAGTCTTTTTGATTTTAGACATTCTAAAAGGTGTCAAGTTGTATCTCATTATGATCTTAATTTTCATTTCCCTGATTACTAATAATGCTGATGTCTTTTCACATACTTATTTGATATCTGTATATCTTCTTTGGTGAACTGTCCTTTTACTTCTTTTGCACACATTTTAATTGAGTTTTTTCCCTTATTATTGAATTTTGAGAGTTCTTTATATATCCTGGATAAAGTCCTTTATAAGACGTATGGCTTGCTAATATTTTCTTCTAGTTTATGAATGGTACTTTAATTTTCTTAACAGTGTCTTCTTTTTAACAGTGTTTTGAACAGCAGAAGTTTTAATTTTGATAAAGTGTAATATATCAGTGTTTTTTTTTTATAGTTCAAGCTTTTGGTGTTGTATCAGAACAATATTTAAAATTTTAAAATGACATGATGAATTAAGAAGCACTGACTTCTTTAAGATATACTTTAATATAGAAATAATATACAAATCAAGAATTAAACTATAGCCCAGTTAGTTTCTATGTGCTTTGACCTATAAACAAATTTCATTGAACTTAATGTATTGTGTTTCTAACTTTAACTTTTTATCTGCCTATCATTTATACACACGGGTATTTCCCTAGGCCATGTTTTCTTAACCTTGGTACTACTGACATTTGGATCAGATAATTCTTCGTGGTGGGGGATGATGTCCTGTGTATTTTAGGATGTTAGCAGTATCCTTGGCCTCTATCCACTAAATTCCAGTGGAAACCTCAAGTTATGATGATCAAAAATGTTTCCAGATATTGCCAGTTGTCCCCTGGGTGTGTGTGGGGGGGGGGGCAGAATCACTCTTGGCTAAGAATTATTCTAGTCTATTGTACTGATGGGCCTAATTCTGGTTCTCCCTCTCCCAGGCCGCCTGATTTGATAGTTTAAGCCAGGTGATGAATCCAGGAAAATAATGTTGTTCCTTTCTCCCTTGATTTGGCCACCAATTATATCAAGATAGATGTCCCTCTCTGAGCCCATACCCATGTAAATAGGCCCCAAACAATACATTAATTTGTTCTTCAGTGGAATCCCTTTCCCATTTTCTACTTTAATGTGAGTGGACACGGGAAAACCATTTGAGTCCTTTTCCTGTGGTAGACACAAAGAATTCTAGGAGTCCTGTTATTTCTAATTCTGGAGGTGGTGATTTTCTACTTCTATAAGAGTTACCCAATTCTCTTGTTTTCCATCAGCACATACGTTTGATACTAACTTGGACATGACTTTTTCTGATGGTTTACTTCAGATAGAGAATATATTAGTTGTCAGTTAAACTGACTCCTAGTTGAGAGCATTTGTGCAGTTTTAGCTCAACGTATAAATAAGTTTTTCTAAATTTTACAGAAATAATAGAGAAAATTTTGAGGGCAAGCAGAAGGAGGAAAATACTTGTAAAATAATCACTATCTTATATATCACTTAATGTTATTCTTTTCAGTTTGTGATACCCATGGGCTTAATTTTTTCAAAAATATCCACTCCCTATTTCAGACCATTTATAAGTTTTAGAACATAATTTGGTATATTAAAGGATTTTCATTTCTCCATTGCTGGGGTTCCCTTGGAGAAGATTGGGAATATCTTCTCATTACATGACAGAGAAATGATATTTCTACCATTCTGCAGGTTTCAGAAAACAGCTGAGCTTCTTGTCTTGCCTCACAAAAATATAAGATTTGAATGTCATTTTTTCCTTTGGGAATGCAGATTTACAAGCGACACAGGATGCAGTTTGAAAACAAGACAAATACCAGTGACAGTAGGAAATTTCTTGGAATAGGAGTCTGCATGAAATTGTTGGCTAAAACTGAACATCCCCTTTTGGCTGATATGCCACATTAAGAGACTGTTAGTGCAATTAAAGGATGCAACTCATCCTTTGGATGAAACTCATTTTGTTTTTAGAATTGACACCAAGTATTTTGATGTCAGTATTACCAGAACTACTCTGTACAGTGGTGATTCAAATAGTGATACTTAGGCCCTTCTGAAATAATAAATTCGGTAGTAAAACATTTATTTTCAGGACAGAGAAACGAATGATGTTTTGAAGACTTTAGGTCACAAAAAAGCATTACATTATTTTACTGGGTGAGCCAATTGTCATTCACCCAAATTACAAGGCAAGTTGCTGGAAGAAATCATTTTATTGTAACATCATGCTGAATGTGGGATGGCATTTTTCAATTCAGACTGAGAAAGTTAGAGAAGAATGGTGATTAAATGCTAGGAGTCACTGAGAGTGTGATCTGATTCCACAAACTGGCAGAAATCAGAACGGAAGTTCCTATTATCACTCTTTCTCTGACTACTTTTCTTTTGCCCCCTAGGGTGGGAAGATCTTTCTCCTCCCTCCCTTCCTCTTTACTTTACTTTCTTCCTTTCTTCCCTCCTTCCTTTTCCTATTCAAGATATCAAGGAACAGAAATTCTTTTTTTTTTTGAATTTTTTAATTGAATTTAATTAATTTATTTTTTATACAGCAGGTTCTTATTAGTTATCTATTTTATACAGATTAGCTTATATATGTCAATCCCAATCTCCCAATTCATCCCACCACCACCTCCACCCCCCACCACTTTCCCCCCTTGGTGTCCATATGTTGGTTCTCTACATCTGTGTCTTTATTTCTGCCTTGCAAACCAGTTCATCTGTACCATTTTTCTAGATTCCACATATATGTGTTAATATATGATATTTGTTTTTCCCTTTCTGACTTACTTCAATCTGTATGACAGTCTCTAGGTCCAACCACATCTCTACAAATGACTCAGTTTTGCTCCTTTTTATGGCTGAGTAATATTCCATTGTACATATGTACCACATCTTCTTTATCCATTTGTCTGTCGATGGGCATTTAGGTTGCTTCCATGACCTGGCTGTTGTAAATAGGGCTGCAGTGAACACTGGGGTGCATGTGTCTTTTTGAATTATGGTTTTCTCAGGGTATATGCCCAGTAGTGGGATTGCTGTGTCATATGGTAATTCTATTAACATAGGAAGAACACTCTTTGACATAAGTCACAGCAAGATCTTTTTTGACCCACCTTCTAGAGTAATGGAAATAAAAACAAAAATAAACAAATGGGACCTAATGAAACTTAAAAGGTTTTGCACAGCAAAGAAAACCATAAACAAGATGAAAAGACAACCCATAGAATGTGAGAAAATATTTGCCAATGAATCAACAGATAAAGGATTAATCTCCAAAATACACAAACAGCTCATGCAGCTCAATATCAAAAAACCAAACAACCCAATCCAAAAATGGAAGGAAGACCTAAATAGACATTTCTCCGAAGAAGACATAGAGATTGCCAACAAGTGCATGAAAAGATGCTCAACACCACTAATCGTTAGAGAAATGCAAATCAAAACCACAATGAGGTATCAACTCACACTGGTCAGAATAGCCATCAACAAAAAATCTACAAACAATAAATGCTGGAGAGGGTGTGGAGAAAAGGGAACCCTCTTGCACTGTAGGTGGGAATGTAAATTGATACAGCCACTATGGAGAACAGTATGGAGGTTCCTTAAAAATCTAAAAATAGAATTACCATGTGATCCAGCAATCCTACTACTGGGCATATACCCAGAGAAAACCATAATTCAAAAAGACACATGCACCCCAATGTTCATTGCAGCACTATTTACAATAGCCAGGTCATGGAAGCAACCTAAGGAATGGAAATTCTGTTTTAAAATTTTGTTCTCTCTATTTAACCTTAATTTTTTCTCCTCACATGATTTCTTGTATAGTAATTGCAGTTTGTGATAAAGATACCATAACTATTGATAATAAGGACCTACTGCATATCACAGGGAACTCTTCTCAATACTCTGTAATGACCTACATGGGAAAAGAATCTTTAAAAGAGTGGATATATGTATATGTATAACTGATTCACTTTGCTGTACAGCAGAAACTAACAAAACATTGTAAATCAACTATACTCCAATAAAAATTTCTTTAAAAGATACTAGGAACACAAAGAAATTAGCCAACTATATCTCAGAAGCAGCATTGACTGTTTCTGTCTCTGGTTAAGCTGTTTTGCACTTTTCTTTCTAATTGGTTTCAAAACTAGTCCTACTTAGGCCGCTGGGGTCCATTGTCACAAAAGTAAAATCAGTAGTCACATACTACCATGGAAAGCCAGAAACAAATGTGTGTTACCTCTCAATTCTTATTTAGGAAATGGAGAATCATGTTATATTTTGGAATAAATAGGTCATATGGCTCAGTATAGCATGTTTATGCACCAAATTACTTAGTAAGCAAGGCTGCTAACGTATTTCAGTGGACTTGTGTACAGTAAAATATAAAAATGTGCCTACTTGTCTTACTAGAAGGAGGCAGTGTGATGGGCTTTTCCTAGCTCACATGATTTAACTTCTTCAGGGCTCATTTGTCTCATAGAAGATAGAAATAATAGCTCCTTCCTTGCAACTTTACAAGATTAAATGAGGTAATACATCTAAGGCAGACTATTCTATAAGCTCCAGAATCAGAACTGTGTTTATTTTTGGTTCTGTCATTTGTGATTGTCATAATATTTAACCTTTCTAAGCCTCTGAGTAATCATCTATAAATAGGGATTGTTCTCAAGAGTGAATGAGATAATATAAACTGGGCACTTAGAAAGGCTTGTGTAACATGTGTGATTATAAATGTTATCGCATAACAGTGTTATCCTTTTGTAGAAACCACTTTTACTATGAAATACAACACATATATAAAAAATTAGATTTATAAATAGATCTTCCAATAAGTGTTGTTTTTGCATATGGCTCTTTTGTTCAACATGTTTGTGAGATTCATCCATGTTTTTACATATAAGTATTGTCTATGCATTTTCACTGCTGTTACAGTGTTCTGTTGAATGAATATAATACAATTAAATTATCCAATCAATTGTACATGGACATTTAGGTTGAGTCCAGCTTTTGACTGTTAATAATGAGACTGCTATTAAAAATTCTTTATTTGTCTCTTGGTGCACGTGAATGAATTTTGGTTGAGTCTATACATAGGAATGAAATTGCTGAGTTATAGAGGGTGAGCGTCTTCAGCTTCTGTAGATAATACCAAATTTTATGAGTATACCTATTTCTCCTCATCTTTGCTAGCACCTACCTTGTTAGTCTTTTTAATATTAGATATTCTGGTGGGTCTATGTGATATATCATTATGGTTTTAATATGCATTTCTCTGATGAATAATGAAGAGGACCAATTTTTCATTTGACAGTGGGCCATCTGAACATATCCTACTGTGCGGTGTTTATATTCTGCATTTACCCCTCCTTTTTTGGTTCTATGAATGGCAAACGCCAACTCAATTCTATGACTTGCCTCCCAATTCTTGATTCTTGTAGAGAAAAAGAATTTAATTTTAATGCAGTCATAAATATCAGTCTTCACATTTATGGTTTGTGCTTTTGATTTTTCTGTTAAAAACAAAACAAAACATTTTCCTTCTCTGAGGATTTTACGATATTCTTCTCTATTCCTCTAAAAGTTTCATCGTTTGTGCTTAAAATCCACCAGGAATTGATTTTTTTTTTGTATGGTAGAAGAAAAGAGTAAAGTTTTGTTTTCTTCTTACATGGATATCTAATTATCCCAGCATCATTTATTGAAAAGACCATCCTTTCCCCATGGCTTTATAGTGTCACTTCTGTTGCCTGTCAATAGAGATTCCATATATCTATATGTCTGTTCTAGGATCTTAATTTTGTTCCATTGGTCTATTTTTAATACATGTATATTAAAACTTGTCAATGTATTCAATTTGTCTCTTACCTATTCTTATTTTGCCTTCCCACTATATTTCATTTTCAGTATTTTTTAATCACTTAGCTTCTTGTTCTTTAATTCTTCAGCTTTGTCTAATGTATTGTTAAATACATCTGAGTTCAAAATTTTAGTTCTTGTGTTTTTAAATTCTAGTTTTTTGGGATTCTTTTTCAAATATGCAAAGTGATTTTTATTTTTTTCCAGTTTTCTGCTAAATTTTTCATTTTGATTCTTGGATAGAATAAGTGGTTACTTAAAAATTTAAGTCTGATAATTACAACACTTTAAACGCCCCTTTAAATCTGACATCATTAATTTTTATTTCTGCTCAGTTTCCTTTATGTTGTTCTATTTTCATGTTTTGTAAATATTATGTTTGTGGAAAAATGTTTGTGGAAATAATTTGAGGCCTGGAATGATGTTTTCTTCTTCTAAAGAGGATTTTAGGGTCTTTTCCATGATATTTTTCCAGTTTTTCTATTTTTCCTCAACAGAAGCTTTAGTCTGTTTTATGTAGTCCACAATTACAGGAAATAGACCAAATTTTATCTTTTTGAATATTGGAATGGCATTTGTCTTTGTCCACCTTCTACAGTTACTCTAATCTTAGCAGTTTTTAAAAACTGCAACAGTGGTCTAATGAAATTATTCGGTGATTTCCTGTGTACAATATTTAGTTGTTTTAGAATATAATTTATTGGTCAAGAGGTAGTATCATTTTTTCTTCAACTAAATTTTAAATGTAAGAGCCAAGAAATATTTTCATTTGAATTTAATTGATATTGAATTCTTTATTATAGCAGTGGGAAGTTTTACTTTACGCCATTTCTAGGTGATGATATCGAGGCCATATCATTAACAATAAAGAAAATTATATTCTGATCTATTAGCTGCTGTACACAAGTTATATAAAACTTAGATCAGGGTTTCTAACTCTATAACCTCCACACTAGGGAGTTTATATATTGTAGTGATAAGAATGTGGGTACTGGAGTATCAGGAGTAGCTTTAAGTCATGACTTACCCAGTAGCTATGTGACACAGACATATTACTTAACCTCTCTAAGCCTGTTTCTAGGTTGTTAAATGGAGATGGACAGTCCCTATCTCAATGAAATTGACATGAAAATTAAATGGGATTATGCATATAAACTGCTTAACACATTGCCTGGAACTCTCTGAATATTTGATAGCTCTTCACTGTTCATTTTACTTTGAGGATCGGCTATTACAGTCAGCCTTCTGTATCCATGGTTTCCACATCTGTGGATTTAACCAAAGTCAGGTGGAGGATCAGTGCCTATGGATACAGAGGGTCAGCTGCGCTAGGCCACTTTATATCAGGGACTTGAGCATCTGTAGATATTTGTATCTGCAGAGGTCCTGGAACCAATCTTCCAAAGATACTGAGGGATGACTCTATTGTATTTCATTTAAGCTTGATTAAGGAAGACCTCATTCTCTCCAGCTTTGATTCTTTAGGTAGTATTCATCTGAAAACATATTTCTACAAGAAGATGTATAACAACCTATAGTTCAAGCTGCTCTTGACTATAATTTTTACAAAAATTAATTTCAAAGATGCTTGTCTGACTGCATATATGTGAAATTGTTTTGGAACCCACTACAGAGCGTACATTTATACATGTTCAATTTTATGTGTTTGGATTCTTTTGATACTATATCTACCTTTCATTATTTTATCTGTTATAATATTTATCATGTTTGTCCACAAATAGCAGTGTTCATTCAGATCATTGATAAAAATGTTAAACTCAGTAGAACCAAGATGATACTGCAGTAAATTATTTGTAATATAATCTGGCTTGAAAATCTTAATACATCTTTCACAAAAGGAAGCAAATTTAATTTAACATGAGCCATCACTCTGGTGGCTCATACAGATTGCTATAGTCTTTTCTAAGAGTGAATAGACTTTCATGTTTAGTTAAATCTCCAGATTTTTCATGGACATCAAATCAATAAGTTAGCTTATAGTTTTCAAAATTTAAAGTCTGGGACATAATTTTAAAATTTGATACCAGAATTTTACTAGGATTTTCCCACAGATTATTGTCATAAGATCACTTTTATACTTACCACAATATAATCACTTATGGTTGGGAGAAATTGCACTTATTTTAAGGAATCATTTGCTTTTTCCTACACTTTTCATGAATAACCCAAATCTTAGTCTTCCTTCTTAAAAATAGCCAATATTTATACTATATCATTTAATTGCTAAGAACTTTTCATAATTTGGGGAGGGTCTCTTTTTTCTTGATGCTATTGTATACCTATTAATGTGTTTCATTATTGTCTGATTAAGTTGACATCACCTCCCTCCCTACCTTTGTATGGAAAATAACTTACTTTGATGCTGAGAAATAATAGGTTTGTGGTGTGTGTGTGCATGTGTGTGTGTGTTTGTGTGTGTGTGTTTGTGTGTGATTCTTTCAATAGATTGTAATACCCTCCTCTTTAGTAAAGCAATTAAGCCGTAAGTGTTCTTATGAAGGCAAAGTAGAATTAAGTGCATTAAGAACCATTAGGAGAATGTTAAGATTATAATATATGCTGTGTTTAAATATATACTAAATCCATTAAATATGCACATATATATAAAGTGCTAAGTCAAATAACAATGGAATAAAATGACTATTATTCAAAAATCATTATTTCATTAGCATGTTATATAGTTACCTACAGAATAATATAATTTTATAAGTACAAAGGACATTAGCAAGCGTTGAATTAAGAATTATTATTTTTCAGTGAACAGAACAGAAGCCCAGAGGGGGGAAATAACTTGCCCCAAATCACATGGTTTTGCTGGTGGTAAGGACTATATCCACGTCTCGACTTCCACTATGTTTTGCCCACTTGCTCTTATAATCCAAAAATTTACCACATGGTAAGAATGGATTTCCTGGCATAGGAGAAGATTTAGTGTGTACTGTTCAGTCTTCTTATGGGAAGAAAAAAGGCAAAGTGGAATTTGTTTGAAATAAATGCTACAATAAGAAAAAGGATCCGCCAGTTTCTCCTCTCTTTTGATGTTCAAATTTGAAGAAGTGACCTTTGGGATCAAAGAAATAAAAGATATATTTCAGTATCATCATGTGTGGAGGAGGCAGGATTAGGCTTGTAGCAATAATATGAAGTTCTAAGGCCTTAAAGATTTCTTCTTTAATTATCTTTGAAAAGTTCAGTTGTTTGTTCTGAACAGAATGAAACCATGGGCTGAAGGAACAGAATAAAAATATCTAACTCCTGGGTACTACTCAAGATATTCCTCATAACTTTTACACAGGGCACAGTAAAATGTAACAGCTTTACTGGGTAGACTGTTTGACTTCTTTTTCTTCTCTGTTTAAACCATGTTTGGAGTCTCTGTCTCTTGTCTCTTTCTGTGTCCCTTTGTCTCTGTGTGTGTCTCTGTCTCTCTCACCTGTTCAATACCTCTTCAAAATCCATCTCTGACTTCTTATCTGCATTACTGTGAACACCTTGCTGATGCTTTGTCTGTTCCCTTCTCCAAAGACATTGCCTCAAAGCTCATTTCTCACAATTCTTCCTGAAAAACTTTCTCTAGTAGCTTGGTATTCTAGAGGAACAGGGAGAGGATATTAGGGCCTCCAAGAGCTGTGTCACTGCTCTCAAGCACCTTTCTCTCCTGGAATGTTGACCCTCTCCATTTTCTAAATGGCAAGTGAGAAAAATGCAGTTTTAAGTCAACTGGAAGGTTCTGTGATGAATGTTATGTTGTTAAAAAAAAATCCTGTTTCCCAAAGCATCATATAAAATGAGTAATTTTATATCCTTATTAGCAAGTAGGTAGTAAAATTTCAAGGTAATTGTATCTATATGCAAATATATCAGGAGTCTTTCTTTTGAAATCTGTTTCAGAAGTAATCATATTTGGGATGCTGAGTGTATATGCCCCCTTTCTTTTTATACGTATATGTTATATAACATTGGCAATGGCACTGAGGTTACAGATAATAGGCCCAAGCATTTTTTTTCCTTGCCTTTTTGACATAGCCAAAATAATAACATTGGGTATATTCAAAATGGCAGTATTTCAGTTTAATCATACATGTTTTTCTCATATCTGTGTGGTCACATAATTATTAATGCCTCTGTGGCTTACATACTTTGCAGAAATATGTCTTTCATTTATCACGTACATAACCACAGCCTTCTTGAAAAGAAGGAGGTAAAAGCAAAAGAGAGCACACAACCAGTAGATTTTATTGTTCGTATCTTCTCAACAGTTGCCTATTTTTATATACAAAAATCAATTCCATTTTAGATTATGTACACGTTCCTTTGCCCAGCTGGGAAATAAATTCCCTGTAAAATGATAAAGATTAAAAAATCACTCCCAGATAGTATTTTCCACTTTGACAAGAGCTTTCAATATCTTGATCCAATGGTGCAGTCCAAATTTGTTCCATTTTGGGGTCAAAATGCTGCTTTTTTTGTTACTTGTTTGTTTTACTGGAGGGCCTCTGCTGTACAGCAAATACAAAGTCATCTGTTTTGTCTGTAACAGTGGTTAAACTGACAGGCCCTTTCCAGATCATCCAAGTCCAGCTGTCATGTAGTCATAGGCTATCCAGCCCCTTTCTGAACTTTTGGGGAGATGAAATTCACTACTTCATGAGGAGACTATTTTTTTTCTTAGCTTATTGAGATATAATTAACATGTAACATTGTGTAAGTTTAAGATGTACAATGGGATGATTTGGTGCATAAATATTGTAGAATGATTACCACAATAAGATTAATTAACACATCCATCACCTCACATAATTATCCTTTCTTTTTGGTAAGAGCATTTAAGATTTACTCTCTTAACAGCTTTCAAACATATAATACAGTATTAATGATAATCACCATGTTGCCCATTAGATCCCTAGAAATAAATCCCTCTTATAACTGGAAGTTTGTACTTTTCGAACAACATCTCCACATTTCTCCCACCCCCTAGCCTCTGGCAACCACTAATCTACTCTTTGTTTCTATGAATTTGACTTTTTTTAGATTCCACATTTAAGTGAGCTCATATGGTATTTGTCTTTCTCTGTTCGGCTTATTTCACTTAGCATAATACCTTCAAGGTCCATCCATGTTGTCACATATTGCAGAATTTCTTTCTTTATCCATTTATCTGTCTATGGACACCTAGGTTTTTTCATCGCTTAGCTATTGTGAATAATGCTTCAGTGATCATGGGGTGCTGATATCTCTTCAAGATAGTGATTTCATTTCCTTCAGATATATACCCAGACGTGAGATTGCTGGATCATATGGTAGCTCTCTTTTTAATTTTGGGGAAACCTCCATACTCTTTTCCATAATGGCTGCACCAAGTTACCTTCCCACTAACATTGTACAGGGTTCCTTTTTTTAGGAGACTCTTCTTAATTCTAGACAGTTTTAGGTTAAAAGTTACTTACTGTTTTAATCCAAATAGCTTCTTCTCTGTAATGTCTCCATTCATTCTTCTTGTTCCCCGCTGAGCTGCACAGCCTCGGCTTAAACTGTGTGACCTTGGCCTTGAAAACAGCTCGATTTGCTCCTCAGCACATCTCCTCCCCGAGCCCAGCATTCTCCTTTTACAGAGCTGCCATTCTAGCACCCCACTTCTAGCCTTTACCAACTAGTGTTTGCTCTCCCCTAGATGCACTCAAGACTGTTGAGTTTTCCTTTAAAGTGACAGAAATGAAGCGGCATAGAAAGATAAATAAAGAGGGAGACAGGGAGCGAAAGATACCTAAGAAGGATGCTTGAAGAGAAACAAAGAAAGAGACAGAGACAGCAGAAGGTAGATGTTCCAGAAGGGATGTGTGTAGCAAGGGGCTGGGTTGGCACGTGTGTACATTCCCATAGGCTTATGAGTCTTGATATTTTCCTTCTTCTTTTTTTTTTTTTTTTTTTTTTGTACGCGGGCCCCTCACTTTTGTGGCCTCTCCTGTCGCGGAGCACAGGCTCCGGACGCACAGTCTCAGCGGCCATGGCTCACGGGCCCAGCAGCTCCACGGCATGTGGGATCTTCCCGGACCGGGGCACGAACCCGTGTCCCCTGCATCAGCAGGCGGACTCTCAACCACTGCGCCACCAGGGAAGCCCTATATTTTCCTTCTTTTAATAAAGCCCCAGGTCAGTGTATTTTGGCAATCTCATAACACTGTTAATTCACACTGAGATGTTAGCAAAAAAAATACCCCCCCTTTTTTCACAAAATACCCCCCCTTAACATTCATTGTGATTTGACTCTGTGCCTGAACAAACCTTAGCCTCACTTAATCCTACAACATTCATAAAAGATCATACTCTCTTTATTAAATCAACTTTACAGATGAAGAAACTGAAACACAGAGAGGTTAAACAACTTGCTCCTGTGTATAGAGTGAGTAAATGGCACAGCAAAGATTCAGACTATCCTGTGCTTGTGCTTGCACAGCTTTGATAAAATGTACTTTTAATAAATCCAGACTACATTTTACTGTATTCATTTTCTTTTTGATAAACTTGGCCCATTGTTTCATTCTATCATTTTTAACCTTAACTAAATTTTTGTGTTGGCCTTTTCTCTGTTTCTCTTTAAAACATTTTTTTTTTATTTTATTGGGGGTATAGCTGTTTTACAATGCTGTGTTAGTTTCTACCATACAGTGAAGTGGAATTCCCTGTGCTATACAGCAGATTCTCACTGGTTATCTATTTTATACATATTAGTGTATATATGTCAATCCCAATCTCCCAACTCATCCCACCTCCCCACACACTTTCCCACCTTGGTGTCCATATGTTTGTTCTCTACATCTGTGTCTTTATTTCTGCCTTGCAAACCGGTTCCTCTGTACCATTTTTCTAGATGCCACATATATGTGTTAATATACAATATTTGTTTTTCTCTTTCTGACTTACTTCACTCTGTATGACAGTCTCTAGGTCCAACCACATCTCTACAAATGACTCAGTTTTGCTCCTTTTTATGGCTGAGTTATATTCCACTGTATATGAGCCACTTCTTCTTTATCCATTCGTCTGTCGATGGGCATTTAGGTTGCTTCCGTGACCTGGCTGTTGTAAATAGTGCTGCAATGAACATTGGGGTGCATGTGTCTTTTCGAATTATGGTTTTCTAAGGGTATATGCCCAGTAGTGGGATTGCTGTGTCATATGATAATTCTATTAACATAGGAAGAACACTCTTTGACATAAGTCACAGCAAGATCTTTTTTGACCCACCTTCTAGAGTAGTGGAAATAAAAACAAAACTAAACAAATGGGACCTAATGAAACTTAAAAGCTTTTGCACAGCAAAGGAAACCATAAACAAGATGAAAAGACAACCCTTAGAATGGGAGAAAATATTTGCAAATGAATCAATGGGCAAAGGATTACTCTCAAAATATACAAGCAGTTCATGCAGCTCAATATCAGAAAAACCAAACAACCCAATCCAAAAATGGAAGGAAGACCTAAATGGACATTTCTCCAAAGAAGGCATACAGATGCCAAGAAGCACATGAAAAGCTTCTCAACATCACTAATTATTAGAGAAATGCAAATCAAAACTACAGTGAGGTATTACCTCACAGAATGTCCATCATCAAAAAATCTACAAACAATAAATGCTGGAGAGGATGTGGAGAAAAGGGAACCCTCTTGCACTGTTGGTGGGAATGTAAACTGATACAGTCACTATGGAGAACAGTATGGAGGTTCTCTGTTTCTCTTAATAAGCAAATAACAAGCATATCACTTTTTCCTCATCCAAAGTGTTTATGGAGTTGATAAGCAGAACAGTCAAGGATGGAATATAATGGTATATGCTGTGAGTCTTTTTTCCAAGTGATATTGATTCATGTGTCTATACCATTTTAGATTAAGACATTTGCTAATTTTAATATAATCTAGAATTAATTAGTATCCAATTATATTTTTCCATCTTATTATCCAGGATATTATAATAGTCTATTGCTAATACTTGCTTATGTTCATTTATACCAGCTGTTTCTATTCTAATGGTTTACCAGGAGCCCTATCAAATTATTTGAGTAAAATTATGTACACTCAATTATCTCCAAAGTAGTTTCAGTGGGATGATTTTCCAAGGTAATTGACATTGTAGTGATTTTGAATTATTTAAAATAGTTTTCTATAATTAGAAAGTCTTCACCTGTTCCTTAAAATATAGATATAAATATACGGTTAAAGATCAATGTTAATGTGTGTGTGTATGTGTACACGTGTATATGTGTTTATGTATAAAAAATTTAGATGTATACACTTAAGCCAACTTTATTTATAAAATTTAAATTTTGAAAATAGAAATTTGACTGTTTATAGTATTATAGTTCTAATCCTGGAAAATTTTCATAGCTCAAGTAGTGAAAGTAGCTTAAGTAGTGAAGAACTGTATTTCTGTCACTTTTCTGCCTTCTAGTATCATCCATGTTCTAATTTTATATCATAGTGAATACACAGCCCTCTTGCCTTCGAGGGAAGCTCAGGTAGCAAGGAAGTGAGTTGAATTTCCAAACCAAAGTATAGGCTGTTTTAATCTTCTACCTTCACCTCTCAGTTTCTTTCCAAATGGACTGTTAGAAAGTAGAATTGAAAATTATGTGTATTGCAGTAATACTGAATCCCTGGCTTTCTGTGGGGTATTTGGAAAACTCATTGTCAGTAAGTACTAAACTTTGCCTGGGTGTTTTATTAAATGCTGGGCCATGACAAGTACTCAGTGAGAAATGCTTGAACAAATGGTGCCAGGTTGATGTCCACTGGCAATGGCATAAATTGTCCAACTTCCTTATCTTTGTTTCTGCAGCTTCTTTCCCTTATCAAAGAGAGAGAGAGACCCATCCATTTTACAAACAGAAGATGGTCATAGGGTAAAACAAAATTAGCATGTATGCCTATAATTGCTCAATCATCTCACCCCTCCAAAATCACTGCAAATGACTCTTTCTTTGTAGGAGTAATTGCACACCTGCTTTTCAAAACACAAAAGCTGGTTTTGCCTTTGTGCATAAAGTGTGATTTGGAGAATTTGGGGATCATGCAACCACATATTTACATTATCAAATGGCAAACTGCAATTTATTTTACATTCATGGATTCTTTGTTCTTCCTTACCCAACAGTCACGTAAATAATGCCAAAAGCACTGGTGCCTGTCTGACACTGGGGGTGGGGGGTTAGGTTTAGTTTGTATAACGCTGTATCAAGGACACATGGCAGAGTAATGAATACACATGATTCTAGGACATTCTGAAAATACCTCCTATTTATCTGGTACATGCTAAAGCCATTTTTAGAATCTTTTCCCCATCTACCCACCTTGTGCACATTACAATTTGTATTCCCTGGGGGGAAAAGAAGTATAAGGTTTCTTGTTGATGATCCAAGAAATGTGAATAACGTCTTCGGCAGATGGTTCGCACATTTCATTCTGAAATATCTTATAGTGACAAATAACAAAATGTATATAATTAGCTTTATGCAGATGGCACGCCAAGTGTTGATATTCATCTCTGCAGACTTTTTTACAAAGACACTATTTTAAGAGTTAAGATTCAGAGACAGCCCATGAACCCTCTAAAGAGGAACTAGGCAGGGTTTTACAAAAAGCATCATGGCTATCAAGTAAGACTTTTCTGGTCCAAGTTTCCTGTCCTATACCCATTTTGTACTCCATGGGGAGGAAACTTCACAGTGAGTTGTGTCTACACACACCTAACTGGACTGTTCTGACCGATTTGGCCGAGGCATGTACTGGTGAGTTTAGGGGTCTGTGTTCACTGCTTTAAATAATAGCACTCTTCTTTCTTTTCCGCCATCCAGCCAAGCCTTTGAACCTACTGTTCTCTTCACCAAGAATGCTCTGCTCTCAGATCATTTCATGGCCGGAGCCTCTTATCAATTAGGTTTTAGCTTAAATGTCACCTCCTCAAAAATGCTTTCTCTGATGATCCACAACTTCCTATTCCTTCCCATTACACTCATATTATCATTGTTTATTTTTCTTTTAGTTTTTATTACTATATTTGAGATAAGTGATAAGGTAGAACCTTGACCATCTGGTTCACTGCCATATCCCCAGCCTCTATTGCAGTACATGGCATGTGAGAGTCCTTAAATATTATTTACATAAATGACTTTTGTAACTCACTCCTCACTCATTAAAGTAATCAAAAGGTTTAAGCCAATACCTTTTTCTGTATTTGTCCAGTATTAGTATACACAGCTGAAGTTAACACATTGAGCTAATATTATCTCTGCCATAAAGATTTTATTACTTTTTTTTTCAATATTTGCTTTCATTTAGTTTGATAGCTACATATGGTAGGCAGAGATTGTGCAGACCAGGAAAGAATATAAATAGAAAACAGAGTTTGACATACTTGTTTATTTTCTTTTATAGTTTTCCAGCAAATAGGTATCATGTCAGTTTAACTTATTTATACATTGTCTACCTCGAGGCCATGTGCCTAACAGTTACAATGTGGTATTAATGACATACTGGATATATTGGAAAGGAAAAGTGTTGTTGTAATGAAGAGATTGGATTTCATTTCCATTTTGCTTCTTTTGTAAATTTATTATTATGATTAAAAAATATTCTCTGCCTGTGCTCAATAATCTATATATAAGAAAATATTTTTAATGTAATATGTTTCTGGATTGGTGGGGCTAATGAAAAGAATGTAATCCAGAGAAATAGAAGCACGCATTATTCTGCTTTTATTTTGAATTAATCTTTTACAGAATAGTGTCTCTGTGTTTCCATTTTGGAGAGACTGTATTTTCTCAAAAATTGTCATATGTTTCATGAGACTCACTGCTTAAAATAATTATTTTCCCATCTTAGTCCACTGAACTTTTGAGAATTCTGTTTCTTTAAAGCAATTTGAGTGTTTGTCTTGATTCATAATCTTGTTCCAGCTCTCCAATATTTGCACCTCTGGTTTTAAGCAGGAACAGTTGAAAATTTTGAGAACTCACTCAGTAAAACATAAACAACAGGTTTAAAGTACCAGAATGGAACATTACCTTCTTCCCCAGTGTCTTTTTAATTGTTAAATTTAAATGCTTTAGACTGAGTATCCATAAAATGCAATGATTGCCTCAGTTGGGATTCTGCTATTTTCCAGTTTCTTCACATATTTTTTAAAAATACAGCTGTTTTGTTTGTAAAGATGTTGTAGGTTCTATGTATTTTCTCTATTCTCTAAACTTTTAGTGCACAAGGGGATCCTTATAATAGCCTTGTTTTCAACTCTCATTGCAAAATGTTGGGCATATTAAAGTCATCAAATCTCTAAACTCTTAGTCTACATGGATTCTAGTGGGTCTCAAACTGCTGTGAATGGAGAACAGCTGATCCTAACCGCTCCATAATGGAAGGGCTTCCTGGAAAGCAGGTTTCTACATGGGAACACTTCAGAAGCCATAGGGAGCCCAGCAAATGGAGGCGAAAACAATAGCATCACATCTGAAGTCTCAAACACTAGAGTAACACAAGTCAGTTTCCAGGCCTCAGGCCACTTTGGGTGCTGAATTGTGATCAAGGCTGTGTATTCTAGCTTGGTAAAAGACACACACACACACACACACACACACACACACACTAGACTAGAACTTAACACTAAATGTTTTGCTTTAAGCAAAAGAAAGAAAACATTACTAATTTCTATGAAAGCAAACATGAGTAAGTTACTAATTTCTTCTCCTACCTTTATGGATATCCAATTTAATTCATTTTCTCCTCATCTCTGTCATAACTTCAGGTCCAGCTCCAGGGTCATTTTCTCCCTGAAATCTTTTAAGTCAATCATGACCAGCATAAGATGCATTTAAAGAGTCTGTTTGCCTTCCTCCACTAATGAACTTAGAAATTAACAGAGCCTTCAGAGGATCCATTTGAGTGATAAAATGGAGACTGTCACTCAGTTTTCACTTGGTAAAAGAAGCTTCTGAAATAATATAGATTTCATATTTTTTTTCTAACATGAAGTCTAATTGACTGTCTTCTTTCTATATAGATAGAGGGCTATGTGATGACAGGTACAGAAGACACCACCTCTTCTCAGATAAATTTATTTTAATTAGAAAAGATTTAGGTCTAATATTATGGTATTGACCCTAAGTGCAAAAGAGCACAGAGGAGGAAGAGACTAATGTGGTTTCAAACAGAGCTAGGAGACTCAGAGAAGACAAAGGCCCTTGAGTAGAATACACAGAATACACAGGTCATCATTTCAATTTTAAGGAACCATCAGACAAGCCCAAACTGAGGGACATTCTTCAAAGAATAACTGCCCTCCACCCTTTGAGACTACCAATAGCATGAAAGATCAAGAAAGGGTGAGGAACTTTTGTAGATTAAAGAAGACTAAACAGATACAACTGAGTGGTCCAGGATTATTTTTTGCTTATAAAGGGTATAGTTGGGACAACTGGTGAATTTAGAATAATACCTGCAGATTAGATGCTGTATTGTGTCAATGTGAATTTTCTGACTTTGATAAATATATTATGATTGTGTTAGAGATGTCCTGTTGTTAGGAAATTTACACTAAAGTATTTAGAAGGAAATGGGTAAGATGCCAGCAACTTACTCTCAAATGTTTCAGAAAAAAAAAAAAATGTATGTAGACAGGGAAAATGGAAGGGAGAAAGGTAGAGAGAAAGAAAATAAGTTTGGAAAAAATGTTAAAAGTAACGGTAAAGGGTACAGTACAGGGATGCTCTGTGAGCTATTTATTAACTTTTCTGTGAGTTTGAAACTCTTCCAAAATAGGAAGTTAAAGACCTGGCTCTCTGTTCTGAATCCTTCTCTTAGAGCTGAACCACAAAGGAGAGGGCTGGCTTCTCTGGTGGGTGTTACGCCTGACCCACCTGATTTCTCTTGCTAACTGTGGCAGTTTTTCTAAACCCTTCTTAAACATTGAAGAAAGTATACTTTCAATCTACAATCTCTTAAGTTAATGATCTCTCTCAGTTTATTTACAACACTTGGCATTTCAGAGGTGCTAGGATTAGTATATTATTTTTCTACATTTATATTTTATATTTAGGAGGTTATGCTTTTGATTTTTAAAATCTATATCTATATGCCCTTCCAATATTCCCAAAACATTTAAGGTGACTTGCCATTAAGGGTAGACAAGAGAAGCTATAGGAGGCAAATTACACCTATGTTGTTTCCACTATGTGTTAGGCACTATGCTGAACACATTGTTTATAAATTTATTACTCATAATAATACTGTGATATAGTATATGTATTACTGATGAGAAAAGAGGCTTAGAGAGGTTGTGAAATTTTTCCAAGTTCTAACAGCTAGTGAATGGTAGAGTCAGAATTTGAACCAATGATTGTCTAGTTTCAAGTTCAATCTCTTTTTACTGCTGTGCTGCTCTCCACATATCACATACCTCTACATAAATTAAAGATAAAAGTCCATTTAGTGAAGACAGAATGGGTAGAAAATATTATATAAACATTGGATACGTGAGTGATATAATTGCAAAAATAAAAAGATCTTTTCATTCATACAAAAAAGGAAGGATAACAGTGTATCCGGAGAGATAAATGACCGACTGGAACCAAATCCTAAGAGTTTTCAAGATTTTGGTGTTCTCTACCTCTAGCATTCGAGGACTTAGAGGACATGCTGGTTTTCAAATGCTTCCTGATTTAAACTACTTTTAATAGAAATTGAAAACTTTTTATTTCAGAATTTTACCACACACCCTGAAAAAGATGCATGTATGGGGCATGTGCCAAGCTCTTTCAGCACTGGAAAATAATGGTCTAGAAACTGGTATGACTCTTAAAGGAGAAAATTTTAAGTAATCTCTGGTGAGCCAAACCTAAATATCATTTCTGAGAGAACTGACCAAAAGAGAACTGTAATAAAGGACAGAAATGGGGACCCAGCCATTATTTATTTGGGAATCCTCAGTTCAGATCTGTAAGGTGTTTTCTCAACTCCCGTTAACCTGTCCCCATCCATATGCATGATTTCATGAGTCGATGAATCATAAGTGTATTTACTCAATGCAGTATTCACTTACTATCTTCCAGGCATTGTTGTAGGTACTGAGGTTATGTAAGTGAACAAGACAGACAAATATTTTTAGGGCTTATATTCTAAAAAAGGAGCAAAATAAACAAACCATTGGAGAAGGTCGTGTCATACTTTGGCAAGTGTGCTATGTGTGGCATATGAAGCTGAACAACATGAAAGGACTATGGGTGTCCAGGAAAGGCCTCTCTGAATTAGCTGATGGTTATTGTACAACTTGACACACTGTGGGTTCCATCTAAGCCGAGGAGGAACCAGGTTCAGCAGGTGGAATGATAGGTGCAAAAACCATGAGACAAGCAAGTTCTTGGTGTTTCCTAGGAAAAGAAAGCAAGCCAGTCAAGCAGGGTTATATTGAATGAGCATAAAAATGGTAGAAAATAATGTCAGCAAATTAGGAACAGCCATGATAGGCTTTGGTAGGTAGTGTGGATTGTGTTCTAAACACGATGGGCAGTCATTGGAGGGTGTTAAACTGGGATATTATATGATCTATTATATATTTTAAAGTGATCTTTTTGGCTTCTCTTGGGAAGTGGATTATAGAAAGACAAGAGTAGAATAGCTGAGAGGATGTGGTAGGTTATGACAGTAATCTAGTTGTAGCAGTGGAAACGAGGGGACAGATTTACATTTTGGGGGTAGAGCAGTCAGGTAGGATGGACTGACTGATGGATTAGAAGAGAATGAGGAAATCAAGGACGACCATCTAAATTTTTGGCTTAAATAACTGGGTGGATGCTTGTGCCATTATGTAAGAAAATGACCTTACTAAGGTGTTAGGTTTTTTCCCTTCTGCTCCATTGGGGCATTTAAATGGCAAAAATTTCCAGAAGCATCAAATGACTTTTTTCCTAGCATATATGTTTCATCAAAAAAATCATAGTACCAGTCTTTTCTAATATTATATAAATAAAATAATAAAAGCTTGCATGTGTTATTTTTGAGGCTTAATTGATACCAAATTAAAGATGATGTTGATATTAAGAATTAATTTTTTAAAAAAGAATTTTTTTTAAAAAAATTAATTTTAGGACTTTCTAAGTATAGTATTCAATCACAGACAAATGGTGACCCATAGATTAACAAACATTGATGACTATCCAACATCCAAAACTATGTCTGGTACTATGTCAAAAAATAAAAGTTTTTGAAGAAATGTATGAATTAAGCGATCAAATGCTTCCCAAGAAATGTGCTATGAAATCTGGGAAGCCCCATGATATCGTCTTTGAATAACTATAGCAAGTGACCAGAAAGGAGGAAATCCATTTCCTAGAAACTCTAAGTTGAGTGTCAAGGCTCTTAAAATAAAGTGAAATATTTCATCCTCCTGGTGCAGGAACAGATAGAGGCAACATCTCTTCCTTAAGTATTGACAGCCACAGTTTTGTGAAAACTGTACCAGGATCAACAAGGTTCTACTGAGATTGTTTTGAAGACTTTAGGCTTAGCAGGACTACAGAGGATGCTCAGAGCAGCAGGTGTTCTCAGGGGGGCCCTGACCCAATCTATGTATTTTGGGCTGAGTCAGTCTCAATGGCAGTCTGAGTTCTGACTAGTTTCTTTAAGCTCTTGTTGCTGAATTTATTTTGTTATCCTCGAATTTGTAACCAAATAAGGCTTTGCATAAAGTCATTAGACCATAGTCTTTGTATAATTAAGCCCAGTCTTTGTCTAAGTTTATTTATACAAATATACTACTTTACATGGTAAATACTTAGACTTAGTTTTTTATATAAGGTCGTTAGAACTTTAGGTTTGAAAGTATGCCCTTTGTTTTTTTTTTGTTTTTTTGCCATTAACCTGTTTATTCTCCTGCTGCTTATTTTGCTTTTGTTGTTGTCTGTGTATATGTACAATCTGTTTTTATATATTTTTGTTGTTTCCTGGGTTTTATAATGTATAAGAGAATCTTTCATAGGGAATAAGTGGAGGAATAAGCCAAGTAAGTCTCAATTCTTAAGCAAGCCAGCTCTGAGGACTAATGGTTTGTTAGACTGGTGACCAATTCATGAAAAGTTAGTTGGTCAGACTTTACCCTGGGTGACCTATAAGTCTTTCATGAAAATCCTCCCTTTTTCGTCAATTTGTGAAAGAAGTTTCCTTTGTTTACTCTGCATTCCAGCATAAACACCATAAGATTGTTGATCACATGGTCCCTTCCAAGCCTCTGCTTGGTTTGGGAACACAAGACATTATTTGTAAGCACATACTATTCACCAGTCTTAGTGGCCTTTATTTCTTGTCTGTTTTTGGTTTTTCTGTGTCAGAGTAACAACCTCCTATTGGAAGATCTTGCTTCCCCAAACCACTATATAAAATTAGCAGTCTGTTTTTCCTGATCAGCATAGCTCTCCCTTATTATAAAGATCATTAATTTGCCTTTTTATTTTAGATATTGAAAGGTGTTCTCATAATCCTTTGACAATACTGGGTTTGTCACTGTCTGGAATATAAAGACAAAGATAAATTTACTGCTTATTAGAGTAAGGCAGAATTGTGTTTGTCAGATACAGTCTACCCAATGAGAGAACCCTGTTAATTTTATACAGGGTTTTGAGAAGCATGGAGTTTGGGGATACGTAGTTTTTCAGAGATTCAAATGGTTTGACCACATCTATATATGTGTGGTAACTGTTGATTGGTTGGCCTTGAATAGTGTGTTTATTGGAATGAGTTCATTCCTGATTGTCTGACATCCAAAACCGAAAAGCTCTCACTGACTGGCTTGTAAAAGTGTTCACAAGACACAAGACAGATTTTCAGTAACTGATGAATAGGTTTAAAACCAGTTCTGGGGGCTACTTGTTGACATAGCTGTGGGACAGTCAGTCATTTCCTAGGAGTGTGGGAACCTCTCTTTGTTTTCAGACCCTGATCTCTTTCTCATTCAACCAAAGTTGCTTCTATCAAGAGAAGGGTTTCTCAACTTCAGCATTACCGATATTTTGTATCAGATAATTCTTTGTTGCATATATTTGTGGTGGGGAGGCTGTTCTGTGTATGGTAGGATATTTAACAGCGTTTCTGGCCTCTACCTAATAGATGCCAGTGGCACCACCTTCCCACCAGTCATGGCAACTAAAAATGGGCTCTAGACTTTGCCAAATGTCCCTGGTGGGGTTGGGGACTCAAGGCAAGGTCACCCAGATAAAAAACTATGGGTTTAGAGATGAGTGTCTCTAGTAAAGCCTAGACTTCAGAAAGGGACCACTAAAGGCTAAATTGGAAGGGTCAGATCTTAAAGAGGAAAAGTGTGAAGACAAGAATAATAAACCGGAGTATGCAAAGCCCTGTGTAACATACAGGACAATTCATGTTTTCCGGTGGTTTTGTGAGGAAGCTGTCTACTTCGTGTCATCATCTTGTTGCAATGATCTTGAATAAGCAGTAAATTTCCACAGACTGTCTGCTCGGGGAGGGTCACTGAAACTTCTACTTATCTAAAGGGAGTAACTTTCCAGTTCTAATACAAGGTGCCTTCCATTTTTTTCCCAGAGAATTGGGTCTGACAAGGACAATAATATTTGAGTAAGAGGCAAAGCCTGCATAATTCAAATCTGTGAATAAATGTTCCAGTTAAATATGTCCTTATATCACTGGATACATATGTTGGAACGTTTTCGGTAGAGATCACAAATCTAATGGACTTTTGTTTTGTTTTTGCCACTGTGAATGTTTTGGATTTTTATCGGGACATGATTCAGTCAATACAGAAAATCAACAATAGATATATATCTATAAACAATAGATAGAAGCAATTAATAAAATCCATTTGGAGATACTCAGAGGATCCCTTATAGCATGATTCTAATCCATGCTTCACCTTTATAAGGATATAAAAGTATATAACATTCTATAAAATTTATAAAAGATTAAAGTTATGTGAGGTCCTGCCACTCAGATAAAATAGCTGCTGACATTGGTTATGATTCTTTCTGTCCTTGCTCTGTGTTCACACCCATACATACATGCATTAAATTTTATGTAGATGGAATCATATGTATTGGA
This sequence comes from Monodon monoceros, assembly GCF_005190385.1. Lineage (NCBI taxonomy): Eukaryota > Metazoa > Chordata > Mammalia > Artiodactyla > Monodontidae > Monodon > Monodon monoceros. The sequence goes on from NW_021703775.1 coordinate 44,706,768, forward strand.
CAACTTGTCATGTCAAAAGTGTATTATGTACGTGTGTGTATGTATAATCAAGGTATCTAAACATTTTTCTATTGTATATTTGTACCATAATTTAAATGGTTAGCTATCTATTGATGGGCATGCAAGTTTTTATATAATATTTTTACTAAAATCATAATACAATAAATATATGTTTATTTATGTCTTTTTATAGATATTACTACAGGGCCAAAATTTCTGTGCATTGAAATTTTGATTCATATTGCCAACATGGCCCTCAGAATTCCCTAACACTTGTACTGAGCTAGTAGTCCTAAAAAGTTGCAAGCTGATACACTTGGGCCATGAGTGATTAAGGGCAGTTTGACTTACTCAGGGGCATTTATGTTTTCAAGGAAGACACCTGGAGAATGGAATGAGTTAATTCAAAAGGAAAGAAATATTTAAAATATGATTTGTAGGAAATCCTTCTAAAGTCCCACAACAGAAATCACAATTCATGCCAGGTAGGAAATTCATACATTTATAAGGGCTGAGAAACATGGTATTAGTGTAAAGTTGGAAGGATTAGGTAATCATTCCCTTTTTAACTTGTATGCTTTCCTCAAGGAATTGGTTAGGACCTTTGATTACTAGCTTCTATTTTAATTACAGGGATAATAAGTGGGTATGAAGTGATTTAGGCATTCAGAATACATAGAACCCTTTTTGAAACAATAATTTACATAGTTAATCTTTTAATTTTACCTTGATATAATGCTTATATAGCTAGACATCTCCTGATTAACCCCTGGGAGAAATTCAAAAAGGAATAAAAAAGAAACCGTTATTATGAGGTGAGTAAACATAAAGGAGAGGGTGAAGAGAGAACTATTTTCTGTGGGTGTGTGGTAAAAGGGTAGAAAGGATTTGGGTAAGGAAAAAGAAAACTTGATAGATTTTACTGGAAGGAAGTTACACATTTAATACAGAGAAGAGAATGAAAAATTGGAATTTGACACTCTGATCGCTGTAATTGTCAGTAACAGTCAATTGTAATTATTATAATTTAGAAGAATGAAGGAATCTGGCTGGCACTCAGGCATTTAATTACCATGTTATGACCACACCATTTGGAAAGCTTTCATTTGCATTCATGGAGACGAATCATTTCTTTTTGATTTAATGAGAAGAAAGCAAATTTCCTCTGCTTTACTTATATCTTACAATCTGCTGGAGAAAGTTCTCATTCAGATTCCTTTTATGCAAATGATGATCAGCATTATGATCACAGAGGTATAGCAACTTTTTCTCTCCTTTGTTGTAAATTCTCCTCTTTTGAGAAAAGCGTTTACAGTCCTCACTTAGTGCCCTAAACCTCACCCCTGAATAGTATGTTCTAGCCACAAAGCACTCCCTAAAGTGCAGCAACTCATTGGTTAAAATATACTAATATTTCTGTTTTGCATTTACAGGTGACTTTATACTGTTCTTCTGATAAGAACTTTCATATCCTCTGTGTCACAACTTCACTGTGAGAGAGTTTATGTATCCTTATTTTTCAGATAAGAGATCTGAGCTAGAGAATTGATTTTTTACTTTTCTTTTCCTATTTCTTTTCTCCTTTTTTTTTCTTGACCTGATATCCATTTCTGTGATGTGAGGCAAGGGTTTAAATTAACTTTATCAGATACTATTCATTATGCCAGTGACATGTTAAATAAACCATCTTTCCCCTTGGAGTTGAAATATCACTTTTATCGTATATCAACTTCTCCTATGCATTTATATCTATCTATACATTTATGTACACATATATATATGCATATATTCTTTATGGACTCTACTTGTACTCTTTTTCAATACCATACTATATTGATCACAACAAATATATAGTCAATTTCAATATTATATAAGAGATATTCTTCTAATACATTGATATGAATAATATAGAAGAATCTCTAAAGAATAGTATAAAAATTATAAAACTCAATAGATGATAGATTAGGTATATAAACTGATAATTCACAGAGGAAGAATTGCTATAACCTCAGTAACAGTGAAAAAATAAACTGTGAATTAAAATTCAATGTGAGACTGTGATTTTTATGTATTAATGAAGAAATGGAATGAATAAAGCTAGCATAAAAAGAGAAAGAGACCAGAATGGTGGCAAAGGGATTTCTAGTGATTACTGCCTCCCTGGAAACATCAATTTGAACAGCTACATGTATGAAAATACCTTCACAAGAGCCAAGGATTCCAGGTGAGGGAATTGCACCTGGGTGAAACATAGAAATAAGAAAAGATGTATTGAGGAGGGTAGGAAAAATCATGTCACATTATCCTCATCGCCCCTCCTCAAGCCCAGGCAGCCTAGCACAGAAAGATATGCCCTCCCCATGGAAGAAGATTGTAGCAGCAGCCAGCTTCACCATAGACCCCAGAGCTGGATCACCCTAGCACCAGGCCTGCTCCTGTGGCCCTAGGTGGCTCCCATAAACCCAGATTCCTGGTTTACTCCAGCACATGCTGATTCAGTGTTCAAAATTCTCCCAACAAAGAAAAGCCCAGGACCAGATGGTTTCACAGTGAATTCTACCAAACATTTAAAAATAAAAAGAATTAACAGCAATCCTTCTCAAAGTCTTCCAAAAATTTAAAGAGGAGATAACATTTCCAAACTCATTTTATGAGACCAGCATTACCCTGATTTCAAAGCTGGATAAGGATAGCACAGGAAAAGAAAACCATATAGTCCAATATTCTTGATGAATATAGATGCAAAAATTCTCAACAAATTATTAGCAAACAAAATTCAACAGCACATTTAAAAGGATAATACACCCAAGTTGGATTTATCCTTAGGATGAAAGGTTGCTTCAACATACACAATTCAGTAATGTGATACACCACATTAATATATAGAATGAAAGATAAAAATCATGATCACTTCAATAGATGCAGGAAAAGCATTTGACAAAATTCAGCATCCATTCATGATAAAAGCCCAACAAACTGGGTATAGAAGGAACATATCCCAACACAATAAAGGTCATATGTGAAAAACCCACAGCTAACATATACTCAATGGGTGAAAGTTTAAAAACTTTGCTGCTAAAGTTGGAAACAAGACAAGGATGCCCACACTTACCACTCCTAATCAACATAGTACTGGAAGTCCTAGCCAGAGCAATCAAGCAAGAAAAATAAATAAAATGCATCTGAATTGGGAAAAAGCACTAAAATTCTTCTCTCTTTGCAGATGACATGATTTTATGTATGGAAAATCCTAAAGACTTCACCCCAAAATTGTTAGATCTAATCAGAGTTCAATAAAGTTGTAGGATGCAAAGTCAATATAACAAAATAAGTTGTGTTTCTATAAACTAACAATGAAATATCTGAAAGAGAAATAAAGAAAACAATTTCATTCACAGTATCATCAAAAACAATAAAACACTTAGGAATAAACTTAACCAAAGAGGTAAAAGATTTGTACGCTGGAAACTGTAAGACTTCATGAAAGATATTGAGGAAGATACACATAAATGGAAAGATATTCCATGTTCATGGACTGAAAGAATTAATACAGTATTGTTAAAATGTCCAAACTACCCAAAGCCATCTATAGATTCAATGCAATCCCTATGAAAATTCCAATGGCAATTTTTATAGAAATAGAAAACACACCTAAAATTTGTACAGAACCAAAGGAAAGAAAAACAAGCAACCAACCAACAAACCAAAAATCCTGAATAGCCAAAGCAATCTTGAGAAAGAATAACAAAGCTGGAGGCATCACACTTCCTGATTTCAAACCATACTACATAGCTAGAAAAATCAAATCTGTATGGCACTGATATAAAAACAAACACATAGACCAACGGAATAGAATCAAGAGCCCAAAAATAAACCCACATATATGTGGTCAACTAGTATTTGATAAGGGAATCAAGATACTCAATGGGGAGATTATAGTTTCTTCAATGAATGATGTCGGGAAAACTGGACAGCTACATGCAGAAGAGTGAAATTGGACCTCTATATTACACAACTCATAAATATTAAATCAAAATGGAGTAAAGGCATAAATATAAGAACCCAAAATATAAAACTAATAGAAGAAAACATAGGTTAAAAACTCCTTGATATTGGTCTTAGCAACGATTTTTTTTTATATGACACCAGAAGTACTAGTAAGTAAGCAAACATAAACAAGTGGGACTACTTCAAACAAAAAACTTCTGCACAGCAAAAGAAGCAATCACCAAATGAAAAGGTAACCTATAGAATGGGATAAAATATTTTGAAACCATCTTTTGATAAGGAGTTAATATCCAAAATATAGAAGGAAGTCATACAACTCAATAGCAAAGTAATAAACAATCCAATTTAAAAAGTAAGAAAATGACTTGAGTAGACATTTTTCCAAAAAAGACATATAGATGGCCAACTGATATTTGAAAAGATCTCAGCATAACTAATCATTAGGGAAATGCAAATCAAAATCACAATGAGATACCACCTCACAACTGTTAAAATGATTGTTATCAAAAAGAGAAGAAATAACAGGTGCTGGTGAGCATGTGGAGTAAAGGGAAGCCTTGCTCACTGTTGGTGGGAAAGTAAATTGGTGCAGCCACTATGGAAAACAGTACAGAGGTTCCTCAAAAAATAAAAAATGAAATTACTGTATGATTCAACAGTCCCATTTCTGGGTATATATCTGAAAGAAATGAAATCACTATCTCGAAGAGATATCTATACCCACACGTTTACTGCACATTAGTCCCAATAGCCAAGATATTGAAATAAACTCAGTGTTTTTTGATGGATTAATGGATAAAAAATTATATATATATATATATATAATGGAATATATTTAGCCATATAAAAGAAGGAAATGCTGCCTTTTGTGACAACATGGATGGACCTTGAGGGCATTATGCTAAGCAAAATGTCAGAGGAGACAAATACTGTATGTTTTTACTTTAATGTGGAATCTAAAAAAGATGAACTCTAGAAATAGAGATTAGAATTCTGGTTGCCAGGGGCTCTGGGTGGGGGAAATGTGGAGTTGTTGGCCAAAGAGTATAAACTTCCAGGTATAAGATGAATCATTTCTGGGGATTTAATGTACAGCAGGGTGACTATAGTTAACAGTACTGTATTACATACTTGAAAATTAAGAGAGTAAATCTTAAAACTACTTACCACACACACAAAAATGGTAACTATGTGAGGTGATGAATGTGTTAACCAACTGTACTATGGTAAAGAGTTTACAATATATACGTGTATCAAATCATCACGTTGTATACCTTAAACACACATGTGTTATGTGTCAATAGTATCTCAATGAATCTGGAAAATAAAGAGAAATAAATTCTTCATTAGATTATGCATTTTTAAAAAATAATTTTGATATTTCTACAGTTTTATTTAAATATGGTTTCAGGAGGACCAGAAAGTAAATATATTTCCTAGTCTGCCATCTTTTCTTTCTTTTCTTTTTTTTTTAACATCTTTATTGGAGTATAATTGCTTTACAATGGTGTGTTAGTTTCTGCTTTACAACAAAATGAATCAGTTATATATATACATATGTTCCCATATCTCTTCCCTCTTGCGTCTCCCTCCCTCCCACCCTCCCTATCCCACCCCTTCAGGTGATCACAAAGCACCGAGCTGATCTCCCTGTGCTATGCGGCTGCTTCCCACTAGCTATCTACCTTACGTTTGTTAGTGTATATATGTCCATGCCTCTCTCTCGCTTTGTCACAGCTTACCCTTCCCCCTCCCCATTACCTCAAGTCCATTCTCTAGTAGGTCTGTGTCTTTATTCCTGTCTTAACCCTAGGTTCTTCATGACATTTTTTTTCTTAAATTCCATATATATGTGTTAGCATACGGTATTTATCTCTCTCTTTCTGACTTACTTCACTCTGTACGACAGACTCTAGGTCTATCCACCTCATTACAAATAGCTCAATTTCGTTTCTTTTTATGGCTGAGTAATATTCCATTGTATATATGTGCCACATCTTCTTTATCCATTCATCTGATGATGGACACTTAGGTTGCTTCCATCTCCTGGCTATTGTAAATAGAGCTGCAATGAACATTTTGGTACATGACTCTGCTGGAATTATGGTTTTCTCAGGGTTTATGCCCAGTAGTGGGATTGCTGGGTCATATGGTAGTTCTATTTGTAGTTTTTTAAGGAAACTCCATACTGTTCTCCACAGTGGCTGTATCAATTTACATTCCCACCAACAGTGCAAGAGGGTTCCCTTTTCTCCATACCCTCTCCAGCATTTATTGTTTGTAGACTTTTTGATGATGGCCATTCTGACTGATGTGAGGAGACACCTCACTGTAGTTTTGATTTGCATTTCTCTAATGATTAGTGATGTTGAGCATTCTTTCATGTGTTTGTTGGCAGTCTGTATATCTCCTTTGCAGAAATGTCTATTTAGGTCTTCTGCCCATTTTTAGATTGGGTTGTTTGTTTTTTTGTTATTAAGCTGCATGAGCTGCTTATAAATTTTGGAGATTAATCCTTTGTCAGTTGCTTTATTTGCAAATATTTTCTCCCATTCTGAGGATTGTCTTTTGGTCTTGTTTATGGTTTCCTTTGCTGTGCAAAAGCTTTGAAGTTTCATTAGGTCCCATTTGTTTATTTTTGTTTTATTTCCATTTCTCTAGGAGGTGGGTCAGAAAGGATCTTGCTGTGATTTATGTCATAGAGTGTTCTGCCTATGTTTTCCTCTAAGAGTTTGATAGTTTCTGGCCTTACATTTAGATCTTTAATCCATTTTGAGCTTATTTTTATGTATGGTGTTAGGGAGTGTTCTAATCTCATACTTTTAAATGTACCTGTCCAGTTTTCCCAGCACCACTTATGGAAGAGGCTGTCCTTTCTCCACTGTACATTCCTGCCTCCTTCATCACAGATAAGGTGGCCATATGTGCATGGGTTTATCTCTGGGCTTTCTATCCTGTTCCATTGATCTATCTTTCTGTTTTTGTGCCAGTACCATACTGTCTTGATTACTGTAGCTTTGTAGTATAGTCTGAAGTCAGGGAGCATGATTCCTCCAGCTCTTTTTTCGTTCTCAAGATTGCCTTGACTATTTGGGATCTTTTGTGTTTTCCTACAAATTGTGAAATTTTTTGTTCTAGTTCTGTGAAAAATGCCAGTGGTAGTTTGATAGGGATTGCATTGAATCTGTAGATGGCTTTGGGAAATAGAGTCATTTTCACAATGTTGATTCTTCCAATCCAAGAACATGGTATACCTCTCCATTTGTTTGTAACATCTTTAATTTCTTTCATCAGTGTCTTATAATTTTCTGCATACAGGTCTTTTGTCTCCTTAGGTAGGTTTATTCCTAGATATTTTATTCTTTTTGTTGCAAGAGTAAATGGGAGTGTTTTCTTGATTTCACTTTCAGATTTTTCATCTTTAGTGTATAGGAATGCCAGAGATTTCTGTGCATTAATTTTGTATCCTGCTACTGTACCAAATTCACTGATTAGCTCTAGTAGTTTTCTGGTAGCATCTTTAGGATTCTCTATGTATAGTACCATGTCATCTGCAAACAGTGACAGCTTTACTTCTTCTTTTCCGATTTGGATTCCTTTTATTTCCTTTTCTTGTCTGATTGCTGTGGCTGAAACTTCCAAAACTATGTTGAATAAGAGTGGTGAGAGTGGGAAACCTTGTCTTGTTCCTGATCTTAGTGGAAATGTTTTCAGTTTTTCACCATTGAGTATGCTGCTGGCTGTGGGTATGTCATATATGGCCTTTATTATGTTGTGGAAAGTTCCCTCTATGCCTACTTTCTGCAGGGTTTTTATAATAAATGGGTGTTGAATTTTGTCGAAAGCTTTCTCTGCATCTATTGAGATGATCATATGGTTTTTCTCCTTCAATTTGTTAATATGGTGTATCAGGTTGATTGATTTCCGTATATTGAAGAATCCTTGCATTCCTGGAATAAACCCCACTTGATCATGGTGTATGATCCGTTTAATGTGCTGCTGGATTCTGTTTGCTAGTATTTTGTTGAGGATTTTTGCATCTATGTTCATCAGTGATATAGGCCTGTAGTTTTCTTTCTTTTTGACATCCTTGTCTGGTTTTGGTATCAGGGTGATGGTGGCCTCGTAGAATGAGTTTGGGAGTGTTCCTCCCTCTGCTATATTTTGGAAGAGTTTGAGAAGGATAGGTGTTAGCTCTTCTCTAAATGTTTGATAGAATTCGCCTGTGAAGCCATCTGGTCCTGGGCTTTTGTTTGTTGGAAGATTTTTAATCACAGTTTCAATTTCAGTGCTTGTGATTGGTCTGTTCATATTTTCAATTTCTTCCTGATTCAGTCTTGGCAGGTTGTGCGTTTCTAAGAATTTGTCCATTTCTTCCAGGTTGTCCATTTTATTGGCATAGAGTTGCTTGTAGTAATCTCTCATGATCTTTTGTATTTCTGCAGTGTCAGTTGTTACTTCTCCTTTTTCATTTCTAATTCTATTGATTTGAGTCTTCTCCCTTTTTTCCTTGCAGAGTCTGGCTAATGGTTTATCAATTTTGTTTATCTTCTCAAAGAACCAGCTTTTAGTTTTATTGATCTTTGCTATCGTTTCCTTCATTTCTTTTTCATTTATTTCTGATCTGAGTTTTATGATTTCTTTCCTTCTGCTAACTTTGGGGTTTTTTTGTTCTTCTTTCTCTAATTGCTTTAGGTGAAAGGTTAGGTTGTTTATTCAATATGTTTCCTGTTTCTTAAGGTAGGATTGTATTGCTATAAACTTCCCTCTTAGAACTGCTTTTGCTGCATCCCATAGATTTTGGGTCGTGATGTCTCCATTGTCATTTGTTTCTAGGTATTTTTTTATTTCCTCTTTGATTTCTTCAGTGATCACTCGTTATTAAGTAGTGTATTGTTTAGCCTCCATGTATTTGTATTTTTTACAGATTTTTTCCTGTAATTCATATCTAGTCGCATAGCGCTGTGGTCGGAAAAGATACTTGATACAATTTCAATTTTCTTAAATTTACCAAGGCTTGATTTGTGACCCAAGATATGATTTATCCTGGAGAATGTTCCATGAGCACTAGAGAAAAATGTGTATTCTGTTGTTTTTGGATGGACTGTCCTATAAATATCAATTAAGTCCATCTTGTTAATGTATCATTTAAAGCTTGTGTTTCCTTATTTATTTTCATTTTGGATGATCTGTCCATTGGTGAAAGTGGGGTGTTAAAGTCCCCTACTATGAATGTGTTACTGTCGATTTCCCCTTTTATGGCTGTTAGCATTTGCCTTATGTATCGAGGTACTCCTATGTTGGGTGCATAAATATTTACAATTGTTATATCTTCTTCTTGGGTTGATCCCTTGATCATTATGTAGTGTCCTTCTTTGTCTCTTGTAATAGTCTTTATTTTAAAGTCTATTTTGTCTGATATGAGAATTGCTACTCCAGCTTTCTTTTGGTTTCCATTTGCATGAAAATCTTTTTCCATCCCCTTACTTTCAGTCTGTATGTGTCTCTAGGTCTGAAGTGGGTCTCTTGAAGACAGCAAGTATATGGGTCTTGTTTTTGTATCCATTCTGCCAATCTGTGTCTTTTGGTGGGAGCATTTAGTCCATTTACATTTAAGGTAATTATCGATATGTATGTTCATATTCCCATTTTCTTAATTGTTTTGGGTTCGTTATTGTAGGTCTTTTCCTTCTCTTGTGTTTCTTGCCTAGAGAAGTTCCTTTAGCAGTTGTTGTAGAGCTGGTTTGGTGGTGCTAAATTCTCTCAGCTTTCGCTTGTCTGTAAAGGTTGTAATTTCTCCATCAAATCTGAATGAGATCCTTGCTGGGTAGAGTAATCTTGGTTGCAGGTTTTTCTCCTTCATCACTTTAAATATGTCCTGCCAGTCCCTTCTGGCTTGCAGAGTTTCTGCTGAGAGATCAGCTGTTAACCTTATGGGGATTCCCTTGTGTGTTATTTTTTCCTTGCTGCTTTTAATATGTTTTCTTTGTATTTAATTTTTGACAGTTTGATTAATATGTGTCTTGGCATATTTCTCCTTGGATTTATGCTGTATGGGACTCTCTGTGCTTCCTGGACTTGATTAACTATTTCCTTTTGCATATTAGGGAAGTTTTCAACTATAATCTCTTCAAATATTTTCTCAGTCCCTTTCTTTTTCTCTTCTTCTTCTGGAACCCCTATGATTCGAATGTTGGTGCGTTTGATGTTGTCCCAGAGGTCTTTGAGACTGCCTTCAGTTCTTTTCATTCTTTTTTATTTTTTCTGCTCTGCAGTAGTTATTTCCACTATTTTATCTTCCAGGTCACTTATCCGTTTTTCTGCCTCAGTTATTCTGCTATTGATCCCATCTAGAGTACTGTTCATTTCATTTATTGTGTTGTTCATCGTTGTTTGTTTCATGGTTAGTTCTCCTAGGTCCTTGTTAAATGTTTCTTGCATTTTGTCCTTTCTATTTCCAAGATTTTGGATCATCTTTACCATCATTATTCTGAATTCTTTTTCAAGTAACCTGCCTATTTCCTCTTCATTTGTTACGTCTGGTGGGTTTTTATCTTGCTCCTTCAACTGCTGTGTGTTTTTCTGTCTTCTCATTTTGCTTATCTTTCTGTGTTTGTGGTCTCCTTTTTACAGGCTGCAGGTTCGTAGTTCCCGTTGTTTTTGGTGTCTGTCCCCAGTGGCTAAGGTTGGTTCAGTGGGTTGTGTAGGCTTCCTGGTGGAGGGGACTAGTGCCTGTGTTCTGGTGGATGAGGCTGGATCTTGTCTTTCTGGTGGCCAGGTCCACGTCTTGTGGTGTGTTTTGGGGTGTCTGTGGACTTATTATGATTTTAGGCAGCCTCTCTGCTAATGGGTGGTGTTGTGTTCCTGTCTTGCTAGTTCTTTGGCATAGGATGTCTAGCACTATAGCTTGCTGGTCATTGAGTGAAGCTGGGTGCTGGTGTTGAGATGGGGACCTCTGGGAGATTTTCGCCATTTGATATTATGTGGAGCTGGGAGGTTTCTTGTGGACCAGTGTCCTGAAGTTGGCTCTCCCATCTCAGAGGCACAGCACTGACTCCTGGCTGCAGCACCAAGAGCCTTTCATGTACACAGCTCAGAATAAAAGGGAGAAAAAGTAGAAAGAAAGAATTAGTAGAAGTAGAAAGAAAGAAAGGAAGGAAGGAAGGAAGGAGGAAGGAAGGAGGGAAGGAAGGATAAAAAGAAAGAAGATAAAGTAAAATAAAATAAAGTAAGATAAAATATAATAAAGTTGTTAAAATAAAAAAAAAGTTATTAAGAGAAAAAAAAAGAAAAACGGATGGATAGAGCCCTAGGAGAAATGGTGGAAGCAAAGCTATACAGACAAAATCTCACATGAGGCATACACATACACACTCACAAAAAGAGGAAAAGGGGAAAAAATCATAAATCTTGCTCTCAAAGTCCACCTTCTCAATTTGTGATGATTCGTTGTCTAAAGGAGGGAAGGAAGAAAAGAAAGAACGAAGATAAAGTAAAATAAAGTTATTAAAATAGAAAGTAATTTTTAAGAAAAAAAACTAAAACAAAAACAAAAAAAACGGACGGATAGAACCCTAGGACAAATGGAAGCAAAGCTATACAGACAAAATCTCACACAGAAGCATATATATACACACTCACAAAAAAAGGAAAAGGGGAAAAAAATCATAAATCTTGCTCTCAAAGTCCACCTCCTCAATTTGGGATGATTCGTTGTCTATTCATGTATTCCACGGATGCAGGGTACATCAAATTGATTGTGGAGCTTTAATCCGCTGCTTTTGAGGCTGCTGGGAGAGATTTCCCTTTTTCTTCTTTGTTCTCACAGCTCCCAGGGGCTCAGCTTTGGATTTGGCCCCGCCTCTGCGTGTAGGTCGCCGGAGGGCGTCTGTTCTTCGCTCAGACAGGACGGGGTTAAAGGAGCAGCTGATTCGGGGGCTCTGGCTCACTCAGGTCGGGGGGAGGGAGCGGCACAGAGTGCGGGGCGAGCCTGCGGTGGCAGAGGCCGGCGTGACGTTGCACCAGCCTGAGGCATGCCGTGCATTCTCCCGTGGGAGTTGTCCCTGGATCCCGGGACCCTGGCAGTGGCGGGCTGCACAGGCTCCCCGGAAGGGGGGTGTGGATAGTGACCTGTGCTCGCACACAGGCTTCTTGGTGGCGGCAGCAGCAGCCTTAGCGTCTCATGCCTGTCTTTGGGGTCTGCGCTTTTAGCTGCAGCTCGTGCCCGTCTCTGGAGCTCCTTTAAGCAGCATTCTTAATCCCCTCTCCTCGCGCACCAGGAAACAAAGAGAGAAGAAAAAGTCTCTTGCCTCTTCGGCAGGTCCAGACTTTTCCCCGGACTCCTTCCCGGCCAGCCGTGGCGCACTAACCCCCTGCAGGCTGTGTTCACACCGCCAACCCCAGTCCTCTCCCGGCACTCCGACCGAAGCCCGAGCCTCAGCTCGCAGCCCTGCCCGCTGCAGCGGGGGAGTAGACAAGCCTCTCGGGGCTGGTGAGTGCCGGTCGGCACCAATCCTCTGTGTGGGAATCTCTCCGCTTTGCCCCCCGCACCCCTGTTGCTGTGCCCTTCTCTGTGGCTCTGAAGCTTCCCCCTCCGCCACCCACAGTCTCCGCCCGTGAAGGGCCTTCCTAGTGTGTGGAAACCTTTCCTCCTTCACAGCTCCTTCCCACTGGTGCAGGTCCCATCCCTATCCTTTTGTCTCTGTTTATTCTTCTTTCTTTTGCCCTACTCAGGTACGTGGGGGGTTTCTTGCCTTTTGGGAAGTCTGAGGTCTTCTGCCAGCGTTCAGTAGGTGTTCTGTAGGAGTTGTTCCACGTGTAGATGTATTTCTGGTGTATCTGTGGGGAGGAAGGTGATCTCCGCGTCTTACTCTTCCGCCATCTTCCTAGTCTGCCATCTTGAGCTGAAAAAAGATTATGCATATATTTGTAAGTGTTGAATATGTTGTGGAAGGTTATACACTACACCATGGAGAAATGGGTTATCTCGGTAAAGTAGAAATAAGAATGGAAATTAGATCATTATCTTTTTAAATATTTTTACCTTAAAATATACATGTATTATTTTTGCAGTTAAAAAATTGCGTACAATGAAAATTAGAAAAAATGCAATTTGTGAACATCTAGAGAATTAATGATGTTAACATAATTTCAGAAGTATGAGAACTGTTCTCATTACGTGTCTCAGTTTGGATTCTCCAATATCAGACCCTGAAAAAAAGGCTTTATGCTCAAGTAGTTTATTGGGGAAGAATACTAAAAAATTCTTGACTATATAAAAGAACACAAGAAGGGATGGAAGTCAGTATAGGGTATGATATGAAACACTTGGCCACTGTGAGTTATTCTGGCCAAGGGCCAAAAGAACTAAGGTATTTACATACCAACTCTAGTCAAATAGACATTAATTCCTCAAGGCGACATTAGCTTTAGTCTTTTCATAGTTCAAATCAGGGTATTTCGTCACTCTAAATACAGTCTCGTCTGCAGTTTTTGAACATTTAGTTGTGTGTGTGTGTGTGTGTGTGTGTGTGTGTGTGTGTCTGCATGATTTCTCTGTTATTACAGTGAAGTTTAACTGATAATCTATAGGCAAAAAGATGAGCCTAAAGGCAGGCAGACTGCCATTTCTTATTTATACCTTTTACGCTCTGTCTTTTTACCTGATAACTGTCAGGTTACATATATACATAATCTTATATGTTTATATCAGTTTCTATTTTTAAAAGAATTTTTCTTTTTCCTAGATATGGTTATTTTATTATTAGGCACAATGTCTATAATATTTTGGAAATTCAAATATACTTCAGCAGTTTAAAATTCTCTTTCTATTATTTTCAGAATGGACCATGCACATTTGGAAGCTTGAGAAATCTTTCTCAAATATGTGAAGTTGTTATCTTGTTACCCAGTCTTTGTAAATGAATTACAAATAGACAAATTTTTAGCAGTAAATATATTCAATTAAATTCTCATTTAAATTTTGGTGGCTTTGTTGTTGAATGAAAGGGGGAAATCTTCATACAGATCTAATGATCAAGCTTTCTGTGCACTTGCCACATTCTTTGCTGGCCATTGCTTTGACATCCAGCTGACTTCAAAATGACTGAGCAACAAGGTGATTTCTCTCTTCCTTCTGTCTCTTTATATTCAACCTTGTTTAGAGCTTGTTTATTGATTTTTTTCATTGTAATACAATATGAGTTTGTTTTTATAGTACTGTTCCAATGGGTTATTGTTTCCTTAGATTTGTAGAAGGACTAATGATAAAGATGCCTGTAAGTAAACACAACAGAATGTGCAAATATATGGAAAATTGAAGTAATTAATACAAGGGGAAGGGTAAAAGACAATTTTATTTTATTTTTTTAACCTTGAAAATGGCTGTAGAAAAGCCATGTATGCAAGAAACACTGGTAGTCTCTAGGTAAAATATAATTAAAGCCTTTTTCCCTCTATAGCTCTATCAAAGCCAATACGTCTCTTAGGTATTCTGAATTGTAAATCTCATTTCTGAAAATGGATCTGGGAATGATACCATGATTAGAAAACAAACTAAAATGCAATTAGTAATAATTGATTATGTGACTTATGCCTATTGCTGTTAACATCTGATTTTAAGAGAAATAAACTTCCTTTCAATTTCTTCTGTGCCCATACTTTACCAGTTATAAACCTTGATGACCTAGTTTTGTCATATGTTTCATTCCCTCAGGAAAATAAAATGAACCTATATGAACTGATGTGAACTTCACCTTTCCAGTATTCACTTTAATCCACATCAATATTTTAAGAGAGTTAATGGCCAAGCCCTTATCCTGCTGTGCAGAGTTCTGTAAATAGCCAGACAGGGCCCTTTACCTGGAGGAGATTTTTCAGTCAGAACTCTTTGTTATAACAGATATCCAACTTGGCCCAACTTAAGCAAAAAATGGTATTTATTATCTCTTACAACTCAGAAGTGCAGAGAAGGATTCGTCTCTGGCTCAAACAAATCTAGGGATACAAATGAGGTCACTGGGTTGTTCATTTATGTTTTTCCTGTACTCCTCTCCTTTCTTCCCTCCTCCTCTTCTCTCCCCTCCTCTCCTATTCCATACATTCCCCTCCCCTCATCCCCTTCCCTTAGCCCTCTTTTGTGCTCTGTTGGTCTCATCCTCTTCTAATGAAGCCAGTTTTGTAGCCCTTGATTCATATCTTGTCAGCATAACAAACTATGCCAACCTATTAGCCTGAAAGAAAACAACTATTTCATAATTTTTTATCATTCTGTGGGTCAGGAATTTAGACAGGGCGCAGAGAGATGACTCATCACTTATTCACTTGGTGATGGCAGGAGCTTGAATATCCAGGATGCCTTCTTTACCTACACATCTGGCACTCCAGCTAAGATAACAAAAAGCATCCATAATGATGCTAAAGTAATAATGATAGGTTGTAGGTTTCACTGTTTCCCTCCACCTTTTAAGAAGGAATCTTATAATAGCATGTTAAGTGTTAGATTTTATTCATCCTGTAGACATGAATCCTTTTCAGTTACTCTAAGTGGTTTTAGAGAAAGCACTGTTCATTTTATTTTAAAAACTTGATTGCATGTATAGAAATAACCATGTGGCTTTTCTTAATTTGTCAGTATGATATGATTATAGACATTTATTATTAAATAACTTGCAATTCTTGTAAGTAGGGTAAAACACTACTATGCCTTAATGGATTACATTTTAATAAAAAGTCAATTCTGATTCATTAGTAATTGAAGGTGGTTGTAAGTTAGACTTCCCAAAATTTCCTTTTCTTTCTTTTGTCTGAGATTGGTGTTAAGTCATGGTATCTTCATAAAATTAATTGAGTACCCTTTGAACATTTTTTTCCTATGTAAAATGTAATATTTTCCTTGGAAACCTTGGGAGAAATGACCATAAAATCATCTAGAACAGGAGCCATTGTTTTAGGCAATATTCTAATAACGTTTTAAATTCTTCCATGTTTATGGGATTTTTAGTATTTCTGTGCTAGAGTCAGTTTTTGTAAATCATATTTTCCAGAAAAATTACTGATTTTATTGAGGTATAAATTTTACTATTACAGATTTTGTGTTTTAATCTTTCCACTTGCCTCTCTATATCAACCTTTCAGCCATCTTTGCACCCCATAGACCTATATGGACTCTATGAGTGAGATGCCTTACTCTCTAGCTTCTCATTGGGTTCAGTTAGTGGGAAGCCATATCAGGATATGGGAGGAAAGAGAGGCCAGGTACTCACTACCCTGGCTCTCTTACTGCAGTTCAATTCAGGCTGTCAGTGTCACTGATGGTTGCCTTGTATTCAGCATTCTTCTTCCATGTACTGCATCAGGCTTTGTGGTTTCCCTATACCTGCACATTCCTTTATTAAAACCTCCTTGAATTATCTGTGCCATATGTTTCCTCCTGATACAGAATTGAAGATACAATTTCTTGATATTCATATCCAGTTTTGTCTTTGCTATTTGTCGTGGTTTGTGTGTGTGTGTGTGTGTGTGTGTGTGTGTGTGTGTGTGTGTCCACTTGACTGGGCCGTGGGGTGCCCAGTCATTTGGTCAAACATTATTCTGGGTGTGTCTGTGAGGATGTTTCGCGATGAAATTAACATTTGAATTGGAAGACTGAGTAAAGTGTATTGCTCTCCTTAATGTGGATGGGCCTCATCCAATCAATGAAGACCTGAATTGAACAAAAATACTTAGTAAGAGGGAACTCCGCCTGCCTTACTACTTGAGCTAGGGCAGCAATCTTTTCCTGCATTTAGACTTGAACTGAAAAATCAGCTCCTTTTGGGTATTGAATCTGCTGGCCTCCAGACAGGAACTTACATCATTAACTCTCCTTGTTCTCAGGCCTTTGGACTTGGACTGGAACTGCACCATTGACTCTCTTGGGTATCCAGCTTGACAACTACAGATCTTGGGACTTCTCAGCTTCCATACTCACGTGAGCTGATTCCTTATGATCTATTCTTTCTATCTATCTATCTGTCTATCTGTAGATCTGCATGTATGTGTGTTCGTATATATATATGTATTCTTGAGCCTTAAGATCCAATGAAAGTTACCTGGCTAGGTTTTGGACTTGCTTGAGGGCCTTCACTACTTCCTTCTGACTTCTCCCTTTTGGAATGGGAATACCTATTCTATGGCTGTCCTACCATTGTATTTTGGAAGCACATAACTTGACTGGTTTTACAGGTTCACAGCTAGAGAGAAGTTTTGTCTCAGGATGATTCATATCTTGAGTCTCACCAATATATGATTTAGATGATATTTAGGTGAGACTTTGGACTTCAGACTTAAAGTTGATGTTGGAATGAATTAAGAATTTGAGGCTGTTGAGATGGAATAAATATATTTTGCATGAGAGAAGGACATGAATTTTGGTAGGGTCAGGGGTTGAATGCTATGAGCTGAATTGTGCCCCCCACCCACCAATTCATATGTTGAAGCCCTAATGTGACTATTTGGAGGGCTTTTGGTGGTAATTAACGTTAAGTGAGGTCATAAAGGTGGGACTCTAATTGGATAGGATTGATGACTTTATTAAAAAAGCAAGAGAGACAGATCTCTTTCTCTCTCCATGCACGTGCACTGAGGAAAGGCCATGTGAGCACACAGTGAGAAGACAGCCATCTGTAAGCCAGGAAGAGCATTCTCACCAGGACTCAAATATGCTGGCACCATGATCTCAGATTTCCAGCCTCCAGAACTATGAGAAATGAATTTCTGTTTAAACCACCCAGTCTATGGTATTTTGTTATGGTGGCCTGAGCTAAGACATTGTTATATACCCTTTAAATGTGTACAGTTTATAATTTGCATATTCACTATTTTTATTAGATTTTTCATAAGTATGTCAATTTTTTTTAAAAGAGCCACCTCTCAGGTTTATATACAATTGCACTTATCATTCCAGTTCCTAAATCACCTATTTTAGCTTTCATCACTCAGGATTTTATTTCTTTTCTTTTATTTTTTTTCCTTTCTCTCACTTTCCCTTTTGCAGTCAAAATAATATTTTGAGCTGAATATTTTGTTCATTTTCTGCCTTTTCCTGGTATTCACATTTGGAAAGGACTAGACCTTTCATCTGAATATAGCTTTCTTTAGCATACACCGTGAACTGCACCTTATAGATTTTGAAAGCCTGTAATTTTATTTTGATGTGACCATAGGAGAGGAGATCCTTCTGGAACAAAGCAGGCATATACACGCTAACATTCCCAGTGAACCAACTTGCTTATCTACAAGTATTTTGTACATACATGCATGGAATAATGTTTTTCAAATATCTGATTGGATTTTTAAAAATTAAATCTCTTATTTAGAATTTTGTGCATTTTGGGCAGAAGGTAGTCTGTGCAATTTGCTTTCTATCATTACTGAATTTTTATTTGTTCTGTAAAACTACGGCAAATTCTGTGATTCTTCCAACTATGTTAGGGGCAAAAAAACCCTGGGCTTTGTTTTCAGGATGCATCATTATTAATTAACATCATTATTATATTATTTTAATTCTCCATGGCCCAATTTATTTTTGTCATTTTGATTTATTATTGATTGATAATAGTATATCAGCACAATATAAAAACTTTAAATGAGTAAGGATTATTTGAATAACAAAGCTTTAATGATGAGAAGAATCTTGAATTTTTCTCTACCTTATTTTGTCTCTAAGTAGACAACAATTTGTCACATACATACATCTACGTCACACTAGTTGTACTAGTTTCCTATTGCTGCTGTAACAAATTACTGAAATGGCTTTCACTGGGCTAAAATCAAGGTTTTGGTAGGACTGCCTTTTTTTGGGAGGGCCTAGGAAACATTACTGTTTCCCTTGCCTTTTTAAGCTGTCAGAGGCCTTCTACATTCCTTGGCTCATGGCTCCATCCTCCATCTTCAAAATTAGCACAGCCTAGCATCATCAGATCAACGTTTCTTTCATTTTCTTTGGCTAACCCCTACTTCTGTTGTAATAGCTCCTTCTCTGACTCTCCTGCCTCCCTCTTTCACGTATATGGACCTTTGTGATTTTGTTGGACCCTCCCATATAATTCAGAATAATCTCTCAATCTCTGAATTCTTAATCACATCTACAAATTACTTTTGACATGTAAAAGAATATATTCACAGGTTCTAGGGATTAGGATATGGACATCTTTAAGAGGCCATTATTCTGCCTATGATACCAGATGCTTCTAAAATGTTTTTCCCCAAGCCTTTCATGGTTGAAAATCATATAACTACATGGCTAGTCATTTGCTTTTCACCATAAGTGGAATGTAAATGTGCTGACCTTACATTATCATCTGTTTTTTTAAATCTCAAGAAAATGTTTAATAAAGTGAATTTTAGAATCACTGTATGATGACTTTCACATTTCGTTGGCTTAATTATGCTTCAGTAATGGGCTATTTTGATTTTTGTATGTTAATCTTCAGTTCATTTATCAGCACAATGATGATTTTTATCATGTTTGAAAATGTGCGGAAAAGTTTCTAATTAGAATGATTACTAACCTGTTAATGGGCAGTATGAAAAATATAAACTCATTGTACATTTTTGCAAAGGTAGAAGGATTAATCAATCACTTTACCTTGTCATCCATACCCCAGGGAAGAATAACATAAGTGCCTTTCTTCTGTAATTTAAATGGATGTGATTTTTAGCTTCTTGGAGCTGGTAAGGAAAAGATATGACACATTATTTGTCAAATATACAATAAACCATATTTTATATGCATTGTTTCTCTAATTTTGTCCCCAAATATAGTTAAGGTATGAATAAAGTATAAAACTGGTATCTTTTATTTATTTTTAAGGATATATGCTAGCATCAAAAAGCCATAAGCTGAAAATACTTAATATTGATCTTTATTTTCTGCAGAGTTCATCAAACCAGAAATCTCTGGTCATTTCTTTTAAAACATTTTTGTATTTGCTCATTGATAGATAAAATATTTATTTATCCTAACCCTGAACACCTTACTAGCTAAAAGCCTGGCACTATTTTTTTTAAAAAAAAGGAAGAAAAAAAGGTACTGAAGGCTTTGTATTTATCAGCCAAAATATAAAACATCTCAGATTGATCTGGCCAAGAACAACAGCAGCACAAGTGCCTTATGAGAATTGTCATTTTCTTAAAACTAGATTCACTGTCACAAATCTTCTAAAGGTCAAAGAAATAAGAAGATAGGAAGGAAAAAAACAAAACAAAGCAAAAACCTTAAGTCATATATTGAACTTCATGGCTTTCCCATTTAGTTACACAGTGATTATTAACATCAAAATATGACATAAAAGGTGAGGGGGATTAAAAATTAAGCTTAACTTATTTTCAGTAGAATGTCTTGAATAATATAGATCTTAATGGTAATGATATTACATGGTTTCTTCAAATGACCAAATTGCCACTTATTTTATAGATAAATATTAAGCAGAAAACTAAACACTATCCTAAACCAGAAAATAAAGAGCTACTGAGGCTATAGGATTAGGATGCCTCTTACAGAATATAAGTGGTGAATAAACTTCATGCTGTGAACTTGTAAAATATGGACCTTGGAATAATTTCCACTTGATCAAAATAATAATGAAAAATATGTAGGAGGGAAGGGGAGAAGTAAGAGAACTCAGAAAAGAGGAGATGATCTTGAGCAATTTAGAAACCCCTTAATTTACATATTTTCTTAAAAGTTTATATTTGGTCACTGATCCTGATTTTTGGAAAGGGTATTAGTGGGTGAGGATTAACATGCTTTTTTTTTTAAGGCTTAAAGCTATTTGAACATTACAAATTTGAAGGATGCTAAGCGTAAAATTTTGTTTTAATATTAAGTATATACAGAGGAATATAGCAAATGTAGGTTAAAACAAATATAACCAATATGAGCATATGAACGCTCAGTTTAAGAAATAAAGCATTATCAGAGAGCTTCCCTGGTGGTGCAATGGTTAAGAATCCACCTGCCAATGCAGGGGACACGGGTTCAAGCCCTGATCTGGGAAGATGCCACATGCCGCGGAGCAACTAAGCCCGTGTGCCACAACTACTGCACTCTAGAGCCCACAAGCCACAACTACTGAACCTGTGTACCACAACTACTGAAGTCCGCACGCCTAGAGCCCATGCTCTTCAACAAGAGAAGCCACCACAAGGAGGTGTAGCCCCCACTCGCTGCAACTAGAGAAAGCCCGTGTGCAGAAACGAAGGCCCAATGCAGCCAAAAATAAAAATAAATAAATTTTTAAAAAAGGAATAAAACATTATCAGGAATCTTAAAACTCCTTGATTTCTCCCTCACCAATCTGATCCTCCTTTCTCCACCCATAAATGACTATATTATCAATTGTATTTATATAATTTCTTTGCTCTTCTTTAGAATTTTACCACATGTTTAGCTTTGCATGTTTTTGAATGTCACATAAAATTGTATATCCTTCTAAAGATTGCTTTTCAAAATTATTGATAATAAGTTTCTAAGTTTCATCCATGTGTGTTTCTATAGGTTGTCCAATGTCAGGGTAGAATAATCTAGTCTATAAATATACAAATATTTATAACCCAAGCTTCTTCCATGGATATTTGAATTGTTTCCATTTTTTTTTTTCCTATCACAGCACAACATTTCTATGAATATTCTTGGATGTGCCCTCTGATGCACAGAGGTAAGAGTTTTCTCTGGTGTACATGAACAGGAGTAAAATTTCTGGGTCATGAGGAGTGAAATTTGAGTTGACATTTTTCAGTTGACTAAATATGCCAAACTGTTTTCCATAGTGGTTATACTCCTACCAGCAATCTATAGAGGTTCTTGATCCATATCCTTGTGAACTTGGTATTATCAGTTTGGTTTTTTTCCAAGCAATGGATGTAAAATATTGTGTATGTGAAGACGTTAGTGTGTATTTCCCTGACTACTAATGAGGTTGAATAACTTCCGGTATGTTTATTACTCATTTGTTTTCTTTTTATATGTTGGATCTGTTCATAATTTTCTGTACATGTCCTCTTGTGATGCTTGTCTTTTTCTTACTGATTTGCAGTTCTTTTTATGCTTTTGATACTAAACATTTATTAGTTGTATATGTTGCAATATATTTTTACTTTATGGTGTGTATTGATGAACTGAAATTCTTGATTTTGAGTAGTCAAGTTTATTGACCTTTTATTATATTTCTTGCATCTTATTTTGTGTCTTGTTTTAGAATCCCTCCTTTCTTCTCAAGTATCTCAAATATGTGCTGTGGTAGTTTCATGTGTCACCTTGGCTAGGCTACAGGACCCAGTTATTTAATCAAACACTAATCTAGGTATTGCTATGAAGGTATTTTGTAGATATGGTTAGCATCTATAATTAGTTAAATTTAAGTAAAAGAGGTTACCCTTGATAAATATGAGTAGGTTTCATCCAATCAATCGAAGATTGAAAACTGGGGTTTCCTGGAAATGAAAGAATTCTGACTCAAGACTGCAGCATTATCTCCTGCCTGAGTTTCTAGGCAGCCAGTCTGCTCTAAAGATTTTGGGCTTAAGACCATAGCTTTACCTTCTGCTGAGTTTCTAGACTGCTGGCCTAATTTATGGATTTCAAATTTGCAAGTTCCCACAATCATGTGAGCCAGTTATTTAAAATTAATCTTTCTCTCTCTCTTTCTCATCTATTGCTTTTCTTTTTGTAAACCTGATGAATATACGTGCTTATGTTATTTTCAGAAAAGTTTATTTTTTCATGATTCATATTTAGATCTTTTAGCAACTTGTAATTGATTTGGTTGCATAGTCAGGTAGGGATAATATTCCCAATACTACTTACTGCGTAGCCCCTCTTTACCAACTAAGATATAACAGTTCTGTCCTAGACCAAGTTTCCATGTACATGTGGATTTATAACTGGTTTCTCCATTCTATGCCATAGTCTATTCATCATTTACTGAGGTATGACCAAGCTATTCTAATTACTAGAAAAAAAAAACCTGGTATCTACTAAGACCATAAAAATTGTAAAGTGCCATACAAATATGCTGCTCAGGTTTTTTATCACATTAAATGATAAGGATCAACTTAGAGAAAACTGAAAATTAAACATACTGAACATTTTTATCAATAAACATTAACTACATCATTTATTTAGGAATTTTTAAAGTATTTATATATGGTATTTAAAATTTTCTCCTTAACACTCTTACAAGTCTTTTGGGATCCTTTTGTATCTGTTTGCTATTGTAACTAGTATCATATTCTAAATCAAATATCCTGTCAATACAAATGTGATTAACTTTTTATTTAGATATTTTATATCTGGTAAACTTTCTAAACTCTATCATTATTCTTTGGTGTTTCATGCATAGATAATCATATATGTGACTAAAACAATATTATTCTTTATTCTCTAATCAGTCTTCATTTTTTATGTTTATTTCTTATATATACATAATTCCATATCTTAGATATTGTGAATAATGCTACAGTGAACATGCAGCATTGAGTGTAAATATCTCTTTGATATCTTTTTTTCATTTCCTTTGGATAAATACCAAGAAGTGGGATTGCTAAATCTTAAAGTAGTTCTACTTCTAATTTTTAAAGGAATCTCCATACTGTTTTCCACAGTGGTGGTTCTGATATACATTCTCACCAACAGTGCACAAGAGTTTCCTTTTCAAATTATAGTTTTGTCTGGGTATATGCCCAGGAGTGGGATTGCTGGATCATATGGTAGTTCTATTTTCAGTTTTCTGAGGAAACTCCATACTGTTTTCCATAGTGGCTGTGCCAACTTACATTCCCACCAACAGTGCAGGAGGGTTCCCTTTTCTCCACACCCTCTCCAGAATATGTTATTTGTAGACTTTTTAGTGATGGCCATTCTGACCAGTGTGAGGTGGTACAATACGTCATTTTTGTTTTGATTTGTATTTCTCTAATAAGTGATGCTGAGCATCTTTTCATGTGCCTACTGGCCATCTGTATGTCTTCTTTGGAGAAATGTCTATTACGGTCTTCTGCCCATTTTTCAATTGGGTTGTTTTTTTTGTTGTTGTTGTTGAGTTGTATGAGCTGTTTGTATATTTTAGAGATTAAGCCCTTGTTGGTCGCATCATTGCAAACATTTTCTCCCATTCCATAGGTTGTCTTTTCATTTTATTATGGTTTCCTTTGCTGTGCAAATCATGTAAGTTTGATTAGGTCCCATTTGTTTATTTTTGTTTTTATTTCTATTGTCTTGGGAGACTGACCTAAGAAAACATTTGTACGATTTATGACAGAGAATGTTTTGCCTATGCTCTCTTCTAGGAGTTTTATGGTGTTATGTCTTATGTTTAAATCTTTAAGCCATTTTGAGTTTATTTTTGTGCATGAGGGTGAGTTCTAACTTCATTGATTTACATGCAGCTATCCAACTTCCCCAGCACCACTTGCTCAAGAGACTTTTTCCCATTTTATATTCTTGCCTCCTTTGTCGAAGATTAATTGACTGTAAGTGTGTGGGTTTATTTCTGGGCTCTCTATTCTGTTCCATTGATCCTTATGTCTGTTTTCATACCAATACCACACTGTTTTGATTACTGTAGCTTTGTAGTACTGTCTGAAGTCTGGGAGAGTTATGCCTCCTGCTTTTTTTTTTTTTCCCCTCAGGATTGCTTTGACAATTCTGGGTCTTTTCTGGTTCTATACACATTTTTGGATTATTTGTTCTAGTTCTGTGAAAAAAGTCATGGGTAATTTAATGGGAATCAGATTAAAGCTGTAGATTGTTTTGGGTAGTATTGCCATTTTAAAAATATTAACTCTTCCAACTCAAGAGCATGGGATATCCTTCCATTTCTTTGAATCCTCTTTAATTTCCTTTATTAATGTTTTATATTTCTCAGCATATGTCTTTCATCTCCTTGATCAGGTTTATTCCTAGGTATTTTTATTTCTGGTGCTATTTTAAAAGGAATTATTTTACATTCTTTGTCTGATATTTCATTGTTAGTGTAAAGAGATGCAACCAATTTCTGAATGTGATTCTTGTATCCTGCTACTTTGTTGAATTCATTTATCACATCTAGTAGTTTTTGTGTGGAGTTCTCAGGGTTTTCTATATATAGTTTCATGTCATCTGCATATAGTGACCAAAAGATACATGCACCTCTACATTCATAGCAGCACTATTCACAATAGCCAAGACATGGAAACAACGTAAATGTCCATTGACAGATGAACGGATAAAGAAGATGTGGTACATATATACAATGGAATACTACTCAGCCATAAAAAGAATGAAATAATGCCATTTGCAGAAACATGGATGCAACTAGAAATTATCATACTAAGTGAAGTAAGTCAGAAAGAGAAAGACAAATGCCATATGATATCACTTATATGTAGATCCTAAAATACGGCACAAACGATCCTATCTACAAAACAGAAACAGACTCACAGACACATAGAAGAGACTTGTGGTTGCTGATGGGGTGGTGGGAGGGAGAGGGACGGAGTGGGAGTTTGGGGTTAGCAAATGTGAACTATTACATTTAGAATGGATAATAAACAACAAGGTCCTACTGTATAGCACAGGGAACTATATTCAATCTCCTGGGATAAACCATAATGAAAAAGAATATAAAAAAAGAATATATATATGTGTATAACTGAGTCACATTGCTATACAGCAGAAATTAGCACAATATTATAAATCAACTATACTTCAATTAAAAAAATAGAGAATTAAAAGAAGTTCCCTTTTCTCCTCATCCTTCCCAATATTGATCTCATCTCTTTAACGATAGCCATTCTAACAGGTGTGAAGTGGTATCTCGTTGTAGTTTTGATTTGAATTTCTCTGTGAGTTCATTTTTGTGAGTTCATGTGGCTATTCAACACCAATTTATTGAAGAGACAGACTATCCTTTCCCCATTAGGTCTCTTGGGTCACTTGT
Source organism: Monodon monoceros (assembly GCF_005190385.1). Classification (NCBI taxonomy): domain Eukaryota; kingdom Metazoa; phylum Chordata; class Mammalia; order Artiodactyla; family Monodontidae; genus Monodon; species Monodon monoceros. The sequence goes on from NW_021703775.1 coordinate 44,732,735, forward strand.
CAAATATCAGTTGACCATGTATGTGTGGGTTTATTTCTAGGCTCTTTATTCTGTTCCATTCGTCTATGTGTCTCTTTTTATGCCAGTACCATACTGATTTGATTACTATTGTAGAATGGATTGAAATGAGGAAGTGGGACACCTCCAGTTTTGTTCTCCTTTCTCAAGATCTCTTTGAATATTTAGGTCTTTTATGACTCCAACAAATTTTAGGATTGCTTTTTCTGTATCTTTGAAAAATGCTATTGGACTTTGGTAGAAATTGCATTGAATACATAGGTGGCTTCAGGTAGTATGAGCATTTTAACAATACTAATTCTTCCAATTCATGAACATAGTATATCTTCCCATTTGTTTAGCCTTTTAAATTTCTTTCATCAAAGTCTGGCAGTAAAGATCTTTACCTCTTTGGTTATGTTTATTCCCAAGTATTTCATTATTTTAATGCTGTTGTGAATGGGATTGTAGTTTTTAGTTCTTTATCTGATATTTCATTGTTAGTGTATAGAAACACAACTGATTTCTGTATGTTGACTTTGTGTCCAGCAATTTTTGAATTCATTGATTTGTTCTAACAGGTTTTTGGTGGTGCCTTTAGGATATACTCTATAGAAGACCATATCATCTGCAAAAAGAGATAATTTTACTTCTTCCCTTTTGATTTGGATTTCTTTCATTTTCTTTTTCCTTTCCTAATTTCTCTGGTTAGGTCTTCAAGTACTTTGTTGAATAGGAGTGGTAAGAGTGGGCACTCTGGGACTTCCCTGGTGGTGCAGCAGTTAAGAGTCCACCTGCCAGTGCAGGGGACATGGGTTTGAGCCCTGGTCCGGGAAGATCCCACATGCCATGGAGCAACTAAGCCTGTGAGCCACAACTACTGAGCCCGCATGCCACAACTACTAAAACCTGCACACCTAGAGCCCATTCTCTGCAACAAAGAGAAGCCACCACAATGAGAAGTCCAGTTATGCAACGAAGAGTAGCCCCGTTTGCCGCAACTAGAGAAAGCATGCACACAGCAATGAAGACCCAACACAGCCAAAAAAAACAAAAACAAAAAAGAGTGGGCACCCTTGTCTTGTTCCTGACCTTAGAGGTAAAACTTTTAACCTTTCACCATTGATTATGATGTTAGATGTGGGCTTGTCATATATGGCCTTTATTGTGTTGAGGTATGTTCCTTCTATATCCAATTTATTGATAATTTTTATTATGAAAGAAGGTTGTATTTTGTTGAATGCTTTTTCTGCATCTATTGAGATGATTATATATTTATAGTTCATTCTATTAATGTGGTGTACCACATTTATTAATTTGCATATTTTGAATCATCCTTGCACCCCAGGGATATATTCATCACGGTGTATAATTATTTTTAATGTGCTTTTGAATTTTGATCTCTAATATTTTTTTGGAAAGTTTTGCTTCTATATTCATCAGGGCTATTGGTCTGTAGTTTTCTTATAGTGTGCTTATCTGACTTTGCTATCTGGGTAATGCATAAAATGAGTTTGACAGTGTTCTCTCTTCTTCAATTTTTTGGAAGAGTTTGAGAAGGATAGCATCAATTCCACTTTAAAACTTGGTAGCATTGACCAGTGAAACAATCTGGTCCTGGGCTTTTCATTGTTGGGAGAATTTTGATTACTGATTCAATCTACTTACTCATTATTGGTCGGTTCAGATTTTCTGTTTCTTCACAATTCAATCACTGTAGGTTGTGGTTTTAGAAATGAATCTATTTTATCTAGATTATCCAAATTTGGGGCATATAATAGTTCATAATAGTCTCTTATAATCCTTTGCGTGTCTGTGCTATCAGTTGTAATGTCTCCTCCTTTGTTTCTGATTTTATTAGAATCTTCTCTTTTCCTTAGTCTAGCTAAAAGTTTTAAAATTTTGTTTATTTTAAAAAAGATAAAGAGCTCTTAATTTCATTGATTTTTTTCCCTATTCTTTTCTGGTGTTTATTTCATTTATTTATACTCTGAATTTTGTTATTTCTTTCCTCCTTCAAACTTGGTTTAGTTTGTTCCTCTTTTTCTAGTTCCTTGATGTATAAAGTTACACTGTTTGTGAGATTTCTTTTTCTTAAAGTAGGTGTTTATCATTATAAGCTTCTTTCTTAGAACTGCTTTTGCACTTCCCATAAGTTTTGGTAAGTTATGTTTCAGTTTTTTGTGTATTTCAAGATACTTTTTGATTGTTCTTCTGATTTCTTTTTTGACCCATTGATTGCTCAGGAGTGTGTTGTCCAAATTTTACATATTTATGAATTTTCCAGGTTTCATCCTCTTATTGATTTCTAGTTTCATACCAATGTGGTCAGAAAGATACTTGGTATGATTTCATTCTTCTTACATTTGCTAAGACTTATTTTTTGGCCTATCATGTGATCTATCCTGGACAGTGCCTAGAAAAGAATGTGTATTCTCACGTTGTTCTGTATATGAATGTTAGATCCATTTGGCCTAAATTACGGTTCAAGTCCAATGTTTCTTTGTTGATATTCTGTCTGGATTACCTATCCATTGTTGAAAGTGGGGTATTGTAGCCCCCCACCATTATTGTATATATTGTGTATGTATATTTATGATTATTATATCTTCTTGGTGAATTGACCCCCTTATCATTATATAATGTTTTTGGCTTAAAGTCTATTTTGTTTTTTGATATAAGCATAACTACCTCTGCTTTCTTTTGTTTCCCATTTGTCTGGAATATCTTTTTCAATCACTTCACTTTGAGCCTACGTGTGTCCTTAAAGCTGAAGTGAGTCTCTTGTAAGCAGCATATAATGAGGTTTTGTTTTTTTTAATCCATGCAGCCAATCTATGTCTTTTGATTGGAGAATTCAATCTGCTTACATTTAGAGTAATTGTTGATAGGTAATAAATTACTAAGACCATCTTATTTCTTATTTTTTTGCCCGTTTTCTCATTCAGTTGTTCCTTTATTCAACTTTTGCTGTCTTTCTTTGTGAACTGATGATTTTCTCTGGTGGTATGAATGATTCCCTTCTCTTTATCTTTTGTGAATATGCTTAGATTTTTGCTTTGTGGTTACTATGAAGCTTACATAAAATATTTTATAGATACAGCAGTCCATTTATGCTGATAACAACTTAACTTTTATCACATATAAAACTGTACCCTTTTACTTCATTCCTTTTTTGTATAGAGTGCTAACAATTTCCCTCTTTTTATATGTATATCCATTAATAAATATATTACTGTAGCTGTAGTTATTTTTAATATTCTTGTTCTTTGATCTTTATAGTAGAGCTAGATGGTTAATACTCCACACCACATTACTGTATTAGAGTATTCTGAATATTACTGTATATTTACCTTTATCCATGTGTTTAACATTTTCATGTTTTCCTGTTATTAATTAGCATCTTTTTATTTCAGTTTGAAGAAATCCTCTCAGCATTTCTTGTAAGGCAGGTCTAGTAGTGATGTATTCCTTTATCTCCTTCATCTATGAAGGACAAGTTTGCTGGGTGAAGTATTCTTGGTTGGCAGGTTTTTAAAAACACTTCAAATGTATCATGTCACTCTCTTTTGACCTGTGTGGTTTCTGATGAGAAATCCACTGATAGCCATATGGGGTTTCCCTTGTAAGTTATAAGCTCTTTTTTTCTTACATCGTTTAAGATTTTCTCTTTGTCTTTTATTTTTTGACAGTTTTATTATAATGTGTTGTGGAGAGGTTATCTTTAAGTTGACATTGTTTGGTGATATATAAGCTTCAAGAACTTGGATATCCAAATATCTCCCCAGTTTGGGGAAATTCTCAGTCATTATTTCTTTAATAAGCTTTCTGCTCTTTTCCCTCTCTTCTCTTTCTGGACCTCTAATAATTCATAACTTGGTTCTTATATTATTCCGTAGGCTTTCTTCACTCTTTATTATCTTTTTTCTCTTTTGTTCCCCTGATTGGATAATTTCAATTGATCAGTCTTCTAGCTCACTTATTCTTTCTTCGGTTATATATACTGTTGAAGCTTTCTATTGAATTCTTTAGCTCAGTCATTGTATTCTTCAGCTTCAGAATTTCTGTTTGGTTCTTTTTTATGTTTTCTATTTCTTTGTTGAACTTCTCATTTCTGTTTTTTATTGTTTTCCTGATATTGTAAATTTGTTTCTTTGTGTTCCCCTGCAGCTCTCTGAGCATCTTTAGAACAATTATTTTGAATACTTTGTTGGACAGTTCCTGAATCTCCAGTTCTTTGGGGTCAGCTACTGTAAGTTTATTGTGTTCATTTGGAAGACTCATATTTTCCTGAAACTTCATGATCCCTGTAGCCATGCATAGGTGTCTGCACATTTGAAGAAGCAGTCGCCTCTTCCAGACTTTATGGACCCTTTTGGTATAGAAAGACTTTCACCTGTGGGTTGGGGCGCACTGGAGCATGCTGTGACCCTGGGTCTAATGGTGCAGGGTGCCAAGTCTGAAGGCATGTGGCAGCACTGGACCCAAGGGGTGTGTGATGTCTCTGTAGTTTAGGCTTTCTGGATAAAGCACTGACAATCATATGGTTCTTGGTGAGCACTGTGGGGGATCTTCTATGACTGCAAGACTTTGAGGTCCTCAGTGGCACCTCTAAGAGAGGTGTTCACATGCTTGTCTGCAGGGGCCATGTATAGGTGCCTGTGAAATGGCCAGAATGATAGCAGACACACAGTTAATGGTGGGAGCCAAGGAAGGTAGCTAGGGCCAGGCCAACTGCCCGGGCACTGGTAGCTGTGTGGGCTCTTGTTGTCAGGATGTACTACTGTGGCTGCTGGATCTCATCACAGGCAAATGGAAGCAGAGACAATTGATATGGGGTCAGACCTGAGACATGCAGGTGCACAGCTGGAGGGGGCTAGCTACAGGTGAATGCAGTCATAGAAAACTGCCTGATCCAGGCTAGGCTCACAAACAGCTATGGGGCTCCTGGCTATCAGATGTTCCCTCATGTGGCTGCACAGTCTTGCCCTGGGCATGAGCATGGCAGTGGAGGTTTGTAGCAGGCATCAGGCTGGTAGTATGCAAATGTATGGCCGGAGGGGCTAGTCCTAAGTGTGTGCATGGTAGTAGGGGTCAGTCCTGAGTGTCTAGCCTGGTATCTTGCACTCAAGCAGCTGAAGAGGTCTGGACTAGCTGTCATGTGGTCTTTGGGCTCTGGCGGGAGCAAGTGGGGAAAGAACAGGGACTCAGGCAACCGGCATCAGGAAATGCAAACACCTGTGAGGCAAAAGCTGGTGAAATCTACAAGGGGTCTGTGGCACCTATGATGGCCACTGGTTCCTTCTTCAGTGGTGAAAGTTGTTGGGTTTATCTGCAGAGCAGGTCATTGTGATTTGCCATCACTCCCACTGTGTGGTTGCTATTGGTAGCCCTGCTTTTCTTCCTTGTTCCTAGACACTTCTATACATTTCAGCTTTGCCAGTCTGGGTGAGGTGAAATCCAAAGGAACCTTTTTGTGGTGCCCTGAAAGGTTGGGAAAGTTGGTCACTCACCCTGTTCTTCCTTTCCTGGTGAGAGGAACTCTTTCTAGCTGGTGCTAAGCATTGCTATATCCTATTTTTAATATCAAGGTTATTGTATAGGAAAGTAGGCGTAGGCTACAGAAACCATGTGCATTCCCTAGAAAAACTTGTCTTTAGGACTAGCTCTTGGCCAGCACCTGGGAAATAAGTCATGAGTCCTTGGAATATTCTGCCTGATAAGAGTATTTTGTGTGCTTGAGGCCTTGGGTCACTTGGTACCATTTCAATCAGATAATTAATGCTAAAAATATGATTTATGGTGAATGCCTATTTTTGATCTGGGGGTCTGGAGTCTGAGTATCTAAGGTCAGTCATATGAGCACTGCATGTCTACCTGACAGACTCTAATAAAAACCCTGATGCCAATCCTCACTTGGACTTCCCTGGTTGGTAACACTTTTAATGTGTTGTTATATATTCTTGCTGGGAGAATTGTGTCCATGAGACTCTACCATGAGTGTACATCTGGAAGCTTGTACCTGGATTCTCCTGGCATCCACCCATGTTCCTTTTTCTTTTCCTGACTTTAATCTGTATCCTTTTGCTGTAATAAACCACAACTATGAGTATAACAATTTTTCTGAGTCCTGTGAGTCCTAGCTAATCATGGAGCATGAGGATGGTCTTGGGGTCACAGTGGACTTCTGAAGTGGAATTTACTAGAATGACACTGACTCACTGAAATATGGTGAAACCATTGTTTGGGAAAAGGAAGGATGATGGGAATGGAGGATGACAAACCTTTGAAACCTAAGTGGCTACCACATCTCCTATGGTGTAGGACAGCAGGTGTGATGTGATTAGTTGCTCTAGGTAAAAATTATCAATGGAATTTAGAAATGATAGATCTACTTCTTGAGGAGTTGGCTCACTGGATACATACAAAAACACAAAATAATGAGAAACAAGCCAAATATGAAATTGTTGGTTATTTTTTTCTGTAGTAGATAAAATGAAAATAAAGGACAGGGTTGGCGTGGGTCCTGGCATTAGATTTTGGCTTTCCTGAGCTATGACCACTAACTTCAGGTCTGTTACCAATAGGAAAATGTATTATAGAAAAAAACCTAGTATCTATGGTCATTAAGAAGGTAGTTCAGGTGGCAGGGGTAGGTGTGTATGTCTTTACAAAACCAAGAAACTTCTGAAACTGGGGGATATTGTGAAAGGGTTGTCTGATTTTGTGGATTAATATGATCAGCTTCCTGAAGATCTTTTACTAAAGTAAATTATGAGGGTGACTAACTTTGAAGCAATCTTCTTATTTTGAATGCAGTGGAGTGGAGGAATGTGTTTGGGTTGATGCCAGACCCATAGCTTGCTGTTGAACAATCAGAACTCGCTACTGTACATTATCCAAACATACAACAGGTTTCTTCCTGAAGGGACAACTGGCCTGGTGGACCGGAGAAAAGACACTATAAAGTTCGTTTATCCTGAGAAGGGGAATTGTCCTTTCCCTCCTTCACATGACAAGTGGAACTCCCCAGCTAAAGTGGCTGATATGCTGCATATGAAAGGCGTGCTGGAATAATCTTATAATTATTAGGATGTACATCCATTTAATATTCTCTTTAACCATATTATGGTAAATACTGTGATTAAGTGGATCCTTTTTGCATGGGCACTCCATGTCACCTGCTGTAAAGTCACGGAAAGATCAAAAAAGCCATATTAGATTTGTTGTCTCAGCTTCCCCTTCTGAGACTCAAAGATTCTAAGAAAATTAGAATGATTTGATGGGTATGAGGAAAGACAAAGGAAATAATAGTCAAGGGATCCATCACAGCAAGTTGAAGGTTTTTAAATACTAAGGAATTGGATGAATAAAAGGGCATTGAAAGGTTCAAAACAAAAGTCTTCAGAGATTTGATAAACAGATGGGAGCCACTCCTGGTCCCCCAACATTGAAGAGCTCTAAACAAATCTTTTCTATTTACCCTAGTTTGGAGATGTTTAAAAAACCAGAAGACAAAGATCACAATGACAAATGTGACCTCAAATTACCAGGGGGTGATAATCTAAAAATTAATGAGGATGAGGACTGATGAAAGCACCAGGGTCTCTTGGCCTGACCCTTGGCTGAGGGCCTAACACCATATGCACATGTGTGGGCAAACTGGAAAATGGACAGGGAGCTGGAGAGAATGCTACCTGGAGCTCCTTGACATGGAAGTTCAATGCACTTTGATTCCAAAGCCTATTGGTGAAGTCCCAACAGGGACTACAACTATAATGAGATGATATAGAGATGCAATTGTCAGTGGAATTAAGGTAAAAGCTTGGGTGAAAATTAGAACGTTTGAAGAGACTTTATGTGACATGGTCATGTCTCCTTTACCTAAATGTATTATTTGAATGGATATTATGTCTGACTGGAGAATACTTCTCCTACTTAATATTATAAAACAGAAGGCATATAAGTTTGTCCTTCATGGTAGTATTAATTGGACATGCTAAATGAGAATTTATAGTATATCCCATACAGGTTATTAATTTAAATCAATATTAAATAACTGGTGGATAAAAAGAGATTATCACTTTAATTAGTGACACGTTAGAAATGGGAGTACTGGTACCATTAAATTTTCTGTACATTTGCTGTATGTGATCCATACAAAATGCAGATGGCTCATGGAGACAAGAAGTAGATTATCAAGGCTTGAGTGAAAGAGTATTCACTGTAGCATCAGCAGTCCCTGGTATGGTTTCAAAAGTATAAAAAAATACAAGGTAAAGGAGACTGGTACTTAATGACTGATCTTACAAAGGCTTTTGCTCCAACCTGATCTTACAGAAGAGCCAACCAGTTTGCCTTCACCTGGGATGAAATCCAGTTTACCTTTATTATAGTGCCATAGGGTTATTTGGAGTCACCAATTTACTGGCATAATTTTGTTAGAAGGGATTTGCATTTGAGGAATGTCCCAAGTGTGGTAATATACTATGTCGATGATATGATAATATCATAAACTAAAGAATAAGCTAGAACAGACAAATTTTATGGTGACACACATGAATAACAGAGGCTGCTTGATAAATCCAGGAAAGATCTAAGGACCCACTCAGATGGTGAAATTATTAGGAATAACCTGGGCAGGAGACATCCATGACGTTCCACAGGTGGCTAAAAGTAAATCGTTGTATTTCCTACCTCTAGAACTAAGCGAGAAAAACAGTACATGGTCAGGTTGTTTGGATTTTGTAGGATGTATATTCCACAGTTAGGAATATTGTTAGCTCCTATCCATAAAACTGCCTGAAAGGAGGCAGTTATTTGAATGGGAACCTAAATAACACCAGGGTCTATCAGAATTTCAAAAAGCAGTGTCTCAGCCGATGCCTCTGTACTTTTATGATCAGTACTCAGGTACAGTTTTGGAAGAATTTGTAACCTACGTAGATTGGAGGTTATGGCAAAATCCCATGAGTGCCACTTAACAGCAACAGCTGGGGTTTGTACCAGAAAATTTCCATATGTGGTGGTATGGTACAAGCTATTTCAGAGACAATTATTGACTTGTTATTGGACATTGATAGAAACTAACCCTATTACTGAAGAGCATAAAATAGACCCTGAAACCTAAAATACCTATAATGTCCTGGTTGTAATATCAGAGAAACACTCTAATGAGGAAGTCAGTGTCCAGAAGAATTCTATAATGTAATGGAAATGGTTTATATAGGAACATGCTACCTGAGGAATGTAAGGAGATACTTACCGTATTCATGAGCAGATAGCTTCTTTTCTTCTAGGACTGACTTGGAACATCTGAGTTGTTGCCTTATCCTATTGCCATATGAGTGGTGCCCTATGAACAGATCTCAACTGATCGAAAGGAAGCTGCATGGTTTATGGATAGCAGTTCCAACTACACACTTTGAAAGTCCACTGCTCCACGAGCAACTCCTGGAAAACCCTGATTGATAAAGGTTGCAAAAAATCAGCTCAGTTGACTCAACTGCATGCCATTTGTTTGTAGTGATAGAATAGTTAAACGGTCAGAAGAACCCCAATGTTTGGGTATATGTAGTGTCATGAGCAGTGGCCCCGTCATTGAGTCAGGCAGATGGGCAGTAGAGGACTGTACTGTTAAAGGAAATACCTGTATGGGGCATGGACCTATTGATATCACTGTAAGAAATTATTTGGCACATTAATGTAGTATTAGAGCAGGCAGATAGCTAGATATGAGCAGAGAAAGGGGGACAAAGGCCAAATGGCAGGAAGCCATACATCTTGTGAACAATGGGGCTCCTTGGGCAGACAAAGAAAAGCAGGAACCTCTGGACTGACAGGAAGTCATATATCTTGAGGTGACAGGGGTCCTAGAGGTGGACACCACCCTCCTCCCCTCGGGAAGGTGGAGCTGGGATGAAAATCAGGAAATACAACCCCAAATCCCTCCCCCCTCAATGAATATTCCACCCATTCATTTTCAAGTCCCATATAACCAGCTTGCCAAAGAAACCCAGGGCATCTACTCACCTAAGTCTGCCTACTTTCCTCTTGAGAGAATACTATCATTTAATAAATCCTCGCTTTGCTTTCTTGACCTTCCTGTCTCATCTCTGAATTCTTGCTCTTGAGGAGACAAGAACCTACTTTCTGGTAACAATAGGGCATGTTGATGCCCATCAAAAGAACCAGGATCAGAAGTTGATTGGGACGTCCCTGCTGGCACAATGGTTAAGAATCCACCTGCCAATGCAGGGGACATGGGTTCAAGCCCCGGTCTGGGAAGATCTCACATGCCACAGAGAAGCTAAGGCCATGTGCCACAACTACTGAGCCTGCATTCTAGAGCCCGTAAGCCACAACTACTGAGCCCATGTGCCACAACTTCTGAAGCCCGTGTGCCTAGAGCCCATGCTCTGCAACAAGAGAAGCCATTGCAATGAGAAGCCAGCGCACTGCAATGAAGAGTAGCCCCCTGCTCGCTGCAACTAGAGAAAGCCCACAAGCAGCAATGAAGACCCAACACAGCCAAAAATAAATAAATAAATTTATTAAAAAAAAAAGTTGATTGGAACTAGCATGTGGACAACCTGGTGTACTTGCTTGATGTGGTCAGCTGGGTTCATAAAACAAGAGTAAATGGAGGAGCTGCAGCAATGCAGAGATGGGCTGGGCATTGACATATTCCTGTTGCACCATCTGAGACATGAAATGTCAGCAAGACCTGTCCTGTTTGCCACCAAGAAAGACAAACTGCAGATGGCTATGGGGAAGACTCCCCAGGGGAAGGGCCCTCACACAAAGCTGGCAAGGAGATTATATCAGACAACTACTAGTAGCCCCAGGAGGCTATAAATGGACTCTAACAGAAATAGACACTTATTCTGGACTAGGTCTTGCCTACCCAATGGTTGATGCAAATGCTCAGAACACTGTAAAAAAGCTGGAACAGAAGATACAGTACTAATTTGGACTACCAAGTTACATTTCTTCAGACGAAGTAATACTTTTACAGTTCAGAGTGTCCAACAATGGGCAAAGGGTTATCACATCAAATGGACATATCACATTGCATAACATCCCCAAATAAATGGCTTGATAGAGAATTGGAACAGACACTGGAAACAGTTGTCTAAACTATGAAGAGATCAAGGCATAAAAGACTGGTTTACATGCCTTCACAAGTGTGTGATCACAGACAACATAAGGGGCCCCAAGTGAGAGCTCCTCTGCTTTTCTAGGGGATCTGAAGAAGAGGGTGTGGAATAAGATGCTGGTATGACTATATAATCTTTCCCAATGTCACCTCAGCTTTCTTTTTCTCCTGCTTACTGCAGTGGTCTTGGGACCAGGGCTGCAACTGTGGGTGCTGGGAAGTGGAATGACCCCTAAGAAGAAAATGTAACCATACCTTTTAACCTTTATACCAGGATTTTTAAGGGCCTTCACCCCATCTGGAAAAATTAAGATCAAAAGTGAATGTAGCTGTATTGTCTAGTGGTTGGGATAGCCCATTAATTCTGAACCTGTGTAACCCTGGACTATCTGCGTGAGAATGGACTGACAGGGAGGTAGTTGCTAGACTGCTATTACTGTCAGCAATTTGGGCAAGCACACTGGGTGAACCTAACATTCCTTCCAAAAGTGGGAAGGTTTGGGTTAAAATCAGTCAAAAGAGAGACGGAGATACAGTAGCTGAGAGTAAAGCTTATGCAGAGAGGGAAATCCATGACATTGGTGCCTTGAAACAGGCTCAGAGAAAGAGAATGACACTGTCTCTTAGCACAGTTATACCAGACACCTGAAAGGGTGAAGCCACAAGTGCAAGATTGCCAGTTTTCTGGAAACTGACAAGGTCAAATGGAAGCCGAAAAGCCTGAGGGGTATCACACTGGGAGACATTTTGGCCATACGCTATGATCACGTACTGGACCAATTTTTGATGACCGAGTAGAGCTCTAGTAATCTGCCAGTATCAGTTGACTCCTGTTTTTCAGGTTGCATCTATTCAAAGGATGTAATTTAGAAAGAAATTTCCAGGAACTACTTTCCTCTGGGCCATCAAACCATGCATTGTACAATCCTGGCAGATTGATTATTGTGTAACTATAAATCTTGATGATCAACTTTTTAGAAAGGTACCTGTTCATAATGGACAAAATATAGTAGCTGCATATCAGCATGGCAATGTATGCTCTGCTTAAATACATACTACCCTTATTTATGTGGGTGGAAAGCTACTGAAAATGTTCTTGTTTTTTTTGTTCTGGAGCAGGTTTATTTCTAGTTTATCTTTACACTGTGGGTGTAGCCCTGGAGCTAGGATTTTGCAGGGGGTCTTATTAGGTTGTCAGCATTGGGTAGATGTTAGGTTTTCTCTTATCCCTCATTCTCCTTCAAAAATACACATCAAAACAAAAGCAAGGATTTAGCAAATGCCATATGGTGAAAACCAGCCTCAGAGCTGACTTTACCTGTTAGATTTCAGCTGTCACCAATTTTTGGCTCCTGATCTGTGAGCTTATTTTTTCACTATATTAATTATTCATTTAGTTTTTCTTTAACTTTGGAATTTGTTTGTATTTATGAAAGTTCCTATGTATTTATTCAAAAAGAATCATGTAATACCTTATTTTCTCATTTACAAAAGCATGGAGTGGAATTCTGATTGCTTAGAAAAGTAAAAATTAAATTATCACATAGAAAATGTATTAGCATTTTGAATATATCTTATTCCAATCACACACACTCATACACACATGCACCTATACACTCCATGAGTGACACTAGTTACTTTATGAAGAGCATTTTGTCATGTTAAACTTCCTTTAGAAACTTAATTCTTTATACCTTCTTAACTTTGTACTGCAAAGATAATAAGTGGTGATTTAGGAAACAAAATAAAGACAGTGAGAGAAAGAGAATTAAGAATTACTACCACCTGTTTAGAGTGGCTATAGTTTGATTTTATGACAAATATGAGTTCACACCATACATGCTCTCCTGTAGGTTCCTTTTCTTTACTAAAAATATTGTAGATGGGGGCTTCCCTGATGGCGCAATGGTTGAGAGTCTGCCTGCCAATGCAGGGGACACGGGTTCGTGCCCCGGTCTGGGAGGATCCCCCGTGCCGCGGAGCGGCTGGGCCCGTGAGCCATGGCCGCTGAGCCTGCGCGTCCAGAGCCTGTGCTCCGCAACGGGGGAAGCCGCAACGGTGAGAGGCCCACGTACCGCAAAAAAATATATATATATATTGTAGATGGTTTTCCCAGTTATTGAATGTACTTCCAAAATATTTGAAATGATTTATAGTATTGCATTTTACATAAGCAAGATGCTTTTAAAACCAATACTATATCTCTGGGCTTATGTGTTATAAAATACATTTATCCACATTTCAGATTATTTCCTTTGTATAGATTTCTAGAATTAGAGTCATTGAGACCCCAAGTAGGAATGTTCTTAAGGATCCTTGTTGATTATTGCCAAATTGCTTTTAGAAAACTTGTACTAGTGTCAATTTTTACCAGCATTTTTTGAATATTTACATTTCAAGTTAGGTTTTCCCCTCATTAATCATCAGCTAAAAAGAAAATCTTTGCTTATTCTTTATGTTAAAAAATTTGTAAGAAGTATTTTATTGTTTATATTTCAGTATTTTAAATTACTAAGCTAGATGTTTTTATATGCTGATAGGGTGTTTACATTTCTTCTGCTACTAATTTTTAATGAAATTACCTGGTTTTCTACTTGGATTTAGTGCTTTTCTCCTTGGTTTTAGTGCTTTTCTCCTCATTTTGACAATCTTTTTAAATCAGACTTTCATAATATTTGTACAATGTTATTTTTTAGTGCTTTATTGGCTATTTTTATTTATTAAAATTTTTATTTTTTACTGAAGTATATAGTTCACATACAATATTAATTTCAAGTATACAACATAGTGATTTGACATTTATCTTTAATACAAATCGATCACCCTGATAAGTGTAGTAACCATCTGTTACCATACAAAGTTATCACAATTTTATTGACTGTGTTTCCTATGTTGTACATTATGTGCTGGTGATTTATTTTTTATAAGTGGAAGTGTGTGTCTCTTAGTACCCTTCACCTATTTCCTCTAATCCCCCACCACCATCCTTTTTGACCACCACCAGTTTGTTCTCTGTATCTATGAGTCTGTTTCTGTTTAGTTTTGTTTGCTTTATTTTTCAGATTATACATATAAGTGAAATCATATGTTATTTGGCTTTCTCTGTCTGACTTATTTCACTTAGCATAATCCCTCTGGGTCCATCTATGTTGTGCAAATGGCAAGATTTCGTTCTTTTTTATGGCTGAGTAATAATCCATTATATATACGCACACACATATATATGTATGCGATATCTTCTGTATCCATTCATCTATTAATGGACACTTAGGTTGTTTCCATATCCTAGCTATTGTAAATAATGCTGCAGTGAATATAGGAGTGTATATATCTTTTGAATTAGTGCTTTTGTTTTCTTCAGGTAAATACCCAGAAGTAGAATTGCTGGATCATATGCTAGTTCTCATTTTACTTTTTTGAGGAACCTATATACTGTTCTCCATAGTGGCTGCACCAATTTACGCATCCCACCAACAGGCACAAGTGTTCTCTTTTTCTCCACATTCTCACCAACACTTGTTTTTTATTATTATTCTAACAGATGTGAGGTGATATTTCATTATGGTTTTATTTGCATTTCCCTGATGATTAGTGATGCTGAGCATCTACTCATGTGTTTGTTGCCCATCTGTATGTCTTCTTTGGAAAATGTCTATTCAGGTCCTTGGCCAAATTTTTTTTTTTTTTTTTTTTTTTTTGCGGTACACGGGCCTCTCACTGTTGTGGCCTCTCCCATTGCGGAGCACAGGCTCTGGACGCACAGGCTCAGCGGCCATGGCTCACGGGCCCAGCCACTCCACGGCATGTGGGATCCTCCCGGACTGGGGCACGAACCTGCATCCCCTGCATCGGCAGGCGGACTCTCAACCACTGAGCCACCAGGGAAGCCCCTCTGCCCATTTTTTAATAGCAGTTTTTGATAATGAGTTATGTGACCTCTTTTTATATTTTTTGATATTAACCCCTTATTTAATATATCATTTGCAAATATCTTCTCTAATTCAGTTGATTGCCTTTTCATTTTGCTGACAGTTTCCTTCACTGTACAAAAGCTTTTTAGTTTGATGTAGTCCCATTTGTTTATTTTTGCTTTTGTTGCCCTTGCCTGAGGAGATGGATTGCCCCAAAATATTGCTAAGACTGATGTCAAAGAGGGTACTGACTAGGTTTTCTTCTAGAAATTTTATAATTTCAGGTCTTACATTTAGGTCTTAATCTGTTTTGAGGTTTTTGTTGTTTTTTTTTTCTCAGTATGGTATAAGACAGTGGTCCAGTTTCATTGTTTTGCATGTAGCTGTTCAGTTTTCCCAACATTATTTATTGAAGAGACTGTCTTTTACCCACTGTATATTCTTGCCTCCTTTATCATAAATTAATTGATCATATAAGCATTGGTTTATTTCTATTCCATTGGTCTATGTGTCTATTTTTGTGCCAGTACCATACAGTTTTGATTACTATAGCTTTATAGTATAGTTTGAAATCAGGGCATGTGATACCTCCAGTTTTAATCTTCTTTCTTAATATTGCTTTGGATATTTGGGGTCTTCTGTGTTCTACACAAATTTTAGGATTATTTGTTAAGTTCAGGAAAAATGCCATAAGTATGTAGGTAGAGATTGTATTGAATTTGTAGATCGCATTGGGTAGCATGAACGTTTTAACAAAATTAATTCTTCCAATCCATGAGCATAGTATATCTTTCCATTTGTTTGTGTCATTTTCAATCTATTTCATTAATGTCTTACAGTTTTCAGAATACAAGTCTTTACCTCTTTACACCTAGGTATTATATTCTTTTTGATGCATTTGTAAAGGGGATTGTTTTCTTAATTTCTCTTTCTGAGAGTTTGTCATTATTATACAGGAACACAACAGATTTCTGTATATTAATTTTATATCCTGAAATTTTACTGAATACATTTATCAGTTCTAATAGTTTGTTGGAGCCTACAGGGTTCTCTATACATAGAATTATATTATCTGCAAATAGTGACAGTTTTACTTCTTCCCTTTTAATTTGGATGTCTTTTATCTCTTTTTCCTGCTTAATTGCTATGCCTAGGATTTCCAATACTGGGTTGAATAAAAATGTCAGTAGTGGGCATCCTCGTCTTATTACTGATCTTAGAGGAAAAGCTTTCAGCTGAATGTGATGTTAGCTGTGGCTTTGTCATATATGGCCTTTATTATGTTGAGGCACATTTCCTCTATACCCACTTTATTGAGATTTTTTAACATAAATGGATGTTGATTTTGGTCAGACGAACTTTCTGCATCTATTGAGATGATCATATGATTTTTATTCTTTGTTTTGTTAATGTGGTGTATCATGTTGATTGATTTGTGAATATTGAGCCATCCTTACATTCCTAGAATCTATTCCACTTGCTCATGGTATATGATCCTTTTAATGTATTGTTGAATTCAGTTTGCTAAAATTTTGCTAAGAATTTTTGCATCTATATTAATCAGGTATAATGACCTATAATTTTCTTTTTTTTTTTTTCTAGTGTCTTTTCTGGTTTTGGTATCAGGGTAATGATGGCATGTAGAACGTGTTTGGAAGCATTCCTTTATCTTCAACTTTTTGGAATAGTTTGATAACAATAGGTATTAACTCTAAAGGTTTGGAAGAATTCACCTGTGAAGACTTCTGGTTCTGAACTTTTATTTGTTGGGAGTTTTTTGACTGCTGAATTCATTTCATTACTAGTGATTGGTTTATTCAGATTTTCTATTTCTTCCTGAATCTGTTTTGGAAGATTGTATGTTTCTAGGAATTTATCCATTTTTTAGTTATAGCTTGTCCAATTTGTTGGCACATAACTGTTCATAGTTTTCTGTTATGATCATTTGTATTTCTATGATGTTGGTTTCAACTTATCCTCTTTTTTACCTAATTTTACTTATCTAGTCATCTTTCTTGATGAGTCTGGCTAAAGGTTTATCAGGTTTTTTTTTAATCTTTTCAAAGAACCAGCTCTTAGTTTCATTGCTCTTTTCTTTTTTTTTCCAGTATCTATTTCATTATTTTTGCTCTGATCTTTATTATTTTATTCCTTCTATTAATGTTAGGCTTTGTTTCTTCTTTTTCTAGTTCCTTAAGGTTTAAGGTTAAATTGTTTATTTGATATTTTTCTTATTTCCTGAGGGTAGGTATGAACTTCCCTCTTAGAACTGCTTTTGCTGTATACCACTGATTTTGGAGAGCTGTGTTTCCATTTTCATTTGTTTCAAGGTATTTTTTTTATTTCCTTTTTAATCTCTTCATTCACCTATTGGTTGTCTAGGAGCATGTAGTTTAGCTTCCATGTGTTTGTGTTTTTTCCAGTTTTATCCTTGTAATTGATTTCTACTTTTATACTGTTGTGGTCAGAAAAGATGCTTGATATGATTTCATTCTTCCTTAATGTATTGGTACTTGTTTTACGGCCTAACATGTGATCTATCATGGAAAATGTTCCATCTGCTCTTGAAAAAAATGTATACAGTAGGTCCCCTACATACGAATCTTCAAGTTGTGAACTTTCAAAGAGGCAAACGTGTGTTTGCATGTCCAATCATGTAAACTAGTTCACGTGTCTAGCATACATTGTCACGTGAGTGCATCCTCTACAAGTGGTTGTGCTTTTGTATATTTTACTGTACAGTACTGTATAGAGTACAGTAGTACAGTATCTTTATTTCAAGCCCAGGATGTCTGGAAGCAAGCATAAAAGCAGCAGTGATGTAGCTGGTACTGCGAAGAAGCACCAAGTGATAACAGTGGAAACAAAACTGAAAATAATAGAGAGGAGTAAGACAAAAAGATGGTAGACATCACTCGTTCTTATAACAAGAATCATTCAACTATAGGCACGATTCTAAAGAACAAGGACAAGATCATGGAAGATGTGAAGTCTGCTGTGCCAATGATGCTGACAATAACACTGAAGAAGAGTGGAAAAGTGATGGAGGAGATGGAGAAACTTCTCAGTGTGTGGATGCAGGATCAGCATCATCAGCATCGAGTCCCGCTCAGCTTAATGCTGATTCAAGAGGAAGCTAAAAACCTTTATGAAGACTTGAAGAAGAAACACAGTGAAGAATCAGAGGGCACAACTTTTAATGCCAGCTGTGGCTGGTTTCATTGGTTCAAGGCTAGAGCCAACCTTCACAACATAAAAGTAAGTGGCGAGGCAGTGAGTGCTGCCCGGGAATTTCCTGAAAATGTTTTGAGAAATTGATGAAGGTGCCTGTTTACCTGAGCAGGTTTTTAATGTGGATGAGACAGGACTGTACTGGCAGAGGATGCCTGACTGAAGTTACATCAGTAAGGAGGAAAAGTTGATGCCAGGCTATAAAGCAGTAAAGGATAGGCTAACTCTGTTGTTTGGTGGCAATGCTTCTGGTGATATGAAGCTGAAGCCTCTCTTAGTTTATCATTCAGAGAACCCAAGAGCCCTTAAAAACACAGCCAAGGGCTCTCTTCCTGTTGTGTGGAAGAGTAACCCCAAAGCCTGGGTTAAACAGGCCATTTTCCAGGACTGGTTTTTCCACCACTTTATCCCAGAGGTAAAGAAATGTTGTTTGGAGAAGGATGTCCCATTCATCATTCTTTTACTGCTTGACAATGCTCCGGGCCACCCCCCATTCATGGACGACTTTCATCCCAATGTCAAAGTAGTGCATCTGCCACCAATTACTATGTCACTCATCCAACCTACGGACCAGAGAGTTATAGCGACTTTCAAGAAATATTATTTATCTCATATTTTTTGTCAGGAAATAAAGGCGAGTGATGAATCAGGAACAACCTTGCAACAATTTTGGAAGGACTATAACATCTACAAGGCCATGACTTTGCTTGGTGTGAGGTTATAGCTTTCACCATGAATGGAATTTGGAAGAACCTTCGCCTGAAGTTTGTTCATGATTTTCATGGATTTGAGAAGGTGGATGAGGAGCCTAAAGAGGTCTTCAGCAACTTAGTGACCCTCAGTGAGAAGCTGGAGCTAGATCTGCAAGCGGACTTCATTGAACTCCTTGCTATGCAACACAAGGAGCTTCCAAATGAAGACCTGATGGAATTGGAGGCCCAGAGAAAGGACAAAGAGAGACAAGAGGAAGAAGAAGTAACTGAAGAGATTCATGACGCAGGAAATGGCAAGGGGATTTTCTTTATTTGAGGAGGCACTGTTAGTTTTTGAGGCACAGGACATGAACATAGAATGGGACACAAAGGTTGCAGCAGCCATTCAGAATGCAATCCAGTGCTACCATGTCATCTATGACGAGAAAAAAAGAGCTACTACCCAGACATCACTGGATCGTTTTTTCAAGAGGGTAGATAGAATTGAATCCAGCAAGGAATGAGAACTTTTGCCATCAATGTCAGGCATGAGTGAAATTGCAGCTTGCCCTGTCTCCTATTGCTGAGGATCCTTCAGCTCTACTATCTCCCACCTCCTCTCTCTCCTCCAGTAACACGTCTTCACTTTATCCCAGTGCCTGTATGCCAGTTGTTGTACAGTACTACTGTACATTTCAAGGTACTGTACTGTAAGATTAAAATTGTTCTCTTTATTTTTTGTGTTCACTTGTTTTTTATGTATTATTTGTGTGAAAAGTATTATAAACCTATTACAGTACAGTACAGTACTATATAGCTGATTGTGTAAGTTGGGTACCTAGGCTAACTTTGTTGCACTTATGATCACATTGGTCTTACAACCGCACTCTTGGAATGAAACTCATTCGTGTGTAGGGGACTTACAGTATTCTGATCGTTTGGGGTGGATTGTTCTCTATATATCTATTAAGTGTATCATGTCTAATGTGCCATGAGGCCAATTTTTTTAAACTGATTTTCTGTTTGGATGATTTATCCACTGATTTAAGCATGGTGTTAAAACCCCTTACGAGTTTTATATCCTGTCCATATCTCCCTTTATGTCTGTTAATATTTGCTTTATGTATGTACATGCTCCTATGTTGGGTACATAGATATTTACAAGTGTTATATCCTCTTGCTGGATCGATCCCTTTATTTCTATGTGATATTCTTCTTTGTCTCTTGTTAGTCTTTTTTAAAAGTTTATTTTGTCTATTATTACCCCAGCTTTTAAAAAATTTCCATTTTCATGGGATATCTTTTTCTATCACTTCATTTTACCCTGTGTTTTTCTTTAGATCTGTGGTGAGTCTCATGTATGCAGGATATATATGGCTCTTTTTTTTTTTAATGCACTCGCTGCCCCATGTCTTTTGATTGAAATATTTAGTCCATTTATACTTAAGGTGATTATTGATAGGTAGGTAGTTATCACAGTTTTGTTAATTGTTTTTTGGATGGTTTTGTAGTTCTCTGTTCCTTTCTTCACTTGTTCTCTTCCACTGTGATTTGATGATTTTCTTTAGTGTATGTTTGTATTCCTTTCTCTTTATTTTTGTGTATCTGTTAATAGGTTTTTGTTTTGTGGTTACCATGAGGTTCATATAAAACAACATATTTATATAGTAGTCTATTTTAAGCTGATAGTTCCTTAAGTTGGAGTGCATTCTAAAAGCAGTACATTTTTACTCTCCTTACTACCTTTTATGTTTTTGACATTATTTTTTTTAATTCAAATTGAAGTATAGTTGATGTACAATATTATATAAGTTACAGGTGTACAACAGTGATTGACAATTTTTAAAGGTTATACTCCATTTATAGTTATTATAAAATACTGACTATATTCCCTTGACATATTTTATATTTATTATTTTGTGTATTGCTTAACTATTTTAGATATAAATACATGTACAAAAGTCTTTCAACCTGCATACTTGATTTATAGGTAGTTGATACACTACCTTTACTATATGTTTGCCTTTATCAGTGAGATTTTTCTCTTTCATAATTTTCTTGTTTCTAGATATGGTCTTTTTTTTTTCCTTTTAATAAGTCCCTTTAACATTTCTTATAAGGCTGGGTTAGTGGTGCTGAACTCCTTTAGCTTTTGCTTCTCTAGGAAACTCTATCTCTCCTTCAATTCTGAATTGTAATCTTGCCAGGTACAGTATTCTTGGTTGTAAATTTTTCCTTTCAGTAGTTTGAATATATTGTGCCAGTCCCTTCTGGCCTGTAAAGTTTCTGCTGAAAAATCAGCTGAGAGTCTTAGGGAGGTTCCCTTTTACATGACTATTTGATTTTCTCTTGCTGCTTTTAAGATTCTCTCTTTAACTTTTGACATTTTAATTATAATGTGTTTATCTCTTTGAGTTCATCTTGTTTGGGACTTTGTGCTTCTTGGACTTAGCTGTCTGTTTCTTTTGCCAGGTTAGGGAAGTTTTCAGCCATTATTTCTTCAAATAGTTTTCTGTCCCTTTCTCTCTCTCTCTTCTCCTCCTGGGACCTATATAATGCATATGTTAGAATTCTTGAGGATGTCCCAGAGGTCCCTTAAACTATTCTCATTAAAGTTTTTTTTTTTTCTCTTCTGATCATGTGATTTCCACCACCCTGTCTTCCAGATTACTGATCTGTTCTGCATCCTTTAATCTGCTCTTGATTCCCTCTAGCTGACTTTTCAATTCAGTTATTCAGTTCTGATTGGTTATTTTTTAAAATATTTTCTGTTTGTTGATGTTCTCACTGAGTTCATTCTTCTCCTAAATTCAGTGAGTATCTTGATGACTATTACTTTGAATTCTTTGTCTGGTAAATATGTTATTTCCATTTTGTTTACTTCTTTTTCTGAGGATTTTTCTTATTTCATTTGGGAAGTGTTCCTTTGCATTCTCATTTTGCCTAATTTTCTGTTTTTGTTTATATGTATTAGGTGTATCATCTACACCTCCCATTCCTGAAGGAGTAGCGTTATGTAGACAGCATCGAATGGTGCCCAGTGAAAAAACTCCCCCTCGTCACTAGAGCCCGGTACTCCAAGGGTATCCCCTGTGTGGGCTGTGTGTACCTTCCTGTTGTGGTTGGGCCATGATTACTGCAGATGCCCTGGTGAGTGAGTGTGGCCCCCAGCTCAACTGGCTCTGAGGCCTGGCCACAATTATTGTGGGTATGTTGCTGTGCTGGTCCCCCAGATCAAGAGCCACTTCAGAGGAACACCATTTCTCGCTTGGGCCACCTCTTGAGGTAGGGTGGGAGCTGCTTTGAAGGGGCCAGCTATGGTGGGTAGGTTGGGCAGGGGCAGGGCTGATCCTCAGGGGAACACTGGGGTGGGACTCACTGTGTTTGCTAGGTTGATAGAGAGTGATATCAGTGGTGCCCACCAGAACTGGGCCAGCTAAGTGGAAGGATAGTAAGAAAAATGTCACCTGCCAGTGCTTCCCTCCCTGGAGAAAGTTCCACTAGATCCCTGCACCTCCAGCACAAGCCATAAATTAGTCAATGAATCTCCTTTTCATATGACACAGATACTTTTCAAGCTGCTGCCTCTGCACTAGGACTTGGAGTGAGTGTGTTTGTGTATGAGCCCTTCAAGAGCAAAGTCTCAGTTTCCCATAGTCCTCTGGCTCTCCCAGATGTAAACCCCACTTGTTTTCAAAGTCACACATTATGGGAGCTAACCTTCTTGGTGTAGATCCCCTGGGCTGGGGAGCTCTATGTGGGGATTGGAATTGGATACTTCAGTCCTGAGGAGGGACATCCACAGTTGTTGTATCCCTCCCACTTGTGTACCAGGAAGGTGTGCTCTGACTAGACCACATTTCTTCCCCTCCTACCTGTCTCAATGTGGCCTTTTCTTTATATCCTTAGTTGTAGAAAAATCTTTTCTGCCAGTCTTCAGGTCATTTTCAGAAATAGTTGTTCTATATATAGTTGTAGTTTTGGTGTGTCTTGGGATGGAGGTGTACTCAGGATCTTCCTACTCTACCATCTTGATCTGGCCCCTACTTGATTTTTTAATGATGCCTTGGCATACAAAAAACTTCCATATTTATATCTTCACTTTATTAGTGAATGATTTTGTTATCATTGCTTGTATTGCATTTTTTTAACCATCTTTATTGGAGTACAATTGCTTTACAATGTTGTATTAGTTGCTGTTGTATAACAAAGTGAATCAGCTATATGTATACATATATTCCTATATCCCCTCTCTCCTACATCTCCCTCCCACTCTCCCTATCCCACCCCTCTAGAAGGTCACAAAGCACCAAGCTGATCCTCCTATGCTATGCGGCTGCTTTCCACTAGCTAGCTATTTTACATTTGGTAGTGTATATATGTCAATGTAAATCTCTCATTTCATCCCATCTTACACTTTCCCTTCCCCGTGTTCTCAAGTCCATTCTCTACGTCTGCATCTTTATTCCTGTCCTGACCCTAGGTTCATCAGAAAGTTTTTTTTTTTTTTTAGATTCCATATATATGTGTTAGCATTCAATATTTGTTCTTCTCTTTCTGACTTACTTCACTCTGTATGACAGTCTCTAGGTCCATCCATCTCACTACAAATAACTCAATTTCGTTTCTTTTTATGACTAATATTCCACTGTATATATGTGCCACATTTTTTTTATCCATTCATCTGTTGATGGACACTTAGGTTGCCTCCATGTCCTGGCTATTGTAAATAGAGCTGCAATGAACATTGTGGTACGTGACTCTTTTTTTTTTTTTTTTTCGGTACACGGGGCTCTCACTGTTGTGGCCTCTCCTGTTGCAGACCACAGGCTCCGGACACGCAGGCCCAGCGGCCATGGCTCACGGGCCCAGCCGCTCCACAGCATGTGGGATCCTCCCGGACTGGGGCACGAACCCGTGTCCCCTGCATCAGCAGGCGGACTCTCAACCACTGCGCCACCAGGGAAGCCCCGTGACTCTTTTTGAACTATGGTTTTCTCAGGGTATATGCCCAGTAGTGGGAGTGCTGGGTCATATGATAGTTCTATTTTTAGTTTCTTATGGAACCTCTATACTGTTCTCCATAGTGGCTGTATCAATTTACTTTCCCACCAACAGTGCAAGAGGGTTCCCTTTTTTTCACACCCTCTCCAGCATTTATTGTTTGTAGATTTTTTGATGATGGCCATTCTGACTGGTGTGAGATGATATCTCATTGCAGTTTTGATTTACATTTCTCTAATGATTAGTGATGTTGAGCATCCTTTCATGTGTTTGTTGGCAATCTTGTATATCTTCTTTGGAGAAATGTCTATTTAGGTCTTCTGCCCATTTTTGGATTGGGTTGTTTGTTCTTTTGATATTGAGCTGCATGAGTTGCTTGTATGTTTTGGAGATTAATCCTTTGTCAGTTGCTTCATTTGCAAATATTTTCTCCCATTCTGAGGGTTTACTTTTTGACTTGTTTATGGTTTCCTTTGCTGTGCAAAATTTTTTAAGTTTCATTAGGTCCCATTTGTTTATTTTTATTTCCATTTCTCTAGGATGTGGGTCAAAAAGGATCTTGCTGTGATTTAGGTCATAGAGTGTTCTGTCTATGTTTTCCTTTAAGAGTTTGATGGTGTCTGGCCTTACATTTAGGTCTTTAATCCATTTTGAGTTTATTTTTGTGTATGTGTTAGGGAGTGTTCTAATTTCATTCTTTTACATGTAGCTGTCCAGTTTTCCCAGCACCACTTATTGAAGAGGCTGTCTTACCTCCATTGTATATTCTTGCCTACTTTATCTAAAATAAGGTGACCATATGTGTGTGGGTTTATCTCTGAGCTTTCTACCCTGTTCCACTGATGTATATTTCTCTTTTTGTGCCAGTACCATACTGTCTTGATTACTGTATCTTTGTAGTATAGTCTGAAGTCAGGGAACCTGATTCCTCCAGCTCTGTTTTTCTTTCTCAAGATTGCTTTGGCTATCAGGGTCTTTTGTGTTTCCATACAAATTGTGAAATTTTTTTTCTACTTCTGTGAAAAATGCCATTGGTAATTTGATAGGGATTGCATTGAATCTGTACATTGCTTTAGGTAGTATAGTCATTTTCACAATGTTGATTCTTCCAATCCAAGAACATGGTATTATCTCTCCATCTGTTTGTATCATCTTTAATTTCCTTCATCAGTGTCTTATAGTTTTCTGCATACAGGTCTTTTGTCTCCTTAGGTAGGTTTATTCCTAGGTATTTTATTCTTTTTGCTGTAATGGTAAAGGTGAGTGTTTCCTTAATTTGTCTTTCAGATTTTTCATCATTAGTGTGTAAGAATGCAAGGGATTTCTGGCATTAATGTTGTTTCCTGCTACTTTACCAAATTCACTGATTAGCTCTGGTAGTTTTCTGGTAGCGTCTTTAGGATTCTCTATGTATAGAATCATGTTGTATTGCATTTGGTTGAGAAAGTCATTTTCACATTATATTGTTGGAATTTCCCATTAAAATATATTTTAATTAAAATATATTTTAATACCTGATATTAAATGTTGATCCAACTTTATATTTTTTTCACAATAGCCACATAAGCAGCCCAAGTACATTTGTGTCTTCCAACCCAGTTGTATTCATGGGGTGTGCCTTTTATTTTAGTACATTAAAAAAATTAAGAGCAAAAATATAAAAACAGATGTATAAAAAATAAAATCATTTTCTTCTACCTCTACCTTTCCATAAGTAATTCTTATTTTAATTCATGTTTAATTATAATATGGCTGCTCATCTTATTTTATATGCTTGCATCATTAAATAAAACACTACATAGATTTTATTTCTTCCTAAGTATTGGCAAAGTTTCTTTTTTCTCTACTTTATTTCTTCTTGGCCAGTTTTGCCAATTATAATATAGATTGGTTGTGGATGGATGTGTCTAAAAGATATTTATATCTGAGCACAGCTAATTCTAGTCACAGATCTAGTGTCAAAATAATCAGCATATATCCTGTCCCCTGCCTTTCTTCACCTGTTTCAGATTCTGTTTCAGGATGCAAAAATACAGCCCCTTTGCTTCTGCAGTGACTATCCAAGTGAGATAACAAAGGGTTCAATTAGCTGAGCTAATGGAGCAGCTCCCCCAGTTAAACAGTGAGAAGGGTTTTGAAGCCTTCATGCTTCCTGTTCAATTTCACTCTCTCTGATAAGATTTTTAACTTCCTTCCAAATCTTCTTTATTTAAAGGTATTCTTCCCATACCTTATTGGTAAGGCGATACTCCAGCTAAATCCCAAAGATGTCAGTCTTACTGGGCACATGGAGCAACATTTAAGTCTTATACTCAATACATTTCTCCAGCCCATCTTACCTCTTCCATCTTTGAATTCATTCAAATTTAGGGGAGAGCTGCCAGCTGTGGGAGAAATCCTTGCCAGAGTCCTTCCCATAGTTTGCTCCAGATCTACTGTATTCCTGGAGAGGAAACTTTCAAATGTCTGAGAGAAGGAAGTTGAATTTCAATTTCCCTGCAATATACAGTGTTGACAGCAAGTGTGGTAATTAAAAGAAAATAAGGAATGCAGACACAGCAGTGGGACTAGTGGTAAGAATTCATTCCTTTAACTCTGTCAATGCTGGAGGAAGCTGTGATGAACTGATGTGTCTGTGGCAAATGGGAGAACACTGGACTTGCACTCAGAAGATTTGAGTCTGAGAACAGGCTCTAACACTAACTGTGAAGGTTGACACTACCTTCATCCTTCAGCTTGTTTCCTTATCTTTATTCCATCTAGTTACTTGAGCGATGATTTTGAATGTGTTTTATAAACCCAAAGTGTACAAAATAAAATAAAATGCTATTATTGTTATTCCTAATATATAAACAATGAGGGAAGGAGGGAATTGTACTTATAAACCTTTTCTAGGAAGACTTGTAGAGTAAGACTATGAGGTGTAAGACAGAAAAAAAAAAAATTACAGGTGGTCAGTCCTCGTACAGGTTGCATAAGTCCCCAGGCACATCCTTCAGAATCTGGTCAGAACATTTACATTTTATTTACTTTGCTTGAAATAGACACAATGAGAAGATCTTTTTTTTACTGAGTAGGTAAATCCTAAAACCCAAGTCTTTAAAAATAGGTTCATGTATCTATCCATCTTCCCATCCATCCATCTATCCACTTATTCATACATACGATTAATATGCATTCTGTGCTGATTCTGTGTAATGTACTATGTTAAGCTATGTGATTGCAAAGATGAAAAAGACAAGGTTTCTGCCTTTGAAGGTTCTCCAAGTTTTAAAGAGGATATGCATATAGCAAGTACAGATGTGGGTATTCTTTTTTTAAATAAAATCTTAAAAGAAGGCCAGATAAATAAAATTAAAAGTGGTGTATAAAACCACTCTTAGGTACAAATTTGAAGACAATTCTATATAATTTTGAGGGGCTTCTGACTACTGTTGTTTCTTTCTATTTTCAGGCTATTTAATTTTACTCCAACATGGCTAGCATGTAATTCTTATTTTAAAACTTCCAGATGTATTTAAACTTTTCTTATAAAGTCAGTACCTGTATACTAGCTGAAACAATTGTGTTTAAGCATCTTCTAGTAAGTCTAGCCATGTTACCAGAATCCAAAACAAGATTATTCAAATAAGACTAAAGCAGAACCTTCCAAACTACATGGGACCTAGACAGGCTAATTATTTAGTTTACATTTAAATGTTTTCTTTGTGAATAATTTCAACATTTATTTAAAGGAGTTAAAAGAAACTTGGGTTAAGGCATATTTTGTTGTTGTTATTGTCTATTCTAGGGAAGGAAGTCAGTCATTTTATATTTCACTAGTTGATCATGTGTAGAGAGATCTGTGTTAAATGGCAACAAATTTTAGATTTACTGAAGTGATATTTTAGTCCTTTTTATAAGTTGGCTTGGTTGGCAGCTACCCAGCTGGCTTCCCCTTAATCTGGCTTGAAAAAGAGCCATGCACATTCCTGTCTTTTATGGTTGACCTCTCATTAGAGGAGAAACACAACCCTGACAATTCTGTGTCAGGGTAGAATCAGATCTCAGTGTTATCAGTTTTCTCCTCTGTCTTCCACTCACTCACCTTTAGGGAACTCTGATTAAGCAGCTATAAATGACTATGGGCTATACTTAAATTAGGCTTCTCTTTCTTTTTTCTTCCTCCGTTCTTTAAAATAAAGAGAACTTTTATCAGAGAATATTTAGAAACCACATAAAAAGTAAAAATCACCCAATAAACAAAAGATTACTCATATTTTAGTGCCTTTCTACTTCCTATATAAATATATATGTAAAGGTAAGTGTATGTGTATATATTTAAAAATATGGCTTGTTACCCGTATATATGCTGTCTACAAGAGATCCACTTCAGACATAGGGACACAATGCACTGAAAGTGAGGGGATGGAAAAGATGAATATCTTTTTCCATGCAAATGGCAATCAAAAGAAAGCTGGTGTAGCAATTCTCATATCAGACAAAATAGACTTTAAAATGGAGACTATTACAAGACACAAAGAAGGACACTACATAATGATTAAGGGATCAATCCAAAAAGAAGATATAATAATTGTAAATATTTATGCACCCAACATAGGAGCACCTCAATACATAGGGAAAATGTTAACAGCCATAAAAAGTGGAAATTGACAGTAACATAATAATAGCAGAGGACTTTAACAGCCCACTTTCACCAATGGACAGATCATCCAAAATGAAAATAAATAAGGAAACACAAGCTTTAACTGATACATTAAAAAGATGGACTTAATTGATATTTATAGGACATTCCATCCAAAAACAACAGAATACACTTTCTTCTCAAGTGCTCATGGAACATGCTCCAGGATAGATCATATCTTAGGTCACAAATCAAGCCTTGCTAAATTTAAGAAAATTGAAATTGTATCAAGTATCTTTCCCACTCACAATGCTATGAGACTAGATATAAATTACAGGAAAAAATCTGTAAAAAATACAAACACATGGAGGCTAAACAATACACTACTTAATAACCAAAAGATCACTGAAGAAATCAAAGGGGAAATTAAAAAATACCTAGAAACAAATGACAATGAAAACACGATGCCCCAAAACCTATGAGATGCAGGAAAAGCAGTTCTAAGAGGGAAGTTTATAGCAATAAATTCCTACCTCAAGAAACAAGAAACATCTGAAATAACCTAACCTTACACATAAAGCAATTAGAGCAAGAAGAACCAAAAAACCCCAAAGTTAGCAGCAGGAAAGAAATCATAAAGATCAGATCAGGAATAAATGAAAAAGAAAAGAAGGAAACAATAGCAAAGATCAATAAAACTAAAAGCTGGTTCTTTGAGAAGATAAACAAAATTGATAAACCATTAGCCAGACTCATCAGAAAAAAAGGGAGAAGACTTAAATCAACAGAATTGGAAATAAAAAAGGAGAAGTAACAACTGACACTGCAGAAATACAAAAGATCATGAGAGATTACTACAAGCAACTCTATGCCAATAAAATGGACAACCTGGAAGAAATAGACAAATTCTTAGAAGAGCACAACCTCCCAAGACTGAACCAGGAAGAAATAGGAAATATAAACAGACCAATCACAAGCACTGAAGTTGAGACTGTAGTTAAAATCTTCCAACAACAACAGCCCAGGACCAGATGGCTTCACAGACAAATTCTATCAAACATTTAGAGAAGAGCTAACACTTATCCTTCTTAAACTCTTCGAAAATATAGCAGAGGAAGGAACATTCCCAAACTCATTCTGTGAGGCCACCATCACCCTGATACCAAAACCAGACAGAGATGTCACAAAGAAAGAAAACTGCAGGCCAATATCACTGATGAACATAGATGCAAAAATCCACAACAAAATACTACCAAACAGAATCCAACAGCACATTAAAATGATCATACACCATGATCAAGTGGGATTTATCCCAGGAATGCAAGGATTCTTCTAAATATGCAAATCCATCAGCATGATACACCATATTAACAAATTGAAGGAGAAAAATCATATGATCATCTCAATAGATGCAGAAAAAGCTATTGACAAAATTGAACACCCATTTATGATAAAAACCCTTCAGAAAGTAGGCACAGAGGGAACTTACCTCAACATAATAAAGGCCATATATGACACACCCACAGGCAACATCATTCTCAATGGTGAAAAACTGAAACCATTTCCTCTAAGATCAGGAACAAGACAAGGTTGTCCACTCTCACCACTATTATAAAAAGAAATAAAAGGAATCCAAATTGGAAAAAAAGAAGTAAAGCTGTCACTGTTTGTAGATGACATGATACTATACATAGAGAATCCTGAAGATGCTACCAGGAAACTACTGGGGCTAATCAATGAATTTGGTAAAGTAGCAGGATACAAAATTAATGCACAGAAATGTCTTCCATTCCTATATACTGATGATGAAAAATGTGAAAGAGAAATTAAGGAAACACTCCCCTTTACCATTGCAACAAAAAGAATAAAATACCTAGGAATAAACCAACCTAAGGAGACAAAAGATCTGTATGCAGAAAACTATAAGACACTGATGAAGGAAATTAAAGATGATACAAACAGATGGAGAGATAATACCATGTTCTTGGATTGGAAGAATCAACATTGTGAAAATGACTATACAATCTAAAGCAATCTACAGATTCAATGCAATCCCTATCAAATTACCAATGGCATTTTTCACAGAAGTAGAAAAAAAAATTTCACAATTTGTATGGAAACACAAAAGACCCTGATAGCCAAAGCAATCTTGAGAAAGAAAAACAGAGCTGGAGGAATCAGGTTCCCTGACTTCAGACTATACTACAAAGATACAGTAATCAAGACAGTATGGTACTGGCACAAAAAGAGAAATATACATCAGTGGAACAGGGTAGAAAGCTCAGAGATAAACCCACGCACATATGGTCACCTTATTTTTGATAAAGTAGGCAAGAATATACAATGGAAGTAAGACAGCCTCTTCAATAAGTGGTGCTGGGAAAACTGGACAGCTACATGTAAAAGAATGAAATTAGAACACTCCCTAACACATACACAAAAATAAACTCAAAATGGATTAAAGACCTAAATGTACAGCCAGACACTATAAAACTCTTAAAGAAAAACATAGGCAGAACACCCTATGACATAAATCACAGCAAGATCCTTTTTGACCCACCTGCTAGAGAAATGGAAATAAAAACAAAAATAAGCAATGGGACCTAATGAAACTTAAAAGCTTTTGCACAGCAAAGGAAACCATAAACAAGACAAAAAGTAAACCCTCAGAATGGGAGAAAATATTTGCAAATGAAGCAACTGACAAAGGATTTATCTTCAGAATTTACAAGCAGCTCATGCAGCTCAATATCCAAAAAAACAGAGTACCCAATCCAAAATGGGCAGAAGACCTAGATAGACATTTCTCCAAAGAAGATATACAGATTGCCAACAAACACATGAAAGGATGCTGAATATCACTAATCACTAGAGAAATGCAAATCAAAATTAAATGAGGTATCCCCTCACACCAGTCAGAATGGCCATCATCAAAAAATGTACAAACAATAGATGCTGGAGAGGGTGTGGAGAAAAGGGAACCATCTTGCCCTGTTGATGGGAATGTAAATTGATAGAGTCACTATGGAGAACAGTTTGGAGTTTTCTTACAATCTAAAATAGAACTACCATACAACCCAGCAATTCCACTACCTGGCATATATCCTGAGAAAACCATAATTCAAAGAGTCATGTACCACAATGTTCATTGCAGCTTTATTTACCGTTGCCAGAACATGGAATCAACCTTAGCATCCATTGTCAGATGAATGGATAAAGATGTGGCACATATATATACAATGGAATATTACACAGCCATAAAAAAGAAACAGAATTGTTTATTTGTAGTGAGTGGATGGACCTGGAATCTGGCATACAGAGTGAAATAAGTCAGAAAGAGAAAAACAAATACCATATGCTAACATATATATATGGAATCTAAAGAAACAAGAAAATGGTTCTGAAACATAGAGGTAGGATAGCAATAAACACACAGACATAGAGAATGGACTTGAGGACACAGGGACGGGGAAGGGTAAGCTGGGCGAAGTGAGAGAGTAGCATGAACATATATACACTACCAAATGTAAAATAGATAGCTAGTGGGAAGCAACTGCATAGCACAGGAAGAGCAGCTCGGTGCTTTGTGACCACCTACAGGGGTGGGATAGGGAGGATGGGAGTGACACGCAAGAGGGAGGAGATATGGGGATATATGTATATGTCAAGCTGATTCACTTTGTTATAAAGCAGAAACTAACACATTATTGTAAAGCAATTATACTCCAATAAAGATGTTTAAAAAAAAAGATGCAGTTTAAGGCCAGAATGTAATACCTGTAATAGTTACATAACTGTTGAGTTATATAGTTCACTGAGATTGGTTATGTTGCTTGACTTCATTCATTAATTTATATAAGAAACATATATTGTGCACCTTTAACATAAAAGGTACTGTGAAGGCTTCTTAAGATGTAATATTTAGAATATATTAAAGTTACTCCATCTTTAAAAAAAAAAAAAAAGAAAAGGATAAGTGGAAATAAGCCTGGCAATTTAGAGGCACGATATTCTAGTGTAGGAAATATTCAGTCTAAAGGTAGAAGTCAAAAGGAGAAGGTGGTGCATGCTGGGAGTGACAGGTAGTTTATTTTAAACATAGCTTAGGGTAAATGTGGGAATTGATGTGACATAAACCTGGAGAGGTGGTTGAAGGCTACATCGTGACGACTCCTTATTCTGTGCTGAACAATTCAATTCCTATTCCCAAACTATGCTAAGTATTAGGGAATTTTAGGTAGGAAAGGATCTGATTAGATTTGGATTTTGGAGCAATCATTGGTAGCAGTTTTTGAGGATGATCTTTAAAAATGTTATTTATCTCTGCTATGGACTGAATTGTGTGTGTTTCCCCCAAATTTATATGTTGAAGCTCTAACTCCCAATGTGATAGTATTTGAAGATGGGGTCTTTGGGAGATAAGTAGGGTTAGATAAGATTATGAGGGTGGGGCCTTCTTGATGGGATTAGTGCCCTTATAAGAAGCCACACCAGAGAGCTTGCTGTCTCTTTGCCACATGAGGACACAGCAAGAAGGCAACCATCTGCAAGCCAGAAAGAGAGTCCTCCTCAGGAACTGAATTGGCCAGCACCTTGATCTTGGACTTCCCAGCCTCCAGAATTGTGAGAAAGTAAATTTCTATTGTCTAAACCAGCCAGCATATGGTATTTTGTTATGACATTCTGTGCAGAATACTACAATCTATTTTATGTATTTGGGTAATTGTGAAATTAGGAACAGGAAGGATATTACAGTAATTCAAGTAAGTAACAGTCATTTGGCTTAGTCTGTTTTGAAAAATATTTGACTGTGAACTATTCATGTTAAACTTTAAAAATCTAGTTTTGAGACATTATTGTTAGAACATCACTTCTATGATAAGTCTTATGAGAGATCTTCCTTAAACATCTCAACATACTACCTTTTATTAAAGTAATCCACTCATGCCTTAAAAAAAAAACCATAATGTGACTGGTATTCATGTGTTATCCTTCGTGGATAACTGTGTAATGCTCCCTGGTTTGGCATGATGCCATCATGATCATCATCAGTATCATCATCACATCTAACATTCCTGTGTGAATATTTTGCTTTAAATATTACAGACATTACATTTGTAATGATGAGTAGATACTGTTATTCTGATTTTATACATAAGAAAACTCAAGGTCAGAAGGTTTAAAATGATTTCCCTTTGGTATCTACCTCATTTGCCTTTCCAACAGGCTCTAGAATTCTGTACTACTGGAAAATTTGAAGAATATTCACAAGCTGAAATTTCATAGAATTCAATAACAAGTCTTTAAATCCAAGAAATTAATCAGGCGAGTGTGGCAGGACAGAGGAGGTGATGGTGTTAGGAGCACTTCAAGTCCAGAAGGTAAAGGTTTTTAAATTGACTAAGTTCATTGTGAACCAAAAAGTGTGGCAAGTCTGTTAAAGAGTTAATGGGACTTTAACTTCACATAGACCATGATGTCGTCTTCCTGATCAGAGCCCTTGTGGAGGCTGCATCCAGTTCTGGGTAAGGACATATGCAAGAACAATGTTGCCAAGTGTGAGACAGCTAGACAGGGAGAAGAGGAACGTTGGAATGGTGAAGGTTCTGGGAATCATGTTGTGTGTAGAATGTTTGAGGAAACTGGAGCTTGTCAATCTAGGAAAAGGACAAATTCAAGAGATAGCAAGAGGCAAAAGCAGGGAGTTCTCTTCAAACATCTGAAACACGTCTATATGTCAAAGTGTTTAGATATCCTCAGAGCAGCCATAGGAGGCTGAACTAGGGCCACTGGTGGAAATTTCAAGAAGAAAAATTTGACTTAATCAGCAGTGTAATTATAAACAATTAAAGCTCTTCTAAAAGGGTTTTTGAGTAGAGTAATATGCTTTTACCAGAAATGCTTATTTACGATTAAATCAGTATCTTTCAAACTTACTCCATGAAAAGAATAACCGAGGCTTCCTAACAAAAATACAGACTTCTTTTTTCTTAATTTTTGAATTTTATTTTATTTATTTTTTTATACAGCAGGTTCTTATTAGTCATCAATTTTATACACATCAGTGTATACATGTCAATCCCAACGGCCCAATTAAGCACACAACCATCCCCAACCCCCTGTGGCTATCCCCTCTTGGTGTCCATACGTTTGTTCCCTACATCTGTGTCTCAACTTCAGCCTTGCAAATTGGTTCATCTGTACCATTTTTCTAGGTTCCACTTATATGCGTTAATATATGATATTTGTTTTTCACTTTCTGACATACTTTACTCTGTATGACAGTCTCTAAATCCATCCACGTCTCAACAAATGATTCAATTTTGTTCCTTTTTATGGCTGAGTAATATTCCATTGTATATATGCACCACAACTTCTTTATCCATTCGTCTGTTGATGGGCATTTAGGTTGCTTCCATGACCTGGCTATTGTAAATAGTGTTGCAGTGAACATTGGGGTGCATGTGTCTTTTTGAATTATGGATTTCTCTGGGTATATGCCCAGTAGTGGGATTGCTGGGTCTTATGGTAATTGTAGTTTTAGATTTTTAAGGAACGTCCATACTGTTCTCCATAGTGGCTGTATCAATTTACATTCCCATCAACAGTGCAAGAGGGTTCCTTTTACTCCACACCCTCTCCAGCATTTGTTGTCTCTAGATTTTCTGATGATGTCCATTCTAACTGGTGTGAGTTGATACATCATTGTAGTTTTGATTTGCATTTCTCTAATAATTAGTGATGTTGAGCAGCTCTTCATGTGCTTCTTGGCCATCTTTATGTCTTCTTTGGAGAAATTTCTATTTAGGGCTTCAGCCCATTTTTGGATTTGGTTCTTTGTTTCTTTAATATTGAGCTGCATGAGCTGTTTATGTATTTTGGAGATTAATCCTTTGTCCGTTGATTTGTTTGCAAATATTTTCTTCTATTCTGAGGGTTGTCTTTTCATCTTGCTTATGGTTTCCTTTGCTGGGCAAAAGCTTTTAAGTTTCATTAGGTCCCACTTGTTTATTTTGTTTTTATTTCCATTACTCTAGGAGGTGAATCAAAAAAGGTCTTGCTGTGATTTATGTCAAAGATTGTTCTTCCTATGTTTCCTCTAATAGTTTTATAGTGTCCAGTCTTACATTTAGCTCTCTAATCCATTTTGAGTTTATTTTTGTGTATGGTGTTAGGGAGTGTTCTAATTTCACTCTTTTACATGTAACAGTCCAGTTTTCCCAGCACCACTTATTGAAGACACTGTCTTTTCTCCATTGTATTTCCTTGCCTCCTTCATCATAGACTAGTTCACAATAGGTGCGTGGGTTTATGTCTGGATTTTCTATCTTGTTCCATTAATGTATGTTTCTGTTTTTGTGCCAGTACCATATTGTCTTGATTACTGTAGCTCTGTAGTATAGTCTGAAGCCAGGGAGTCTGATTCTTCCAGCTCCGTTTTTTTCCCTCAAGACTGCTTTGGCTATTCAGGGTCTTTTGTGCCTCCATACAAATTTTAAGATTATTTGTTCTAGTTCCATAAAAAATGCCATTGGTAATTTGATAGGGATTGCATTGAATCTGTAGATTGCTTTGCGTAGTATAGTCATTTTCACAATATTGATTCTTACAATCCAAGAACATGGTATTTCTCTCCGTCTGTTGGTATCATCTTTAATTTCCTTGATCAGTGTCTTATAGTTTTCTGCATACAGGGCTTTTGTCTCCCTAGGTAGGTTTATTCCTAGGCATTTTATTCTTTTTGTTACAATGGTAAATGGGAGTATTTCCTTAATTTCTCTTTCAGATTTTTCATCATTAGTGTATAGGAATACAAGACATTTCTGTGCATTAATTTAGTATCCTGCAACTTTACCAAATTCATTGATTAGCTCAAGTAGTTTTCTGGTGGCATTTTTAGGATTCTCTATGTATAGTATCATGTTGTCTGCAAAGAGTGACAGTTTTACTTTTTCTTTTCCAATTTGTATTCATTTTATTTCTTTTTCTTCTCTAATTTCCATGGCTAGGACTTCCAAAACTATGCTGAATAATAGTGGTGAGAGTGGACAACCTTGTCCTGTTCCTGATCTTAGAGGAAATGCTTTCAGTTTTTCACCATTGAGAGTGATGTTTGCTGTGGGTTTTTCGTATATGGCCTTTATTATGTTGAGGTAAGTTCCCTCTATGCCCAGTTTCTGGAGAGTTTTTATCATTGTGTTGAATTTTGTCAAAACTTTTTTCTGCATCTATTGAGATGATCATATGGCTTTTATTCTTCAATTTGTTAATATGGTGTATCATATTGATTAATTTGCATATATTGAATAATCCTTGCATCCCTGGGATAAATCCCACTTGATCATGGTGTATGATCCTTTTAATGTGCTGTTGGATTCTGTTTGCTAGTATTTTGTTGAGAATTTTTGCATCTATAGTCATCAGTGATATTGCTCTGTAATTTTCTTTTTTTGTAGTATCTCTGCCTGGTTTTGATATCAGGGTGATGGTGGCCTCATAGAATGAGTTTGGGAGTGTTCCTTCCTCTGCAATTATTGGGAAGAGTTTGAGAAGGATGGGTGTTAGCTCTTCTCTAAATGTTTGATAGAATTCACCTGTGAAGCAATCTGGTCCTGGACTTTTGTTTGTTGGAATATTTTTAATCACAGTTTCAATTTCATTACTTGTGATTGGTCTGTTCATGTTCTCTATTTCTTCCTGGTTCAGTCTTGGAAGGTTATACCTTTGTAAGAATTTGTCCGTGTCTTCCAGGTTGTCCATTTTATTGACATAGAATTGCTTTTAGTAG
Organism: Monodon monoceros; assembly: GCF_005190385.1. NCBI lineage: Eukaryota > Metazoa > Chordata > Mammalia > Artiodactyla > Monodontidae > Monodon > Monodon monoceros. Next base: position 44,770,140 of record NW_021703775.1, read on the forward strand.
TCTCTTAGGATGCTTTGTATTTCTGCAGTGTCTGTTGTAACTTCTCCTTTTTCCTTTCTAATATTATTGATTTGAGTCCTCTCCCTCATTTTCTTGATGAGTCTGGCTAAAGGTTTCTCAATTACTTTTATCTTCTCAAAGAACCAGCTTTTAGTTTTAGTTATCTTTGCTATTTTCTTTCTTTCTATTTCATTTATTTCTGCTCTGAGCTTTATGATGTCTTTCCTTCTGCTAACTTTGGGTTTTGTTTGTTCTTTCTTTAGTTCCTTTAGGTGTAATGTTGAATTGTTTACTTGAGATTTTTCTTGTTTCTTGAGGTAGGCTTGTATAGCTATAAACCTCCCTCTTAGAACTGCTTTTGCTGCATCCCATAGGTTTTGGATTGTCATGTTTTCATTGTCATTTGTCTCTACGTATTTTCTGATTTCCTCTTTGATTTCTTCAGTGATCTCTTGGTTATTTAGTAACGTATTATTTAGCCTCCATGTGTTTGTGTTTTTTACGTTTTTTTCTCTGTAATTGATTTCTAATCTCATAGCGCTGTGGTCAGAAAACAGGCTTGATATGATTTCAGTTTTCTCAAATTTACTGAGGCTTGATTTGTGACCCAAGATGTGATCTATCCTGGAGAATGTTCTGTGAGCACTTGAGATGAAAGTGTAATCTGCTGTTTTTGGATGGAATGTCCTAAAAATATCAATTAATTCTATCTGGTCTATTGTGTCATTTAAAGCTTCTGTTTTCTTATTTATTTTCATTTTGGATGATCTGTCCATTGGTGTAATTGAGATGTTAAAGTCCCCCACTATTATTGTGTTACTGTCAGTTTCCTCTTTTAGAGCTGTTAGTAGTTGCCTTATGTATTGAGGTGCTCCTACGGTGGGTGCATATATATTTATAATCGTTATATCTTCTTCTTGGATTGATTCCTTGATCATTATGTAGTGTCCTTCCTTGTCTCTTGTAATATTCTTTATTTTAAAGTCTATTTTATCTGATATGAGTATTGCTACTCCAGCTTTCTTTTCATTTCCATTTGCATGGAGTATCTTTTTCCATCCCCTCACTTTCAGTTTGCATGTATCCCTAGGTTGAAGTGGGTCTCTTGTAGACAGCATATATATGGGTCTTTTTTTTTGTATCCATTCAGAAAGCCTGGGTCTTTTGGTTTGAGCATTTAATCCATTCACGTTTAAGATTATTATAAATATGTATGTCCTTATGACCATTTTGTTAATTGTTTTGGGTTTGTTTTTGTAGGTCCTTTTCTTCTCTTGTGTTTCCCACTTAGAGAAGTCCCTTTAGCATTTGTTGTGGAGATGGTTTGGTGGTGCTGAATTCTCTTAGCTTTTGCTTGTCTATAAAGCTTTTGATTTCTCCTTCGAATCTGAATGAGATCCTTGCTGGGTAGAGTAATCTTGGTTGTAGGTTCTTCCCTTTCATCACTTTAAGTATATCATGCCACTCCCTTCTGGCTTGTAGAGTTTCTACTGAGAAATCAGCTGTTAACCTTATGGGAGTTCTCTTGTATGTTATTTGTCATTTTTCCCTTGCTGCTTTCAATAATTTTTCTTTGTCTTTAATTTTTGCCAATTTGATTACTCTGTATCTCAGTGTGTTTCTCCTTGGGTTTATCCTGTATGGGACACGCTGTGCTTCCTGGACTTGGGTGGCTATTTCCTGTCCCATGTTACGGAAGTTTTCGACTGTTATCTCTTCAAATATTTCCTCAGGTCTTTTCTCTCTTTCTTCTCCTTCTTGGACCCCTACAATGCGAATGTTGTTGCGTTTAATGTTGTCCCAGAGGTCTCTTAGGCTGTCTTCATTTCCTTTCACTCTTTTTTCTTTATTCAGTTCCACAGCTGTGAATTTCACCATTCTGTCTTCCAGGTCAGTTATCCATTCTTCTGCCTCAGTTATTCTGCTATTGATTACTTCTAGTTTAGTTTTCATTTCAGTTATTGTATTGTTCATCTCTGTTTGTTTGTTCTTTAATTCTTCTAGGTCTTTCTTATACATTTCTTGCATCTTCTCGATCTTTGCCTCCATTCTTTTTCCGAGGTCCTGGATCATCTTCACGATCATTATTCTGAATTCTTTTTCTGGATGGTTGCGTATCTTCACTTCATTTAGTTGTTTTTCTGGGTTTTTATCTTGTTCCTTCATCTGGTAAATAGCACTCTGCCTTTTCATCTTGTCTATCTTTCTGTGAATGTGGTTTTTGTTCCACAGGGTGCAGGATTGTAGTTCTTCTTGCTTTTGCTGTTTGACCTCTGGTGCAAAATACAGACGTCTTGACTCTCCCCGGAGTTCTGATCCAAGAGGTCAGGGAAAAGCCATGTAATTTTTAGCCAGCATATCATGAAATTTTTATGAGCAAGAACGTTTGGGAAAGCCTTCGCTGTTCATCTGCCCAGGCTATAGTAGGAAGGTTCTTGATTTTGATGGGAGAATTGTTTCTATGATGCTGAAAATTCATGTTAAATTTCTGGTAGAATCTCAAAAGACTTAGTGATTGACTGTTATTGTGATTGTTGTAGTAACATTTTATGAAATACTTATTAAGTTGATACATAATATACACACCAGCATGGAGAAGGTATTTTATCTTAAGATGTGAAAATATTTTTAGAAAGCTTAGGAATAATTTAATGATCATTATTCAGGCTTTTTAAAGATGTACATATTTTCATACTCTAAGATGAGATTTTTCTGTATGTCATTCCATGAAAATAAAGGTATATCTTGCTAGTTAATATGATGGATACCTTTTTAAATGCCATCCCAAGGTTGAAAAAATACTAGTCTGCAAAGTATAAACAAAGTTTGAGCAATTTATGAATCCACAATTCAGGATATATATTTTTGTATGATTCAGAAAAAATTAACCTCTGACATTTCAGACTGTGGAATTGATGGCTGTTAGCAGAAACATCCACTTTTAAATTATTATTTTAAAAGCTAAGTTACAGTAACCATCTAGGGATCTTTGTGCTTCTGACTTTTTGTCAATTTTATTTCTGTGGTAACTGAGTCAAATCTAGGGTGGTGTCAGAAATTTGATTTTGCAAAATGAAGAAAAATATGTTGAACTAAAGTAAACTAAGGAAACATTCAGAAATCCTTTCTAGTTATCAGGAGCAAAACCAATTTATCAGCATACACTGTCATTTTCTTTTACTTCTAGAGAGGAGAAAATGGAAATTTAGACACAGGAAAACTTGCCAGCATTTATTGTGGAGGAAGTATAAGAATCAGGAGGGTTTATATGCTGCCCACTAGGTAGAAGAATAAAGCTTGTAATGTAGAGGGCTTCCAAGCAGCTTGGAAAGATGGGAGTGTGAAAGAAAGAATCTGACCAAAGGGTTTTTGATTTCCAAGAAGAGCATGACTTTTGGGCAAACACATAATGCTATTTCTGTGGTTTTAAAATTTGTCCACGAATTCTTTGATTCTCTTCATTCAGGAGGCAGAGCGTTATTCACTTCCCCCTGAGTGCAGTCTTGCCTTAGCTCCTTGAGGAAGTGACAGTTTGCAACATCAGAGACTAGGTAACCAAAAGCCTCTGTAGATTCTGTCTTGGTTGTTCTGACTTGCTCTCTCTGGAATCTCTTAGGCTGTGAGGAAACTCAGGTAGCCTATGCAGGGGTCCATGTGTCAAACAACTGAAGTCTCCCACTGATGGCCAGTGAGGAACTGAGGCCTCCTAAGAACTTGGAAGTGAATCTTCCTCTAGTCAATTATCTAACTGCAACCTCATGAAAGATCTTGAGCCAGAATCAACCAGCTAAATGCTTTCAAGATTTCTGACCTAGAGAAACCTCAGGATAATAAATGTGTGTTGTTTTAGACACTGACTTTTGAGGTAAAAGTTGTTACTCAGCAATAGGTAACTAATACAGTCATTGACCTCCATGTTTGTTTTTTCTACAGTTGAGTTAGGAGTCTTTTGGGCCCTACTCTTCTGCCAACTTAGTTACTGCATCTTTTAAAAATAAATGTTTTGGTTTTGCATATGGTTCAAGAAATATCTTAGAAGAGCCTTGAGACCAGTTTGTATCCCTTCTAGCTAAATCTTGTCTCTGTTATAAAAATGAAGTGTGGTGGTTATTTTTTAAGGTGCTTTAACTGAAAGCACCCTAACTGATACATTCTAAATGATCTCACTTTATCTTACCTTTACATAATCTCAGATACTTACATATTATCTTTTTAGAGATTGTTAGAAAGAGATCATGAGAGATTCTTGTGTAAATGGCCTTCCTTCCCTTAGTGCTGGAAGAATCCTTTTGCTCTACTTAAATATAATATTCTTGGAAAGAATTCCACAAAAATGATCTGTGTTCTTCTCAGTGTATCATATCAAGGATCACATCCATATGTCTCATTGTTGGTGATGCTAACTTTGATCACTTAGTTGAGGTTGTATGTTCCAGGTTTTGCTAATATAAAGTTATTATTTTTCACTTTGTAATTTAATTAGTATTTTGAGACTAGGCAGATATCCTATTTCAGATCATATGTTTGCTCGTTAATTTTATCTTAGGATAATTATTACCGTGCTGTTTGGCAAATGTTGATTTTCTATCACTGTTTCTACATTTAATAATTGGAATTCTGCTATAAGAAAGGGCATTCCCTTCCTCTCTTTAGCTTATTTATTCAATTATTTATTTAGAATTATTTGGTACTATTTTTGTAACTTTCTTGCAAATATAAAACTTTCAAAATAAAAAGTTAGAAAATTTAAATATCTTATAAATCTCAACGTTCAACTGTGGAAGGCATAGAGGGGTCTGGTAACTTTAATGATAGTGTCGGGCTATTTGTAAATTTAGATGTTTCCAAATAATATGTACATCACCAAAATGGCATTGACAGAGAATTGTCAAAATCACCATTGACTTCACCAATTATAATATGATGTCTATTAGAGCAGCGATCCCCAACTTTTTGGCAGCAGGGACCAGTTTTGTGGAAAGCAATTTTTCCATGGACCTGGGGGATGGAGATTTTGGGATGATTCAAGCGCATTACATTTATTGTGCACTTTATTTCTATTATTATTACATTGTAATATATAATGAAATAATTGTACAACTCACCATAATGCAGAATCAGTGGGAGCCCTGAGCTTGTTTTCCTGCATCTAGACGGTCTCACCTAGGGGTGACAGGAGACAGTGACACCTGAAGTGTGTTGCTTATGTCCAGTCTACTCCATAATCTCGTTTTGGTTGCTGTCACTGCAGAAAACCCTGCTTCACAAAGATAGGATGCTGGAAATGGAAGCAGGCTTTTCATTGCTTTTGTGGCAATCTCAGGATATCCCACCTTGTCTTTAATCCAGAGTGTATGGAAATTTGAAGTTGCCTCAAACATACTTTTAAGGGCACCGTCACGTGCAATCTCAAGCAGTTGATCCTCTTCTAGCACGGACAAAGTTGATTCGCCTGGCTTATTCACAAATGGGTCACAAATCTACTCCTTCCTGGTTTGGGGGTCTTTTGTGGTTGGGAAGTAATGCTCAAACTCGTTTGAAAGCTGAGATAGGTGATCATACACCAGCTGGGAGAAAGAAGGCCCTGGCTCAGTCTCTTTCAAAATCTCTGCTGTTTGAAATGTCAAAAATCTCAATGTTCACCCATCACCCCCATAATTCCAGTTTGGCTTTGAGTGCAGCCACTTTATCTGCTGACTTGAACACAGTTGTAGTTCTTCCCTGAAGTGACAGATTGTGTACGTTGAGCAGGTTGAATGTGTCACACAAGTAAGCAAATTTTCAACCCATTCTGTGTCACTGAAATGTGCTGCCAGTGATGACTGTTTTTCTAAAAGAAATCTCTGGAGTGGCTCTCATAACTCAAAAACTCTGGCCAGGGGCTTCCCTGGTGGTGCAGTGGTTGAGAGTCTGCCTGCCGATGCAGGGGACACAGGTTCATGCCCCAGTCCAGGAGGATCCCACATGCCGCGGAGCGGCTGGGCCTGTGAGCCATGGCCGCTGAGCCTGTGCGTCCGCAGCTTGTGCTCCACAACGGGAGAGGCCACAACAGTGAGAGGCCCGTGTACCGCAAAAAAAAGAAACCAACTCTGGCCAGTTATCTACCTTTAGAAAGCCATCTCACTTCTGTGTCTGAGAGAAGACGCGTGTGTTCTGCGTCCACCTCCTCACAGAGCTGTGTGAATAGACGTGAGTTAAGGGCATGTAATTTAGTGGTTGATAATTTTAATCACATCCTGCAAAACGTTGTTAAGTTCAGGTGACATATTTTGGCTAGCCAGCATTGCTGTGTGGATGACACAGTGCGTAGACTCACACTCAGAAACGACCTCTTTGACCCAAGTAGTGAAACCAGAAAGCCATCCACTCATGGCAGCCGCTGCATCCATGCATATACCAACACAAAATGACCAATTCAGTTTTCCTGTTATATAATCATTCAAAGACTTGAACAGTTCTGTAGCTGTGGTGCTGGTTGGCAACAAAAGTGCACAGAACATATCCTCATGCATATCCTCCTGAAAAATATATCACACCAAAACAAGCATTGTTGCCTTGTTGTCAACATTGGTAGACTTGTCAACCTGGATTGCATATCATGGTGACTCATTAATCCTCTAACAATTGTGCATTAATATCCTCTGCTTTTTTGCCAATTCATCTAGTTATGGTGCTAGCTGAAAAAGGAACACGTGCCATGTTTTGAACTGCAGTCTCTCCTAAAAGTACATGAAAAATGTCCTTAGCAGCAGAATTCTTCACCAATAGTAAAGAGCTTCTTAGCTTTAGCAATGCAGTTAGCCACTAAGAATGATGCTCTCAGTGCAAACAAATTTGATGAAGTGGTGGCCTTCAATAATTGCTTCTGTTCTTCATATTCCCTTTTTTTTCTTTTGAAAAACTCCAAAGGCTTGTCTTTGAATGCACGGTGCTTGGTCTCCATGTGGCGAAGCAGTTTCGAAAATTTCATGGTTTCGTTGGATAGCTGGTCAGCACATATTATACAAAGTGGGCTTGGCGAATGTGGATCACCTGCTGCAATTAACCTGTAATTTAAGTAGGACTCTTGGTATTTTCTTTTAAATGCAGCTTCCTTTTTGTTGTCAGTCTTAGACTCTTCTGCTGTCTCATCATTGGTTCTTTCCCCCTTTTCAAAGAAGCTCTCCAGTGACATTTGTTTTTTACTCATTTTGGCTAGGGTTAGCATGTGGGCTTACCAAAACTGAGACAAGTGCAAAGTGCAGGAAAGAGGTGAGGACAGAAGTAGTAAATAAAATAATGGGCGGGCCATGCACAGACTAAAATAAGTGTCAGATTCTGACTTAAAGCCTACCACAAGATACAGCTGGACAATTGAATTACATCAACTCACTTGCCACTATAAAGCCTGCCACCAGATGTAGTTTAATTGTCACTTGCCACTCACTGATAGGGTTTTGATATGAGTCTGCAAGCAATTGATTTATTATGGTCTCTTTGCAGTCAAACCTCTCTGCTAATGATAATCTGTATTTGCAGCCGCTCCCCAGTGCTAGCATCACCACCTCAGCTCCACCTCAGATCATCAGGCATCAGATTCTCATAAGGAGCATGCAACCTAGATCCCTCGCATGCACAGCTCACAGCAGGGCTCGTGCTCCTATGAGAATCTAATGCCACTGCTGATCTGACAGGAGGCGGAGCTCAGGTGGTAATGCAAGTGATGGGAGCAGCTGTAAATATAGATGAAGCTTTGCTTGCTTGACCTCTGCTAACCTCCGGCTTTGTGGCCCAGTTCCTAACAGGCCATGGACTGGTACCAGTATGTGGCCTGGGGGGTTGGAGACCCCTGTATTAGAGGATAATCAATATATACAGAAATCTGAGACAAATACTATTATAGTACTCATCTCTTTCAATTATTGGAATTCATCCAATAATTGAAAGTAGTAAACTTCCTTTGACTGTGTACATCTCCAAATTCTAAATAATGAACAAATTTATTTTTAAAGAAAGAAGCATATATTGAGGATCTTTCAGTTTATCCCAGTTTTTCCAGTGTAAGTATAACCACAAGGAATAGAGAAATGCAAAAATAAAAAGATTTTTTTCATATATTAAAATCTTTAATCTCATATTTTAAATTCATATACTGTCAAGGAAACTAAATTTAATTGAACTTGTACCATTCAACTGAATCTATTACAGATTTTTATACATATATTAGATAGTATTTATTGACACTGATAGCATTTTCATCTATATTAGATTAATGGATTCTCAAAACAACTTTGTGATAGGTATTATTTCCATTTTTTTCCTCTGGACTCTCTGATCCTACTTCTATCATTAAATCTCTCTCCCTCTCTCTCTCTCTCTCTCTCTTTTTTTTTGAATATTTATCTATTTGGCTGCACCGGGTCTTAATTGCAGCACATGGGATTTTTAATGCTGCATGTGGGATCTTTGTTGTGGCATGCGGGATCTTTAGTTGCAGCATGTGGGATCTTTAGTTGCAGCACATGAAGGGTTAGTTGTGGTATGTGTGATCTAGTTCCCTGACCAGGGATCAAACCCACGCCCTGCTTTGGGAGCCCGGAGGCTTAGCCACTAAACCACCAGGTTAAGTCCAAGTATTATTTCTATATTATAGATGAGAACATGGAAACAGAGAAACTAATTATCTTTTCCATGTCTCCCAGTGAAAACTATAAGGATTCTGATTGTAAACCCCATGATTTTTCCTTTATATTGTAATTGTGTCTATATTTCTACAAAGAACCATGTTTAACCAAATTATTCCATATTTATTGAGATAGTAATAATTCTTATCTGGATTTTATCTTCTTTCTTTTCTTTTTCCTTTTCTTTTTTTAACATCTTTATTGGAGTATAATTGCTTTAAAATGTTGTGTTAGTTTCTGCTGTATAACAAAGTGATCAGTTATACGTATACATATATCCCCATATCCCCTACCTCTTGCGTCTCCATCCCAACCTCCCTATCTCACCCTCCCTATCCCACCGCTGTAGGTGGTCACAAAGCACTGAGCTGATTTCCCTGTGCTATGTGGCTGCTTTCCACTAGCTATCTGTTTTACATTTGGTAGTGTATGTATGTCAAGGCCACTCTCTCACTTCATCCCAGCTTAAACTTCTCCCTCCACATGTCCTCAAGTCCATTCTCTACATCTGTGTCTTTATTCCTGTCCTGCCCCTACATTCTTCAGAACCTTTTTTTTTTTTTTTAAGATTCCATATATCTGTGTTAGCATAAGGTACTTGTTTTTCTCCTTCTGACTGACTTAACTCTGTATGACAGACTCTAGGTCCATCAACTTCACTACAAATAATTCAATTTCATTTCTTTTTATGGTTGAGTAATATTCCATTGTATATATGTGTCACATCTTCTTTATCCATTCATCTGATGATGGACACTTAGGTTGCTTCCATCTCCTGGCTATTGTAAATAGAGCTGCAATGAACATTGTGGTACATGACTCTTTTTGAATTGTGGTTTTCTCAGGGTATATGCCCAGTAGTGGGATTGCTGGGTCATATGGTAGTTCTATTTTTAGGTTTTTAAGGCACCCCCATACTGTTCTGCATAGTGGCTGTATAAATTTACATTCTCACCAACAGTTCAAGAGGCTTCCCTTTTCTCCACATCCTCACCAGCATTTATTGTTTGTAGATTTTTTTGATAATGGCCATTCTGACTGGTATGAGATGATACCCCATTGAAGTTTTGATTTGCATTTCTCTAATGATTAGTGATTTTGAGCATCCTTTCATGTGTTTGTTGGCAATCTGTATATTGTCTTTGGAGAAATGTTTATTTAGGTTTTGCGCATTTTTGGATTGGGTAGTTTGTTTTTTTGATATTGAGCTGTATGAGCTGCTTGTATATTTTGGAAATTAATCCTTTGTCAGTTGCTTCATTTGCAAATATTTTCTTCCAGTTCTGAGGGTTGTCTTTTCGTCTTGTTTATGGTTTCCTTTGCTGTGCAAAAGCCTTTAAGTTTCATTTGGTCCCATTTGTTTATTTTTGTTTTTATTTCCATTTCTCTAGGAGATGGGTCAAAAAGGATCTTGCTGTGATTTATGTCATAGAGGGTTCTGCCTATGTATTGTTCTAAGAGTTTTATAGTGTCTGGCCTTACATTTAGGTCTTTCATCCATTTTGAGTTTATTTTTGGGTATGGTGTTAGGGAGTGTTCTAATTTCATTCTTTTACATGTAGCTGTCCAGTTTCCTCAGCACCACTTATTGAAGAGGCTGTCCTTTCTCCACTGTACATTCCTGCCTCCTTTATCAAAGATAAGGTGACCATATGTGTGTGGGTTTATATCTGGGCTTTCTATCCCGTTCCATTGAGCTATGATTCTGTTTTCATGCCAGTACCATACTGTCTTGATTACTATAGCTTTGTAGTACAGTCTGAAATCTGGGAGCCTGATTCCTCTAGCTCCATTTTTCTTTCTCAAGATTGCTTTGGTTACTCAGGGTCTTTTTTGTTTCCATACAAATTGTGAAATTTTTATTCTAGTTCTGTGAAAAATGCCACTGGTAGTTTGATAGGGACTGGATTGATCTGTAGATTGCTTTGGGTAATATCATTTTCACAATGTTGATTCTTCCAATCCAAGAACATGGTATATTTCTCCTTCTGTTTATATCATCTTTCATTTCTTTCATCAGTGTCATATAGTTTTCTGCATACAGGTCTTTTGTCTCCTTAGGTAAGTTTGTTCCTAGGTACTTTATTCTTTTTGTTGCAGTAGTAAATGAGAGTGTTTCCTTAATTTCTCTTTCAGATTTTTCATCATTAGTGTATAGGAATGCAAGAGATTTCTGTGCATTAATTTTGTATCCTGCTACTTTATGAAATTCATTGATTAGCTCTAGTAGTTTTCTGGTAGCATCTTTAGGATTCTCTATGTATAGTATCATGTCATCTGCAAACAGTGACAGTTTTACTTCTTTTCTAATTTGGATACCATTTATTTCCATTTTTTCCCTGATTGCTGTGGCTAAAACTTCCAAAACTATGTTAAATAATAGTGGTGAGAGTGGGCAACCCTGTCTTGTTCCTGATCTTAGAGGAAATTGTTTTAATTTTTCACCATTGAGAATGTTGCTGGCTGTGTGTTTGTCATAGATGGCCTTTATTATGTTGAGGTAGGTTCCATCTATGCCTACTTTCTGGAGAGTTTTTTATCATAAATGGGTGTTGAATTTTCTTGAAAGTTTTTTCTGTATCTATGGAGACTATCATATTGTTTTTATCCTTCAATTTGTTTACATGTTGTATCATACTGATTGATTTGCATATACTGAAGAATCCCTGCATTGCTGGGATAAACTCCATTTAATCATGGTGTATGATCCTTTAAATATTCTGTTCTATTCTGTTTCCTGGTATTCTGTTGAGGATTTTTGCATCTATGTTCAACAGTGATATTGGCCTGGAGTTTTCTTTTCTTGTGACATCTTTTTCTACTTTTCGTATCAGGGTGATGGTGGCCTCCTAGAATGAGTTTGGGAGTGTTCCCCCCTCTGCTGTATTTTGGAAAAGTTTGAGAAGGGTACGTGTTACCTCCTCTCTAAATGTTTGATAGAATTCTCATGTGAAGCTGTCAGGTCCTGGGCTTTTGTTTGCTGGAAGATTTTTAATCACAGTCTCAATTTCAGTGCTTGTGATTTGTCTGTTTATATTTTCTGTTTCTTCCTGGTTCAGTCTGGGAAGGTTGTGCCTTTCTACGAATTTGTCCATTTCTTCCAAGTTTCCATTGCCATATAGTTGTTGCTTGTAGTAATCTGTCATGATCCTTTGTATTTCTGCAGTGTCAGTTGTTACTTCTCCTTTTTCATTTTGAATTCTATTAAAATGAGTCTTCTCCCTTTTTATCTTGATGAGTCTGGCTAATGTTTATCAATTTTATTTATGTTCTCAAAGTACCAGCTTTTATTTTTATTAATCTTTGCTATTGTTTTCTTCATTTCTTTTTCACTTATTTCTGATCTGATTTTTATGATTTCTTTCCTTCTGCTATCTTTGGGAATTTTTTTGTTATTCTTTCTCTAATTGCTTTAGTTGTAATGTTAGGTTGTTTGAGATTTTTCTTGTTCTTTAGGTAGGATTGTATTGCTATCAACTTCCCTCTTAGAGCTGCTTTTGCTGCATTCCATAGATTTTGGGTCATCTTGTTTTCATTGTCATTTGTTTCTAGGTAGTTTTTCATTTCCTCTATGATTTATTCAGTGACCTCTTGGTTATTTAGTAGTGTATTGTTTAGCCTCCATGTGTTTGTATTTTTTACAGTTTTTTTCCTGTAATTGATCTCTAGTCTCATAGCATTGTGGTTGGAAAAGATACTTGATGCGATTTCAATTTTTGTTACTTGATTTGTGACCCAGGATATGATCTACCCTGAGGAATATTCCACAAGCACTTGAGAAGAAAGTGTATTCTGTTGTTTTTGGATTGAATGCCCTATAAATATCAATTAAGTCCATCTTGTTTAATGTGTCATTTAAAGCTTGTGTTTCCTTATTTATTTTCACTTTGGATGATCTCTCCATTGGTGAAAGTGGGGTGTTAAAGTCCCCTACTATTATTGTGTCACTGTCTATTTCCCCTTTTATGGTGTTAGCATTAGGTTTATGTATTGAGGTGCTCCCATGTTGCATGCATAAATATTTACAATTGTTATATATTCTTCTTGGATTGATCCCTTGATCATTATGTAGTGTCCTTGTTTGTCTCTTGTAATAGTCTTTATTTTAAAGTCTCTTTTGTCTGATATGAGAATTCCTACACCAGCTTTCTTTTGATTTCCATTTGCATGGAATATCTTTTTCCATCCCCTCACTTTTCTGTGTGTATGTGTCCCTAGGTCCTAAGGGGGTCTTTGATAGACAGCATATATATGGGTCTTGTTTTTGTATCCATTCAGCCAGTCTATGTCTTTTCGTTGGAGCATTTGATCCATTTACATTTTAGGTAACTATCAATATGTATGTTCCTATTACCAGTTTCTTAATTGTTTTGGGTTTGTTATTGTAGGTCTTTTCCTTCTCTTGTGTTGCCTGCCTAGCGAAGCTCCTTTAGCACTTGTTGTAAAGCTGGTTTGGTGGTGCTGGATTCTCTTAGCTTTTGCTTGTCTGTAAAGGTTTTAATTTCCCCTTCGAATCTGAATGAGATCCTTGCTGGGTAGAGTAATCTTGGTTGTAGGTTTTTCCCTTTCATCACTTTAAGTATGTCATGCTACTCCCTTCTGGCTTGCAGAGTTTCTGCTGAAAGTTCAGCTGTTAACGTTATTGGGATTCCCTTGTATGTTATTTATTGCTTTCCCTTGAGGCTTTTAATATTTTTTCTTTGTATTTAATTTTTGATAGTTTGATTAATATGTTTCTTGGTGTGTTTCTCCTTGGATTTATCCTGTATGGGACTCTCTGTGCTTCCTGGACTTGATTGACTATTTCCTTTCCCATATTAGGGAATTTTCAACTATAATCTCTTCAAATATTTTCTCAGTCCCTTTCTTTTTCTCTTCTTGTTCTGGGACCCCTATAATTTGAATGTTGGGGCATTGAATGTTGTTCCAGAGGTCTCTGAGACTGTCCTCAATTCTTTTCATTCTTTTTTCTTTATTCTGCTCTGTGGTAGTTATTTCCATTATTTTGTCTTCCAGGTCATTTTTCCGTTCTTCTGCCTCCGTTATTCTGCTATTGATTCCTTCTAGAGAATTTTTAATTTCATTTATTGTGTTGTTCAGAATTGTTTGTTTGCTCTTTAGTTTTTCTAGGTCCTTGTTAAACGTTTCTTGCATTTTCATCATTCTTTTTCCAAGATTTTGGATCATCTTTACTATTATTACTCTGAATTCTTTTTCAGGTAGACTGCCTGTTTCCTCTTCATTTGTTTGGCCTGGTGGGTTTTTACTTTGCTCCTTCATCTTCTGTGTGTTTCTCTATCTTCTCATTTTGCTTAACTTACTGAGTTTGGGGTCTCTTTGTCACAGGCTACAGGTTCATAGTTCCCGTTGTTTGTGGTTTCTGCCCACAGTGGTTAAGGTTGGTTCACTGGGTTGTGTAGACTTCCTGGTGGATGGGGCTGGTGCCTGTGTTCTGGTGGATGAGGCTGGATCTTGTCTTTCTGGTGTGCAGGACCATGTGCAGTGGTACGTTTTGGGTTGTCTGTGACTGTATTATGATATTAGGCAGCCTCTCTGCTAATAGGTGGGGTTGTGTTCCTGTCTTGTTAGCTGTTTGGCATGGGGTGTCCAGCACTGGTGCTTGCTGGTGGTTGAGTGAAACCGGGTCTTAGTGTTGAGATGGAGATTTCTGGGAGAGCTCTCGCTGACTGATATTACATGGGGCCAGGAGGTCTCTGGTGGTCCAATATCCTGAACTTTGCTCTCACACCTCAGAGGCTCAGGCCTGACACCCCACCAGAGCACCAAGACCCTGTCAGCCACACAGCTCAGAAGAAAAGGGAGAAAAAAAAGAAAGAAAAAAAATAAAAGTTATTAAAATTTAAAAAAGAGAGCAACCAAACCAATAAACAAATACACCAATGATAACAAGCATGAAAAACTATACTAATATAAACAAAAAAATCAGAATCTAGTCAGTCGTATACAACACACCCCAAGTCTACAATTGCTCCCAAAGTCCACTGCCTCAATTTTGGGATGATTCATTGTCTATTCAGGTATTCCACAGAAGCAGGGTACATCAAATTGATTATGGAGATTTAATCTGCTGCTCCTTAAGCTGCTGTGAGAAATTTCCCTTTCTCTTCTTTGTTCACAGAGCTCCTGGGGTTCAGCTTTGGATTTGGCCCTGCCTCTGCATGTTGGTTGCCCTCTGGCATCTGTTCTTCACCCAGATAGGAGGGGGTTAAAGGAGCGGCTGAATAAGGGGCTCTGGCTCACTCCTGCTGGGGGGAGGGAGGTGTATGGAATGCAGGGTAAGCCTGCAGTGGCAGGGGCCGGTGTGACATTGCAACAGCCTGAGGCATTACATGTGTTCTACTGGGGAAGTTGTCCCTGGATCATGGGACCCTGGAAGTGGCAGGCTACTCAGGCTCCTGGGAGGGTAGGAATGGATTGTGACCTGTGTTTGCACATAGGCTTCTTGGTGGCTGCAGCAGGAACCTTAGCATTTCATGCCTGTCTCTGGTATCTGCACTGACAGCCGCGGCTCATGCCTATCTCTGAAGCTCATTTAGGCAGTGCTCTGAATCTCCTTTCCTCACGTACCCCAATACAGTGGTCTCTTGACTCAGGCAGTTCCAGACTTTTTCCTGTACTCCCTCTTGGTTAGCTGTGGTACACTAACCCCCTTCAGGTTGTGTTCACACAGCCAACCCCAGTCCTCTCCCTGCAATCTGACCTCGGAAGCCCAAGCCTCAGCTCACAGCCTCCACCTGCCCTGGTGGGTGAGCAGACAAGCATCTCAGGTTGGTGAGTGCTGGTGGGCACCAATCCTCTGTGCGGAAATCTCTCTGCTTTGCCCTCTACACCCCTGTTGCTGCGTTCTCCTCCATGGCTACAAAGCTTCCTCCCCCCACCCACCCACCCATTTCCACCAGTGAAGGGCTTCCTAGTGTATGGAAACTTTTCGTCCTTCATAGCTACCTCCCAGAAGTGCAGATCCTGTCCCTATTCTTTTGTCTCTGTTTTTTCTTTTTCTTTTGCCCTACCCAGGTATATGGGGAGTTTCTTGCCTTTGGGAATTCTGAGGTCTTCTGCCAGCGTGCAGTAGGTGTTCTGTAGGAGTTGTCCCCCATGTAGATGTATTTTTGATGTATTTGTGGGGAGGAAGGTGATCTTCACATCTTACTCCTCCAACATCTTGAAGCATCATCTCTTTGTTTTCTAATATTTTTTCTTTTACTAGGTTCTTTGGTCCTTTTTCAAATTCATTTCATTATTGCAGTTACTTGCTCAGTGTGGAAGCTGGAACAAATTCATTTTCTTGAAATGCAGTTTTGATGCAGCTATTTCACAGGGATAGAAATACAGTAGAAAGGAGATTAAGACCTCCATTATTGTGTTTATGGTTACTTGACATTATTAGAACTGACTGTGCTTGATAAAATATGGCTTCTATTCTTTACAATATATTGTCAAAGGTGCTTCCTCCTTTTTCTTTTTTTTTTTTTGCCAACAAACATGTAGGAGAAAGACATAACTTGAAAGAGCTTTCTTTTAGCTGCAATATGAGTAGCTCTCTCTATTTTCAGTCAATCAGTATTAGGTGGCAAATAGGTGTCCAGGTGATTACCCTTTGCTTTATCTTGGAGTGGAGATCTTGGGAAGATTTCCCAATAAGTTTGGATGATTTGAACAGTGAAGGAGAGTGAAGAAGTAGCAAAGCTGGTTGGTTAGAAAAAAAATATGAATACATATTAAAGGGAATTCACATCATACACAATAACTTTCAAAAGAATGGTGCTTACTAGAAAATGAAAGTTGCAATCCAAACTCAAAACAAATTTTTTGCAGCTAGAAATGGAGTATCATATAAAAGATAATGCTTTTTTTTCAAAGGATGTGTGATTGTCCATAGTCGTAAAATCTGCATGGTTTATAAGTTAAAACATTGTAAGGGCAATGTAATGGTTAATTTTATGTGTTAACCTGATTGACCATGGTGGTGTTGGATTAAACATTATTTCTGGATGTGTTTGTAAGGGTACTTCTGAATGCAACTAGCATTTGAACCTGTGGATTCAGTAAAGTAGATTGTTCTCCCCAATGTGAGTGGGCATCATACAATCTGTTGAGAGCCTGAACAGAACAAAAGGCAGAAGGAAAGAGGAACTCAGTCTTTATTTCTGCTTCACTGATTGAGCTGGGGCATTTTATCTCATCTTCTCCAGTCTTCAGATGAGTATTTATACAATCAGTTCTCCTGATTTATAAGCTTTCAGACTCAGACTGAATTATACCATTGGCTTTCCTCAGTCTCCAGCTTGCAGATGGCAGATCATGGAACTTATCCTCCAAACTGCATGAGCCAGGGACTTCCCTGGCAGTCCCGTGGTTAAGACTTCACCTCCCAATGCAGGGTTCAATCCCTGGTCAGGAGCTAAGATCCCACATGCCTTGGGGCCAAAAAAAAAAGACCCAAAACATAGAAGCAATATTGTACCAATTTCAAAAAAAAATGGTCCAAATTGCATGAGCCAATTCCTCACAATAAACCTCTATATAATAAATATATTTATATTTATTTATATATATACATATAGGATTGTAGTTATAATATACATTTCTATATAATATGGATATATATATAATATTTATCTATCTATATAGATAGATATACTACCAGTTTTATGTTCTGTTGAGAAGCTTGACTAATATAGGCAAGAACAAAATTGTTTTATTTTCTTATATTTTATTTTATTCTATCTTTATTGGAATATAATTGATTTACAATGTTGTGTTAGTTTCTGGAGTACAACAAAGTGAATCAGCTATAAGTATACATATATCCCCATATCCCCTCCCTCTTGAGCTTCCCTCCCATTCTTCCTATCCCACCCTTCTAGATCATCACAAAGCACCGAGCTGATCTCCCTGTGCTATGCAGCAGTCTCCCACTAGCCATCCATTTTACATCTGGTAGTGTATATATGTCACTGCTACTCTCTCACTTTGTCCCAGCTTCCCCTTCCCCTGCTGTGTCCTCAAGTCTGTTCTCTACAACTGTGTCTTTATTCCTGCCCTGCCACTAGGTTCATCAGTACCGTTTCTTTTAGATTCCATATATGTGCGTTAGCATATGGTATTTGTTTTTCTCTTTCTGACTTATTTAACTCTGTATGACAGACTCTAGCTCCATCCACTTCACTGCAAATAACTAAATTTCGTTTCTTTTTATGGCTGAGTAATACTCCATTGTATATATGTGTCACATCTTTATCCATTCATCTGTCAATGGACATTTAGATTACTTCCACGTCCTGACAACTGCAAATAGTGCTGCAATAAATATTGTGATACATGGATCTTTTTGAATTATGGTTTTATCAGGGTATGCCCAGTAGTGGGATTGCTGGCTCATATGGTAGCTGTAGTTTTAGTTTTTTAAGGAACCTCCATACTGTTCTCCATAGTGGCTGTATCAATTTACATTCCCACCAACAGTGCAAGAGGGTTCCCTTTTCTTCACATCCTCTCCAGGATTTATTGTTTGTAGATTTTTTGTTGATGGCCATTCTGACTGGTGTGAGGTAATACTTCATTGTAGTTTTGATTTACATTTCTCTAATGATTAGTGATGTGGAACATCTTTTCATGTGCTTGTTGACAATCTCTGTGTCTTCTTTAGAGAAATGTGTGTTTAGGTCCTCTGCCCATTTTTGGATTGGGTTGGTTTTTTTGATATTGAGCTGCTTGTATATTTTGGAGATTAATCCTTTGTCAGTTGCTTTGTTTGCAAATATTTTCTCCCATTCTGAGGGTTGTCTTTTCATCTTGTTTATGTTTTCCTTTGCTGTGCAAAAGCTTTTGTTTCATTAGGTTCCATTTGTTTATTTTATATTTTATTTCCATTACTCTAGGAGGTGAGTTATAAAGGATCTTGCTGTGATTTATGTCAAAGAGGGTTCTGCCTATGTTTTCCTCTAAGAGTTTCATAGTGTCTGGCCTTACATTTAGGTCTTTAATCCATTTTGAGTTACTTTTTGTGTATGGTGTTTGTTAGGAAGTGTTCTAATTTCATTCTTTTACATGTAGCTGTCCAGTTTTCCCAGCTCCATTTATTGAAGAGGCTGTCTTTTCTCCATTGTGTATTCTTGCCTCCTTTGTCAAAGGTAAGGTGACCTTATGTGCATGGGTTTATCTCTGGGCCTTCTATCCTGTTCCATTGATCTATATTTCTGTTTTTGTGCTAGTAACATACTATCTTGATTACTGTAGCTTTGTAGTGTATTCTGGAGTCAGGGAGCCTGATTCCTCAGCTTCGTTTTTCTTTCTCAAGATTGTTTTGGCTATTTGGCATCTTTTGTGTTTCCATACAAATTGTAAAATTTTTAGGAACAAAATATTTTAAAACAAATGATCTATAGCACTTTGTACACAGTTGCTGTCCAATAAATATATATTGACACTGATTAATGCCTTTATCTAGCGTCTGTCAGTGAATTGATGTGCAGTACCTTCAAGCATTAAAGTTATAGTGTCTTAGATATGAAGAGCTATTCATAGCATCCTGGCGAATGGCCTGGTGCCTCACTCTTTGTTCTGTATCTATTTGCATCACTATGTATTCCCTTTTTCTTCAAACTGTAGGAATCTGATAACACTATTCCATTCCCATGTATAGCCCAGCGAAACTTGTAGAGCTAGACATGAGCTCTAAATAAGCAAAGCCTTGAATCAGATCATTAAGCAGACGCTGGGCTCTGGGTCTGATAGAAATGGACATCTTGGGTTATAAATATTAATTGGACAACATAGCAGTCAGGCAACACTTCTAATTTTGAAAAATGTGCGACAACAGAGAGTGTTATAAGTACATGATAAATAAGCCACTCTGAAGACATCCTCTGAGAAAAAACCACTTGAAAATGCATAAACAGAGTTGTAACTTGTTACAGTAATTAGAGAAAAATACTCTGATTGATTTTCCAAAGTATTTTTAGGATAGACATCTTACTTTTACTTTTCTTTGTGATTCACTGGATTTAGAATGCTCATTCGGGAGTAATGTCAGTAAGAAATTAGAATAGGAAGTTCCAGCCCTTGTCCCCCACAGAAACACTGATTTAACAACAATATATGAGGCAAAATATTTTATGAGAAGTTCTGTATCCAGGTAAGAAGCTGCAGTGATTTAGACAAACACACACACACACACACATACACACACACACACACCTTACATTGAAATGGGTAAAAGGAGCAATTTTACCTTACCCCCATCAGCCTGTCCTCCAAGCCAGCACAGCTCAGTGATTTGGCCTGTGATTTTCTCCTCAAGGAAAAAGAGAAAGAGGAGTGTTTATCCAAAGTCCCTGGACTCTCAGTGCACTGCCTGAAAGACTTGTTTCTACCTCACCTCACCTGGAACACTGACAGAACTGGCATAGTTTTGGCAACTAAGAACAAAAGAAAGGTGTGATGGCTTGCTGCTGCCAGCACACTCTGCAAGTTTGTGAACACACAGAATCTGAGGCACATTATCTCAGAGAGAGGAGTAGACCATGCCTCCAACATTCTGGTCTTAAGTGTGCTTCCAAAAGACTCATTTCTATCTTGCCTCACATAGCGGGCTGATGGAATCAGCATAGTTTGGATGCCTTGGGACAGCTGAAAACAAAGGAAAGGGGAAAGAGGTTTTTGCCTAGCATGCAAGATTGGGAGAAGGTGCAGAACCTGAGGCTTCTTTCCAAAGAGGTAGGGAGAGTAGTGGAGCATGACTCCAATGTTCTGGGCTGCAGTGGAGTCCAAACACCAGAGG
This sequence comes from Monodon monoceros, assembly GCF_005190385.1. Taxonomy (NCBI): domain Eukaryota; kingdom Metazoa; phylum Chordata; class Mammalia; order Artiodactyla; family Monodontidae; genus Monodon; species Monodon monoceros. The sequence continues at coordinate 44,790,606 of NW_021703775.1, forward strand.
GAGCCAGAGATTATGGGCTCCTAAAAAAATAGTGAAACTGGTAAATCCCTCTAATTAGGAGTCTACACACAAAAGTTTAGAGAAGATACATTTGTAGAAAAGATTTGAGAGGCTCCTAGAATGTCTAGCTGGGATGATTGATGAATATCTCTTCCCATTGAAACCAGTTTGTAAAGACTGGGAAAAGCAGCTGTTTCTTCAAATTTGTAGATACTAACACAAAGCTACATGGAACAGCAACAACAAGAACAAAAATCAGGGAAACATAACCCAATCAAAGGAACAAAACAACTTCTAGTAACCAACCCTAAAGAAATGGAGATCTATGTATTATTTGACAAAGAATTCAAAATAATTGAATTTAAAAGACTCAATGAATTACAAGAGAACACAGATGGACAACTAAACAAAATCAAGAAAATGATACATGAACAAAATAATATCAACAAAGAGAAACTAAAAAATAACCAAAGAGAAATTCTGGAGATGAAGGACTACAGTAACTGAACTGAGAAACTCACTAGAGTTATTCAACGGCTGACTTTATCAAGCAGAAGAAAGAATCAGTGATCTTGAATATGGATAATTTAAAATTATCCAGTAAGAAGAAAAAAAGAAAAGAGTGAAGAAAGCCTATGGTCACCAGCAGACAATCCAACATATACACTATGGACAAAAATTTCTAATTCCAAGGAGAAAAATGGAAATCCAGATTCACGAAGCCCAAATATGATAAATCCAAATCACTGCATCCCAAGACAGAATATAATCAAACTGTTCAAAGACAAAGACAGTTGTGAAATCAGTGAGAGAGAAGTGACTCATCATGCACAAGGGATTCCTCATAAGACAATGAGCAGATTTCTCAGTAGAAACCTTGCAATTCAGAATGCACAAGAATAATATATTCAAAGGACCAAAGGCAAAAAAGAAAAAACTGCCAACCAAGAGTGATATATGTGGTAAAACTGTCCTTCAAAAATGAAAAAGAGAAAAGACTTCCCAAATGAAAGCTGAAGGAATTTGTCAATGCTAGACTTGCTTAAAAAATGGCAAAAGGAGTCCTTCAAGTCCCATGTTCAACGAAGGATAAAACATCCAGAGAGAAAATCAATAAGGCAACAGCAGACTTGAGAAACACCATGCATCAAATAGACCCGAGACATATACAGAACATTTTACCCAACAGCATCAGAGTATACATTCTTTTCAAGTACATATTAAACATCCTCTAGGACAGATCACATGTTAGGCCACAAAGCAACTGTTAACAAACTTAAGACAATTGAAATCACACCAAGTAACTTGTCCAACCACAATGCAATGAAACTAGAGATCCCTAATAGAAGGAAAACTAGAAAATTCATAAATATGTGGACACTAATACACTCTTGAAAAATCAGTGGATCAAAGACAAAATCAAAGGGAAAATAAAAAAATAGTTTGAGACAAATGAAAATGATAATATGACATACCAAAACTTATGAAATGCAGCAAAATCACCCTAAAAAAATTTTATAGTGATGAACACCTACATTAAAAAAGAAGAAAAATTTCAACTAAACAACCTAACTTTATACCCCAAGGAATTAGAAAAAAAAGAACTAGACCCAAATTTGCAAAAGAAAGGATAATAGAGATTAGAGCTGAAATAAATGAAATAGAAAAACAATTAAATCAAAGCTAAGAATTAGTTTTTGAAAAGCAAACAAAATTGACAAATCTTTAGGTAGAAAGGTCTAAGAAAAAAAGGAGTGAAGGATCAAATAAATTATAAACAAAAGATGAGACATTACAAGTGATACCACAGAAATACAGAGGCACTTAGGAGACTGCTATAAACAATTATATGCCAACAAATTGGATAAACAAGAATAAATGGATAAATTGCTAGAAACACAACCAACCAAGACTGAATCATGAAGAAAGAGAAAATCTGAACAAACCAATAAGGAAATTGAATCAGAAACCAAAAACCTCCCAAGAAAGAAAATCCCAGGACCAGATGACTTCACTGGTGAATTTTATCAAACATGTAAACAAGAATTAACATCACACAGTGTTAAATGTCAAATATATTTCAACAAAAATACAAATATCTTTATTACACGGTTTTTAAACCACTTATGTAAATGTATTACAGAAGAGCTATCACAACTATTCCTGAAAAAACACTCTTATCAAAGTAGCTTGTACAGACCACTCATATACTCATGGTTAATACAAACAAAGAGAATTCAACAGCAATTCTTCTTAAACCCTTCCAAAAATTTGAAGATGAGGAAATACTTCAAACTTATTTTACAATGCCAGACTTACCCTGATACCAAAATCATACAAGGAAACTACACAAGGAAAATATTACAATTCAATATCTCTGATGAACATAGGTGCAAAAATTCTCAACAAATTACTAGTAAACAGATTTTAACAGTACATTAAACGGATCATATACCATGATCAAGTGGGATTTAACCCTGGGATGCAAGGTTGGCTCAACATATGCAAATCAATAAATGTGATACATGACATTAATGAAATGAAAGATAAAAGTCATATAATCATCCCAATAGGTGTAAAAAAATTGACAAAATACAATATCCTTTCATGATAAAAACTCTCAACAAATTGGATTTAGAAAAAATGTTTTTCAATATAATAAAGACCAAATATGATAAACTCTCAGCAAATATCATACTCAGTTGTAAAAGTCTGAGAGCTTTTCCTGTAAGATAGGAACAAGACAAAGGTGCCCACTGTCACTACTCTTATTCAGTATAGTACTGGAAATCCTAGCCAGAACAATCAGGCAAGAAAAAAAAAAAAAAAATAGAAGGCATCCAAATCAGAAAGGAAGAAGTAAGATAGTCTCAGTTTTCAGATGACATAATCTTATGTGCAGGAAACCCTAAAGTCACCACTAAAAAACTTTTAGACTAATAAATGAATGTAGTAAAGGTGCATAATAAAAAATCAATATACAAAAATCAGTTGTGTTTCTATACACTAACAGTAAACTATCTGAAAAGGAAATTAGAAAACAATCCTATTTACAGTAGCATTAAAAAGAATAAAATACTTAGGAATAAGTTCAATCAAGGAAATACACCAAAAACTGTAAAACATTGATTAAAAAAATTTTTTAAAGACACCAATAAATGGAAAGTCAGACCTTGTTTGTGGATTAGAGGACTTAATATAATTTAAATGTACACACTATTCAAAGCGACCTGCAGATTCAGTTCACTCCCTATCAAAATACCAAAGGCAGTTTTTGCAAAAACTCAAGAAAATCCATTCTAAAATTTGTAATGAACCATGAAAGACTCCAAATAGCCAAATAAATCTTTAAAAGAACAACGAAGTTGGAGGCATCACACTTCCTGATTTCAAAATACACACAGATCTACAGGATTAAAACAGTTGGTACTGACATGGAGACCTACAGAACAATAAAATAGAGAGCCCAGAAATGAACTCATACATATTTGGTCAACTAATCTTTAACAAAGGTGCCAAGAACACATTATGGGGAAAAGAAAGTCTCTTCAACAAATGATGTTGGAAAAACTGGATAGCCACATGCGAAAGAATAAAATTGGACCGTTATTCCACGGACAAAAAATAATTCAAAATGGATTAAGACCTAAATGTAAGATCCCAAACTGTGAAACTCATATAAGAAAAGCATAAGGGAAAATCTCATGACATTGTTTTTGACAATGACCTCTTGGAGACGAGACCAAAACCACAAGCAATGAAAGCAAAAATAGACTAATGGGAGTATATCTAAGACACTCTTGCACAGTAAAAGAAACAGTCAACATAGTGAAAGGACAACTTTGGGAACTGGAGAAAGTATTTGCACACCATGTATCTGATAAGCAGTTAATATCTAAAAATGTATAAAGAAACCCTTACAACTCAACAATAAAAAACCAAATAGCTTGATTTAAAAATGGGCAAAGGACTTGAATAAACATTTTTCCAAAGAAGACATATAAATGACCAACAGGAGTATGAAAAGATGCTCAACATCACTGACCATCATGGAAATATGATTCAAAATCACAATGAGATATCACTTTACACAACTTAGGATAGATTTTATAATAACCCCCTCACCACAAAAAAGATAAAAATTGTAGTAAGGAGCTGGAAAAATTGGAACCCTTGTACATTGTTGGTGGGAATGTAAAGTGATGCAGCAGTTATGAAAAACAAAATGGTGGTTCCTCAAAAAATTAAAAATAAAACTACCAACATTCACACTTCTGGTTACACACCCAAAAGAACTGAAATCAAGACCTCAAAGAGTTGTTTGCATTCTCATGTTTATTGCAGCACTAGTTACAATAGCCTAGATATGGAAACAAGCTAAATGTCCATCAACATATTAAGAGATAAAGAAACTGTGATATAGACATACAATGGAATATTATACAGTCTTAAAACGCCAGGAAATTATGCCATTTGGGAGATGTGATTAGAAAGCCAAGTTGAGCATATATTAATTTCCTAGGGCTGCCATAACAACCGACCACAAACTTGGAAAGCTTAGAACAATAGAAATTTATCATTTCACAGTTCTGGAGGCTAGAAGACTGAAATGAAGGTGTCAGTAATGGGCCTTGATTTCTCTGAAAACTCTAGGGAGGAATCCTTCCCTGCCTCTTCCTAGCTTCTGGTGGTTGCAATTGTTAATGTTCCTTGGCTTGTAGATGTGTCATTACAATATCTGTGTCCGTAGTCACATGGAGTTCTCCCTGCGTCTGTGTCTGTGTCCAAATTTCCCTCTTCTTAAAAGAACACTATTGCTTGAATTAGGGCCTGTTAATCCAGTATGACTTCATCTCAACTTGATTACATCTGCAAATGTCCCACTTCTAAATAGAGCCACATTCACAGGAATCTGTGTTTAGGATTTGAACACATCTTCTTGGAGGATATAATTCAACTCTCAACCAAGCCAGATTATAGAGGACTTTGAATCCCAGGTCAAGATACTGTTTTGTATAATAAAGGCAGTGGAGAAGCATGAAAGCTTTTAAGCAATAGAATAAAAATTAAAAATTTGCTTCAGAAAAAGGGATGCTGTTATAGTGGAGATGATCTGTAAAGGAGAGAGGAGAGAGGAGAGAGAACTAGAAGTTCCTAAAAACTTTATTGAGTATTTTATTTTTAAGTTTACAGAAAATTTTTTCTCATAATTATTTTATGACTAAAGACCTATAACTAGTATCTAAAATCAGTGGCATTATCAAGTAAGAAAATATTGTTATAGTAATAGGAGACCATTATTTTAATGTCAGAATTTGATTCATTCCTTTCCTTGATCTTCTAGTGGGAAAAAAAAAAACAGTAAAAAAATGAATGCAACTGCCTAATGAGTTTTTGGAAGTAAGATCATAGTAATAAAATGTCATTCTCATCATATCATATCAATGCATACAATCAACATGACTTATCACTGTTGTTGTTCATCTGAACAGCTTGCTTGGGTAGTGTTTATTATGTTCATCCATAGTTGCTCTTCTCCTCCATTACCATGCTATACTCTTTGGAAGGAAGTCCTACTTCAGTCCACACTTAAGGAATGAGGAGCTATATTTCACCTCCTTGAGGATGAATGAAATTTCTACATCAATTATTTGGAATTCTCCTGCATGGGAAACTTGTTTGTTTCCCCCCCATTTATTTATATCAGTATGGATTCATGGATTTTTTTTTATACATTAGGTTATAATTCAATACTATATTATTTATGTTGTTGCTAAAATTGTTCCAGTTTTGTCCATTGGGAGTTCTTTCAGTTGATTTCTGTGTCCCTTTGACATACTCCATTATTGTAAATTTTTAAAATACTTCCTTACTTTTGGGGCACTACAAAATGCTCCAGGTTCATCTTGCATATTCCCTCCCCCAGTCCTAGTGTCAGTCATTTCCCCAAAGTAGCTCTAGTTCCCTAGGTTGAAGAGTGATATTAGAAACCAAGATGGTGCTAGACGTGTTCATTGACCTCTTAACTGACACAAAAAGGAAATAATATGCGTGCACACCTAATCATATATATACACATATAAATATTTCTATATGTATCCATCTGTATCTATATTTAGCTAAATGTGTGTTCATTTTAGGTCTCCACACGTAATACATTACCACAAGGGGCATTTTAACCTTCTCCCCTTGCTTGTCTGTGACCCCTCACTCTTATCAGTGAAAAACCTGACTTCCCTCATCTGCCATCCATTTACTTAATTGTTTAATTCTGATATATATGTATAGAAGTTTCAAAGTTGTTAATCCATACCCTTGTGGGAAACAATTTTATCACCTAAAGTATATTGCTATGTACAGTTCCTTTTTTCTTTACTCTTCCAGGCTCCTTTCATTTCTAAAGTTACTTAGATCAGCACCTCTTTCCTTTACCCGCTTCTGTGAGGTTACTTTATATATTTGTGATATGGTTATATCTTTTGTCATACTCTGCAATCCTTCCTGGGATTTCCTGACTTCCTAATTGACTTTTTAAAACATCTGCATACATTAATGTTCATTCTTTTTACTATACGTTTTTATGAGTTTGACAAATGCATTGTCATATGTCCATCATTACAGTATCATATATATTAGTTGTATGGCCCTAAAAAAAAGACACTGTGCTTCATTTTTTCAAATCTCTCCTTCCCAAATTCCTTGTTACCATGATCTGTTCACATCTCTATGGTTTCTCCTTTTCCAGAATGTCATATAAATGGAATCACACACTATGTAACCTTTTCAAAAAAGTGGAAAAAGTGGCTTTTTTTTCACTTAACAATATGCATTTAAGATCCATCCATGTTTTTGAATGGCTTGATTACTCATTCCTGATTATTGCTGAACAGTATTCCATTGTACACATGTACCACAGTTTGTATATCCTTTCACCTATTGAAGGACATCTTGGTTAAAGAAGTCAAGTATTTAATCTAACTGCAAACATTATTTGACTCAAAGTTGGCCTGAATTTGCTTAAATGCTTCAACCACTAATTAATTCTATTTCCTCCTTGCTCTTCCTGTCAAGAAGTGAGTGTATTGTTCTGTTTAAATTGAAAAGCCTATTATTCTGTTTAAATTGAAAAAATTACTTGTATGTTAGCTTTTCTCTGATCATTCCAATGGATTTTGTTAAAGACAACAAACATTGTTTTGGTACAATTTTTTCAAAGTGTAAAGCCATTTACATGAAAATACCTTTAGAAATGATGCAAAGAAATGACAAAATAAGCTATGAATCTTCATCATTATTTTTGATCTTATTTGTTTTCCTTATAGGTATTTTCTTGCTTCAAGATAGCAATCCTACCCCACCCCTGGGACTTTTATTTAACAAATCATGTATTTAAAGCCTGTTTTTGTCCCTTATTTCCAGAACAAAAATATTACTCAACCTCAAAACTTCAAATGTTGATTTTACATTAGAGAATTTGATTTTAAAATGTTTTTACTTTCTACATTTTTTTAATACTATTCATTTTAAGGGTGTGATGTGTCAAGGAAACAGTTGATAGTGAAGAAAATGCTCAAGAAAATTAGCTCTTTGAAGTAAATAAGTAATAGTATATTACTTATTAATAAGTAATAGTAAATTCTAAAGTGGTAAAATAAGACATATTAAATAGTACTGAAAAAATTAGGTAATTTCATAATCATAATAGCCAGCAATGATTGGGAACTTATTATATGCCAGACACAGAGGAAGCTAATTTGTGTTCAATAAACTACCCCAACAATTCAAGGGAAAGTTATTATTATCATATTATTATTATAAATATTATTTACAGAAGGAAATTGAGGTTTATGTAGGATTATGTAAGTTTCCAAAGTCCATATTGTTAGAAAGTAGTAGAATTATGTTCAAAATAAGGTCTTTATGTCTTCAAATAACATGTGTTTAGCCATAGTTATCCATTTCAGTGCTTCCTTCTGTTCATGATAATGTAGTATCTACAGAATATCATAACAGAATATATACCTGGTCCTTACTGGTCATGGTGAATGTATTTTAGATTTTCCAATAAGACTGAGAATACAGATATGCCCATAAAATGATGGTTTGTCTTGACCAATCTTAGGAGGCTAGACTTTAAGAAAGTTAAAGAAATGAGGCTTGGCTCTTCTGAGACGACTGATTGGAGTTGTTGTTTCTGGCTTTCAAAATAAGTTCTGCCACCCTACCTCCGGCTGGCAACAGATGCCTGCAAGCATAATTTCCATTAAGACATGGGTTTCCCTGTGGTCTTTCTCAAGAGTCATCCTGCAGTAGAGAGGCTAAGCATCACATTGAATATTTTAAACTACAGCAACAAATGGAGAAATAAATTCCTGTGTCATTTGGGACACTGTGAGAATTGAATCAGGGGAGACTTCTTCAATCAGGTAAATCTGGAGTCAGCTCTTCATTGCTTATGAATAATTATAGAGAATAGACAGAATCATTAAACTACATGGAGATCTAACTGCAAACTTATTCACTCTTAATATTCACCAAAAGAAAATATGGAGGCAGAAAGAGAAAATTATTTGTGCATTTACCATCTTTTATATGAGTTTCCCAATTTGGCAATTCATGACAATAAAAATTCAAGTTTGGCTCTTTTCAAAGTGAGTCGTACTTAATCATAATTGTAAAGCATTTATTCTTAAGAAATTACAAAATTCTAGTCTGAGGAGTTTAAGTTAAAAAGTGGAACTATTGTCATGTAATTCAGGAATGATTTCCACAGAGTGGAAGTCAGATTTTGTAACTTTAGGAAATAGCTCCAGCTTCCCAGAAGACAATATTTTAAATCCAGAAAGTGTCTGCCACTCACATATTCACTCTGAGTAGAAACACTAACCATCTATTACTCCTGTTGTGAGAAAAGTGATAATATTGAAGGTATGAAGGTTTTATATTTTTTAAATACGGTTTAATTTTAGATTTCCTGAAGGCTTTTAGATGATGATGAGGAGGATAATAATGGCATTATTATTGATATAGTAACCATTTCTTGACTATAACTGACAGTGCCAAGTCAGTTCATTATTATATCTTTCTATATTTACCACAGATATATGTGATATCTACTATTACTTATATTTAAACAAAATTTAAATACATTAACATGTTCAAGGCCCAAAAACTTTAAAGGATGGCATCCTAACTGAAATATGATCCAATTTAACTCTAAAGCCCTTTTTCTTAATGACTATGGTATACTGATAAGCAATAATGCTCACTCTAACCCCTTTTAAAAATCAATTTATTGAGGTATATTTACATAAAATATAATGTACCCATTGAAACTGTACGTTTAGATAAGCTTTAGGAAAATTTACACACCAGGGAAATCATCAGCACAATAAAAATATGGAACATATCCATCACTTCAGAGTTACCTGGTGTGCCTTCTGATTCAAACCCTCTATGCCCACCTTATTTCTTTTAGTCATACTTGTTTTCTTTAGAGGTTCATCTAGGGATTGTATAATATGTAGTCTTTTGTATCTGGCTTCTTTCACTTAGCAGAATATTTTAGGTTTATTTGTGTTGTGTTTTGGTTCAACAGTTGCTTCTTTTAAGTTTCTAAGTAGTATTCTATTGTATGAATATTAAAAAAATAAGTTCATTCTCCTGTTGATGGACATTTGGGATGTTTCCAGTTTAAGGCCATTACAAATAGAGCTGCTGTCAAAATTTAAGTACAAGTCTCGTTTGAGCATAGGTTTCATTTATTTGGTAAATGCTTAGGAAAAGGATTGCTGAGTTTTATAGGGTGAATATATATCTAGCTATGTTAAGAAACTGCCAAACTGTTTTCTAAAGTGGTGGTGCCATTTTGCATTCCTACCAGCAGTGACTGAGAGCTCCACTTGCTCCACAGCAATCCATAGTGTTGTCAGACAGGTTAATTTTAGTCACTCTAATGTGTGTTTTTGTAGTATCTCATTGTAGTGTTAATTTGCTCTTACCTGATGACTAATGATGTTGAGCATCTTTTTGTGTATTTTCTTTGATAAGTGTCTATTCAAATTTTGCCAATTTTTAATGGGTTAGTTGTATTCTTATTCAATAGAGTTCTTTATGTAGTCTGGGTATAAGTATCTGTCACTTATATGTAATGTGATTATTTTCTTCTACTTTATAGCTTTTCATTCTTTTAATGTGTGTCTTTTCATTTTTTTTGTATGAGATCTAATTTATCAGATTTTTCTTTTATGATCTGTCCTTTTCCAGGACTACTTATTAAATCCCAGCCTGTCCCATCATCACGAAGATTTTCTTTCTGTTTTCTTCCAGACAATTTATAGTTTTAGCCCATAGTCTTAGGACTATAATGAACAAAAATCTTGCACTTCTGGAGCTTTTGTTCTGAACTTTTATAATAACAGAGCACCACTGATATGTCAAGTTGATTACATGTAGCAACAATTGATTATAATCAGGTAGCAACAATTCAGAGTAATGAGATGAGCCAGATCAAATTAGTGATATGTAGAACAGAAGGATACTTTTAAGATTATACTTGTTAATGAAGAAGAGGCTTTAAAATTATAGTCATTGAAATATTATTGGCTTCATATAGCACTTTGTATCGTGCTATGTTTTAACATTTTTCAAAAGCTGAAATTGAGATAGTGGATGGCTCTAAAACGTCAATTATTTCTCAATGATAGCATTGAGGTAAAACATTGATAGTAAACTAGTTGAACCTATCTAGCAATATTTGTCATTAAAATGACTTCAATTACATAGCGCTGAAGTTTGAAAATATGGAATAAAATGTCCTGGAAACTATAAAGCATTCACCCTGGGTTCCAGCTTTAGCTTTTAAAAGGATGTCATAGTAATTCAACTAAAATTATTTTGTTAGAGGTGTGTCTAATTTATGCTGAACCACTAAGTATGTGGTTGGTAAGTGTGAAAGCTTTGTTGTATGTTTCTGGCTATGGTGGCTTGCAATAAAATTTGCCGAAAGACGTAAAACTGAATAGCACATTTGACATTAGAAGTAATGAAAGGCAACATAATACTTAAATGAAAGTCATACTGTCCTTTATGTGGTGGGTTTTTGAAGAAAGAAATCCTAATGTTGTGAAAATTATCACCCTGAAAATTAACCCTCCATTACTAATTTTCAATATAGACTTAAGAATATTTTGGAAGGCATGTTTTGAAATTCATTTAGAAATATAAACTATTTTAATTAGTACTTATTCCTTAGTATATATAATATTTCATTGCATATATCATCTTATTTAATCCTTTCAGTAATCTTATAAGGTAAATAATACCATTTTCCTATTTCATTGGTGAAAAACTAAAGTTTTAGGTTGACTTATAGTTGCATAGCTAGTAAGAGAGAGAGCTAACACTTCGATTCAGGCACATCTAGCTTCAAGCTCATGTTCTTCAACACTATACAACTCTGGTCAGTAATTAATGTATAGTGAATGAAAAATAGTAGTGCTTATGGAATTTTGTTCCTCTAAAATTTCTGTTTCAGCAGTAAGCCTTAAAAGATATAGAACAAATATCGTATATTAACGCATATATGTGGAATCTAGAAAAATGGTACAGATGAAGCTATTTGCAGGGCAGGAATAGAAAGGCAGATGTAGAGAAAGGATGTGTGGATACAGGGGGGGAAGGGGAGGGTAGGATGAATTGGGAGATTAGGTCTGACATAAATACACTGCCATGTGTAAAACAGATAGCGAGTGGGAACCTGCTGTAGCACAGGGAGCTCAGCTCGATGCTCTGTGATTGCCTAGTTGGGTGGGATGGGGCAGAGGCAGAGAGGGATGTCCAAGAGGGAGGGAATGTGTGTATGTGTATGGCTGATTCACTTTTCTGTGTGGCAGAAACTAACACAACATTGTAAAGTAATTATACTTTAAAAAAAAAAAAAAAAAGGAAAGATATATCAATATCAGTGGATTTGCTTAAGGGGTTGAAGGAAATAATATAGGATATCATATAATGTAGTTTGTTGGTTACTTTTGTTTCTCCTCTTAAAGAACTAGAAATTACATAAATGTTATTATCTACTTAAAAGGAATACTTCTGAGTATCTTATGCCATTAAGATTTGAATATTTTTGGTTAATTTATTAAATGTAGAATTTTAAGTCCAAGCTAACTGTAAAAGCACAAGGATAATATAAAGCTCTGTATCATCCTTACTGTTGCACTTGCACAAAAATAATGCTATCAGTGTTTTAAATGAGAAAAATACAATTAAGAATGTATATTAACATACTGCTGTGAGAAAACTGGATGATGAACACAGCATTGAAACACAATAAAAGTAAGGACGTATAATAGAAAATTTGAGGTCCAAAATAATAGAAATTTAGAAAAGATTTTATTTAGCCTTAAAATAATTACTTGCAAGTGTTTATTAATGTAAAAAGCAAAAATATTGAATTGAAACATCACATCTGGGGATAATGAAATAGTTCTTGTTGCCATTTTTTGCTGCAGTTAAATTGAAATGTTTTTAAACTTGAAGAAATAGATTGATGAAAATGGAGAAATGAGTTAAATTTTAGGTTAAATGAGGGCTTCCCTGGTGGTGCAGTGGTTGGGAGTCCGCCTGCCGATGCAGGGGACGCGGGTTCGTGCCTCCGGTCCGGGAGGATCCCGCGTGCCGCGGAGTGGCTGGGTCCATGGGCCGTGGCCGCTGGGCCTGCGCGTCCGGAGCCTGTGCTCCGCAACGGGAGAGGCCACAGCAGTGAGGCCCGCGTACCACAAAAAAAAAAAAAAAAAATTTAGATTAAATGTAATATATTCATGAAACAATCTTATACTTTTATTATTCCAAGTAAGATTTATAAGGGGCCTGGAATAGACTAGTGCAGATCAATCAATAGCACATTATCAGTAGAGGATAATTTTCAACATGGCGTGGAAGATTAGGAAAGGACACACAGTTAAAGAAGAAGGTAATCAGAAGAGTAAAGGAGAGTAGATTTATATGGTAACTTCCATAAAGTAATGACTTTGAAGTGCCTTTAAGAAGAGAAAGATAGGAAATCAACTGTTTTTCATGTACATTTAAAGTAACAGATCCAACAGTGCAGGAATAGAAAATAGCAGAGGAGAGAGCAGCCTCTGCACAGTGCACAGAGAAAACACAAAGGGAGGTATGCCCAGGTTTATGGACAATCCAGGATCGATGTTCCATGCTAGACTGATGAACTAGACTTGTTAAGTAACTGGAAATGGAGTTTTAGAAGCAATTCAAGGTAAACATGGGCATTTGAATCTCTCTCCCCTGGGTCATAGTAAGCCAACACAGCATCAGTTTCTTGGAGCTGATGGAAAAAATTAGTACCACTGTTTCCTTTCAGTTGTGGTGGGTCCAATATTGTGTTTGGAAACACACTTAAGCTATGTCTACTTCTGATACTGAGGTCTCATTCAGTCCAAATAGCATGACCTGTCTGGAAGGCAGCATTGTGGCTGGCAGAGGCTTAGAGAGTGACTTGGGCTCATTTGTAGGTCACAGTATATACTGATTTTATGATGACATAGTCAGAACAGTTCAAAAATCATTTTAGTACTAAAGTGTAGCAGGTAAGGATTTACATTTACAGACTCAAGGGATAGAAGTTAAATTTTTATTGTGGTAAGAACACAACTTGAGATATACCTCTTAACAAATTTTTAAGTGTGTAATACAGTATGGTTGACTACAGGTAAAATGTTGTACAACAGAGCTCTAGAATGTATTCATCTTACTTAACTGAAACTTTATGCCTATTGATTAGTAACGCCTCATTTCTCCTTCCCCCAGCCCGACAACCACCATTCTGCTCTCTGAGTCTATGCATTTGATTATTTTAGATACCTTATGTAAGTGGAATCATGCAGTATCTGTCTTTCTGTGACTGGCTTATTAGCATAATGTCCTCAAGGTTCATGTATGCTGTCACATGTTGCAGAATTTTCCTTCTTTTTAAAGGCTAAATAATATTCCATTGTACATGTATACCACGTTTTCTTTATCCATTTATCTGTTGAAGGACACTGAAGTTGTTTCTGTATCTTCTGCTTCTTGTGTTGTGCCTAGTGCTGTAATGAATACAGGAGTGTTAGTATCTTTTTGAGATCCTGATTTCAATTCTTTCAGGTAAATGGGAGAAGTGGGATTTCTGAAAGCCTCTTTTCTAGAATTGAAATGATTCTCCATTTGAGAGCCTTTCTCAGAGTCCCTTGCCAGCTTCTGAGCAGTGCACAACTCCAGGCAAGCCGTGAAGATAGATCATGCCATACAACATGTGTCCCAGAGCTGTGCAGTGCCCTGCTGTCTTGTCAGGATGAAAAAAATAATCCTGTCAGCCAGTTTGGAACTTCTAACCCTACATCCCTTTGTTCCTGAGATTTTCTCTAAATAACAGGGCATGGTGGGGATCATTCATCTGATTTTTTATGTCATTAGTCCATGCTCACATCTCTGAAATACTGTCTGGTTGTTCTTTGCTCAGTGATCTTTGCAAGTTGCTGATATGTGGAAAATTCTGTGAGGAAGGATGTATAAGGCCCCCTGCTGGAGGTGGGGGTGAGATTACAGCTCATAATTGACTGATAAGGAGTTTTACTTATATTAAGGCTCTCAAGGTTTTTTATCCAAAGATTTTTAACGTTACATGACTAGTCTTATTTCTTTGGACTCTGCCAGTAGCATTTGTCAGGAACTGCTGGTGGATTAAGTAGGAGTTGATAATTTTTGACACCTGAAGTAAATGAATCTGTTCTCCTATCCTGATTCAGTAGTATTGTAATTTTATAAAATTTCTCTATGATCTAGTATTATCTTTTAGCTGAAGCTTAACACATAAATAATTGATTTTGAGCTTATGAATTGTTTAAAGCCATAATTATAACTAGTCATTAGCAGCACTGCATTCCTGTCCCTTCTAGTAAACTATATCCTTATGTTATCCCTATCTCTCTCTCTCTCTCTCTCTCTCTCTCTCTCTCTCTCTATCTAATCTATTATTTCTTTGTTTCCCTGTAATAAAAATTGTGACTTCTACTTAAGACTGATATTTAAGAGTGAGTCTCTGCTCCTCCAAACCTTGCTTATAAGTAATTGTCACTTTGGTCAAATCACTTACATTTCTGGATCTCAGTTTCTTTATCTGCAAAACGAGTTTGAAACAAATAATTCTTAAAATTACTCTGAAATATGTAATTCTATGAATTTACGATTCTCAGGTATCAAAAACTATTATCTATTGACATGCTGATACTTGAGTATAGACAATTACTACAAGGAGGTTTTTCAGTTGCTGTCCTCAAAGAGCTTGTATTCCAGTGAGAAGCTTACAGTCATCATACCCTAAAGCATCGTAATAGCTATAGTATCATGTAGGTCCAGAAAAAGAGATTGAATTTAAGTTACTCTTGCTCAGCAGGTCAGAACAGTGCTATAAGACATGGTAGCAAGGTTTAATTAGGAACCCTCGTTTGGAGGTAGGATATATATCCCATAGCTAAATAAACAGTAACAAGTAAAATAAGATTCACAAAAAGCAAAATGAGGAGCCTTAGGAAATTATTTTATAGATAAGAGAGGAACTAAGTTTTCTAGGGTCTTATGTCAGTGCTTATGTCAGTGCTAAGGAATTAGTAATAAAATAGGCATTGAAATGCTTTAGGCAAGGGAGTGACATGGTCAGATTTGAGTTTCAGATCACCTACACTGATGGCATTAAGAATGGCATTAAGTGGAATGGAAAAGGGAAGAGATAGGTTTTAACTAGGCAGTGGATGGAGAGGGGATCTCAAGTAGACCTAGATATGAACAGCTGGCAAAGAGGGTGTCAGGGGAAACTATGGGGGGGAAGACAAGCACTACATTCTTCATGCAGGACTTTCCTGTTTCCTCAACCAGATCATACCAACTTGAGATGATGTCTACCATGATGTCTACTCCTTGTTTATTCCCCATAATTTCTAATAGAAATTTGACTCATAGTTTTTGCTCAGTAAACATTTTTTATTAGCTTTGACCAATTATACCAGAATAAGATCTCTGTGAGCTAGTATAGTATTTTATACTATAACTGATAGTATTTTACCTACTTGTGTGCAGTCAACCTATTCCAGAGACTTTCTGACATGGTATTGTCAATTACTGGGAGCTTTGTGAAATTCAGCCCTCTTGATTACAACATCAGTAAAACTGGCTTGATAATAGCTATTGATGTCAATAAAATTTAAGTGTTTTGCCATAGTCATTATGTCATTGGGATGCTAACTGACATTAATACTAGACCCAATTTATGACTTCTTTTATTATTGCTATTTTATGAACTCATGTTTTCCATGAAGGCAAGGAAAACACTGCACATAACTTTCCTGTTCTCTCTCAGTATGAGAGAAGTTAGTTAAATCTAGTATGCATAAGCACATATATGTATGCATATATACATAAATGTATGTATACATAAATGCCTGTGTGTATATATGTAATATATGTATTTTCATATGTATAATGTTTCTGATTCACTGACATAGACCAGTGGCTCCCAAACTCATAGAGCCATCTAAGTAGCAAAATCCATGAAATAATTCTCATTACTTCAAAAAGCCTAATTAATAGGAATCATATATTTACTCACGACAGGGCAACAGGGGCTATTGACCCATATTTCCTGTGTTTTTTAAAAATTATAATTAACATACAATATTATATTAGTTTCAGGTATTATACAACATAGTGACTCCATAGCTTTATACATTATGAAATTATCACTATAATATGACCAGTTACCATCTGTCACCATACAAAGTTGTTCCAAATTATTGACTATATACTCTGTGTGTACATTATGTCCCTGTAACTTACTTATTTTATAGCTGGAAGTTTGTACCTCTTAATCCCCCTTCACCTATTTTGTTCATCCCTCCACCTCCTTCCCCTGTGGCAACCACCAGTTTGTTCTCTGTATCTGTGAGTCTGTTTCTCCTTTGTTTTGTTTTCTTTTTTAGATTCTACATACAAATGAAATCATACAGTGTTTGTTTTTCTCTGTCTGACTTAGGATATTGTGATATCCTCCAGGACCATCCAAACTGATGCAAATGGCAAGATTTCATTATTTCTTATGGCTGAATAATTTTCTATTGTGTATATATTCCATATCTTCCTTATACATTTGTCTATTGATGGACACAAGTTGCTTCCATATCTTAACTATTGTAAATAATGATGCAATGAACATAGAGGTACATATCTTTCTGACTTAGTGTTTTCATTTTTTTGGATAAATACCCAGAAGTGGAATTGCTGGATCATATGTTAGTTCTATTGTTTGTCTTTTGAGGAAACTCTGTACTGTTTTTTATGTTGGCTGTACCAATTTACATTGCTGCCAATAGTACACAAGGATTCCCTTTTCTCTACATCCTTGATAACACTTGTTTTTTGTTGTCTTTTTTGATAATAGCCATTTTTACAGGTGTGAGGTGGTATCTCATTGTGGTTTTGATTTGTATTTCTCTGATGATTAGTGATGTTGAATACCTTTTCATGTATAGGTTGGCTATTTGTCTTATTTGGAAAAATGTTTATTCACGTCCTCTGCCCATCTTTTTAATTAGGTTGTTTGTGTTTTTTGATATTGAGTTGTCTGAGTTCTTTATATGTTTTGAATATCAACCCCTTATTGGATATATCATTTATAAATATCTTTTCCCATTCAGTAGATTGCCTTTTTATTTTATTAGTGGTTTTCTTTACTGTGCAAAAGCTTTTTAGTTTGATATAGTCTCATTTGTTTCTTTTTGCTTTTGTTGCCCTTGCCTGAGGGGACATATCTAAAAAAATATTGCTAAGATTGATGTCAGAGAGGTTACTGCTTACATTTTCTTCTAGAAGTTTTATGGTTTTAGGACTTATATTTAAGTCTTTAATTCATTTTGAGTTTATTTTTGTACATAAACTGTATGAAATACAGTTTATGAAATTTGTATGAAATGAAAGTGGTGTGTGTAAGTGGTCCAAATTCATTCTTTTGCATGTAGCTGTCCAGTTTTCCTAATACCAGTTATTGAAGAGGCAGCCTTTTCCCCATTGTATATTCTTGCCTCCTCTGTCTGTCATAGATTAATTAATCATATGAGCGTGGGTTTATTTCTGGACACTCTCTACTCTTCCATTCATTTATCTGTCTGTTTTTGTACCAGTTACACATGGTTTTGATTACTGTAATCTTATTGTATAATTTCAAGCCTGGAAGAATAATACTTCCACCTTTGTTCTTTGTTTTCAAGAGAAAACCATAATTCAAATAGACATGTACTCCAACATTCATTGCAGCACTATTTACAAGAGCCAGGACATGGAAACAACCTAAATGTCCATTGACAGGTGAATAGATAAAGAAAATGTGGTACATATATACAGTGGAATATTACTCACCCATAAAAAGAAATGAAATTGGGTCATTTGTAGAGATGTAGAGGGACCTAGAGTCTGTCATACAGAGTGAAGTAAGTCAGAAAGAGAAAAACAAATGTATATTAATGTATATACGTAGAATCTAGAAAAATGGTACAGATGAACGTATTTGCAGGGCAGGAACAGAGATGCAGACGTACAGAATGGACATGTGGACACAGGGTGGGAAGGGGAGGGTGGGATGAATTGGGAGATTAGGATTGACATAAATACAGTACCATGTGTAAAATAAATAGCTAGTGGGAACTTGCTGTATAGCACAGGGAGATCAGCTTGGTGCTGTGTGATGACCTAGATGGGTGGGATGGGTGGGGAGTGGGAGGGAGGTCCAAGAGGGAGGAGATATATTTATACATATAGCTGATTCACTTAGTTGTACAGCAGAAACTAACAAAACATTGTAAAGCAACTATGGTCCAATTAAAAAAAAAAGAATTCTTTGGCTATTTGGGGTCTTTTTTGGTTCCATTCAAATTTTAGGATTATTTGTTATAGTTCTATGAAAAATTCCATTGGTATCTTGATAGAGATTGTATTAAATCTGTAGATTGCTTTGGGTAGTATGGACATCTTAATATTAATTCTTCCAATCCATGATCATGGTCTATCTTTCCATTTATTTGTGTCATTTTCAGTTTCTTTCCACAAGGTCTTATAGCCTTTAGAGTACAGGTTTGAGAACTGTACTCCTTTTTAAATTCTTAGGTATTTTTTTTTTGATGCAATAGTGAATGAGATTGTTTCCTTCATTTCTGTTTTACATAGTTTGTATCAGTGTACAGAAATGCCAGACATTTCTATGTATCAATTTTAAATCTTGCAACTTTACTGAATTCAGTTATTGTTCTACTAGTTTGCTTGGTAAAGTCTTGGGGTTCTCTATATATAGTATCATGTCATCTTCAAATAGTGACAATTTTATATTTTCCTTTCCAATTTGGATGCTTTTAATTTCTTTTTCTTATTTGATTGCTATGTTTAGGACATCCAGTACTATGTTGAATAAAAGTGGCAAGAGTGGGCATGCTTGTCTTTTTCCTAATCTTAGGGAAAAGCTTTCAACTTTTCACCATTGAGTATCATGTTAGCTGTGGGTTTGTTTTATATGGTCTTTATTAATTTGGGATATGTTTCCTCTATACCCACTTTGTTGAGAGTTTTTATCATAAAGGGATGTTGAATTTTGTCAGATGCTCTTTTTGCATCTATTGACATGATCATATGATTTTTAGCCTTTGTTTTGTTAATATGGTATATCACATTGATTGATTTACAGATGTTAAACCATCCTTGCATCCCTGGAATGAATCCTGTTTGATCATGGTATATGATACTTTTAATGTATTGTTGAATTCACTTTGCTAAAATTTTGTTGAGGATTTTGCATCTACGTTCACTAGTGCTTATTGGCCTGTAATTTTCTCTTTTTGTAGTATTTTTGTCTGGTTTTGGTATCACGGCTATGCTGGCCTTATAAAGTGAATTTAGAAGTGTTCCTTCCTCTTTAATTTTTTGGAATAATTTGAGAATAATAGGTGTTTACTCTTCTTTAAATGTTTGGTAGAATTAACCTGTATAGCCGTCTGGTTCTGAACTTCTTTGTGTGGGGGGGGGGCAGGTTTTTGATTACTGATTCAATTTTGTTACTAGTGATCAGTCTATTCAGAATTTCTATTTCATCATGATTCAGTCTTAGAGGATGTATTTCTAAGAATTTATCCATTTTGTCTCTGTTGTCCATTTTATTAGTGTATAATTTGTCATAGTAATCTCTTAAGATCATTTGTATTTCTGTGGTGTCAGTTGTAATTTCTCTTTTCTGATTTATTTATTTGGGCTCTCTTTTTTCTTGATGACTCTGCCTAATTGTTTGTCGATTTTTTTTATCTTTTCAAAAAACCAACTCTTAGCTTCATTGATCTTTACTACTGTTTAATTTTTTAGACTCTTTTATGTTTTTCTGCTCTGCTTTTTAATTTCCTTCCTTCTAATAACTTTGGACTTTGCTTGTTCTTTAAATGTACATTTAGGTAGTTTGAGATTTTTCTTGTTTCTTGAGGTATAGGCCTGTTTCTCTATGAACTTTCCTCTTAGGACTGCTTTTACTTTGTCCCATAGATTCTGGACAGTGTGTTTCTATTTTCATTTGTCTCAAGATAGTTTTTGATTTCCTCTTTTATTTGCTCATTGACTCATTGGTTATAATAAATGAGCAAGTTGTTTAGTATCCACATGTTTGTGTTTTTTTCTTGTGTTTGATTTCTAGTTTCATACTGTTCTGGTCAAAAGAATGTTTGACACTATTTTAATCTTCTTATATTTATTGAGATTTATCTTGTGGCCTAATATGTGATCTATCTTGGAGAATGTTCAACATGCACTTGAAAAGTAAATCAATTCAGCTGTTTGGGGATGATATGTTCTAAAAATATCTATTAAGTCCATTTGGTTTAATGTGTCGTTTAATGCCAGTGTTGTCTTATTGATTTTCTGTCTGGATGATCTATTCACTGATGTAAGTGGGGTATTAAAGTCCCCTACTATTATTATATTGCTGTCTATGTCTCTTTTTTTTTTTTTTTGCGGTACGCGGGCCTCTCACCGTTGCGGCCTCTCCCGTTGCGGAGCACAGGCTCCAGACGCACAGGCTCAGCAGCCATGGCTCACGGGCCCAGCCATTCCGCGGCACGTGGGATCCTTCCAGACTGGGGCATGAACCCGTGTCCCCTGCATCGGCAGGCGGACCCCCAACCACTGCGCCACCAGGGAAGCCCTATGTCTCTTTTTGATTCTGTTAATATTTGCTTTATATATTTATATGCCCCTCTGTTGGGTGCATAAAAATTTTTAAATGTCATATTTTTGGATTAACCCCTTTATCATTATATAATGTCCTTCCTTGTCTTTTTTATAGTCTTTGTTTTAAAGGCTATTTCATCTGATATGAGTGTTGCTACCCCAGCTTTCTTTTATAGTCCATTTGAATGGAGTAACTTTTTTTCCATCCTTTTACGTTCAGCCTATTTGTGTCTTTAGATCTGAAGTGAGTCTCTTGTAGGCAGCATATACATTAGTTTTGTTTTCCTTTATCCATTTAGCTACCTTAAGTTTCTGATTGGAACATTTAGTCCACTTATGTTTAAAATGATAAGTGATAGGTATGTACTTACTGCCATTTTGTCACTTGTTTTCTGATTGTTTTTATAGTTCTTCTTTGTTCTTTTCTTCTTCTTTTAGTATCTTCACTTGTGGTTTGAAGGATTCCTTTAGTTTTGTGTTTGGATTTCTTTCTCTTTACTTTTTTGTGTATCCATTATAGTTTTTTTGGTTTGTGGTTACCATGAGGTTCATATATATGGACCTGTATATATAGCCATCTAATATTTTAAGGTGACAGTCACTGAAATTTGAAGGCATTCTAAAAACAATGCATTTTTACTCTGTCCCATGCTTTATGTTTTGATGCCATATTTTACATCTTTTTATTTTGTGTATTCCTTAAATACATGCTGTAGTTATAGTTGATTGTATAACTTTTGTCTTTTAACCTGCATACGAGCTTTTTAAGTAGCTAATCCACTGGTTTTACTATATATTTACCTTTACCAGTGATATTTTTTTCCTTTCGTATATTTTCTTATTTCCACTTGTGGGCTCTTTTCTTTCCCTCCCTCCTTTCTTTCTCTCTCTCTCTCTTTTCTTTCTTTCAAGGTTTTTTTAGAAAATACATTTGAAGTTCCATTAAATAACCATTTAAAGGCTACAAATGTACAAAAATTATTCTCATCATACCCAAAAATACAGTAAACTTTTATTTTATTTTATTTTATTTTTGCGGTATGCAGGCCTCTCGCTGTCATGGCCTCTCCCGTTGCAGAGCACAGGCTCCGGACGCACAGGCTCAGCAGCCATGGCTCACGGGTCCAGCTGCTCCATGGCACGTGGGATCTTCCCAGACCAGGGCACAAACCCATGTCCCCTGCATTGGCAGGCGGACTCTCAACCACTGTACCACCAGGGAAGCCCAATACAGTAAACTTTTAATTATATGTTATGATCAGGAAGTTCCAATGAACCCCCCTTTTAAAATGGATGTGATATAGTATAATTTATTTTTTAATTTTCTAAGACTTTTTTCTGTTCTTTTTCTCATACCAGTTGGAATCTGTAGTTTTTTTGGGTAGTATAGTCATTTTTACAATATTGATTCTTCCAATCCAAGAACATGATGTATCTTTCCATCTGTTTGTGTCATCTTTGGTTTCTTTCATCAGCATCTTATAGTTTTCAGAGTACAGGTGTTTTGTCTCTTTAGGTAGGTTTATTCCTAGGTATTTTATTCTTTTTGATGCAATGGAAAATGGGATTGTTTCCTTGATTTCTCTTTCTCATCTTTCATTGGTAGTGTATAGGAATGCAAGAGAGTTCTGTGTATTAATTTTGTATTCTACAATTTTACTAAGTTCATTGATGAGCTCTAGTAGTTTTCTGGTAACATCTTTAAGATTTTCTATGCACAGTATCATGTCATCTGCAAACAGTGACAGTTTTACTTCTTTTCCAATTTGCATTCCTTTTATTTCTTTTTCTTCTCTGATTGTTATGGCTAGGACTTCCAAAACTATGTTGAATAAGAGTGGCAAGAGTGGACATCCTTGTCTTGTTCCTGGTCTTTGAGGAATGCTTTCAGTTTTTCACCATTGAGAATAATATTTGCTGTGTGTTTGTCATATATGGCCTTTATTATACTGAGGTGGGTTCCTTCTATGCCCACTTTCTGGAGAGTTTTTTTCATAAATGGGTGTTGAATTTTCTCAAAAGTGTTTTCTGCATCTATTGAGATGATCATATGGTTTTTTTTCATCAATTTGTTGATGTGGTGTATCACACTGATTGATTTGCAAATACTGAAAAGTCCTTGCACCCCTGGGATAAATCCCACTTGATCATGGTATATGATCCTTTTAATGTGTTGTTGGATTCAGTTTGCTAGTATTTTGTTGTTGATTTTTGCATCTATGTTCACCAGTGATATTGGCCTGTATTGTCTTTTTTTGTGTGTGATATCTTCGTTTGGTTTTTGTATCAGGGTGAAGGTTGCCTCGTAGATTGAGCTTGGAAGTGTTCCTTTCTTTGCAGTTTTTTGGAAGACTTTGAGAAAGTAGGTGTTAAATCTTCTCTAAATGTTTGATAGAATTCACCTGTGAAGCCATCTGGTCCTCAACTTTTGTTCCTTGGGAGTTTTAAAATTACAGTTTCAATTTCATTACTTGTGATTCATCTGTTCATATTTTTTATTTCTTCCACATTCAGAGTTGGAAGTTATACCTTTTCTAAGTATTTGTCCATTTCTTCTAGATCGTCTATTTTATTAGTATATTGTTGCTTGTAGTAGTCCCTTATGATCCTTTGTATTGGGTTGGCCAAAAGTTTGTTTGGGTTTTTCCATAAGATGGTATGGAAAAACCTGAACGAACTTTTTGGCCAACCTAATATTTCAGTGGTGTCCAGTGTAACTTCTTATTTTTCATTTCTACTTTTATTGATTTGAGTCCTCTCCCTTTTGTTCTTGATGAGTCTGGCTAATGGTTTATTTATTTTGTTTATCTTCTCAAAGAACCAGCTTTTAGTTTCATTGATCTTTGCTATTGCTTTCATCTCTGTTTCATTTATTTCTGTGCTGATCCTTATGATTCCTTTCCTTCTACTAACTTTGGGTTTTGTTGGTTCTTCTTCCTCTAGTTGCTTTAGGTGTAACGTTAGTTGCTTATTTGAGATTCTTCTGTTGCTTGATGTAAGAGCATATTGCTATATACTTCCCTCTTAGAAAAGCTTTCATTGCATCCCATACGTTTTGGATTGTCGTGTTTTCATTGTCCTTAGTCTCTAGGTATTTTTTGATTTCCTCTTTGATGTCTTCAGTGGTCTCTTGGTTATTTAGTAGCATATTGTTTAGTCCCCATGTGTTTGAGTTTTTTTCAGTTTTTTCCTGTAACTGATTTCTAATCTCATAGCGTTGTGGTCAGAAAAGATGCTTGATATGATTTCAGTTTTCTTAAATTTATCAGGGCTTTATTTGTGACCCAAGATATGATCTATCCTGGAGAATGTTCCATGAGCACTTGAGAAGAAACTGTATTCTGCTTTCAGATGATATGTCCTATAAATACCAATTAACTCTATCTGGTTTAATGTATCATTTAAGGCTTGTTTTTCCTTATTAATTTTCTGTCTGGATGATCTGTCCATTGATTTAAGTGGGGTGTTAAAGTCCCCCACTCTTATTGTGTTGCTTTCAATTCCCCCTTTTATGGTTTTTAGCATTTGCTTTATAATTTGAGGTGCTCCTATGTTGGGTGCATATATATTTACAATTGTTATATCTTCTTCTTGCATTGATCTCTTGATCATTATGTGGTATCCATCTTTGTCTCTTGTAACGGTCTTTATTTTAAAGTCTATTTTGTCTGATATGAGTATTGCTACTACAGCTTTCTTCTGATTTTCATTTGCATGAAATATTTTTTCTATCCCCTCACTTTCAGTCTGTATGTGTCCCTAGGTTTGAAGTGGGTCTCTTGTAGACAGCATACATACAGGTCTTGTTTTTGTATCCATTCAGCCAGTGTATGTCTTTTGGTTAGAGCATTTAGTCCATTTACATTTAAGGTAATTATGGATATGTATGTTCCTATTGCCATTTTCTTAATTGTTTTGGGTTTGTTTTTGTAGGTCTTTTTTCTTCCCTTCCTCTTTTGTTCTTTTCTCTTGTTGTTTGATGACCATCCTTAGTGTTGTGTTTGGGTTGCTTTTTCTTTTTTGTGTGTGTATCTATTGTAGTTTTTTGGTTTGCATTTCCCATGAGGTTTTGATAAAGCAGTCTATATGTATATACAAGGTTGTTTTAAGTTGCTTGTCTCTTAATTTCAAATGCAGTTCCCTTTTCCTGCATTTGTACTCTTCTCACTGTTGCTGGTTTTGATATCATGTTTGTGTATGGATGATTTCCTGCTTTTACTGTATGTTTGCCTTTACCAGTGAGCTTTCCCATTTGTGATTTTCTTGTTTCTAATTGTGACCTTTTTTTTTTTTCCTTTGCCTAGCATTTGTTGTAAAGCTGGTTTGGTGATCCTGAATTCTTTTAGCTTTTGATTATCTGTAAAGCTTTTGATTTCTCTGTCAAATCTAAATGAGAGCCTTGCCTGGTAGAGTATTCTTGGTTGTAGGTTTTTCCCTTTCATCACTTTAAATATATCATGCCAGACCCCTTTGCCTTGCAGTTTCTGCTGAAAAATCAGCTGTTAACCTTATGGGGATTCCCTTGTATGTTATTTGTTCTTTTCCCTTGCTGCTTTTAATATTTTTTCTTTGTATTTAAATTTGTTAGTCTGACTAATATGTGTTTCGATGTGTTCCTCCTTGGGTTTATCCTGTATGGGACTCTGTGCACTTCCTGGACTTGGGTGACTATTTCCTTTTCCATGTTAGGGAAGTTTTCAACTATAATTTCTTCAAGTATATTTCTCAGGCCCTTCCTCTTTTTCTTCTTCATCTGCGACCCCTATAATTTGAATGTTGGTACACTAAATGTTGTCCCAGAGGTCTCTGAGACTGTCCTCATTTCTTTTCATCTTTTTTCTTTATTCTGTTCCACCACAGTGATTTCCACCATTCTGTCTTCCAGCTTACTTATCTGTTCTTCTGTCTCAGTTATTTTGCTATTAATTCCTTCTACTGTATTTTTCACTTCAGTTATTGTATTGTTCATGTCTGTTTGTTTGTTCTGTAATTCTTCTAGGTCTTTGTTAAACGTTTCTTTTATCTTCTTGATCTGCACCTCCATTCTTTTTCCAAGATCTTGGATCATCTTTACTATCATTACTCTGAATTCTGTTTCAGGTAGATTGCCTTTCTCCTCCTCATTTAGTTGTTCTTGTAGGTTTTTATCTTACTCCTTCATCTGTAACATATTCTTTTGTCGTCTCATTTTGTCTAACTTACTGGGTCTGTGGTCTCCTTTCCACAGACTGCAGGATTGTAGTTCATCTTGCTTCTGGTGTCTGCCCCCTGGTGGGTGAGTTTGGTCCAGAGGCTTGTGCCTTTATCCCCTAGATAGACAGTTTGACTGGTGTTGTGGTGACCTGAGCCTGCCCTGGATATTGAGTGGGGCCTCCCCTTTGTTCTGTGGTTGTCACTTCCCTGTCAGCAGTGGGCTCTGCTCCCTAGTTGTTGGAGTAGAGGCCCCCAGATCTGTTTCTTAGCTGTGATTCTGATCTCTGGTGTGAGGTAGGTGACATTGGAGCACTCCCACTGGGAGAGAAGCCACTGAGTATTCCTCCTCTGGAGCTGTTCACCTGTGAATGTGCTCTGTTGTGTCCCCTTGTGCCCACTGTGCGGGCTCACAAAATACCCTGTTGTTGGCACTGCTCTCAATCCCACCTTAACTGTGGTTATGCTGGCAATTGGCCCTGGTGACTCTTAGGTGTTGTTTTCACCAGGCCATCAGCACAGATCCACTGAGCTCAGGTCCCAGGACTGAAGTAGTTGTGCACGTGGACCTGCTGTGGGAGCTATGGAGGCAGCTCAGACTCTGGCCTGGCCCAACCCCCATGTGTACTTGCCCAAAAGCTCACAGCTGCTAAAGCCAGACCTGTCCCAGCTGCAGGAGCACTTGTCCTTTTAGATGTTTCACAGGTGCTTAATTTAGGAAGTCATCAATGGAGGTGAAACTCTGTAGTTCATGCAGCTTCAAGGAGAGATTTCAGCTCTTCTTCCTTAGTCACACAGCCCCTGGAGCTCAGCAGTAGTTTCAGCCCCACCTCTGCATGTGTTCTTCTCACCAGTCTGCTCTAGAGGATGCCAGAGCACACGAGCTCGTCAGGCAGGAAAGAGCCAAGGCAGTGATCTGGGTGAGCAGGCTGCCCAGGTGGGAGGGTGCTAGCAATTGGAACATGTGAGCCTGTAAGGTGGCAATTTGGGCAAGCATGCTTCCCAGGTAGGGTGGGAGGGAGGACAGAGGAGGCAATGGCTGGAGTGTGTGAGCCCACTCTGGTGGGAGCCCTCCCTAGTGCTCGTGGAGGCAGGGACTGGCTCATGAGGAGAGAGGCTTCAATGGTGGCCCTGCCCTTTGCACATCAGTTGACAATGGCGCTTTGCTTCTGTGGTGGTCCAGGCTTTCTCAATGAGCATTCCCGGTTGCAGAGCCCCTCACTCCCACCCCCTCAGATCCTCTCCTCACAGCCAATAGCAGTCTCATTTCCCAGTCTGCTCTCCAACCCCATGTTCCAGCCCCCAGCCCCCATGCGCACTGGTGTACACATGTCTCAGGCTGGGGCATGCACAGCTGTGGCACGGACCGTCTGTGTAGGTATTATTCTGTTCTGCCTGCCACAGACTGGCTGCTGTCTCTCTTCTGAGCCCCCGACACTCCCCTTCTGTCTCAGCTGATCTCCCCACTGGTAAGGGGATTTCCCAGATGTGGGAACCTCTCCTCACCTTCAGCTCCCCACCAGGGATGCAGGCCCCATCCTGCTTCCTCTCCTCTTCTTTTTCCCTTCGTCTTTCTTTCATCCTACCTGGTTACATGGGGATCTTTCTTGTTCTTTTAGGTGTCTGAGGTCCTCTGCTAGTGTTCAGTAGGTGCTCTGTGAGAATTGTTCCATTTGTAGATGTATTCTTGGTGTGTTTGTGGGGAGAGATGAACTCCATGTCCTCTTACTTCTCCGCCATCTTGGAAAGTCCTCCTTTAAGTTTTGATTGTCTGGGAAACTCTTCATCTTTCCTTCAATTCTGAATGATAACCTTGATGGATACAGTACACTATTTGGTATTTTGGGGGGGGGGGTTGTTCCTTACAACACTTTAAATATATCCTGCTACTCCCTTCTTGCCTGTAAAATTTCTGCTGAAAAAAAGTCAGCTGACGATCTTATGGGGTTTCCCTTGTATGTGATGAGTTGCCTTCTGTTCCTGCCTTTAAGATTATAATTAAAATGGCAAAAGTTAAAGATAATGTCTTGTGTGAATCTCTTTGGGTGCATCTTGTTTGGCATTTTTTCTGTGTTTTCTGTACCTGGATGTTTCTTGTTTTGAGTAGAATTTTGTATTCACTCAATATGGCAACATTCTTTTTCTCATACTCATTTTTTGATTAATAATTTAAAACACACGTGCACACCTATACAAATGGAAAACTGTTACTTAATATAAACCAATTGGTAGACCAAATTGTTCAAAACATGAAATCCAAAGTGAATAAATAGTAAGTGGTATCCTTGGAAGTAAAAAATTAGAAACACAGACACAGACAACATAATGCAGACTCTGAATTTATGCCTAATCAGATAATAGGTAGAAGGAGCGAATTCCTCAATAAACATTCATTAAGCAACACTATTTATGCATCAAGCACTGTTTTTGGTGCCCATGATACATCAGTGAGCAGAACAGAAGCATATCCCTTATTACTGGAGCTTATTTTCTAGTAAGAATGAGACCTTTATACAGTACTGCAAAGAGGCAATTTATTGGATTGTGCTAGATTGTGGAGTTAAGAAATATTGATGATCTGTAGAGAAGGAGGAAGTATGTCAATGATATTAAAAATGCCTATAGAAATCAGAACACAATAGAAATTTCTGGGTAGATGTCATAGACACACTGCTTCTTTTAGTAATTTTCTGTAAAGTCTGTCTCCTTTTTTCTCTAACAATTTCTATTTCTTGATATGAAAATTTCTATTTCTTGATATGAAAATTATTTGAAAGGTAGGGTACTTCTCATTTCCAGAGAATTATATCATTCCTCTGGTGACTGAGGTTATTTTGTGGGTGGACTATTTTATGCCTCTTCTGTTCCACCTAAGTGTGATTGTACTATGTGCTGTGTGGTATTTATTGATTAGTTGTACTGTGAAAGGAACAGGAAATGTTACATATTGATGACCTGCGTGAGGGTTTAGTCTTGTTAAGCTACAAGCACTTGTTTCTTTTAGGACAAAATATGAAGTAAACCTTCTGAACATTTTATCTCTGGCATCTGCTCCTTTCAAAGAAAAAAAGCCATAATCTGTAGGCAATTTATGCCTCTTTCAAAAAACCACTATAACATCCAAACTCCCATAGCATTTGGCATCTGGCTCCATTTTATTTTGTTTGGAAGAATAACAATATTTTAAAATAAAATTTTACTCAGTGAAATGCTTATGGAGATGCTAGAGTGATTGTTAGAAAATGGTCACAAGAGTTATATACTTAAGAAAAAGAGGGGAGGTGGTATAATGAAAGATTATCTTGATAATTCTAACTGTAGAAACATTCATGCTTTTTGTAGAAAAATTTGACCAGAATGATTCAGATCACATGTCTGCATGAAAAAACTTACTAGGCTATTATTGAAATATTCTCATTTGTTATCTCCATAGGCACAACTTAAAGCACATATAGCTAATTGCATGTATATGGTATTCATGTTTAATCGCCCTGGTAGTTCATTATGAATGAATGTTTGAAACGATTTTTTGTTTTTAGAATTTCCCCTTGAAAACCATAAAATAATGAAGAAAATACATTAAAAATATTATACATCATTTGTATTAATAGTGAATTTGGACATGATCACAAATGGACTCAAACTATTTAGGGAGGTCTCTGATTTGCCATTCTGTATAAGTGTATATGTAGTTAATTTCAAGACATGCAAAGTTAAGGCAATAGTGTTGTTACATTTATGTGTTTATATGCTAAGTGTTGAGTTCAGAAGACAGTGGCATAATCAGAAATTTGCCAGTGCAGTTCCTCAAGGTCACATTCTTAGGGTCTACAAATCTAGGTGGGCAGGTTTTAGTCAATTTTCCTGGCAGTTGTAGATAGGCACAAAATAGATGCATTGAAGGCAGTATTGATTCTGATGTCTGTTGCTGCATGTATACTCCAGGAAAGTCTGTCCTTCTTTTCTTTCTTTTCCTTAGAGGATAATTTCTCTCCCTCTTTAGAGGCTCCTCTCTCAGCATTGACTCTTGCAAGAAAGGCCACCTCTCATGATGAATTCCTGCCACTGCCTATACTGTGATTTGAGTAGCAATTTCTATCATTAGCAAAGAAAAATGCAATAAGAAAACAAGTCTAATCTTTATAGGGCACCCTGCTACATTTAATACTGCCATTTATTTCACATTGGAGACGTCTAATTAAATGGATGTAAAGAGATAAGAGACAGATTGAATTAAGGAGATCAATGCTCTCTGTGTGCTTTTTGGTTTCATCTTTGGCAGCCTTTCCTGGATTTTACTAGAATGTTCCTCCTTCATTATATGATGTATTTTTGTGATGGAGATACAATAGATAGCATTGGTCTTTAATGAAAAAGGGATAACTTAATGTCTAGGGGTCTTGAGACAAAAGTAGTTTGGTTTAGTGGGAATAATATCTAAGAAGTCCTGGGAGGAATGTGGCAGTGAAAAGCAAATACTGATTTGGAGAGTACACAATTCAGGAAGAGGGAAGGAGCAGAGATGAGGATGTCCTAGAGCACGGGAAGAAGACAGTAGTCAACTACTCCCTCCAGAACTGAGAATCAGGAGGAACTAAAGAAACCAGAGAGGAATGGTGATAGCTGACTCAGAAATACACCAGATTACTCTAATGCTCTTGATCTCCCTAGTATCTTTCTTCTTCTCCCTTTTCCTTCCTCTGTATCTTTCAGCCATCTTTCATAGAACCTCCCTCTGGTATTTATTGGGCAATTCCTTGTTGCTAGACTTTGGGCTAAGTGCTGGGGTAATAAGGTGACACTGACCTTGAGGAGTTAATTGATACCTATGATAAAAGTATGAGAAAATAAGTACAGTTTGCTTGAGGGGCATGTAGAAAGGGCCACACCTCAGGATTAGGAATCAGTTAAACTCTTCTTAGATGGAGGGGGAGAACATGATGGTTTTAGGGGTCTGTAAGGGAGTCAAGAAAGTCAGTGTGACTAGAACCCAGAGTACTTGGTTTTGTGTGGCCGGGGAAGTAGTGTAACAGAGGAGTGTATTACAAGGCACAGGGTAGAGAAAGTTTGAGAGACAATCAGGGGCTGATCATAAAGCTCTTTTTAAAAATATAATAATTTGGACATTATCCTGAGGACAGTGGGGACTTGTTGAAGGATTTTAATCAAGCAGTGACATGATTAGATTTGGAGTTTCAAAAGATCACTTTGGCTGCCATGTAGAGAGAGG
The DNA here is from genome assembly GCF_005190385.1 of Monodon monoceros. Lineage (NCBI taxonomy): Eukaryota > Metazoa > Chordata > Mammalia > Artiodactyla > Monodontidae > Monodon > Monodon monoceros. The sequence continues at coordinate 44,822,329 of NW_021703775.1, forward strand.
ATCAGGAGGAAATGAAATTTATCTATTATTCATTAAGGTATTAAAATTGGTCAGGGAGCATTTTCACAGACAAGACTTCTCTTCATTTACTCAAAAAATTTAAAGGCGAGATTTAAGCTCTTGTTTTGTGACTGAGAAAAACCATAGTGAAGACAAATAAAAATGGGAGAAAGAGCAACCCTGTTTATGCAAGAGTGGTGTTTACTTCTCAGTTTTGAGAATTATTTTTATAACAATTTTTCCCCATCAATCTCTAGGCACACACACCTTCTGTCACTAAAACAATTATCATTCTATCTGGATTTGTTCTAAAAATATAAATCAAGGGAAATCAACATTGTCCTTCCCTCATTGTCTTATCTGAAATGAAAATGGATCCATATAAAAAGCTTGTCATAGTGATTTGCCATGGCTTGACCAATATCTCCCATTTTAGGGTCATCCTTGGTTAATGAAGACCAGACACATTTCAGCCTGTCTGACACTAAGCTCTGAGGTGTAGCTCAGGGGCCCCCAGCTGATAGTTATCATTCACTGTATTTGCGTTGTGAGATGCTCTGGTTTCCATCACAGGGCCATTATTTCCTGCTTCAAGGTCTTTATGAACAGTATAGTGGTAAGAGCAACTTCAAGGGACTGATATTATGAGTTTGTAGGTTGGAGCTTTTCTCTTTCCAAGACTAGTCACGGAGTCCGTGTTTGCTTCCTCAGGAGAATTGTTATAGCGCAGAATTATCACACAATTGAACACAGCTGGCACTCTGGCCTCAAGAGAAACCAGAAAAAGATTGGGGAGGATAAATGGCAGGTAGGTTAAACATAGGCTAAGAAAGGGACCTGGAGAAGAGAGAATCTCATTATAAGTTTACGGATATTTTAAATCTCTGGAGGTTTCTATTCACATTCAGCCCAATTCTACTAAAATTGCAAAGTAGTATCATTTGATTATTAGTCTTCCTGTGATCACATTTAATATAGTTTTCTAAATGTTTTTCTAATTATTTATTACCTCTTTTCATCTTTGCATTTTCTTATGAGATGTATAGTATATTATTGTCAATTGGCAGCTGAAGAAAATGAAGTACAAAAATATTAACTAACTTATCCAATGTCATATAATTAATTAAAAACAGAGCAAGGAAAAGACTCCAGTTCGACTTCCTAATTCTAGCCTCTTTCCATTCAGTGGTAATCAAAACAGATTTGGATGTAATCATTAAGTTCTGCAAATAATTAAAAATAGAGTTACTTGGTCCATAATTTGGGGTTTGATTATTTGAATATCACTCCCCACCCCACCACCTTTTTGATGATGAAGCAAATATTTACAAAGATTAAGAAAATATTATAATAAGAAAAAATTTGATTTTGTGAGGAAATTTCTTATCAGCCTCCTATCTTTTTTTTTTTTTTTTTTTTTTTTTGTGGTACGCGGGCCTCTCACTGTTGTGGCCTCTCCCGTTGCGGAGCACAGGCTCCGGACGCACAGGCTCAGCAGCTCTGCGGCATGTGGGATCTTCCCGGACCGGGGCACAAACCCGTGTCCCCTGCATAGGCAGGCGGACTCTCAACCACTGCGCCACCAGGGAAGCCCCAGCCTCCTATCTTGAACAAGGTTTTGTTTGTTTTTTTCTTTCTCTGTCTAAACATAAGTTCCTTGTTGTATTCCTATTTATTTATTTATTTTAAGATGTGATGGTAGAAGATTGAAAGGAAAGGATATGGGAATATCAAAAACTCATTTGTTTAACTCAAATATGAGAGTATCAAATACGTTCAAAACATTGTAGTAAACTATGAAGGGGAGAAACAGAGTTAAGCTTAACAAAGAGTTTGCCTCAGTGGGTTTCATTGAGTTCCCACAGTGCTTACTGTAGAAGGCACTAGTGGGAGGATTTAAGGAAAAGAATATCAGACAAAATTCCCACATTAGAGAAGCTTTGCAACCTAATTAGAGAAATATACATACTTGAAACAGCTAAGTAACAGCATGAGGTAATATGTGATTAAGTGTAAAAACGGGTGATTCCTGGCCATGTTGTTTTTTTTTTTCTGAAAGTATCATAAAATTATTTCAAACCACAAAGCAAAAAAGGAATTAGATGGATACCTGAATATCTTTGCCCAAGGCAGGATATACAGTAAAATATCACAAGAGAATGCAAAACTGTTAGAAACCTTGTCAGCAGTTGACTTCAAACCTCATCTCTGCACCCCTCTGCCTACCATTTTCCTTCTTTGTATTTCTGTAGATCAAGATTTTCCTGCTTTATTGTGCACATGGCTAAAAATGCCTTCCTTGTTATTCTGAATTTTATGTGTGTTTTTTTGTTGTTGTTTAAGTAATCAAGCCAGAGTCATTAGCTATCTCTGAGTCCCAATTCTAGTTATTAGGACGGACAGAGATTCTGACTGGCTCATCTTGGCCACTACTTCCTGATTCAGTCAGCTGTGGCTGGGTTGGAGAGCCATATATACAAAATAAATGTTGGATCAAACATCTGGGGGACTAAGAAAGTTCTAAGAAAAAAAGTGTCATATCCTAGCAGAATATCTTAAACTGTGTTTATAAGAGAAACTAATTCAGAAGAAAAATTATGGGCTGAGATGCATTGCTAGAAGGCCTTGGGAACTGGTAGAACATAAAGAATCAGTAATATTTGTATTAGTGCAAGAGGATGGAGGAAGGAGTAATTCCAGTAGAGCAATTGAAATGGCATAAAAGTAGAGATAAGTCAGGTATGTTTGAGGAGCAATGGGTAGGTGGGTCTTCCTAGAGTCAAGGATTCATGTAGTACAGTTTTGAAAAATAACTCAATATCATTTATGTGGGAAATACATTAGAGGTGGGTTTCTAGTTTCCTTTTCAGGTTATAAATGTAGCTTTAGAGATTGTCAGCATTTGAATGGTAACTTTTCTAAACTCATGAGAAAAGATTAAATAATCCATGGATGTATATTTAAAATGAATAGGGAAGAGGATTAAGGCTAGAACCTTGAAAAACATCAACACTTTAGGGATGGAGAAAAGAAGGAAATCCTGAGGAAAAGCCTGGAAAGGAATGGCTACAGAGATAGAAGGAAATGCTGTCATAAAGGGCAAAGGAGAAGAGAATTTCAATTAGAAAGTAGTGAACAGATCAGTTGCAGGAAATTCAAATAAGATAAGGCCTGAAAAATGTTCATTGGATTTGACAATTGGAAGAAAAACAGGTGGATAAATGATGTTAAGTCTGTGGAGAAGACAAATATATGGGTCAATGTGTGAATGAGAGGGTATAGATGATGGAGGCATGAGGTCACCATCAAGAAGATCCTCTTTGAGGAGGTGATGAGTGGAGGGAAGGCAATGGGGAAGGAAGAGGGAGGCAAAGAACTAGGGAAAGGTTTGAAACTGGGGAGCACATTGACCAAGTCAATAAACTGAGGAGAAAAAATAATGAGGAAAAATTCACAGAACGATTTGTGAGAGTATGGAACATGGTTGAAATGTGTTTTGGAGAATGACAATATGCAGAAAGAGTCAAGGACTGAGTTGAGGTCATTAAATTTGAAAATAAAATTATAAAGGGATATTCTGAATTACATGGTTTCTCAATCACTTTTATTTACCTGATTGCATTAAATCTATCTAACCAGGCTGTGAGGTTGGCAGCCCAAATATTATTGAGCCACTATTCAGGAATGAGGAATTGGACATTACTTAATTAAAAAGCTTGCCTGGGGTTCCAAGGTATTAAGGCACAGGGACTCAAATCCAGCTTCTAAAACTCTAGTTCTGGTGCTCATTCAGCTTCACTGTGATTTCTAATACCTGTTTATCTGCAGCTATGTAGGATAACTACAGTTATCGTGAGATCAAAGAGCAGATGTCATGATTTTAGGTGCATAGTAAGGGAGTAGAAATAAGACATATAGACCTATGTTTTGAGAAATTTAAAAGTAAAGGGAAAGGAAATTTCAGAAGACAGTAGGGGTTTGGGTATTTTTTTTTATGGTTTTAAATTGATGTAGAAGCCTTGAGGTGCTTGTCCCATAAGGAGAAATACCAGAGGTGAAGGAGAGCCTGGGGATGAAGGAGAAAGAAATGGTCAAATGCAAAGTTCTGAGAAAGACAGCACAGGTGGAGGGGTCAGCTTTCAAAAGAGTAGCCACAGCTCCTCCTTGGTAAGCCATGGAGATTAAAGGATGGTGAAATGTGGGGACATTTTGAGACAAATTAGTCTACAAGTTCTAGGTTTCCTCCTTTGTCAACAGATAATATGCACGATAAAAAGGTTTTGTGAGAACACCATTAGAAACTCTGTATAACTGCTTAGAAAACAGTAAGAAATGAATTTTTGGTGGATATAAGTGTTATGTTGAAGGCTAATAGGCTAGACTCACCAAAAATTCCATCAACTCCCTCATGTTCCTCATACCCCTTGCAGTTAGCTGGGGTCATTCTGGTCATGGGCTATGAGCAGAAGTGATGCAAATTCCTTCTGGGTCAACATGTGAACAGTCAGTGATTCTCCCATTGTCTTTTCCTCTGCCCAGCAAGGAAATGTTCCATACAGTAGAGACACTGTCAGCCTGGAGGGAGTATAGCTTCCCCTTCTGCCTCTTCCTGACTAGCATTAGTCACGTGTCATGATGAAACAAATGTACTTTTCTTGTGCTGTGTCACTGATTTCAGGGTTAATTTGTTAAGTCCGCATAACCTAGCCTATCCTGACTACTGCTACTGCCACCAGGCTAATGGCAGTTTCCACAGCCTATTCATCTTGTTTCTAACAATACATGTTAAATTAGACCCTAGTTAGTTATAAAGTATTTTTATATTTAGCACTAGGAATCTTCTGTAAACTTAAATTTACTTGACTTTCTTTCAAAGAGATTCAGAAAGTACTGTTTCAGCATGGTCCATGGTGCCCCGTGCTGGGAGTTTAGAACACAAAGTTAATAATAATAACAATAGTGAGTATGTATCAAGCTGCCTTACTCCAGGTGTAGTGTGCTTCACAACAAAACTCACAATTAACTCCATTTTACAAATGAGGGAGCTGATCCCAGAGAGGTTACTCTACCAAAAACATAGAGCTAATGGGTGGTAAAACTAGAATTCTAAATTAGGCACTAGAATTCATACTTTCAATCACTCTATTTTCCCCTTACTCAGTGGTATCTACCCCAGTGAAGTTCAGAATCTCTGGAAAGAATTCTAAAATTCTAGGCCATGGATTGGGTGCATTAGAATTAGCTGAGGAACTTTTACAAAAATAGGTATTCATGAGCTCTTCCTAGACCCACAGAGTCAGAAGCTGTATGGTAAGGCTTTGCGTATTCTAATTGCCAATCAAGTTTGGAAACCACTAGGAGTCTAGGAGTAATATAGGCACTTAAGTACTTCTGATATGATGAGAGAAAAGATAGATTCCTTGAAAAGTCCAGTAGTACAGATATGAGGGCAATTAATTCTGCTTTTGTAACTATAATACAAGGTGAGTTTGTAGTTGAAGGAGGAGGGGTAATAGTTTGATAAAAAGATGGATAAAAGAAAATCCATGATATAAAATAAGTGAAAACAAAAAGGAATATTTAGTCCACTTAACCTGTAAATATTGGGGTTTCATAGGGCTTAATGGAAGTTCCCTTCTCTCCTTTCCTTATATTTTCTCCTAAGTGATCTTAATTATTGCTGTGGGTCTAAATACTATCTCTATATTAGTGACTTCCAAATTTACATCTTAAGCCCAAAGTCTCCCCTAAGATCAAGGATCTTATAGGAATTGGTTACTGTTCTCTTCCCACATATATTTCACAAGCTTCACAAACTTAATACATCTGAAACTCTTGATTTCTCTCCTAAACTAGTTCTTCAAAACTTTTGAATCTTAATAAATGACAGTGGTCCTATTACCTATTGTTGCATAACAAAGATCCCAGAACTTAGTGACTTAAAGCAATAATTTATTATTATTATTATATCCCAAGATTCTGTGCATCAGAAATTTGAGCAGGGCTCAGTGGGGATCACCCATCACTCCCTAGACATGCCATAATGTCTGGGGCCTCAGCTGAGATAACACTACTGGCTGGAAGTTGGAAGAGCTGGGGGCTGGATGGGCAGCTTTCCCTCCCCTTACCTCCCTGTCACTCCTGCCCCTGCTGGTATCTCCACTTGGCTGCCTGAGGCTTTCTCATAGTGTGACTGACTCACGGTAGTCAAACTTTCTACTTGAAAGCTCAGGGCACTAAAAGCAATTATCCCCAGAAACATGGGCAAAGCTTCTTCTAACCAAGACTCAGAAGTCCCAGAATGTCACTTCTGCTGTATTTCTGGGTCAGACAAGTTCAGCTCAGAGTCAAAAGGTGTGTGTAGTATGCTAGTGGTAGTGGTGGAGATTATAATCTCTCTTTCAATGAAGGGATTAGCAGAGAATTTGTAGCCAAATTTAATCTACCACAGACACCATCACATCAATTTCTCAAGCCTGAAATTTAGGATTAATCCTTAATTCCTTCTTTCTGTGACCTCCAGTAGGTCTTGCTGTTCTTACCTCCACAGCTTATCCCGAATCTATTTCTTCTGACACTACCATAGTCCAAATTGCCATCGTCTCTTGCTTGCAGATGCATCCTAACTATTTTCACAGTTGTCTTTCTTGCCTTCCTATAATGTATTCTCCACCTAGAAGTCAGGGTGTGATCCCATTACTTCTGATTAAACTACTCCATGGCTTTACATTGAGAATAAAATCCAAATTCCTTGACAAGACCTAAAGGCCCTTCCGGATCTATGCCCTGTTTAACTCTAAACTTATGTCAAACCATTTTACCCTAACTCATTACACTCAAGACACACTGCTCTTCACACAGTCCCTAGAGCAGTGGTTCTCAACTGGGGGAAATTTTGCCCCCTCATAAGGCATTTGGTAATGTCCTGAGATGTTTTTAGTTATCACAATGGGGAGTGGGGTTGCTATTGGTAGGCAGTGGGTAGGGGCCAGGATGCTGCTATGTATCCTCCCAGGTGCAGGAAGCCCCCACAAGAAAGGCTGATTCTGACAAAGGATGGGAGGTATTTCTGTTTATCAACCAAAGAGGTACTACACCGTACAACTCACTTGGTCCCAACAGCTTTAAAATATATGATTCTTTACACATTAAAAATGTCAGGAGTTTTCACTATATCAATTATTTGCATAAATTGAGACTTTGCTACAATTTTTATATCACATTCTTTCAAATTTGGATAATTCAAAATCATATAAAATGTATTGTGTGTTATTTCTAGTCTATCTAGTTTAGGAAGAATGAAGTAGCATTCTCTGTCTACTACTCTGTTTTTGGAGGTCTCCGGACCTGGCCCTCCTCCTCTTGTTAGTAATCAGCAACTCCCTGCAATTCTACAGCTTTCTCTGAGGCATGATGACCACTGTTGCTATGGAATCCGATGTGACATTAGGCTCCAAAGGTTGATGGTGCCTTTGTCCTTGGTGTTTAGGCTGGTGATCAACTCCCTTCTTCCCCACACTCCTTTCAGTACTTGCTAACATGAATTTAGACTCCAGTGTTGTCCCTGACCCTGAAATGCATCTATCAATAGACTCTGAGCAGTATGGAAACACACACTTTGGGCAACCTTAATATAGATTAAGTTATTCCAGCAAACATAGATTTGTGAATTCTTTCTGTCTTGTCCAACTCTGCCCCCACTACTTGTCCAGAAGAGAGTCTCTGCAAGGGAAAGTGATTTGTCACCTCTAGATAACACTAGGATAACACTTTTTTTGGCCCAGCCTGAAGAGGAAAACAGACACACACGTGCATTACATCCAGCACTGACTTTGTGTTGCATTTGGCCCATGGTGGGGTGGCGTGGGGTGAACCAACACAGGATGGCAAGGAATACCTATTTAATCATTTGCCAATTCTGCCTTTGGACATAAAAAATGCTATTTGAGGTCAGATTTCCTGAGAGTCTGATTGAGGTATCATTGGCAACTGTGAAATCTGAAGGTTCAACAGTAGCAGCCATACCAGGCAATATAGCTGATTCTTTTTGCTAAGCTTTCATTTCACTCTTAGTTAAGGAAAATTTTCAGGTACTATAACCTATAGAAAGTTATTGATACTTTAGACTGTACTCAAAACAGCTAAATGTAGAATAAAAATTTATTTTAAGCATCTGTGTAATACTTTGAAATACACACACAGGATTTTTTCCTGCTTGTTTTGCATAATTTCTGCACTCAGCAATATCATCAAAGAAAAAATGAGCTCTTTTCTTCCAGCTGTTATATGCCTGATTTGTTAAGTAAAATCCCTTAGTCTCATTAGACCAAGGAAGAAGACTATGACCTCTTGTGGAAGCTAGGTGAAGCATTTTATTGCAATAAGAATTATGTAGCCAAGTACATAGGAATATATGTAATAGCTTCCATGATTCCCTGATCATAGCAGCTAGAAGTGATTTCTCCCTGTTTTGACCTCCAGTATCATGCATCTGCTCTTGTCATAATTCTTTTAAATACTGCCATGTTTTATGATTATTTTATTTATTCAGTATATTTATTTAACATGTCAGCCATTTTTATGTGGCTAAGATTATGAATAAAATACAGTTCTTTCCCTTAAGCTACTCACAGCCTACTAAGAAATTGCATAAAAATAAATATATAATTACAATGTAATGTGAAAGAGTGCTAACAGAGGTTTGTGCATAGAGTTTTGAAAGCTCAGATGTATTGATAATATATCTTATTTTTCAAACTAATTTGTAAAAAATTTTCCCCTGTGTCCATTCCCGTAATAACTTGAATTTATTTGGAAGTTATTCAGTGTTTATTAATTTTGTTTCATTTTTGGCTTTGTTTTTGAATACTTCCCCATTGGGAGAGCACATCCTCTAGAATTCTTAACGTTCTATTTTTATTGAAGTATAAAATATACAGAAGGTACTCCACATCCACATCCTATATCTCAGTGAAATATCTAAAGTAAACATGGCCATGAAACCACACCCCAGGATGGTGTGCTGGAGATGGCTTGTACCAACTTGTGGGATCCAACTGTTAAATATTCAGGAATTTTGCCACTGGTTGTTCAAATGTTGGTAGCTTGAAATTGGGCAGCATGAGAATATTTAACTACTAGGAGCTTTGTTCCAGAAAACAAGTTGCTAAACTTGTTCTAAACATTTAACATCACTGATTAGTCACTGCTGATTAAGAAATACAGAATTACCAGCATCCCTGAAGCCACTCCTATGTCTACTTCCAATCATTAACTGTTCTATTTTAGGGGTAACCACCAACTTGATATCTAGCACTATAAGGTTAACTTACTACTTTACAAATGTTTAGCTTGAGGAAAGAAGAGATTCATGAGGGTGTGAAGCTTAAACGATTTGGGGCTCTCTTTAAATAAACAAATACATAATTATAAATAAAATAATAGGTACAGGGCCTTAGATGGAATCTGAGCAAGTTAAAGGACCTCCATATTATCTTCATGGTAAATCTAACTCTGCTGGTGTGTATATTTTCTTTCATTCTTCTATTTTTTTTTTTTTTGGTCTTGCTTCTATCATTTACTATTGTGTTTGAGAGATTCATCTATGCTGTTGCATGTGGCAGTCTGTACATTTCATTGTTTGAATTTACCACAATGTACTTATCCATTCTACTGTGGTTGTTTCTAGTTTGAGGCTCCTGCCAATACTCCTGCTACAAACACATGTACATGCCTTTTGGTGCACACGTGTTTCATTGTGTTGGACGTATATCTATGAGTGGCATTGTGACATAAGAGGGTATTCATGTGTTCAGCTTTAGTAGATACTGCCAAACAGTTTTTCCAACTGGTGGTAAAAGTGTATGGTCCCAACAGCAGTGTATGGGAGATCCAGTTCTACCTTTTTGCCAAAGCAGAGTATCGTGAGACTTAAAATTAGCCATTCTGTGCATTGCCCTGATGTCCAGTTAGCTTTAGAATATTTTTCTAACCAGTTTTGCTCCTTTGGATATTTTCTTTTGTGCAGTGTTTTGTGCATTAAAAATTGGGTTATCTATTTTTAACGTCTTCTAGCAGTTATTTTTATATTATGGATATGAATTCTTTGAGGGGTATATGCAATGCAAATCTTTTCTCTCATTTTCTAGTTTGGGTTTCACTCTTTTAAAGTTATCTTTCAATGAAGCTAAGTTCTTGATTTTGTAGAAATTTAATCATTTTAATAGCTAGCACATTTTGCACTCTGTTTATGAAATCTTTTCCTCCCCCAAAACATTAAGGATACTCTCCTGTGTTATTTTCTAAAAGCATTATTGTTTTACCTTTCATTTACTGAAAAATATCTATCACTATGATGGAGGATTTTTCTGTATTTCTTTTAGTTCTGTCACATTTTGCTTTATATAATTTGAATCTATTATTCATTGCAAAGAAATCCAGAATTATAATGTATTCCTGGTGGACTGATATTCCCTTCACCTTCAGCAATGCTTCTTGCCTCAGAGTCTATCCTTTTTGATATTTGTATGCTTACAATAGTTTCCTTTTATTTAGTATTCACATTGTAAACTTTCCCCTTTCTTTATTTTCAATCTATTTGCATCCTTATTTTTAAGGTGTGTCTATTATATCTACTGTTATTTTTATCCACTCTGACAAACTTTGTCATTTAATAGGAGTATTTAGTTCAGTTACATTAAATAGTTACTTATGTGTTTGGACTTAAATCTACTATCTTATGATTTGATTTATATTTCTCCAATGTGTTCTGTGTTACTTTTGCCATGGTCATTTTCTTATTTTATAGGTTATTGTAAATGTTTTACATTTTCCCGTATGGGCTTGTTAGTTCTACATTTGTTTACTATTTGTATTGGTTGCCCTAAATTTTACAACATGCATTTCTGACTTATTCTAAAAAAATAGTGTTTTTACCACTTCTCCTCCTACTCCTAATTAGGCTTTTGCTGTTTTTTGTCATATAATTTATTATACATATGTCTATATATCACAAGGCAACATTTTTATTATTTTACACAGTTAATGGCCATTTAAATTTAGCCACATATTATCCTTTCCATAATTCTCATTCCTTCCTGAACCGCCATAATTCTATCTAGGTTCATTATTCAGATATTGAAAGACCTTTAATATTTACTTTAGTGCATATCTTTTGTCTTAATTACTGTAGCTTTAGAGTAACTCTTGAAATCAGATTGTTTATGTCCTCCAAATTTGTTTTCTTCTTCAAAATTGTTTTGGCTCTTCTACATCTTTTGCATTTCTACATAAACTTAAGGTTATCTTGTCAATTTCTAGAAACATAACTCTTCATTTTATTCTTTGACTTTGCTATTAGTTCTAGTATCTTTTTTGAAAATTTCTTAATTTTCTTAAATACACATGATCATGTTGTCTATGAATAAAAGGAGTTTAACTTCTTAATTTCCAACCTGTATGACTTTTCTTTTCTTCCTCAGTTGCACTGGCTAGGACCTCTAAACCTATGTTGAATAGAAGTACTGAGAGTGGACAGAATAGTCTTGTTCCCAGACTTAGGGAGAAAGCATTGAGACTTTTCCCTTTAACAACTGATACTAGCTGTAGGTATTTTACAGATGACTTTTATGGGATTGAGGGTATTATTTTCTCTTCCTAGTCTTCTGAGGGTTTTTATAAATGGGTGTTGAATTTTTCAAAAAAATTCTTATGTATACTGTGTATTGGAGCAGTCATGCAGTTTTTCTCTTTATTGTGTTAATACGGAGGATTATATTGTTCAACTTTCATATATTAAACCAAACCTGTACTACTTGAATAAATCCCACTTGTTCATGATGTATTAGCCTTTTTATATATTGCTGGATTCAATTTGCTAACATTGTTAAAGAGTTTTGTATCTATGTTCATGAAGTATATTGGTCTGAAATTTCTTTTCTTGTAATAATATCCTTTTCTGATTTTGGTATCAGTAGCACTGGCCTCGTGGAATAAGTTGGGAAGGGCTTGTTTTTCCTCCATATTCTGAAACAGTTTGCATAGAATTAGTATTTTTTATTTCTAAGTGTATAATAGAATTCATCAATGAAGCCTCTGTCTCTGAAGGGTTTTATGTGTGTGTGTGTGTGTTTTGGGGGGAATTTTTATTTATGAATTTGGTTCTTTAGCTATATAGTTCTACTATGTCTCAAGTTCGTTTTGGTCATTTGTGCCTTTCAAAGTTGTCCACTTCATTTACATTTTTAAATTTATTGACATAAATTTTTCATAATATTGTCTTATTTTAATGTGTGTAGGATTGCTAGTGGTTTCCCCTCTTGCATTCTTCTTGATATTGGTAGATTTTGTATTCTCTCCTGGTTTTTTTTGTTGTTGTTGTTTTTCTTGATCAGTCTAGCTTGAGGTTATTACTCTTTTCTATCAACAAGTTTTTGGTATCTTTTTTTTCTCCAGTGTTTGTTTGTCTCTTTTCTTTTTCATTAATTTCTGCTCTTATTTTATTCCTTCTACTTACTTTGAGTTTAATTTTCTCTTCCTTTTCTAGCTTACAAAGTGGAAGTTTAGAAAACTGAGTTTAGATCTTTCCTCTTTTCTAATATAAGAATCTAAAGCTATAAACATCCTGTGAGTGCTATTTTAAATTCATCCTACAAATTTTGATTTGGTGTATTTTTATTTTCATTCAGTCCAAAATAACTTCTAATTATGTGTGAGATTTCTTTATTTACCCGTTTTTTTAGAAGTGTGTTGATTAATATCCATATACTAAGGGATATTCCAGCTATTTTTGTTACTGATTACTAATTCATTTGTTGTCAAAGAAAACACTTTGCATGATTATAATCCTTTTAAATTTATTGAAAATTTTTTATGGACCAGCACATGTCTATCTTGTAGAATGTTTCATGTGCGTTTGGAAGGAATATGTATTCTCTAGTTGTTGACTGGAGTGTATTAAAATGTCAATTAGATTCATACTTACTTTGTGCCTACTTGCTTTACAAATTACTGAAGGAGGATTTTGAAATTTCTAGCCTTTATTATGTATTTATTTGTATCTCCTTACATGTCAGTTTTTGTTTCTTGTATTTTGAAGCACTAATTTTAGGTGCATAGCCATTTAGGATTTGTATTTCTTCTTAAAGAAGTGAAGCTTTTAAATGTACAGTCAATTCTTATTATTCATGGTAGTTATGTTCTATAATGTCACTGTGAACACTGAATTAGTGAATACTGAAAGATCACTCCCAGAGAATATATATACACATATGTACATGTAGGACATAGATTATAATCTTAAATGCTAAAAAAAAAAAAACAACATGGCACGGTAGATTCTTCTTCCTTTCTTTTACAAAAGAAAAAATGAGGCTCAAAAACGTGAAGTGACTTGCCTGAGGCTGCCCCGCTGACATATGCCAGAGCTGGGATTTAAACCCTGTCTGTCTGGCCCCAGAGATGGATCTTCTTGCACTACATCTCACTGCCTTCTGCTGTCTCTTTACTCTGGCCATCACAATATGAGAACTGGAAAAAGTAGGCAGAGCATTGCTTTGTTCAACCTCAGCTGGGAATGTGTATGTCGGAAGGCCAAAATTCGCCCCCATTCCTCACAAGTCCACAAATGACCACGAAAGTATGGGGAATATTGATTTGGGGATGAAAAAAAAATTTTAGCCAGGAAGTGCATCCACAAATAATGAGGATCAACTGTACCTCATTTGATAAGTAGGAAGTTGATAATAAGTAATATCCTTATTCTGAAGTCTATTTCATCTGACATTAAAATAGGCACTTTTCTTGATTAATGTGTTTGCATGGTTTTCTTTTTCCATCCTTTTACCTGTAATTTTTATATCTGTATGTTTAGAGTGAGTTGCTTTTAGCTATAGTTGGGTCTTGAATTTTTATAAAGTCTGACAACTCTATCCTGTTAATGTTTTATCCATTTATATGTGATGTTATTACCATTATGATTTGAATCTACCATGTTTCTACTTGTTTCTTATTTGTCTTATCTGTATTCTTTTTCCCCACTTTTTTTTTTTGCATTAAGTGATTTTTTAGGATTACAGTGGATTCACTAGTTTCTTATTGCTGTACCTCTTTGTGTTGTTTCTTTAGTTTTTTTCTCTTGGGCAGAGGCTTTTTTTTTTTTTTTTTTTTTTTGCGGTAGGCGGGCCTCCCACTGCTGCGGCCCCTCCCGTTGTGGAGCACAGGCTCCGGACGCGCAGGGTCGGCGGCCACGGCCCACGGGCCCAGCCACTCCGCGGCATGCAGGACCCTCCCAGACCAGGGCACGAACGTGTGTCCCCTGCATCGGCAGGCGGACCCTCAACCACTGCACCACCAGGGAAGCCCGGGCAGAGGCTTTTGTAGGTCCTTGAGTTTCTTAAGGAATCTGTGAGGTCAAACTGTTTTCACAGTGATGCTAAGAGTTATTTGCATTTTTTTCTCTCTTGTATGGTGGGGTTTTCCAGAAGCTATATATCATGTCATGTTACAACAGATTAAAATTGCAGCAGATGTGAAAATCTAGTCATCTATTATTAGGCCAACATTAAAATAATTTGCAAAGTGTGAAGTAATGATACTTTTAAGCACGCTTTTGTTTTGTTAGACACAGTATTTTTCATTAAAATATGTACTATGTATGTTAACATATAATGAGTTTATCACTATTTTTAATATTTAAAAATTAATTTATAATATGATAAATACTGAGAGATAGAACTAATATAAATAAGCTCTTTAGAGTCCCAAATAATTTTAAGACTCTAAGTTTTTCTAAGATCAAAAAGTTGGAGAATTAGTGCTCTGGGTTTTATCATATGTATCTCTAATTTATCACAGTCTACCTGCAAATAATAATATACCACATTGCACATAGTATAAGAGCTTTGCAATAGTATACTTTCATTTTTCATCTTCTATTGTTTGTGTCATTGTTATTATACATTTTATTCCTACATATGTTATAAACTCCACAAAGCATTGTTAATGTTCTCTCTTTAAACCGTCTTTTACCTACATATTTACCATTTCCAGTAATCTTTATTTCTCTATAAAAATACAACTTTCTTTCAGGTGTCCTTTTCCTTCTACCTGAAGAATTTCCTTTAACATTTCCTGGAGTGTGGCCTGCTGTCAATGAATTCTTCCCAGACAGGGAGATGCTTGGAGTCATAAAGATCAGTTAGTTTTGATGAGTGACTGATATTAGGACAGATATAAAATATAGGAGAGAGATATTTTAGAATCAGAGTTGGCAAGATTTAGCAACTGATTGGATGGATTGGGGATGAAGTGTTACACGCTAAAACGCCTTTTAAACATCATAGTCAATGCAATAAGAATAAAAGAGTAAATATGGGGAAGGTTCATCCAAGAGTATTATTTGCAGATAATAATACTGTCTAACTGGAAAACCCAGAATCCACTGAAAAATCATTAAAATCACTACATTTAATAAAGAAATTAATGTGTATATAAAATTTATTTCTTGTATTTAAGATATCTATTAGAAAATATAATAGTAAACAACAGCAGCAACAAAAACCATAAAAATATCTGATCAAAATAGAACAAACATTTGAAATACCTGGCTAAGGAGCTACTAATAAGAAATGTAAAGAGCTGATAGAAAGAAAACTATAAAGAACTTGAATGAAAAAATTAATAACTAGAAAGATGCATCTTGAAATATGAGGCTTAATATGTCTTCTCTCTAATCTATAGATATAATTAATTCAAAATAAAAATTCAAGTAGATAAATTTGATTCTAAATGTTTATTTTGAATGAATGAGAATATGGTATAAACATTTTTTAAATGGGAAGGAATCCTGTCCTATCAAATATTAATATACATTATAAAGTCATTATAATGCTAGTACAGGAATGAATAGACAATTAGTAAAATAGAATAAAGGTCATGGCCACATTTAAGTATACATATCAAGATTTACTGTATAATGACTTTGAGCCAAATTAGTGGGGGAAATAGAGATTGACAGTATTAGACCAGAGCTGCTATTTGGCAAAAAAAAAATAAAATTAGATCTCTACTACATAATATATGTTAACATAAATTTCAGATGATAGGTTAAAGATTTGAATATAAAAGTAAAGCCATAAAATTACTAGAAGAAAAATACAAGTAGAAGACTGTGTGGTCTGGAGTTAGAAGGCTTTCTAACATAATAACAAATATGTAAACCTTAAGAAAATGACTTACTTTGGCTCATTTAAAATACATAACTAGTGGATGGAGACACAATGGCAGAGTAGAGGATATGATCTTACCACTTCTTATGAAAACACCAAAATCACAACTACCTGCTGAATAACCATCAAAAAAAAAATGCTAGAACCTACCAAAAACAGATACCTTCCATCCAAAGATAAACAAGAGGCCACAACAACATGTAAGGAGAGTGCAATCATAAAAATCAAATCCCACACCTGCAAGTTGGGTGACCCACAAGCTGGAAAATAATTATATTACAGAAGTTCTCCCAGAGGAGTGGAAGTTCTGAACCCCACATAAGTCTCCCCATCCTGGGGGGGTCTGGCATCAGGAGGAAGAGCCCCCAGAGAATCTGGCTTTGAAGGCCAATGAAGGTTGATCACAGGAATTCCACGGGACTGGGTGTAAGAGAAACGCCACTCTTAGAGGGGACACACAAAGTCTCGAGCACCAGGACTCAAGGAAAAAAGCAGCAATCTCATAAGAGACTGGTCAGACCACCCTGTTAGTATTGGAGGGTCTCCTGCAGAGGTAGGGGTGTGGCTATGGCTCATTGTGGAGACAAAGACACTGGCGGCCGTAGTTCTGGGGAATACTCATTGGCGTGAGCCCTTCTGGAGGCTGCCATTTTCTTACCGAGACCTGGCCCCACCCAACAGCCTGCAGGCCCCAGTACTGGGATGTCTCAGGCCAAACAACCAACAGGGCAGGAACATAGGCCCACCCATCAGCAGACGGGCTGCTTAAAAAGTCTTCCTGAGCCCACATCCCTCTAGACATGCCACGTGGTGCAGCCCTGCTCACCAGAGGGACAAGACTCAGCTCCACCCACCAGTGGGCAGGAACCAATCCCTCTCACCAGGAAGCCTGCACAAGCCTGTTAGATAGCCTCATCCACCAGGGGGCAGACAGCAGAAACAAGGAAAACTACAACCCTGCAGCCTGTAGAATGGAAACTGCAATCACAGAAAGTTAGACAAAATGAGACAGCAGAAAAATATGTTCCAGATAAAGGAACAAGATAAAACCCCAGAAGAACAACTAAGTGAAGTGGAGATAGGCAAACTACCTGAAAAACAATTCAGAGTAATGATAGTAAAGATGATCCAAGATCTCAGAAAAAGAATGGATGCACATCAACAAGATACAAGAAATGTTTAACAAAGACCTAGAAGACCAAAATAAACAGAAATGAACAATCAAATAACTGAAATGAAAAATACACTAGAAGGAATCAATAGAATAAGTGAGGCAGAAGAATGGATAAGTGAGATTGAAGACAGAATGGTGGAAATCACTGCCACAGAACAGTATAAAGGAAAAAGAATGAAATGAGGAAAGTCTAAGAGACTTCTGAGACAATATTAAATGCACCAACATTTACTTTATAGGGGTCACAGAAGGAGAAGAGAGAAAGGACCTGAGAGAATAAGTGAAGAGATAATAGATGAAAACTTCCCTGACATGGAAAAGGAAACAATCACCCAAGTTCAGGTAGTGCAGGGAGTCCCAGGCAGGATAATCCCAAGGAGGAACACGCTGAGACACATAGTAATCAAAATGACAAAAATTAAAGACAAAAAATATTAAAGGCAACAAGGGAAAAAAAAACAAGTAACATACAAGTGAATTCCCATAAGTTAATCAGCTGATTTCTCAGCAGTAATTCTGCAGACCAGAAAGGAGTGGCATTATAGATTTAAAGTGATGAAAGGGAAGAACCTACAACCGAGAATACTCTATGCAGCAAGGCTCTCATTCAGATATGACAGAGAAAACCAAAAGCTTTACTGACAAGCATAAACTAAGAAAATTCAGCACCACCAGACCAGCTTTTCAACAAATGCTAAAGGAACTTCTCTTGGTGGAAAAGATAAGGCCACAACTAGAAACAAGTAAATTACAAATGGAAAAGCTCACCAGTAAAATCAAACATACAGTAAGGGTAGGAAATCATCTACACACAAATATGATACCAAAACCCACAACTGTGAGACAAGGAGACCACAAACACAGGATATTGGGAATGCATTCAAAATTAAAAGACCAGCAACTTAAAACAATCTTCTTTATATATAGACTGCTACAGCAAAACTTCATGGTAACAGGAAAACAAAAATCTACAATAGATACATACATAAAAAAAGAAAAAGAAATCCGAACACAACACTAAAGTTAGTCATCAAATCACAAGAGAACAAAAGAGGAAGGGAAGAAAAAATACCTACAAAAACAAATCCAAAACAATTAACAAAATGGCAATAAGAAAATACATATCAATAACTACCTTAAACATAAGTGAATTAAATACTTCAACCAAAAGACATAGACTGGTTGAATGGATACAAAAACAAGACCTGTACACATACTGTCTACAAGAGACCCACTTCAGATCTAGGGACACATACAGACTGAAAGTGAGGGGATGGAAAAAGGTATTCCATGCAAAAGGATATCAAAAGAAAGCTGGAGTATCAATAGTCATATCAGATGAAATAGACTTTAAAATGAAGACTGTTACAAGAGACAAAGTAGGACACTACATAATGATCAAGGGATCAATTCAAAAGATATAACAATTGTAAATATATATGCACCCAGCATATGAGCACCTCAATATATAAGGCAAACATTAATAGCCATAAAAGGAGAAATCAAGAGTAACACAATAATAGTGGGGGATTTTAACATCCCACTTTCATCAAAGGACAGATCATCCAGACAGATGATCAATAAGGAAACACAGGCCTTAAATGACATATTAGACCAGAAGGACTTAATTGATCTTTATAGAGCATTGCATCCAACAGCAGCAGAATGCACACTGTTCTCAAGTGCACATGGAACATTCTCCAGGTTTGATCATGTGCTGGGCCATGAAGTGAGCCTTGATAAACTTAAGAAAATTGAAATCATATCAAACATCCTTTCCTACTACAACACTATGAGATTAGAAATTGACTACAAGACTATGAGATTAGAGATTAGAAATTGACTACAAGGAAGAAAAAAACAGAAAACACAAAGACATGGATGATAAACAATATGTTACTAAACAACCAATGGATCACTGAAGACATCATAGAGGAAATAAAAAAATAGCAAGAGGAAAATGAAAACAAAAGGACAACAATCCAAAACCTATGGGATGCAGCAAAAGCAGTTCTAAGAGGGAAATTTATAGTAATACAATCTTACCTCAGGAAACAAGAAAAATCTCAAATAAACAACCTAACCTTACACCTAAAGCAATTAGAGAAAGAAGAACCAACAAAACCCAAAGTTAGTAAAAGGAAAGAAATCATAATGATCAGAGCAGAAATAAATGAAATAGAGATGAAGAACACAATAGCAAAGATCAATGAAACTAAAAGCTGGTTCTTTGACAAGATAAACAAAATTTATAATTCTTTAGCCAGACTCATCAAGAAAAAAAGGGTGAGGACTCAAATCAATGAAATTAGAAATGAAAAAGAAGTTACAACACACATCACAGAAATACAAAGGATCATAAGAGACTACTATAAGCAACTATATGCCAACCTGACAGAAATGGACAAATTCTTAGAAAGGTACAACTTTCCAAGACAGAACCAGGAAGAACTAGAAAATATGAACAGACCAATCGCAAGTACTGAATTTGGAACTGATTAAAAAACTCCCAACAAACAAGAGTCCAGGACCAGATGGCTTCACAGGCGAATTCTATCAAACATTTAGAGAAGAGGTAACACCTACATTTCTGAAACTATTCCAAAAAACTGCAGAGGAAGGAACACTCCCAAACCCATTCTATGAGGCCACCATCACCCTAATGCCAAAACCAGACAAAGATACCACAAAAGATGAAAATTACAGACCAATATCACTGATGAACATAGATGCAAAAATCCTCAAAAAAATACTAGCAAACAGAATCCAACAATACATTAAAAGGACCATAGAACATGATTAAGTGGGATTTATCCTAGGGATGCAAGGATTATTCAATATCCACAAATTAATCAGTGTAATACACCACATCAACAAATTGAAGAATAAAAACCATATGATCATCTCAACAAATGCAGAAAAAGCTTCTGACAAAATTCAACAGCAATTTATGATAAAAACTCTCCAGAAAGTGGGCATAGAGGGAACATATTCCCACAAAATAAAGGCGATATATGACAAATGTAGAGCTAACATCATTCTCAATGGTGGAAATCTGAAAGTATTTCCTCTAAGATCAGGAAAAAGAGAAGAATGTCCACTCTCGCCACTTTTACTCAACATAGATTTGGAAGTCCTAGCCATAGCAATCAGAGTGGGAATATAGATAAAGGGGATCCAAATTGGAAAAGAAGAAGTAAAACTGTCACTCTTTCCAGATAGCGTGCTGCTATATGTAGAAAATCCCAAAGATGCTACCAGAAAGCTATAGAGCTCATCAACGAATTTGGTAAAGTTGCAGGTTACAAAATTAATACGCAGAAATCTCTTGCATTCCTATACACTAACAACAAAAGATCAGAAAGAGAAATTAAAGAAACAATCCCATTTACAATTGCATCAAAAAGAATAAAATACCTAGGGTATTTTATTTATAAAATTGCTAAGGAGGCAAAAGTTCTGTACTCTGAAAACTATAAGATGCTGATGAAAGAAATCGAAGATGACACAAACAGATAGAAAGATAGACCATGTTCTTGGATTGGAAGAATCAACATTGTGAAAATGACTATAGTACCCAAAGCAATCTACAGATTCATTGCAATCCCTATCAAATTATCCATGGCATTTTTTCCAGAACTAGAACAAAAAAATCTTAAAATTTGTATGGAGACACAAAAGACCCCAAATAACCAAAGCAATCTTGAGAAAGAAAAACAGAACTGGAGGAATCAGGCTCCCTGACGTCTGACTATACTTCAAAGCTACAGTCATCAAAATAGTATGGTACTGGCACAAAAATGGAAATATAGACCTATGGAACAGGATAGAAACCCGAGAAGTAAACCCACACCCTTATGGTCAATTAATCTACAACAAAGGAGGTAAGACTGTACAATGGAGAAAAGACAGTCTCTTCAATAAGTGGTGCTGGGAAAACTGGACAGCTACGTGTAAAAGAATGAAGTTAGAACATTCTTTAACACCATACAGAAAAAAAATTAAAAATTGCTTAAATACCTAAATGTAAGACTGGATACTGTAAAACTCTTAGAGGAAAACATAGGCAGAACAGTCTTTTACAATAAATAGCAGCAGTATCTTTTTTGATGATCCATCTCTGAGACTAGTGGGAATAAAAATATACAAATTGGACCTAATTTTACTCTAAAGCTCTTGCACAGCAAAGGAAACCACAACAAATCAAAAAGAGAACCCAGACTTCCCTGGTGGCACAGTGGTTAAGAATCTGCCTGCCAATGCAGGGGACATGGGCTCAAGCCCTAGTCCAGGAAGACCCCACATGACATGGAGCAACTAAGCCCATGCGCTGCAACTACTGAGCCTGAGCTCTCTAGAGCCTGCGAGCCACAACTACTGAGCCCGTATGCCACTACTACTGAAGCCCATATATCTAGAGCCCATGCTCCACAACAAGAGAAGCCACCACAATGAGAAGCCTGTGCACCGCAACAAAGAGTAGCCCCTGATCGCTGCCAACTAGAGAAAGCCCGTGCACAGCAACGAAGACCCAATGCAGCCAAATATAAATAAATTTTTTTAAAGTGTTGGATTAAAAAAAAAGAAAAGATAACCCACAGAATGGGTGAAAATATTTGCAAATGAGGTAACTGACAAGGGATTAATCTCCAGAATTTACAAACAGCTCATGCGGCTCAATATCAAAAAGAAAAAGAAAAAAAACATGAAAACAATCAACCCAATCAAAAAATGGACAGAAGAACTAAATAAACATTTCTCTAAAGATGACATACATTTGGCCAAAAGGCAGATGAAAAGATGCTCAATCTCACTAATTATTAGAGAAATGCAAATCAAAACTACAATGGGTTATCATCTCTCACCAGTCAGAATGGCCATCATCAAAAAGTCTACAAGTGCTGGAGAGGGTGTGGAGAAAAGGGAACCCTCCTACACTTTTGGTGGGAATGTAAATTGGTACAGCCACTATAGAGAACAGTATGGAGGCTCCTTAAGAAACTGAAAATACAACTACCACATGATCCAGCAATCCCACCCCTGGGCATATATCCAGAGAGGACCACAATTCAAAAGATACATGCACCCCAATGCTCATTGCAGCCCTGTTTAGAATAGCCAAGACATGAAAGTGACCTAAATGTCCATCGACAGAGGAATGTTTGATAAAGAACGTATGGTACATATATACAATGAAATATTACTCAGCCATTAAAAGAATGAAATAATGCCATTTGCAGCAACATGGATGGACCTGGAGATTATCATACTAAGTGAAGTAAGTCAGATGGAGAAAGACAAATATCATATATTGCTTATATGCAGAATTTTAAAAATATGAAAGAAATGAACTTATTTACAAAACAGAAGCAGATTCACAGACTTAGAGAACAAACTTTGGTTACCAGAGGGGAAGGGTCAGTTGGGGGAAGGATAGATTGGGAATTTGGGATTGACATGTACACATTGCTATATATAAATTTTACAGATAAATAACAAGGACCTAATATATAGAACAGGGAACTCTGTTCAATACTCTGTAATAACCTAAATGGGGAAAAAATTTGAAAAAGAATAGATACGTGTATATGTGTAAATGAATCACTTTACTGTACACCTGAAACTTACACATTATTAATCAACTATACTCCAACATAAAACAAAAATTATTTTAAGAATACATGACTAAAATAATACTAAATACAATTTTATTTATGAATTTTAAGTGAAATCAACAATTCATAAAAACTTGCGATGGACAAAGGCTAAATATAATTAACATACAAGCTCCATTTATAAATCTTTATGGAAAGCATATCCATACACTTACTAAAATATTGCACAAAACACATGACCTGGTAATTTGTAAAATAGCAAATAGAATTCACAAAGAGGCATATGACAAGATATTTTTTTTATCCAATAGTAAGGGTAGAATACAATAGATCAGGATTAGCATACTTGAAAGAGCAAGTAGGATAAGTTAAACAAAAGAAAACAAAACCCTAAAAGAAGAGCAAGAAAAGATGTGTGCTAAGTTTAATTACTTTTTATTATCAACACTTCACTCCCTTGGTGAAATACACTTTCCTGCCACAATGAAGTCAATTTGGACTGTGTAATTTTCTTTGGCTAAAAAATTTATCTTTCAGGCAAGAATTTTAAGAACCACTTTGTTCTTTGCAAGATTTTCTTTTTATTTGCTACCATAACTGATAAAATACCATATAGACACTGCTCACCTGGATCCAGAGTGAAAAGTTCATGGAGCAGGCCCCCAGCCAAACCACAATGGAAATGTAGTCTGGGTGAGAAATATACCTTTGCTGTTGTAAGCCACTGAAATGTTGGGGTTATTTGTTACTTCAGCATAACCTGGTGCATCCTGTCTGTTACATCTGGTCAACTTTATGTTTTTGACTTCCTATTGGAAATTTGACTGACCCATTGGGTAGAGATTCCACACAAAAGAGATCATCTACCCAGAGAATGTATACAAAGAAGATAAGGTTTGGTAGGAGAGGAATATTAACAGATTAACTTTTCATAAGTGGAGAGATTTAGGTAGAAAGTGATGAGAAATAAATGTAGTGAAAAGGGAAAAGGTAATAGAGGGTAGATGGTCAAATGCCTGAACAAAAGGCATTTAATTATATTTAATTGAGGACTTGAATGACAGTGCTTCAGTTTTGAGACAACTACTTTTTTCTTCCTCATTATTTTTATTACTTATTAGTTTGTCTAAATTATTTCTATGGGAAAAGGAATAGTTAGCATGGAGAAGCAGCATGCCAAATTATCAGTGAATAAATATGTCCCATACTATCTCTGTTTCAATTATATTATCATAAAATTTCTAAGACCTTTAAACTAGAGTTATTACCAGGAAAATCCTAATAACCCTTCTTGACTTATCAACTGTCCATTTTCTAGGGTGTCTGAAGAATGGAAAGAAATCCACAGAGAATGCAGGTAACAGAGAAGTTATGTGTTAGTATAAAGCTTTTTATATCATAAATAAGACTAGAATGCAGGTGCCCACAATTCTAGCCTACTGCCAGACCTAATAAAGTACACTGGCTCAGCAGCTGAAAAGCTTGGAGTTACTATTTTTGTGCAAAGATTTCAGACCCATGGTGGGAGACTGAGCCATAAACTATGTTTGCTTCTTCAGATGGTAAATGAAATGTTACTTTGCAGTGTGTTTAGTATGGGAACACTGTGAGGACATGTGCAGGTCACAATTACCCATTGTGGCATATCAGCTTTGAGATATCCTCAGTGTGAGTTCCAACTGCTTCCATGGCTTTCTTTCACACTATCTAAACTTACTTTTTTCTCTCAAATCCTTTTTCTAACCTTTGCTGAATCCTTTCTCTTCTGATTTCTTTAATATCTATGGATCCCACATTTCTGTCTTAGCCCTTGTTTCTTTCCCTGTATAATCTTTCTGGTTGTTCTTTCTGGAGTTCAGTATTAGGTACATTTGATACTACCTACGTCTGTGTCTCTGAATCAAACTTTTCTACTGCGATCCAGTAGATCTCTAGTGTATCTTTGTTTCCCTGACATCTCAAGTTCAGGTTGTCCAAAATGTGTTCCTAACTGTACTTCTAATGCACAGCTAGTGGTACCGTCATTTACCAAAACACTAAAACTCAATAGCCTAGGTGTAGCCTATAATTTCCTTTTCTTTTGCTCCTTGAAACTTTTTAGTCTAAATCCTATCAGTCACTTTTCTTGACTATTTCTTGCATTTGTTCCCTCCTCTCCATCTCCATCTGAATTGGTTCTTGTCACCTGTCACACAGACTATGGTAATAACACTTCAGAGGGTCTCCTTTGCTCTAGCCTTCTCCTTCTTCACTTTATCCACCATGATGTCTTACCATTGACACCAAGAATTACGATTCTAAAACGCAAATTAGATCATATTACTCCACTTCTTAAACTTTCCAATATTTCTCCATTGCCTAGTCCATAGCATTCATATTTGTGTGCATACAAGGCCCTTTGTGACCTGGCATCTTGTCCACTTCTCCAGCTGTGTTTCCTCTCATATCTCTTGGTGCCCCTAGAAGTGACTTCATTTTGTTCCTTCACACCTCTTGGCTGTGCACATGCTTCTTACTCTGAAATAGCCCTCTACTGATTGTCTACTGGTCAAACATTGGTTAAACTTCTACTCTCCATTCAGGAATCAGTCTAAACACTCCCTGTGCAAAGCCCTGGGTGGAAAGTGCATGTATGTCAGGCTGTCACTGTATCTTCCTTCTCAAAGCCTCATATTAGCATTATCATATGTAGTCCTTTGTTTACTGGTCTAGCTTTATATTAGACAGCATGCTCCTTTAGGAAAAGAACTGTATCTTCATACACTCAGGACTCAGCTCAGTACCCAGCACATGGCTAGTATCAATAACAAGTGTTGGGCTTCCCTGGTGGCACAGTGGTTGGGAATCTGCCTGCCAGTGCAGGGGACATGGGTTCAAGCCCTGGTCTGGGAGGATCCCACATGCCGCGGAGCAACTAGGCCCGTGCGCCACAACTACTGAGCCTGCGCTCTAGAGCCCACGAGCCACAACTACTGAGCCCGTTCACCTAGAGCTGGTGCTCTGCAATGGGAGAGGGCACCGCAATGAGAGGTCCGCATGCTGCAACGAGTGGCCCCCGCTTGCCACAACTAGAGAAAGCCCGCACGCAGCAACGGGGACCCAATGCAGACAAATAAATTAATTAATTAATTTAAAAAAATAACAAGTGTTAAATATGCCAGTGAATAAATAAATGCATATATATTTTTTTGGCTTTAAAATAATTCAGTATATTCCCTCTTCCTGCTGTACTAGGAACAGTAGTTTAAGAATACCTTTGTCACTTATTAATTTTATTTGCTCATGAGATTAACAAAGTTATGGCACTTTAAGCTGGTGGGGCAGCAGTAGTACTGGGTGAAGGCTGAGGGCTAACAATGCTGGATTTATTATGCTTATTTGTACTTTCGTGGATAATTAAAAATTATTTTTCTATTCTGGTTAGTGTCTTGCATGCCCACAGAGAGGCAAAAGTAATTGGTATTAAGAAGTCTTTCTTTGATCAGATTTTCTTTCCTTCTAGGAAAAAAATATTTAGTTGTCATTTTTCAATTTAAATATAAAAGGGAAACCTGTATTTTTTCATTAATCTGTACAAAATCTGTACATATACAGTAAACTATATCTAGGTTGGTCTAAAATTGTTGCTGATTTTTGAACAATTCAGACTTTACAGGTCATTCAATGATGTATTTCCTCAGTTTCTGGGATCTAGCACTATAACAAACTCTGGGAGGTGAAGCAGGGTGGGGGGAGCAGTTGTTTTTATTTCATTAAAAAAATCATGTTATACGAAGACCAAAACAATTGTTTCAGACAAGGCATGTAAGAATTTGGTTAGATCTAACTCAAATGAAAATGAAATAAGTTAATTTTGATTCAAAAGCTGCAGACTTTGCCTAGTTGTGGAATGAAAGGTTCTATGAGGTTGTCGTCATGGCAACCAGCACTAAGGAAGCTAAGCTTTGAGTGCTCTTGTCCTCCATCACTGTCAGGTTAGAGATCCCCTATCTGGAGAAATGGTGTTGGTGACTTGGTAGTAAGAAATCACCAACTGAACCATTTACCACCATTAAAGCTGTCTTTTGTATCATTAACTCCTAGTTATGATTCTATCCTACCTCCTATCAGGTTGCAAATCAAAACTGCTTCCAATAGAAAAACCAAAATATTTGGTGGTCTTTTTCTGCCTTTAAAAAAAAATATTTTGCTGAGGATTTTCTCAATTCATTGCATTTCCACATGGGCCCCTGTTTGCTCTGGGGAGCGATTCGTTTTGGTCTTACCATAAAAAATGCCTGTCCTTTACCTCTCCCTGTCCCTGCCTTTGTTACTCCATTAACAGCCCCATAGAGTAAGCTGTCAACATGTGAAGAGAGAATTGATGGCACAATGATTTTCTCAATGTAAGGAGAAGATTGAGGGGACCCACAATCTCTTTCAGAAGGTTTGCCAGAAGCACCTTTAAGTAAAGATTAGATCTACTGCTCTTGAAAGGCTCTTTTAAGGAGCTGGCAGTGGTTTCTGAAACAGAATTCTCATTAAGACTTTTCCAAATCCTTCCTCCTACTTCTCCTCTACTATTACCCCATTTTTCACCATTATTCCAACAATAAGTATGCAATGAACTCTTGTGGATTGCTTTTAACCTTGCTTAGTGACAGGTTACATAGGAAAGAATGTTGGAAACATTTAAAAAGTGGAATAACAATATAAGAATAATTTCCAAGTCCTTAATGTGAGACTTGTGCTAAACACTTTATATACTACTAGTTCTTTTAATTCTCAGTAATCCAATGAAATGGTATTTTCATCTTCATCTTAAAAATGAGGAAATTAAGTCAGGAAGGTTTAACAACCAGTTACAAGGTCAACGACTAGAATGTGTCAGAACTAGAACCCAAACACAGACTTTTCTGGCTCCAAAGTCTGAGGTTCTTAACCACTCTATTGCCTCCCAACATCAGGTCTTTAGGGAGTTAAGCTGTTAGACTGATGTTAACGTGATACTTTTCTTCTGAATAATTACTTTTGGCTTTCTATTTCTTATTAGGACAAATTCATATCAAATGCCTACTATGTGTTGACCTGAAATAGACTTTAGATATTTCTCAGCAAAGATGAATTTATTCAGGATCAGCAGAGAATTGCAAGCCAGGGTCTGCAACTCTGTCAAACAATGTGCAAGTCCCCACATGGCAAGGGAAGGAGAAAGTGTTTACAGAGGGGAGAAGTCAGGAGGGCTCTAGTACACAAAGAGTCCATGGCTTTTAATTGACCAAGTCCTTGCCAGGAAAGCAGAGGAGTCTTTCTTCTTTATGTGAGGCTCTGCTATCATCACAGTGCAAGAGATCCTCCTTGTCTCCCAGCTCTATTTGATTCAAGTTTCTATTTATTAATTTTTAACATTTCCCTGTCTTGATCCAGATCTTTCTCTGAAAGCATCACTGATCAAGAGTCAGGTTTTCTAGTTTCAGAGGCTTTTTGTCACTCATTGTAAGGAAGGACCTTTCTTGGATGTAGTGTCTCATGTAGTAAGGAAAGTGCACAGATTGGAAACCTATTAAGATCACATTTGAGTAACAAGGAGAGGTAGGAAGGACAACTCTCAGATATTATACATTTTTAAAATCTAAAGTCCAATGTTATCAGATTATAGACATCGGAGTTTATCTGAAGCATTACATCATTATCAAACATTTGGCAACAAACTTCCAACAGGCCTAGTCTGGATATCTTGGGAAAATTGTCTCATCAGATGTTGTCTGCTTTAATTCTTGAAAAACTTTACTTTCAGGTCACCAGATGATGTGCAGTTCTAGTCAGGTTTCGGCAGCTTCTTTAGGTGTGTCACGTGAATACAGAGTTTATTCCTTGGAGTTTGATGGCACAAGGGTTGCTTAGCAGTACTTGATAGGGGCCTTTCCAGTTAGGTTGAATAGAGTTCTAGAGATGTCTTTTCCAATAGATGATAACAGATGTGCCTCCTGAGGGCACACTGTGAAAAGACTGCTCCACCAAAACATGTTTGTTTTTTTTTAATTTTATATTGGAATATAGTTGATTAACAATGTTGTGTTAGTTTCAGGTGTACAGCAAAGTGATCCAGTTATACATATACATGTATCTATTCTTTTTCAAATTCTTTTCCCATTTAGGTTATTATATAGTATTGAGCAGAGTTCCCTGTGCTATACAGTAGGTCCTTGTTGGTTATCTGTTTTAAATATAGCAGTGTGTACACGTCAATCCCAAATTCCCAATCTATCCTTCCCTCCCACCCTTCCTCTAAGTAACCATAAGTTTGTTCTCTAAGTCTGTGAGTCTGTTTTTTGTTTTGTAAATAATTCATATGTATCATTTTTTTTAGATTCTGCATATAAGCAATATCATGTGATATTTGTCTTTGTCTGTCTTACTTCCCTTAGTATGATAATCTCTGGGTCCAACCATGTTGCTGCAAATGGTATTATTTTCTTCTTTTTACTAGCTGAGTAATATTCCATTGTATATATGTGCCACATCTTTATCCATTCATCTGTTGATGGACATTTAGGTTGCTTCCAGGTCTTGGCTATTGTAAACAGCATTGCAGTGAACATTGGGGCGCGTGTATCCTTTCAAACCGTAAAACATGGTTATTTTTAATAGAAGCAGTTAGGCCTTTGCAATCTCCTTTTATCACTTGTGGGTCAAAAGAAGCAGGATACAAGGCATTGGGGATCCTGTGACTATCTCAAAGTGTAAGAGTTTTGAGTTCCAAAAGGGGTGGATCCGAGATTTAGAAAGACAAATGGCAGTGCTTTTGGCCAAGGTATTTAGAGGGCCTCCACAAATTTTGCCATTTGAGTCTTAGTAATGCTATTAGTGTGTTCAGCTAACCCAGAGGATCAAGGGTAGTAAGTACAATGAACGTGTTGTAAAACCAGCCAAACAGTGGAGACTTGTTGAAGCACCTGGCCAGTAAAAATGTGTTCCTCCATTACTATGAAGTTCAAGAGGAGTTTCCCAGGTAAAGATAATCTTTGTCCAAAGGACTTGAGCCACAAAAGAAGCAGTAGTCTGCCTGCAAGGGAAGGTTTAGTCCAATGTGAAAACATACAGACCATGACTAAAACGTTTATATCCATATGTATGATCAGGCCACCCAAGACGGCTGTTCTCTTGCTCTCTGTACATCCCCTGCTTGACCAGTCCCTTCTTCACCTATACCCTACTCACATGACTGACCTTCCCTCTTAATCAGAGAAACTCATCAGTAAATGCCTACATACTTACCCTTAACCCCAGCTAGTGAGTGAGTGGATCTTTAGATCAGAACATCTCTACCATGATAGCTTATCAAAAGGGCAGTGAGGGGCATGCTTCTCTGCTGGTTTCCCAGACAACCAGTGAGCTAACCTGATGTTAATTCCCCCTATAACTGGTAACCTCCCCCTCCCCTGTGCTTCCCTCCCCCCAGGGAAGACTGCTGCCATGTCCTGCTTGCTGTCTGCCACACATGGTGTGGGGTGTCGCTCCAGGACCTTGCTTCAGACAGGTAAGATCCCCCTATCCATTCAATCACTGATGTTTCTGTCGCTGACACCGGGCTCTTTCTTGGGTTTGAGGCTGGGCAAGTACAGGGCTTGCAGGTTTTTGGGGTGCAGCCCATCACGATGAGAAAGAGGAATTTGCATGAAATCCATTTTCCAGACCTCAAATAGTCCATTAGGCAGTTTATAATGTCTGGGAGCAGTACGAACAGGCTTCCCTGGGCTGTACTTTGGATAAGTGGATCAAGTGATGTAGGCACTGTTTGTGGCCTTGTTAATATTTTCCCACCTATATTGATTCATGAATGCTATCATTCTGTCAGTAGACCAATGGTTTAATGCACATATAGCATATCTACTATTAATATAAATATTGACAGTTTTGTCCTTGGCTAAAGTACAAGCCCATGTAAGAGGATATCATTCAGCCTATTGATGAAGTAGCCATAGGTAAAGATACTGCCTCAACACAATCAAAAGGAATTGTAGTAGCATAGTCAGCACAATATTTGTTACTGTCACCTTATAATAAGAACCGTCAGTGAACAATAAGTCAACATTACCCAATGGAATTTCCTGTAGGTCATTATGAGGAGTCAGGAGGTGACCTGTCAGTATTAAGCAGTCCTGACATACTTTGTTGGCGACAGGGGAGAAGAGTAGCAGGGTTAAGGTTATTATATAATGTAAAAGAATTATGTAAGGGGCAGTTAACAAAAAGACTTTATAGTAGGTGAGGGGGCTACCTAGAAATGTTGAGTGTGATGAGAATTCAGGAGAGCTTCTACTGCATGAAGTACAAATGTGGTTAAAGTGTATACCACAACAATTTTCTTGGTGGCCTTACCCGAAAAGGCAGTGGCCATAATGACTCTAAAGCAAGGGGGATATCCCCATGCCACAGGGTCTAGCTGCTGGCTTACAATACCCTATGGATTGATGGTAGGCCTTGTGTTTTGGGTGAGTGACCCAAAGGCATTCCCTTCCTTTTCAAATACAAAAAGGAAAAAGGGACTCTACTAATTGGGATGCTCAAGGATGGGGGGTGGGGGGGTAGGGGGAAAGGAGGAGGGGGATCATCAAACTTTCCTTTAAGGCCTTGAAGGCTATGTTTTCCTGTTCTTCCCATAAAATTGGGTCAAGTTTGTTACTGTTGAGTAAAACATATAGAGGGTGGAAATAAGAGATTATTGCTGAAAATGGATTTCAAAATTATCAACTGGCCTGAGAAAACCTTGCAGTTGGCACTTAGTTTTGGGAAACTCAGGACACAATGAATTATTTCTGGATCTAGGTGTAGCACTGGTTCTGATATCAGATGCCATAAATATCAAACCACGGTTTGGGCAAACTGCAGTTTTTCTTTGGCGACCTTATGTCCCTTTAATGCTAAATCTTTAGCAAGTGGATGCTGTCTTCCTGTGAGGAGGCTTGAGAAGGAGGGAAAAGAAGCAAATCATCCATATATTGCAACAAACTGTAATCTCTAGGGAGCTTTATGTGATCTAGATTAGCCTTCAGGATTTGAGAGAAATAAAAAGGGCTCTCTGTATAACCCTGGGCATTACTGTCCAGGTGAATTTTTTTTTTCCCCAGGTGAAGACAAAATGATATTGGCTAACTTCATCAGCTGGCATACTAGGGAATACCTTGCATGAATCAGTTACACTAAAGAATTTACTTTCAGTGGGAATGGAAGTTACTATGGTATGATGATTAGGAACAATAAGGTGTCCACGGCTAACAGCATTATTTATTGCTCAGAGTTCCTGGACAAATTTCCACCCTCGACTTTTAGGTTTTCTCCCTGGTAAAATGGAAGTTTTACAGAGACTAGTACAAGGGATAATGAGGCCTTGAGACTTGTAATCTTCTATTATGAGCTTTATGCCTGGAAGGGCTTCTTTATTTATAAGGTATTGGTTTATTCTGGGAAGAGGTTTTAAAAGGTCTATTTGAATTTTGATGGGAGGTGCACTGTGAATTTTGCCAACATCAGGTGGATATTTTGCCCATAAGGAAAGTGGTAGCTGATTCATTAGAGACAAATGATCAGTGTTTCCAGACAGCTCTAGTACTGTCAGAGATAGAACAAATGAAAAATATCAAAGGGTCATTTAATTCATCTAGTAGGTTACTTTGCTACCTATTTTCAATTTCTAAAATTATTTCCCCTCTTTGGGAGAAAGAAATTCTGGCATGATAATTCTCTGAGAAGTCTTGGTCTAATGAATGGATAAGATTGAAGAAACTAAGGAGAAAATGATGTGTTATCTCTCAAAGGGCCTAAGCAAAAGGGGATATGTTCAGAGACAGGAACCTCTTGAGATTCATTAAAGATCCCCACTATTTGAACGGTTTTAGTATTCCAAGGCAGTGGCTGTTTAATAGCAGTGAGGTTGAGCAGAGAGAGTGTGGCTGCACTGTCAATTTGGACTGGAAGAGATTCATCCCCAAACTGGAGAAGTATTTCCTCCAAGTCGATTAAAAGGGAAGATTGCAAAAAGCCCCTATCCTTGACAGGAAAGAAGAGGAGTCTTCTCTTTAGAGTCCTGCCATCATGGCAGGGTGTGAGACCTCCCCCTCGGGTCTCCTGACTCTATTTAATTGAGGTTTCTGTTTTAATTTTTTACATATGTGCCAGGTGGTATTTTAAGCACTTGGAATATTTGTGAACAAGACAGATTAGCACCCTGACCTCTGGATCCTACAATTTAATGGGGGACAAAAGTCAAACAAGAAAACAAGCAAACAAGATTATTAGAGGTAGTGACCCATGCTCTGAGAGGGGGGGAAACAGTGATGGAATGTGTCTTGAAGTTTATATATGTAACTACGGGGTAGGAAATTTAAGAACATGAGATCATTAGGGAATAACTATTTATAAAGGGAACGTTTGCTCAAAGACTTGAATAATGGGAAAGGGACATTCTGTCATGGATTAGGCTACAAGGTTGTCCAGGCAGAAGTTCTGAAGGAGGAATATACTTAGCCTGTTTCAGAAATTCAGAGAAGGTCACTATGAACCAGGGAAAGTGAGAAATGAAAAAAGAATGGTAAAATATAAGATTGGGAAAGTGGACAGGGATCAAATCATGTGGGATAATGCAGACCGTGATAAAATGATTAGATTTTTTTTAACATCTTTATTGGAGTATTATTGCTTTACAATGGTGTGTTAGTTTCTGCTTTATAACAAAGTGAATCAGTTATACATATGTTCCCATATCTCCTGCCTCTTGCGTCTCCCTCCTGTCCTCCCTATCCCACCCCCTAGGTGGTCACAAAGCACTGAGCGGATCTCCCTGTGCTATGCGGCTGCTTCCCACTAGCTATCTGTTTTACATTTGGTAGTGTATATATGTCCATGTCACTCTCTCACTTCGTCCCAGCTTCCCCTTCCCCTTCCCATGTCCTCAAGTCCATTCTCTATGTCTGTATTCCTGTCCTGCCCCTAGGTTCATCAGAACATTTTTTTTTTTTAGATTCTGTATCTGTGTGTTAGCATGTGGTATTTGTTTTTCTCTTTTATTCTAAATGCAAAGGAGAAATTTTAGAAAGCATTTAGCAGGGTAGTAATATGATTTGCTTTATGTCTTTAAAACTATTCCTGTGACTGTTGGGTGGAAAATGGATTATAAGAGAAAGGACAAGAATATGAACAGGGAGATTCGTAAATAAATTGTTAGTATAACTTGGGTTAGAAATGAGGGTGGTTTGGATTAGGCTGGTGACAGTGGAACTGGAGAGAACTGGGCAGAATCAGGATATCTTTTGAGGGCATTATCAATAGATCTTGCTAGTAGATTGACTATAGAAGTGTCAGGCCTAGAGAGGAATGAAGGACAATTATGGATTAAGGACAATTCTGTAGTTTTGGACTTGAGTAACCAGGTGGATAAATGTGACATTTATTGAGATGTAGACAACTGAGTAGGAAGCAAGTAATAGAGTTGGGGTAATCAAGAGCTTCATTTTAAGATAAAATCCAAATTCTTTAGCCTGGTATCCATCTATGCTCTTTACAGTGTAGTGTTTCATACGTGTTTATTGGATCAACATATGGAAAAGTCAGTGAGCCTACCTAGTTTCTCTCAAACTCAGGTGAAAGCATCCACCGAGAAAAGCTTACTGATTCTAGAATGCTATTGCCCAATTTTTGAAAAAGGTCAGTTCTGCCCCATTAATCACTAAATAGGCATAATCACTTGCACTGTAAATTGTAAAATTTGCCTCCTTGAAATTCACCAGACTTCTGCAAAACCTCTATTAACCCACTGCAAGAAATATTCACTTCCTGAGTGAATACAATATTTGTTTAAGAGCCAAAGCTAGAGAGCCCCATTGTCACTTTATGAAAATTAGCTTTCTTTTCCCTTGAGGTAAATTGCAGATTCTTGCAAATAATATAAAATGTGACCTATGTTCTGTATGATAAAGGAAATATCTCCAATCATCCAAATTGTTCAACAAGACAGACTTATTCTTTCACTCATATTTTAATTGCTGTAATGTCAGCCTCAAAGCTCATTAAGTTTTTTAAGAAGCCATATCTTGGGTGTAAAATATTTTTATTGAGAAAATGAATTTTTTCCTGCCTTGAGGATAGCTCCCTAATTAGAAAGCACATACCATTAGTGCAAGTATATCACATTAAACATACCCTCTGATGAACTGATAATTCATCTCAATCTCAAATTATAATCATTTTATTACCTTTCTGCAGGAAAGAAACCTCCAGTGAAAGGAGAAAAGCAGTAAGATATTTTGAAAAACTGGACTGTTCTTGGCTTAGGTTTCCTTCACGGTCATGTTTGCGTAGATGGTTTATAATAATTTTATTGTTTTGTTTTATTCTTTCAGCATCCAATTGGCATTTGAACATGCTGCCTCCAACCTGCCACCCTACCGAGACTGTTACATAACTATTTATATTTTATTTTGCAATAATCTCAACATTTTTTATCTTTGAAGGAGCTGAAAGAAAATTACATCTGTCATCATTAAAATATCTTCCATTTATTCTAGTCATTATGGTGATTATATAAAGAGCATGGTCTGTATCTTCCTGAAGACACTGAAACGTGCCAGCAGAGAATGACTATATGCTATTGTCACAGAATCGGCAGTTTTAGGCAGCATATAATACATTAGCTTTCAAATTTTCTTCAGTAGAAACTCTCCAAGTTTAATTTACTCAACTGTATGGAGGTTAAAGATCTGCTGGTAAAGGACTCATCATTAACAGTGATTATTCATCGTCACATTTGAGTAGGCAAATTCCACTTTTGGAGATTTTCTTGCTAAGGAGAATTAATGGAAGCTGTGGAATCACAGTGGAAATGCCAGGTCACAACTCTGAAGGTTGAGACTTAAAAATGGAGAGGAGCCTAAGAGTCCCGGCCAAGTGAGCAGAGTTGGCTCCTTGTCAAGGCAAAGAGGCAGAGAGCAGAGGCAAGAAGGGAAGCAGGAGTGACCTAGAGAGCCAGCCTTACTAATCTCGCCAGCTTGACTAAACTTTAGACAGGTGTCTTCCTGACTATAGGCCCCTGACTTCCCTTTTCTTAGAGAAACCTGCAACTGTAAATTCTTTCTTCATTCCTTTTGAGATACAAATCATGTACAACCCAGGAATGTCTTTCTCAAGGACCTAGGAGTCTTCCCTTGGAACTATAATCACCAAGAAAGATGTTCTAAGCAGTTGAGAAAAATCAGTGAGGCCATCAGTCTTTCAAAGTGGATCCTATTGACCACTTACAGGAGAATTACTTGGATAATTAATGAAGTGCAGATTTCTGGACTATTTCAGAAAGTCTTAAAATTAAACTCTCTGGGCATGGGCCTCAGAATCTCTTAGATAAGTTCCTGAGTTCTTTCTTTTCCACACTAAAATCTAAGTATAACTGCCGTATAGCAAGTAATTACAGTAAACTTCATAATAAAAAAGTAAAATATGATGAAAGTCATGATAAAGAATTTGAAACAATGGAAAGGAGAATTTTAATTCCTTTTTTATAATGATAAAAGCAGAGAGGTAGAGGTTTGCAAGTTATATTGCACTGAGATAGAAAAGAAATCTTAAATCACTTGATTTTTCTCCCTGTGTTTTTTTTTCCCATAAAAGACCTCATCAACTGAGAAGGTATTATCCTCCTAACATTTTCTATTGAAGAAAATTCCAGAATTTTTTTCATTTGTTCACCAGAATGTATGTGATTATGTTTGGCTATGCTTCTTTGTAAATTATTCTGAATTTCTTACTACATTTGAAATTTATTTCTTTTTATTCAAGCCATTAGTATTATGGGAAACTAGTGATAGTTTCAGGAGAAAAAAAAACTCTTCCCTTTTATTTTCATTTTTCTAAATGAAAAATTACATTAAAAAAATATTCTCCAATTTGTAGAGTAAGGAAAATGATGTCCTAAACCAGGTCCAAGAAAATTGCCACTGGTCAACTGACTTTCAACACAGTGATTTGGCTAACTTTTCGAGGCCCTTTTTTTCTGGAAAAAGTGTCCTTTCTCTTGATCCCCTTATCCCTGTCATTAATCACTTCCATGTCTTTAAAATCTGTTCTGAAGGGAGGCTCTGTCAGCAATTATTTACACTAGAGAGTAGGAATTTATTATATCACTGTGTTTCTTTCTGATATTTCCACTTCAGGAAATTTTCCATTGTGGAATCAAACATTTTCCACCATTAATGAGAAGGAGAGAATAATTCTAGAAGCAGGAAGGCCTTTCTGGTGTCTCTAAAATTTACCTGTTTCCTCCTACCATACCACCTTCTCTAAAACAAACCTTTTCCTGAGAAAAACTATACATTCCAGGCCCTTCTCCTTGGTAAAAAGAAGATAGCTCCACCACAATATGAAAAACCATGAAGGAAAAGAGGCAGAAAATCAAGTGAGGGAAATGTAAGTAAACAGCCTTCCAGTGTGGGACATTTTTCAGTCTGTGTTCTCCTATTCTTTTGCCCGTTTCCTATCCACTATCACAAGTTGAAGCATTTAGATTTGAATGTGGGTTTTCCCTGCCACAGCTTCCTCCCTATGTGGGCAAGAGAACCCTGGCATGGAATGTGGGCCCTTGGATTATCTCTGACCTGAACGAGTGCCCCAATGGAAACGCCACACTATGCCTTGACTTCTGGATGGAAGACCAGGAGAAAGCTAGGCTGGTAAGAGTCAGCTTCTCCACACACACAAATCTTCTAATAATTAGCAATCACTGGGAGAAATACAGGAAATTGTAAGTAGGTTAAATTGCTTTTTTGTTTTAATGCTCTCCTTGTTTGCATTTGTCCTGGTTTGGAAAGCCTCCCTCTGTGTGTGAAGCCGCACTACAGCCCTCAGTACAATTAAAAGCTTGGTGAGAGACTAAAGCTTAAAGAGTTCTCTCAGACAGAGCCTTTTATTTTTAGGAGTGGATACCAGGGGCTCTGTAACACACTTAGATTGGGAGAAACACTGTGCCCTAAGAGAGTAAGGGAGCATGTTTGATTTCCAGCCACCCAAAAGAGGATCTCGTGCATGCTCAGAGAAATGAACTTTGGAGGTTTACTCTGCTCTGCTTACAAACTGCCTATGTAACTTGTTTTTTTTCTAATAAAGCTGAAGATAATGAAGTTTTGCTGCTCAATATAATAAAATAGCATCCAGGAAGGCATGATGGAAAGCTAAGTGGCTATAAATAGAGAGATGGGTTGAAGGCCAAGTACTGATGAAGTGCAGAACAGAGGTTTGGGGAGGTGATCAGAGCAAAAATAGGAGACATGGGCTTGGAAGACATACAGGAATAAGAACAGGAATAAGAATTTTGCTGAGACCTGAGAAGTGTGGATGCAAAGATGGATTGGTTGTAGCCTTGATGGCTGGCAGAGTCATCCATTTTTTTCTTCAACATTTATTGAACCAGTACTATGTGTCAAGTGTTATGCTAGATCCAGAGGCTACTTAGGAGAATAGGAGATGGCTACTCTCTGGAAGAATATAGAGATGTAAATATAGATGCTGATAATTACATTTAAACTGGATTCAAATCAATAAAAAATATAGAATATAATGAGGCTGTCAAATGAAAATTGGCATTTGCCGTCTGCCTTTAAGAGAATTAAGTCACAGCCACTGCAGTTGCCAAGCTTCAACACACCCTGAAAGGAGTTCAGGGTACGGATCAGGAATGAGACACTCTGTGCTCTGGAAAAACTGGCAGAACAGGCCTTCAAGATAGATATTTTCAGGAGAAGATTTATGAGCCCAAATTCCTGCATCTTCTCATATTTAGAAAAGCACTGAAATCATTAACGGTGACATCTGCTCCTCATGACTCGCGGCAAGCCTCTGCCAAAATGTGTTCTTGACTGCATGTACCACCCCCTTCACTAAAATCATATATAATACTGATCTTCCCCGCTACCACTTCAGAGCAGTTCCCCAGGGCTTTCTGAGAGGCTTCCAGGCTATAGTCCTCATTTTGCCCCAAATAAAACCTAACTCACAACTCTCATGTGTATATTTTTTCAGTCAACACTGCCAACCTTTAAAATATTTATATTTCGAAGTTTTCATAACTTGCACATGAGAGAAAGTGTTTGAGAAATATTAAGAACAAAAATGAAACATTAAAGATGTGTGCCATGTGCCCTGTTCTTTAGTCTAACATACACAAGCATAAATATGGACTTGTACTTTATATCTACATGTAAAATCTCCAAAATTCCAGTTGAAAGAAGATTTTAAGGAAATAAATGAGATGATAAGAGTAGACGGGATCTACTGGAATATCCATCCGTTTGCAACACACACATGAAAAGTGATCTCCTGAGGAATATCTTTGCGATTCAGGTGAATTAGAACCATAAGTAACTATGATGACTCTACGTAGAGAGATTAATCGTCAGTATGCTGCTTGAACTTTTGTTATTTGAAATTAACAATTTCATTCTATATTACATTCCAAAATTCTAAAATAGCTCTAATGTAAAATGCAATTATTTTAGCTATCAAAAAGTTTCAACAGCCTTCTATTTAATTAAAAATTATTTCCTATATAGAATACCAGTGAACTCCTTGAAGAGATTTGAAATAGCTGCACCAATGACCTCATCAATATCAAATAATAATCTGCTGAAAACCAAACATAAGCAAATAGGTAATATGATAAATTACAAAAA
The DNA here is from genome assembly GCF_005190385.1 of Monodon monoceros. Lineage (NCBI taxonomy): Eukaryota > Metazoa > Chordata > Mammalia > Artiodactyla > Monodontidae > Monodon > Monodon monoceros. Next base: position 44,862,035 of record NW_021703775.1, read on the forward strand.
ATGGGCACAGTCTTTCTTCCCTCTATTTGTACTATACCTATGATGCTCTTCTCAATGAGAGGGGGAGTCTACTTTCCACCCCTTGAATCTGGTTTGATGATGGGACTTGCTTTGGCTCTAAGAATACAGTAAGATAGAGATGTGCCAATTGTGAGTCTAGGACTCTACAGACTTTGCATGCCTCCTCCCAACCCTCCACAGCCTCCACAAACATGTGAACAATCTCTGACTGGCTGCTGGAGGATAAGAGACCAGGTGGAACTAAGACCGGTATGGATCAGCCATTACTCATCCACATTAGCTGCTGATTCAGTGAACCCAGGTGAGAACAAAAGAAATCCACGGCTGAATCCAGCTCAAATTGCCAACCTACAAAATTATATATTATGTAAATGGTTGTTTTAAGCCACTCAATTTTTGGAATAGTTTGTTACGCAGTGATAGCTAACTGGAAATGAACAGATGAACCACAGAATAGAATTCTTTAAATAAAGTAGCTTTAACTTCCAAATCTATGAAATCAGTAGAAAATAGAGCAACATTATAATAATACCCATTAAATCTTACTAAAACCAAGAAAACTAGAGCAAACTTGGTAAGTAACCTCACAGTTATATTCATTGAATTGTATTTTTCTGATTTCTTATTTGCATACTACAATTTCCAGTAAAAAAAATTTTCATCTCTCAATAACAATCATTATTGCTCCTATTTTAGTAACCTATAAAGAACATACTTATAAATTGTATAAAAATGCAGGTCCAATATTTTTTATTTAAATGATATTCAATTTTTATTTATAGCAAATGACAAAAGTTCTTTCTTCAGTTTAGATAACTCCTCCTAAGCAAATAGTAGATCAATGAACAGATGTTGGAATAAAATAGCAAGTTTTAATCCTAGTACTAACAAACTGTGAAATATTAGTCAATTCATTTTCTCTCTGTTGTCCCACCCATGAAATGAAAGAGAATAAGGCCTCTGCCCACCTAGCCTTAGAGGGTGGCTATTAAGGTAAGGTGAGACAGTTCACCTTAAAATACTTCATAAAACATGAAGTGCTATGTAAATGTAAGGTGATATGACTCTATTACATTGGGGAATAGCCTTTCTTCTGGGTTGAATAAAGGAGAAAGAATCAGTCCTTCTTAGTTAAAAAATAATCACTTTATTTTGTGAGATAAAGAAAACATTTTGTTGCCCTCCCTGAGAAGTTGAGGGGAGACCGTCTGGTGGGCCCACCAAGCATTTCACAATCAATCTCACATTTCATTAATCAACTGTGGGCATTTAAAAAGGCCACCTGTCCTCTTCTAGTTGTTGCTTAAAATGAAAAATGTTGCCCTGGGTGACTATTTTCTGATTAATATGAATATTTACTACACTATTTCTCATTTTGTCATCAATCCCCCACAAATATGTAAAGTCAAAGGAAGCTTATAAAAATATTATGTTCAGTAAGGACAACAAGGGAAATGAAGGGGAAGAGACTGGGGGAGAGAGAGATACAAATAGAGAGACAGACAAAGAGTAGGGGAGGGGAGACAAGTGTTCTGGAGCAGTAAACTTTACAAATGCGTTTCTCCTGGTAAACCATGGTTTTTAATTTTTTAGGAGAACCTGTTGTTAACACTATGGATTTCATAATGACTTGTTTTGTTTTTTAATCCTTAGTCTATTTGCCTCAGAATGAAGTGCTGAAAAAATTAGTGTTTTCGTTTCTATGTCCACATGGACCACTTTTCTTTGCCCTATAGCAGGGTTGTACACTGAGCTGAGCCCCTAACCCCAATGAGCTGTGATAAGAGTATGTGTTATAGGTCCCAATGGGACTATAGTGGAACAAGCAATCATATAAACAACTTAACAGCCTGTGGGTCCGGGGGCTTATATTCTCATATTCTCTCTTTTTCTCTTTCTCTCTCTCTCTTCCTCCCTCCCTCCCAACTCACTAAGTGCAAAGATTCCTTAATTTCTTTAATAGTGGCAAGTTTTTCAGGGCACAGTTAAAAATAACACTCCAAATTGAAATGTTCCTGAGAAAGTTCACAACAATTCATTGTAACATTGGTTAAGTGACCACTAATAAATCCTCTCTGAAGGCAGCATATCATAGACTGGAGGCAGTCATGAAATTGTGAGATTACCCTATTGGAAAATTGAGAGAAGGACAATGACGGTAAGAGAATGGCATTGGTTTTGATTTTGAAGATGACCTTAATAGATGTCATAGTCTGGGCAAGTAATTACCCTACATAGGAGGTAATGTGGATGGATCAAATTAAAACAATTGCCAATATAGGAACAACAACTTAAAGGGAGTGTGCTCATAAAGGTGAGTCATTTAAGCCATTTGGGTTAAGAGCACAATGTAGCGCTTAGCAGCTTCTGGTATCTGCTTTGCAGTCTGGTCATTGCATGGCATAGACCCAATTCTCAACCTTCAGTTCCAATGGATTAAAAGTTTGCCTTCAGTTACATCAAGTACTTTCACTTTATTTTATGAAGGAATCAGAGCTAGGGAAAAGTCAAATAATATATTGGTCTAAAAGGTTAAAGCACCAGCAGAGGATTAAAAGGCAATGGAAGAGAAGGGTCCTCTGAGGGTATTTTGTGTGAGATGACCTGGAACAGATCCTCTTACTCACAATAACCAATTACTCTCTACACCTTGCTCTTTTCTAACAGATAGTATCAGCAGTCGCAGTTACTGCAGGATTCAATCATTTCAGCAGAGACCCCCAGATGTGAAATGGGTGCTGATTATGGTAGCAGGTGAATAAGATATTCTTCTTACATATGACTGAAGAACAATTCCAAATTCAAAGTGTGGAGGCTCTTGGAAATAAATCAAAGCCAAACAAAAAACTCCCATCTTTGTTAAAATTTTGATAACTGGGTCACATCTATCCTTTCTTGTGGCTGCTCTAATAGCTGCCAATTAGAAGAAAGCTCCAGCCTCCCTATTGTATCTGAGCAGTTATCTACAGATTAATTACATGAGCCCTATGGTGAAAGTTTAGCTAACAGGCTTTTTTTCAGCAAAAATTTATTATTTTGCTTGTGGCAAGGTCTCAATATGACATCAGAAAATGAATACCATGTATTCTCTGATGAAATTAATATATCCATTTGAAACTATAATTCTGCCTGTGAAAGAAATAGGCCTTTTTCATTTACATCTTGTGATTTTTGCCAATTTGTTATTCAACTCCATCCTACAACTTTATGTAAAACAGAGGCTTTAGAGTAATATATAGGCTGCCACTGTGCTTCAGAAAGGGAATGATTAAAACAGGCCCCAAAGAATTAATTATCTCTACCTATAATAAAATCTCATGCACAGTTTTTGGTGTATACTGACATACTTTGAACTATATCAGAAAGTTGACAGAAAATAAATATTTCTTATTAAATCATATTTTTAAAAAATATTTTGGGGATGAAAACGCATTTGCTTTATCTTCAGTCACTTTTGTGCCATTACCTGTTCTTCCTTATAGTTCACCTAGAAAAATGTACTACCCTTAAAACATGGTTCCATCTGACACAGGGATAACTTTGTTATCTAAAAGATACTTTGGTCTGATTGAAAAGGTATGAAGTTAGAAGTTAAACCTACATTCTCAAATTGGGTCGTATCAAAACAAAACCATAGAATGTCCTTTGGCCTCAAATGTATCATGTGAATAATGAGAAAAATATATCAAAATTGTTGTGGGAAGTAAATTGTATAAATTTCAAAACATATTATAAAATTACAGATGCAATATAAGTGTTGGTTAAAATGGTACTGTAGTAATTACTTAATAAACACAGTATTCTTTTGATGGAAAAAAGGGACAAACAAGTAATCTTATTGCCCATTTTATAGCTGGAATATGCCTCACGCTAGAGTTCACTGGATGACTATAATCAATAATGAAAAGAGGAGGAACCAAGATGGCAGAGTAGAAGGACATGCTCTCACTCCCTCTTGCGAGAACACCAGAATCACAGCTAGCTGCTGGACAATCATTGACAGGAAGACACTGGAACTCATCAAAAAAGATAACCCACATACAAAGACAAAGGAGAAGCCATAAAGAGATGGTAGGAGGGGCACAATCACAGTAAAATCAAATCCCATAAATGGTGGGTGGGTGACTCACAGACTGGCGAACACTTATACCACAGAAGTCCACCCACTGGAGTGAAGGTTCTGAGCCCCAGTCAGCAACAGGGAGGGAACACAGCCGCACCTATCAACCGTCAAGTGGATTAAAGTTTTACTGAGCTCTGCCCATCAGAGCAACAGTCAGCTCTAACCAACACCAGTCCCTCCCATCTAGCCTCTTAGATAGCCTCATCCACCAGAGGGCAGACAGCAGAAGCAAGAAGAACTACAATCCTGCAGCCTGTGGAACAAAAACCACATTCACAGAAAGACAAGATGAAAAGGCAGAGGGCTATGTACCAGATGAAGGAACAAGATAAAAACCCAGGAAAACAACTAAATGAAGTGAAGATACGCAACCTTCCAGAAAAAGAATTCAGAATAATGATAGTGAAGATGATCCAGGACCTCGGAAACAGAATGGAGGCAAAGATCGAGAAGATGCAAGAAATGTTTAACAAAGACCTAGAAGAATTAAAGAACAAACAAACAGAGATGAACAATACAATAACTGAAATGAAAGCTACACTAGAAGGAATCAATAGCAGAATAACTGAGGCAGAAGAACCGATAAGTGACCTGGAAGACAGAATGGTGGAACTCACTGCTGTGGAAAAGACTAAAGAAAAAAGAATGAAAAGAAATGAAGACAGCCTAAGAGACCTCTGGGACAACATTAAATGCAACAATATTAGCATTATAGGGGTCCCAGAAGGAGAAAAGAGGGTGAAAGGACCAGAGAAAATATTTGAAGAGATTATAGTCGAAAACTTCCCTAACATGGGAAAGGAAATAGCCACCCAAGTCCAAGAAGTGCAGAGAGTCCCATACAGGATGAACCCAAGGAGAAACACGCTGATACACATAGTAATCAAATTGCCAAACATTAAAATTATTGAAAGCAGCAAGGGAAAAATGACAAATAACATACAAGGGAACTCCCATAAGGTTAACAGCTGATTTCGCAGCAGACATGCTACAAGCCAGAAGGGAGTGGCATGCATGATATACTTAAAGTGATGAAAGGGAAGAACCTACAACCAAGATTACTCTACCCGGCAAGGATCTTATTCAGATTCGATGGAGAAATCAAAAGCTTTACAGACAAGCAAAAGCTAAAAGAATTCAGCGCCACCAAACCAGCTTTACAACAAATGCTAAAGGGACTTCTCTAAGTGGGAAACACAAGAGAAGAAAAGGACCTACAAAAACAAACCCAAAACAATTAAGAATATGGTCATAGGAACATACATATCGATAATTACCTTAAACGTGATAATTACCTCACGTAAATGCTCCAACCAAAAGGCACAGGCTTGCTGAATGGATACAAAAACAAAACCCACATATATGCTGTCTACAAGAGACCCAGTTCAGATCTAGGGACACATCCAGACTGAAAGTGAGGGGATGGAAAAAGATATTCCATGCAAATGGAAATCAAAAGAAAGCTGGAGTAGCTATACTCATATCAGACAAAATAGACTTTAAAATAAAGACTATTACAAGAGACAAGGAAGGACACTACATAATGATCAAGGGATCAATCCAAGAAGACATAACAATTATAAATATATATGCACCCAACATAGGAGCACCTCAATACATAAGGCCACTGCTAACAGCTATAAAAGAAGAAATTAACAGTAACACAATAATAGCGGGGGACTTTAACACCTCACACCAATGGACAGATCATCCAAAATGAAAATGAATAAGGAAACAGAAGCTTTAAATGACACAATAGACCAGATAGATTTAATTGATATTTTTAGGACATTCCATCCAAAAACATCATATTACACTTTCTTCTCAAGTGCGCACAGAACATTCTCCAGGATAGATCACATCTTGGGTCACAAATCAAGCCTCAGTAATTTTAAGAAAATTGAAATCATATCAAGCATCTTTTCTGACAACAACACTATGAGATTAGAAATGAATTAAAGGGAAGAACCATAAAAAACACAAACACATGGAGGCTAAATAATGCGTTACTGAATAACCAAGAGATCACTGAAGAAATCAAAGAGGATATCAAAAAATACCTAGAGACAAATGACAATGAAAACACAACGATCCAAAACCCATGGGATGCAGCAAAAGCAGTTCTAAGAGGTAAGTTTATAGCTATACAAGCCTACCTCAAGAAACAAGAAAAATCTCAAATAAACAATCTAACCTTACATCTAAAGGAACTAGAGAAAGAGGAACAAACAAAACCCAAAATTAGCAGAGGAAAGAAATCTTAAAGATCAGAGCAGAAATAAATGAAATAGAAACAAAGAAAACAATAGCAAAGATCAATAGAACTAAAAGCTGGTTCTTTGAGAAGGTAAACAAACTTGATAAACCATTAGCCAGACTCATCAAGAAAAAGAGGGAGAGGACTCAAATCAATAATATTAGAAATGAAAAAGGAGAAGTTACAACAGACACCGTAGAAATACAAAGCATCCTAGGAGACTACTATAAGCAACTCTATGCCAATAAAATGGACAACCTGGAAGAAATGGACAAATTCTTAGAAAGGTGTAACCTTCCAAGACGAAACCAGGAAGAAACAGAAAATATGAACAGGCCAATCACATGTAATGAAATGGAAACTGTGATTAAAAATCTTCCAACAAACAAAAGTCCAGGACCAGTTGTCTTCACAGGTGAATTCTATCAAATATTTAGAGGAGAGCTACCTTCTCAAACTCTTCCAGAAAATTGCAGAGGAAGGAACACTCCCAAACTCATTCTATGAGGCCACCATCACCCTGATACCAAAACCAGACAAACATATCACAAAAAAAGAAAATTACAGAGCAATATCACTGATGACTATAGATGCAAAAATATGCAACAAAATACTAGATAACAGAATCCAACGACACATTAAAAGGGTCATACACCATGATCAAGTGGGATTTATCCCAGGGATGCAAGGATTCTTCAATATAAGCAAATCAATCAATGTTATACACCATATTAACAAACTGAAGAATAAAAACCATATGATCATCTCAATAGATGCAGAAAAAGCTTTTGACAAAATTCAACACCCATTTATGATAAAAAGTCTCCAGAAAGTGGACATAGAGGGAACCTACCTCAACATAATAAAGGCAATATACAACAAACCCACAGCCAACATCATTCTCAGTGGTGAAAACCTGAAAGCATTTCCTCTAAGATCAGGAATGAGACAAGGATGTCCACTCTCACCACTATTATTCAACATAGTTTTGGAAATCCTAGCCATGGCAATCAGAGGAGAAAAAGAAGTAAAAGGAATACAAATTGGAAAAGAAGAAGTAAAACGTTCACTGTTTGCAGATGACATGATACTATACATAGAGAATCCTAAAAATCCCACCAGAAAACTACTGGAGCTAATCAATGAATTTGGTAAAGTTGCAGGATACTAAATTAATGCACAGAGATCTCTTGCATTCCTATACACTAATGATGAAAAATCTGAAAGAGAAATTATGGAAACACTCCCATTTACCATTGCCACAAAAAGAATAAAATACCTAGGAATAAACCTACCTAAGGAGACAAAAGACCTGTATGCAGAAAACTATAAGACACTGATGAAATTAAAGATGATACAAACAGATGGAGAGATATACCATGTTCTTGGATTGGAAGAATCAATATTGTGAAAACGAGTATACTACCCAAAGCAATCTATAGATTCAATGCAATCCCTATCAAATTACCAATGGCATTTTTTATGGAACTAGAACAAATCATCTTAAAATTTGTATGGAGACACAAAAGACCCCAAACAGCCAAAGCAGTCTTGAGGGAAAAAAACAGAGCTGGAGGAATCAGACTCCCTGACTTCAGACTATACTACAAAGCTACAGTAATCAAGACAATATGGTACTGGCAAAAAAACAGAAACATAGATCAATGGAACAAGATAGAAAGCCCAGAGATAAACCCATGCACCTATGGTCAACTAATCTATGACAAAGGAGGAAAAGATATACAGTGGAGAAAAGACAGTCTCTTCAATAAGTGGTGCTGGGAAAACTGGACAGCTACATGTAAAAGAATGAAATTAGAACACTCCCTAACACCATACACAAAAATAAACTCAAAATGGATTAGAGACTTAAATGTAAGACAGGACACTGTAAAACTCTTAGAGGAAAACATAGGAGGAACATAAATTTTTGACATAAATCACAGCAAGATCTTTTTTGATCCACCTCCTAGAGAAATGGGAATAAAAACAAAAATAAACAAATGGGACCTAATGAAAGTTCAAAGCTTTTGCACAGCAAAGGAAACCAAAAACAAGAGAAAAAGACAACCCTCATAATGGGAGAAAATATTTGCAAATGAATCAACAGACAAAGGATTAATCTCCAAAATATATAAACAGCTCATGCAGCTCAATGTTAAAAAAACAAACAACCCAATCCAAAAATGGGAAGAAGACCTAAATAGACATTTCTCCTAAAAAGACATACAGATGCCAAGAAGCACATGAAAAGCTTCTCAACATCACTAATTATTAGAGAAATGCAAATCAAAACTACAATGAGGTATCACCTCACACCAGTTAGAATGTGCGTCATCAGAAAATCTACAAACAAATGCTGGAGAGGGTGTGGAGAAAAGGGAACCCTCTTGCACTTTTGGTGGGAATGTAAATTGATACAGCCACTATGGAGAACAGTATGGAGGTTCCTTAAAAAACTAAAAATAGAATTACCATATAAGCCAGCAATCCCACTACTGGGCATATACCCTGGTAAAACCATAATTCAAATAGACACATGTACCCCAATATTCATTGCAGCACTATTTACAATAGGCAGGTCATGGAAGCAACCTAAATGCCCATCAACAGACAAATGGATAAAGAAGATGTGGTTCATATATACAATGGAATATTACTCGGCCATAAAAAGGAACGAAATTGAGTCATTTGTTGAGACATGGATGCATCTAGAGACTCTTATACAGAGTGAAGTAAGTCAGAAAGAGAAAAACAAATATCGTATATTATTAACGCATGTATGTGAAACCTAGAAAAATGGTACAGATGAACCGGTTTGCAGGGCAGAAGTTGAGACACAGATGTAGAGAACAAACGTATGGACACCAAGGGGGGATAACCGCAGTGGGGTGGGCATGGTGGTGTGCTGAATTGGGCGATTGAGATTGACATGTATACACTGATGTGTATAAAACTGATGACTATTAAGAACCTGCAGTATAAAACAAACAAACAAAAAATAACAACTAAACTTTCTTTGGGTTATTTGTATGGAAATCTGTTAATATAAATGTTTCAGACATTACATGAAATTTCTAAAAATCTTATATGTTCTGGTATAATAAGTCATAATTCTAGCAATTACTTTAAAATGTATATCTCAGAAATAATTAAATTTCCTTGTCAACTGCATTATTATGAACTTTCATCAGATCTTTAACCGTGGTCATTTTTAAGTCTTTTGTCATTTACAGACAGTTCTGCGTGTATTCTGATGCTTTTGCAAAAATGTTCCTATAAAAGGGTTTCATCTTCAAGGAATTCATGGAAAAGACTCTGACAAGTACAGGTTTCTGGTAACGGACTTTACTGCTGAACTGAATGAATAAGCATTTTCAGAACTCTAATGGAAAACTGATGAATTCATAAAAGTGCTAACAAAAGATCAAGAAAAAAAATTTAATTACATGGGACTGAGTGAATTGATGAGGATGATAATTTTTGTGACTTTCTGTTTGAATAAAAGAGAAAATAATGAAAAATGTACAGCCTCTGTGTTTATATGTTATACAAGAAAGGATTCTGTGAATAACTTATGCCTCAACTACATTCTGAACATAAACTTTACCCTACTATTCAAGTCATAATTAATTAGACAAAAGATGGACACCTTAGCAATGGAAGTAATCATTAAGTTGCCAAAGGCACATGAGATGACATTGGAAATATCCCCGATTGAGGTTTCTCTATATTAGGTAGAAACCAACAGATCCATCAATCCAATCTTGTAAAGAGTTTGAAATTAGTCATGAATAACAGGTCATAGAGTAATGACATAGGAGCTGAGCTACCTGGTAAGTGATGTCCATAAACAGAGATCATAGGCAGTAGAAGGCACCAGGCATAAGAAAACTGAAGCCATTGGTAAGCAAAGGCCAAAGACTAAGAAAGGAGTGGAGAGTTCATTAGTTGAGAGAGAGAGTGTAAACAATGAGGTAGGTGTAATTGGTAGTAGAAAAAAAAAAAAAGGAAGTGGAAGCAGAGATAGAAAGTTCTTATTACTGTGTAACAGAGTAGAGTTACAGATTCTTGGTGCTGAAGGAACGGCAAGAAAACTAAATTCAAAGAACTGCAGTATTTTATAAACAGTGGCCAATTAAATCTGACTAAATGGCTTTTGAGCCAACTCCTTGTTCTTCATTGCTGCTTTTCCTTTATGGGGATTAGTCAACACTCTCCATAAATTGAAGCAATCTCCATTCTTTCCAACTGAAAAATGTTTAGCTTGGCACAATGGAACCTTGGCAGTGAGATCCATGTTCTTTACCCCTGAACTTAGGCAATATATTCATAAGAGATCCAGATATCAGTTTGTGGCTTTTCCAAGACTCTTAATGCCTTGTTTTCCGTTAAATTTAAAAACAAAATAATCAAAACCTCAAAATATCTAATAATATCTAACCTCAAATTATCTCACCTACAAATTATGAGTTGATCCTTCAGGTTATGAACCTTGCCCTTATCTTCTTTATTTCTCTCTAATCTGAAGTCAGATAACTATACTTTAGTGACTGGCGGAAACATATCAAAAGAACTAAGATTTAAACCCAAACCCCTGCACCATCAAATTGACAGCTTTTTAGAAGTAGTTTTTTCAGAGGGTTAAAATGTGAACAAATGTCTTATATTTATAGCCCATTGTATTATGTAAACACCCATACACACATGCATACTACACACAATTTTACCTCATTTGCTGCTCACAACCATATAAGGAGGCAAATTGGATTGCCTTTATTATCCATTTGTCAAATGAAGCAGTGTGGGATGTTTAAATGCTTTGTCCAAGGTCCTAGAACAACTCAGCATAAGTGGAACTAAACATCAGGAGTCCTGGCTCGTTGTCTATTCACCTCTATGTGGTGCCACACTCCTCAGTCACACCTGTCACAGACGTGTGAGCTTAGGAAAGATTTCAAAGATTGTTGGTAGAAGTATAGTATATTTGAAGATGCCTGGACTTTTGGAAGAAAGGTGCTATGGGTGGGAGGTGTTGGAGAGAAAGGGCTGTGTGGGGAGGGAGATAAAATGTGCTCTGATAAATTCCCATCACTCTACTCCCTAGATAATACCCATTGCACTGTGGGCTGTACTTTCTTGAACAGATTAACCATCTAAGTCTCATGGATGGTGGCCTTAAGCCCAAGGCAGTCAGTTTCAGGTCTGGGAACATTTTCCCAACTCTGAACCAATGTTTGCTTCCCAAAGGCAGGGAGAGAAGAGGATTTATTATTGAAAAGAGAATAAAGCTTTCTCATCACAGAGATGTGACTGTATAGATATAGAACACTGCCCAGGAATCACAAATAACTACTGTGAACTGATGATGAGAAAACTTAGGAATCAAAATAAAATGCTAAGCTATGATTCTAGAAAAAAGGTATAACAGCATAGTTTTAAAAAGTAGACACCAAACATGAATTTTCCACTTTCAAAAGCAGAAATATAGATTTTTGGCAGATGAACTATTTTGTGATAATTTCACTGTCTTTCAAATACACGAATTAGTTTGGGGAGAATGATCAAGTTACGTGAGATTGCTCTATGAACATCTGAATTCTAAAGATACCAGACATTCTGAAATATTCCACCAAATCAATCTGTGGTGTGATGAACCTTCCTTGAACCATACTAGGCATTAAGCAGTCTGCCCAACATGGGTTACTTTTTCTCTAGATCTGCTGTAAAACTGTTAACTTAGGCCTTCCTTTATCATGAACTTGAAGATTGCCTTCGCCTCTCTGGTATTGGATTCTTGGTTGTTGTTTTTTTTCTTGGTTACTCTCTCACTTTAGTCCAATAGCTCCCTCAGAAAGGATTCATGGAAGGTAGTCGTTTTAGACCTTTCATATAAAAAATACCTTCTTTCTATCTTATACTAATTATTGCTATCAGTTACTATAGGCTTGGCATGTTAAAGTGTTACATGACATCAAAATCTCCTTTAGACATGAGTCTTTATGGCTTGACTCTCTAATTTTCTTTCTTCTATCTCTTTGTCTTTAACCAATACTTTCTGGGACATCCCAAATTTATTTTTCACACTTTCTGTTGAATTTTTCATATTTGTTATCATATATTTATTCCCTACAGCTCTTGTTTTTCTTATTAGTGCTCCTTAATAGCAGCATGACAACCTGTTCTTGATTCATGGATACATTTTCTTATTTCTCTGAGGATATTAATATTTTTTTCTAAGTTTCTTATAAATTAATTCATTATCTGCTTTTCCTTTAAATTGTGTATTTCGGCTTATTAATTTTGGTGTCTGACTTTAGTACTAGAGATTTTCTTCAATGGTTGCTGGTCCTTGGCTGACTACTAATACTGAACAATAGGAATTGAAAAGTTGACTGGAAACCAGGAGTACCCCATGAAGTTTGTCAGCCATAGGTCTTCTGAGAGGTGACTGAAATTCCATGGTGGAAAACCATCACTGTATATATCTTTAGGTCTTTTCTCCTGAGATTTTCTGATTTCCCAAGGCATAATAATAATAAACACTTAACTAGTGCTTATTATATGCCAGACAGTTCTAAGTACTTATAAAATTCTATTTTATTTAATCCCTACAGCTCTATAAGAATGGTACTATTTTTATTCCAGTGTTGTAATATGAGGACACTGAGATAAAAAGAAGTAAAGTTACTTGCCCAAGGTCACACAGCTAACTAGTGGTACACAAACAGGCAGCCTGGCTCTGGTGTCCACTATGTCATATTACCTCTAAGTTCCCATTGGGAAGGTATAAGCTTAGAGTTACTTGGGTGAAAAGGGCTGGGATATCAACATTCTGTGTGTAGATAGATATTCAATTAAACTCTGTTTTCTATAAAGTATCCCTGCCTTCAACACTACCTGATGCCTCCTCTTGTACTCACCTGGTTCAGAGACTTTATGTTTTAACCTTTTTAGAGAATAAATCTCTAGGCTTCTGCAGTATCACAGAAGGAAATCTGTCCTACTTTTTGGCAAGGAGGGAAAATCTGAGGTTTAAAGGCTTTTTAAACAGACTTTTGGCCAAGTCTTTTTTCGTTACTCATATATTATTATCACTTCCAGTGGAACCCGGTGCCATAGATTCATGAGATTTGAGGTGTTTTTGTATGTGAGTGGGTGTGCAGATCATGGTGCTTCACAGCTTTCATCACTGCCAACTTAGAATTATTTTTAGAGGGGCTAAAATATTTACCATGTGTTCTTTTGGTTTTCAGTCCCAGAAATGTCATTGTAATCATCTCTTTTCCCATTTTGGGGAATTTATGCTTTTAAAAAAATCCCTTTATTGTTTCAATGGGGTATTAGTAGAGAGCAGATGCAAATTTTATTTTCAAGAGTTTGTGTCAACTGGGTATTTGTCATGTATTTTTCATTCACAAACATTTATTTTAGATGAACTACCCTCCCAAGCCAGGAATTGGAACTAATTTTGGCAAATTTAGTTACAAGATATCATACCTGGGATTTGGGAGAATTATGATTTGCTAAGTATTCAACTATATACTAGGCAATGGGGTAAGCAATTTAATCACCTTCACTTGCTAATTTATTCATTTTAATAAATATTTATATGCCAGGTTTTATGGATTTTTATGCATAGATTCCAATAAGCAGTACTTTCGGCCAGGGGAGATGTTACCCTCAGGAGGCATTTGGCAATGTCTGGAGACATTTTGGTTGTCACAACTGCTGGGGGTGGAAGGGGGTGCTATGGGTGACCATCCAGTGGGCTTAGTTAGAAATGCTTCAAAACATTATACAATGCACAGAACAGTCCCCCACAACAAAGAATTATCTAGCCCCAAATGTTGATAGCACCAAGGTTGAGATACTCTGAAATAAAGTCTTGTGAAAATAATAACTGATTAAAATGATAAAGACCTGGTTTCTTATACCAGTGCTAATTTAGCTACTCTGATTTTTGTGCCTTGGTTCTCTTTGATTTTATCAAAAAGGGAGCTTCCATTGCATTGCTATTAGCCTGCTACTTTCTCAATGGGATATTCTGGCCCAAAGAGGGGAAAGTTTTCCTGTTTATTTTTCATTGTCTGCTTTTGTCAGAATGGAGTAGAAGACTGCTCTCCTATAACTAAAGTTCAGCTACAACAGTAGCAATGAAGATTCACAAGGACAACCCAAGATAATCTGTCCCAAGCCTTGACAACACTGGGCAGAAAGTGTGGCAGAGGGGTTGGTCACACTTCTGCTCACAGACGTGGGAGGAAGCAACGTTTTCCCCCAAAGAAAGCTAGCTCTTTGTGGGAATGTGAACACCCACGTTACCTCTGTGAATTAAAGAACTGGTCTCACTGTGCCAAAAACGTAAAATAGATCCCACAACTGAAGGTTACTAAAGTTGTTATACTTTTTGAAGGACATCTCATAAGAAAAAGTTTATTTAGGCAAAAACATAAAGTCTCCTTGAGTCATAAAAGATTTATTATGTGAGGGATTTGTTATACCAGAGACCAAAGATTCTGTAAGAGAATTCATCTGCCATAAAATTGTACAACTACTTTCAAATATAATGAAAAATGCATAGTTTTTTTCTTCAGCAGAGTTGGTATCATTTTAAAGTAGAGTGAGAAGTCATACGTCCTATATTACCTTCAGTTTTAATGTGGAAAAAGAAAAGGTTTTGATTTTTCTGTGAAATATGAGAGTTTTATTTCTACGTGTCTCTTCACTTCTCTGTCCTGACCAACCTTCCCCTTATTTCACCTGTATCCTTAAGGACTTGTAAGTCTTTCCTATTATCACCTTTGGGTAGTGGGTCTTCATCACATGTATGTGTGTGTGTGTGTGTGTGTGTGTGTGTGTGTGTGTGTGTGAATTGGGAGGAGGGATGTATTACTTCCAGAATTCTAAAAGAACCAGGAACTAAGTATGGAAATTTCATAGCTTTGTCCATGTTGTCCTATTTCTCTTGGGTTTCAAAATACAGGCTTATTAATATTGACCAATTTGCACAATACTACTAGCAATTTTGAAACTAGTATGGTCAACTTTGTGACAAGATCTCAATTAAGGTAAATACTTCTATAATTATGTAATTCACATTTGGGCCCATTTTCTAATATAACTATAAAAATGAACATGAAATTACCTTCTACTGACTTGTCTAAATCTTTATCTTTTCCTCCTGAATGCACTACTAATATTGTGAGTGCTTTTTCCAATTAGAATATAAGAGGTAATCAATTTTCTCCCTACAGAAGAGATATTTAAAGTTACACAATGGATACTTAGGCAAAGCCTATTATGTTCTCCAAATTAAACTAGACAGTTGCCAGACCCAGCAGAAAACAAGAAAGCAGGTTGGTGGGCATTTGTGTTTCAGTTCAAAAATACCTAAATACTTAATCCATTCAAAATTTTAGCTAATTCTTTGGAAACAAAATGAATTTCCTGGAACCTTTTATAATTTATGTAACATAGCATTTCTTAAGACCTTTTGGTGCTTAAGTGAACATGAACATTTTCCTCAAATATTTTATATATTTCAATAAGGCTCAGTTAAAACTTTCCACAAAATCAATGAAAATATGATTCCAAGGGTTCCTTTATATATCCAGGAGGGTTTGCAAGATAGCTTGTTTTACCATTTTTGTTTCACATAACCTTGAAAATCTTTATTATTTCCCATCCCCATAGAGATGCCAATCACCTTAAAACTCTGTGGGCCCCACAAGTTGCCAATAGAACCAATGACACTGCATTTGGCTTGATTAATTTTGTACAATTCATGTCTGTTTCTTCTCCAAGGTTTGTAATGTTAAGCCCAGACTTCATGATGGATTCATTTAAAAAGAATACTGGAATAGAGGCTTCCCTGGTGGCGCAGTGGTTGAGAGTCCGCCTGCCAATGCAGGGGACACGGGTTCGTGCCCCGGTCTGGGAAGATCCCACATGCCGCGGAGCGGCTAGGCCCGTAAGCCATGGCCGCTGAGCCTGCGCGTCCGGAGCCTGTGCTCCGCAATGGGAGAGGCCACAACAGTGAGAGGCCCGCATAATGCAAAAAAAAAAAAAAAAAAAAAAAAAAAGAATACTGGAGTAAGTGCTTAGTAAACTCTAAGTCAAGCAACCAAAAAACTGAGTAAAAATTCTGAAAATGATCTGAATTTAACCTTTCTCTGGATTTAAATAAAGAAAAAAAAGTTTCTGGGCGTGGGGTGGGGAGGTAAGCTGGCAGCCAAAGCTCTGAGGTCCTGCCCAGAGCCTTATAAGAAAGAACATGGAAGAAACACTGGACGTGCTTCCTTGATAGCAGTAATGTAATGCTCAGGAGCAGAGCCTATGAACAAGACTGCCCAGTTTTAATTCCCATCCTTAGCACTTAACTAATTGTGTGACCTCAGGAAAGTTACTTAACCTCTCATAGCTCAGTTTACTCATCTAAAGATGAGGATAATAATAGTGTCTATTTTGGAAGTTCTTGTGAGTATTAAACGAGGTAAAATATGTAAAGGGCATAGAACCATGCCTGGCACACAGCACAAGTCCTGTGAGTGTTTGCTCTTATTATTTTATCAGCTCAAGGGGTCTAAGAGTAAAAGACTGAATGACTGAATGTCTGGCAAATGCAATATATACTGGATAGGCCTGGAAGTTTCAGCTCCCTGAGGGCTTTCTAACTATGCATGAGGGGTGGAAGAATGAAACAAGAGGACAAGACCAGGGAGAGGTGGAGCTGAGTCCACTTGCTGAATCCCAGCACTGAGGCCCTTACTCCAAGGATAGCAATTACCTTCAATGAGCCAGCACTCCACCTTCCTCTACCTCAGAGCTACATGAATCCAAAATATTTTATCAACTTTCTCTAAACATGTGAGGCCACAGTAATTGGATTTATCATTTTTAAGTGGTGGGTTTTAGGGAGATTTCTTTATTATTTATTTTCCCTAGACAGCAAGGTAAGGAAAAACATCAGACCAAGTTGGACCAAATTCCATATTTGTCCTCCATAGCTATGTGACTTTGGGGAAGTTATGTATCTTTTCTGAATATCTCCAATACCTATTTCACAGTTTTGTTGTGTAGAGGATTAAATGATTTACTCTGTATAAAATGACTTATATGGGGTCTTGCAGTGCCTAGTACACAGGAGGTACTCAATAAATATTAGATAATCTTTTCCTGCAGAACAAAGGTCAGCCAGGTTTGTTTGTTGCCCATGATAAAAGTTTGAAGTTCTGTAAGCTTGGGATTCCTTAGCTTGACACAAGCTTAGTCTGTGAGCAGCATCCATCTGGACCAGTCTACTTCACGCCCTTGGGAATTAGGCTTGAGGCGTACCAACACAAACTTGAAGCTCATGCTAATTTTTCTGCTGTAAATAACAAAGTCCTTTGTCTCTGAAAAAGGACTCTGAAAAAAATCCTCTAAAAGGAGAATTTAATATGTCATGGTTGAAATCTATGGTAGGAAGATAACGGAGTAGGTTCATGCTTGCCTTCCATCAAATCTAGTTTGTTCTAGACACAAATAACATGCTTATGAGTATAAATATATGTACAAATAGCTAACATTTCTTAAATGGCTAATACACACACACACACACACCAGATACTATTCTAAGAGTTTTGCACATATTGATTCATTTAAGTCTGCCAACAGCCAAACAAACTACTTATGAATGAAGCACAGAACCTTTAAAATATGTGATCATGATCACACAGCTAGAAGACAGTGGAACCAGGGTTTGAATAATTTAATTTAAAAAAAATTTTATCCTACAAATGTGGCTTTACAATAATGATGCTGTTTTTCTTTTAATAAATTTCAACACTTGTCAAGGGTAATTTTTTATACTTAAAAATAATCTTAGAACTTCTTTTTGAGTTTATTTAACTTTCACCTTGATTCATGTTTTCCCCACCCTCCAGGGTTTTAAAGAAGCAGGTGACCTGGGCAGGCTCATCAACAGAGTCCTCATTACATTAATATTATATCATGGTATCCCAAATAATACATTATAAAATGCTCAATAAATTGTGAATGAATGAATCAATCAAGGTTCCGGTTATCTATTATAAACTAATGAACCACTCTAAAACTGACTGGTTTAAAACAGCCCTTTACTATTGCCTTACACAGTATTTTGGGTTGACTGGGCTAAGCTGGGCAGACCTTTCTGGATGTCCCTCATGCAGGTGCAATCAGATAATAGCTAAGCTGAAGTCACCTGAAGGCTCTACTAGGTTGGACAACCTGGTTGACAGTTAATACTGACTGATGTCTGAGAGCTCAGCTGCAGCTCTTAAATGACCCTTCCATTTAGCCTGGATTTATCAGAGCCTGGTGGCTGGCTTTTGAGAGGGAATGTCCCCAGGGTAAACGTCCCAAAAGGGAGGAAGCAGAAGCTGCCTGGCCCATTAAGAGTTAGCATTGTATCACTTACTCCAGGGCTGAATTATGACATTCATGAGCCCCAGGCACTTTTGCTTTCATGGGCACGTTCCTCCATTAGATAGATGGATAGACAGATAGATAAATTTAAATATATAACTATAGTTTATGACAGCATTGATAGGAAGGTAAATATATGTTCAAATATTTTCTTAAACCTAAATGTTCATTTTTTTAAAATTCTGATTTTAAGAGAAATGGAAACATTTTCATGGGCCCCTAAAAGTGTCATGGCCCTAGACATTGTGCTAGCTGTATCTGATGGATAAGTTAGCACTGACTTCTGTCCTTGTCTATTGATCAAAGCAATTACAAGGTCCACCAGATTCAATGGGGTAGAGAGATAAGCTCCAGTTTTTGATGGGGGAGGGACAATGTAACATTGCAGAAGAGCATGAGCATGGGAGATATTATTATAACCATCTTGAGAGAATAAAATCTGTCAAAATGATCATGCTTCTGAGAAACAAGAGCCCTTTTGCTGTCTTTCTTGGAATGCATACATCATAACATTAAGATCTACTACTCCAATAGTCACAGAGAAGGCTTAAATAATATTTCCTAGTATTCAGGAAAATATAAAACAGCCATACTGTTTTCAAAATTCTGGCATACAAATATAAAGATATATTGTTATATATAGGAAATTGTTATTGAAGCAATCATAAGTTTACAGAAATTTTCAAGAAATTTAAATGAGTTCATGAAGGAATATCTACCTCTATGTGCAAGTCAAAAACACAGTACTAAGGAAATTGATATTATGCTAGAGTGTTTCAATTTCAGTGCAAGGTAGAACCTAATGGAGTAAACATGTGTCCATATCATAACATCAAATGGATACAAGAGTTATGAATGAGTATCCACCATTGGTTTAATGGACCTGGTTGTTTTCTACCTCAAAGACTGATATACTTTGTTGCAAAAGACAATTCTTACTATGTTCTGAGAAATTTAAGTTTCTCTCTCTCTCTCTCTCTCTCTCCCCTCCCTCCCTCCTCCCCGCCCCCCACTAGTTTCACCTTCTGAAACATTTTCCAAGTAATAGGAATACCAGATGTAGATGACAAAGTGAAAAGTCAGTACATTAAAGATTAGCCAGGATATTTTTCCTCTTTCTTCCATAGAAATACAAAGTCATTTTTATGCCTGGTTAATATACTAGACTGCAATGTTGTAAGTCCACTTACTCAGAGCTATTTCAAAATACCAATTTTAGCAGCACAGGGCTATCCTGGAAGGCTAGAATGAATGGATTGGTCTGTGGAAGACTGATTTTACATGTATAAGACAAAAACTATTTGAGTCAAAACAAAGAGCCAATTGTCTGAGTCAATATCCTACAAAATACTCATTTCAAAAACAGAACATGTAATAAGAATGGACTAGATGACCAGACAATTTTAAAATATTATAAAACAGAAGCTGATGCTTAAAATAGTAGTAAGAAGTTAGACAGCAATTTTGACATTACAAATGTAGGAGAAATTAGTCTGTTAGCTATCTAACATACATTTTTTTTGGAAATTTCATCCCCACTGTTGTTGGGGAAATTGACCTTTTCACTAACCCTTTTTTGCCCCACGATGTGGTTCAAATTCAAGTTTCCATCTTATCACCTTATCTCTACTGCTGCCATTGAATTGGTTTGCTGTGGAACTCTAATCCAACTGATTTTACTTAAGGATATTCTAGAATAATTCTAAAGAAAGGATAATTGTAATGGATATTTGTTGAGTACTTTATTATGTTCCAAGTACTGTTCTAAGAATTTTGTAGATTTTAAATCATTTAAGTTCCTCAATAATCCTAACAGAAGTAACACTATTGAGAAAACTGAGGCAGAGAGAACTCATATAACTTGCTGAGTAAGTATAGTATTCAAATCAAGATTAAAACCCTGGCAGTGTAACACCAGAGCCTGGTACCTGTATATTATCCCACCTTTGGGGCATAAACATTGGAAAGAACACAGATGGTTACAGGAAAGTTCCATGGAGAATATTAACAATGGTTACTTTTAATTTGCCTAGAGAGTTGCATTCATTACCAAAGATTCAAAAGTAATGCTCATTATGATAAAGTCCTTATAATTACAGATATATTCATAATTGTGAAGCTTAATTTTCAAATATTTAATAGATACAAATTGCACTCCTTTCTTGAAGCCATTACCATATACATGTCATACGAACTTTTCATTAGAAACTTATCCATAAAAAAGCACCATTTCATTTTACTGGAATTATGATAGAAATTAGCTTCTCCCAGCTGATTAGAAAACATATATCTCAATGTTAGGAAAGTAGCATAGGAATCTTTACTGTTTAATGGCAGATCTATCCCTGATTCCAGCCTTTACTAGATTCTAGGATTTGACGAATGAGAATCCTCACTTGTATTCAAGGTTCTCCAGGATAGAAACAAAATCTAAGTTCTAAAGTGCTACTTTGAGTGTGGCCAGAGGACTATACTTGTTTTGTCAGTCTCCTGCGCTATCAGTCCTATCCCTTTCCTAGCTCCTACCTTGACCCTAAACGATAAATCAATAGGCCGATATAAAAATGTTTCAGCAGCTACAGAGAGCGCTATATTTGTTGGTACCAGACTTTGTGCTCCTTGTACACTCCCTGGACACAAATAATAAGGCTCTCACTTTGATGTGTGGGGTTAAGAGAGAATACTCTGTAAGTATATACAACACATCAGGGTCTATAAAATAAAGTTGCTTCTTTCCTTGAAATTGATCCTAAAACTCATAGTACAAAATAGTCTGTGGGTCCTGAATAGCCCAGATTTGTTGCTTCCTTTAATCCTTTTATTCCATAAGGCTTCTTTCTCTGTGTGTCTCATCTACCCCTTTCACTGAGGTCAAATTTTTCAGCCCTTGGGTAAGCTCCAAAGTACAGACTAAGTCAAACAACGATAGGATTGATTTTCCACCCCCATGATTACTCTCTCCATGGAAGAAACCAGAAACTGCTATCCATTGTTATACTTGAAAGGAATTAAAAACATAAAATAATTTCAAGAGACTTTTTTGGTCTTGTTTGTTATCTAAATGTTCAATTTCATTGTGGTTGTAATATGCAGAATTATTTACCCAAGCCACCCCCTACAAAGTACCACTATGATTCTAGAAATGTAGCATCAAAGCCTCAGCATCTTTTACCAGTATCTTAGCTTTCAATTTGTCAACAGAAATACCATTCCATGCTAGCATTTGTTTTTCCTGAGCTGTCTTTACATTCCTCTTCTAAACTTCATTGTAAAACTTCTACTTTCTGTTGACCCTCCTTTACGACTAGTCCCAACTTTCAATTTCATTTTTCTAATTAGTTGCATAGGATAATTCATTTAGGTATTGTTTATATTTTTAATCTTTTGTATATTATGATGTTTTGACTTTTCTGGTTGGGGAGAGACTGCCCTTCCTGGGACTAGCCAGTTCTTAGAGAGAGTAAAGGGCTCAGTCTGGAACATGCCTTTGATAAACCAACTAACCAATACAGAGCCCTGCCTCCTTTAACTGGCTGGTACACCCAGGAAGCAATATTCCTCTCTCTGCCTTAATTATCCCAGAGCCAGGTTCCAGGCAACTAAGACCTACCCTTTAGAGGTTAGAGCTTGCTGAAATTATTCATACCAGCCAGCCCTAAACTGTTTACTCTGGCCTGTCTCATCTTTTCTGTGGAAACCCAAATAAACACTGTGGCCTTAGTTCCCCCTCAATCCTGCCCCTTCTGCCTCTTGACCACCCTGCTGGCTTTCTTATGTGGCCATGACTCCAGTCTCTAGGACCTGTGAGTGTCATAAACTTTGTTTTCTTCCTGAGCTTCTCCTTTATCTTCTCTTGTGGCCATACCTGACTGATCATCACATAAAAGAAACAGAACAACTTCTACTGGAACCAAGGATCTCTTAATTGACAGAAATTTTACCTAAAAATAAAGACTTTGCCTTAAGTGAACTTGACGCTGCAGAGGGATTATTGTAGTTACAACATATGATGATAAGTACTTCAATATAACATGGTATTCAGAGCATGGAAATATGAAAGAATGCTTGTGTTGGTGGAAAGATGACTAGTTCCAAACGTTAAGAGACTGGAGAAGGGGTACAGGTAGGATTATGAAATAAGAGACAATAAACATATACAGAGTAAAGGGGTCATTCAAAGCTTTTTTTTTTTCCATGCTAAGAAAATAGACTTTTATATAATGATCCTCGATCTCCTCTCCCTGCTCTGATACACATGGGAGATATTTACCTGAAAGAAAAAAAAAAAAACCTGGAAATAGCTAATACAGTTACCACCATGCTAGCTAAATGTAACCTCTTTCCCTAGCTCTCAAAAAAATTAGAATATTGCTTAAGCAAAACAATATTAAAGAATTATTCTAGCATCTTCTTTATTATATAAAGCATGTAAATCATTCAAAAAATTTCAGCTTTGTTAGTTGTAACAAAAAATATGAGACACATTTCTCAACTGAGCATGTGTCTTGACAGAAAGTTTGAGAACCACTGGAAAAGAACGTGGTTTGGGTGTAGGGAGAACACTGAAGGTAGAATACCAGCTAGAACATGAGTGAAATTGTCCAACTGTGATTTTACAAGTGACAGTAGGAGCAGAAGCAGAGAAAGACTAAATATATCTGGGGACCAAATTGTTGTTCAGGTTGAAGGAGAAGAATAAAATCTTAGTGGTTAAAACATTTAGGCTACTCTTTGGATGATGAAATCATCATTATAAGAAAAATAGAGTAAATATGAGGAGCATATTTAGTGGTGAAAGGAAATGATGGACAAAGGAAGATAAATCAATCACGTGGGAATGCGTTTTGCTGCAAATTACACACTTCCCACTAACAGTAACTTAAGTAAATAGGGTTTTTTTGTTTGTTTTCTGCTTTCATAAATGAAGTTCAGATATCAGTAGGTGTTGGAGTTTATCCTGCTACTCAGGGACATCTTCAGAAATGCAGGCTTTTTCATTAGGGTTGAAAACAGTCGCTAGCATACTATGTACTGAAACATGAATTAGGAGCATTAAATAAATACAAGTGTCCAAATCCACATACAATCTCCAAAAGTTTGGTAATAAAGGGAAAGGAGGAGAAATTCAGAATTAACATAAAAGAGATGAAAATTAGTAAAAACAGACAAACAAAAAACACAAAAAGACCCTCCTGCTAGTATTGGGGAGTTTCTAGAACAACTGTAGATTGAGGGGAAAAGGAGAGTGAAGAAAATAGCGGACAATAGAAAAGAGAATAATTTATGTCTCAAAAGAATGGTGAGAATTTGTGTCGAGAGAAGAGGTAGGTTCTGGGTTTCTGAGAAAACTGTTGTTTTTTTTTCTTTTTTGTAATTTCTGTGTTCCTTAAATTCTCTCCAATGATCACGTATCACAAATATGACAGAAGGAAAATAATTATTGTGTTCAGCTCACGTCGAACTTGGAATCAAGTAGAGATGACACATGTACGGAGCCCAGTGCACTGCTTGGCGTGCATTCACATCGTTCCTTTCCCCCTTTTCACTGAGATAAAAGGGAATAATATAGGGATGGAAACTGATTCAGATACATTTAGAAATAGAAGGAAACTTAAAGGAATTCACTAGCTACAGTCTTTCTCTCTCTTAGAATACTGCTAGACTTAAAAAATAACAAAGTAATACACTCTTTGATCTCCTTGAAGAAGGGAATCCTCTGTACCTGCAGAGTAGCTATTAAAGGAATGATGATGATTCGGGTCTTGTGAAAGTACAACTGAGTGCACAAACTGAGCTGTTAAAAGCCCTGGATTCATGGATGAAACCCTGACATTTTCATTAGAGCTGTCCAGGCCCCAGGTTTAAAAGCCCAGATCCTAAGATTTGAGAAAAAATACCAAAGGCAGAGATTATGTTTTTTGGGGTTTTTTTTAACCCTGAAACTAAAAATAATCAAAATAACACTAACACGGTTCCTGTTTATTGATATCAGTTTCCCTAGGAGTCAGAGAAATACCACCTTTGGATGTCTCAGAGGGAATAAATAACTTCCAAATTTTCTAACTCTAGGCTTATTAAATTCTAAAAGCAAACGACACAAAAGATTGTAGGCTATAAAGAATGTTACCACACATGTAGTTCAAAATCCAGCCCAACCTCTTCAAAATGCCTCAGTAACCTTCCATTGTATTTTACACTTTGGACTCCAATTACCTCTTCACAGCTGCATACGATGTGTCCATTTACTAGAGAGTTATGGTATTTTACATTACCCACATAATGCTCTCCTTTCAGTGTGCTACAGGATTGCTAGCTGAAACTAGCTTTCTTTATAGAAAAAAAGAGAGAAATTTTCTTTCATTTTTCCACCTTGCAGTTATCTATTAAATAGACTAAGGAAGAAGATCCCAGCTTCGTCTTAGCCATTTGCTATATCAGAACTGTAGAGTAACAGCCTTCTGTTGCTGGAGTGAGAACAATCATTACAACAAAAATCCAAATATGATCCCATTGCTCCTCCAGAAAAGATATCCTTCACTTCCCGGACTGAACTATCCCATGCTACTCACTTACCGTATGTCTTTCTATATTTAACAATAAAAGAACCTCCATCTTCTTAAGTAGAACTAAATTAAGCATCTTCCTAAGACGTTTGAGACTTTCAACATAACCCATATATGTGTGACAAAATGAGCACGGAGACCTCATCGGTAGCATCTGTCTCAGCACTATTCAAAACCAATTAGGACATCCAGCAGCAGCAATGCGTTCTACTTGAAAAGATTTCTTGAAAGACATAGAACTTAAGAACCACCTCTAATAGAGACCTCCATGCAACTTCTCTAACTGTAAATATAACTAACAAATATTGGCCTAGACATATATATATAGAAAATAAGTAAGCACGCCAACATACTTCTCTCTTCATGTCTCTCTTCATGTAGCTACCTTGAGAAGAGTAGAAGTAGCTACCTCTTTAAATAACACAGTTAAGCTCTTTCACAGGCACAAGGTGGATCTCATGAGAACTAAATGCTAACGGAATCAAAGTAATTGTAGAAAAAAGTGTGAACATGGTTCTCAGGACACACCTGTCATTTATGGCAGCCCTAAATCTTTTGAATATCCTTGCCTCACTCTGGTGGCTTTCCAATATCATGAATCTAGCCTTCCCTTGGTAGAAGCACTAAATGCTCATTCCCAGGCTTCCTTGACATGAGGTATAGACATTCGACCAGGTTTTATTAAGCAGACTCATCTGCAGGAAACGTAAAATGTAAAAGTGAACAATTTGTGACTGAGGAGTTCTGGCAAGCACAGCCTCGTGAAACTGTTGGGTTTGCTGCACCAGCTATAGGAAAGGGTTAGCTTCCAGTTCCTGACTTTATAGACTCAACTAACTAGTGGAAAAAACAGTGGAATTTTTTTTCTTTTTTCTTCTCTTTATTGGAGTAAAATTGCTTTACAATGTTGTGTTAGTTTCTCTACTGTACAATGAAGTGAATCAGCTATATGTATACCTATATCCCCTCCCTCTTGGACCTCCTCTGCCCCATCCCACCCATCTAGGTCATCACAGAGCACTGAGGTGAGCTCCCTGTGCTATACAGCAGGTTCCCACTAGCTATCTATTTTACACATGGTAGTGTATTTTTGTCAAACCTAATCTCCCAATTCGTCCCTCCCTCTCCTTCCCACTGTGTCCACATGTCGGTTCTCTTATGTCTATGTCTCTATTCCTGCCCTACAAATAGGATTATCTGTACCATTTTTCTAGATTCCACATATATGCATTAATATACAACATTTGTTTTTCTCTTTCTGGTTTACTTCACTCTGTATGACAGACCCTAGGTCCATCCACATCTCTACAAATGACCCAATTTTGTTCCTTTTAATGGCTGAGTAATATTCCATTGTATATATGTACCACATCTTCTTTATCCACTCATCTGTCATTGGACATTTAGGTTGTTTCCATGTCCTGGCTATTATAAATAGTGCTGCAATGAACACTGGGGTACATGTGTCCTTTTGAATTACAGTTTTCTCAGGGTATATGCCTAGTAGTGGGATTGCTGGGTCATATGGTAGTTCTATTTCTAGTTTTTTAAGGAACCTCCATACTGTTCTCCATAGTGGCTGTAACAATTTACATTCCCACCAACAGTGCAAAAGGGTTCCCTTTTCTTCAAACCCTCTCTGGCATTTATCGTTTGTATATTTTTTGATGATGGCCATTCTGACTTGTGTGAGATGATACCTCATTGTAGTTTTCATTTGCATTTCTCTAATAATTAGTGATGTTGAGCATCTTTTCATGTTCCTCTTGGCCATCTGTATGTGTTCTTTGGTGAAATGTCTATTTAGGTGTTCCACCCATTTTTTAATTGGGTTGTTTGTTTTTTGATATTGAGCTCCATGACCTGTTTTTATATTTTGGAGATTAATCCTTTGTCTGATGATTCATTTGCTAATATTTTCTCTCACTCTGAGGGTTGTCTTTTCGTCTTGTTTATGGTTTCCTTTGCTGTGAAAAAGCTTTTAAGTTTCATTAGGTCCCATTTGTTTATTTTTGTTTTTATTTTCATTACTATAGGCGGTGGGTCAAAAAAGATCTTGCTGTGGTTTATGTCAAAGAGCGGTTTTCCTATGTTTTCCTCTAAGAGTTTTATAGTGTTCGGTCTTACATTAAGGTCTTTAATCCATTTTGAGTTTATTTTTGTGTATGGTGTTAGGGAGTATTCTAATTTCATTCTTTTATATGTAGCTGTCCAGTTTTCCCAGCACCACTTATTGAAGAGGCTGTCTTACCTCCATTGTATGTTCTTGCCTCCTCTGTCATAAATTAGGTGACCATATGTGTGTGGGTTTATCTCTGGGCTTTCTATACTGTACCATCTATCTATATTTCTGTATTTGTGCCAGCACCATACTGTCTTGATTACTGTAGCTTTATAGTATAGTTTGAAGTCAGGGAGCCTGATTCCTCCAGTTCCATTCTTCTTTCTCAAGATTGCTTTGGCTATTCAGGGTCTTTTGTGTTCCCATACAAATTGTAAAATTTTTTGTTCTAATTCTGTGAAGAATGCCACTGGTAGTTTGATAAGGATTACACTGAATCTGTAGATGGCTTTTGGTAGTATAGTCATTTTCACAATATTGATTCTTCTAATCCAGGAACATGGTATATTTCTCCATCTGTTTATGTCATCTTTGATTTCTTTCCTCAGTGTTTTGTAGTTTTCTGAGTACAAGTCTTTTGCCTCTTTAGGTAGGTTTATTCTTAGGTATTTTTCTTTTTGTTGCAATGGTAAATGGGATTGTTTCCTTCATTTCTCTTTCTGATTTTTTGTTGGTGGTGTATAGGAATGCCAGAGATTTGTATTCCTTTTATTTCTTTTTCTTCTCTAATTGCCATGGCTAGGGCTTCCAAAAATATGTCGAATAAGTGTGGCTAGAGTGGACATCCTTGTCTTGTTCCTGATCTTAGTGGGAATGCTTTCAGTTTTTCACCATTGAGTATGATGTTTGCTGTGGGTATGTCATATATGGCCTTTATTATATTGAGGTAGGTTCCCTCTAGCCCATTTTCTGGAGAAATTTTTATCATAAATGGGTGTTGAATTTTGTCAAAACCTTTTTCTGCATCTATTGAGATGATCATATGGTTTTTATTCCTTAATTTGTTAATATGGTGTATCACATTGATTGATTTGCATATATTGAAGAATCCTTGCATTCCTGGGATAAACTCCACTTGATCATGGTGTATGATCCTTTTAATGTGTTGTTGCATCCTGTTTGCTAACATTTTGTTCAGGAGTTTTGCATCTATGTTCATTAGTGATATTGGTCTGTACTTTTCTTTTTGTGTGTGTGATATCTTTGTCTGGTTTTGGTATCAGGGTGATGGTGGCCTCGTAGAATGAGTTTGGGAGTGTTCCTCCTCTGCTATATTTTGGAAGAGTTTGAGAAGGATAGGTGTTAGCTCTTCCCTAAATGTTTGATAGAATTTGCCTGTGAACCCGTCTGGTCCTAGACTTTTGTTTGTTGGAAGACTTTTAATTACAGTTTCAATTTCATTACTTGTGAGAGGTCTGCTTATATTTTCTAATTACTGAAAGAGTTTTGTGGTGGGATAGGCATTTCTTCTGCTTTAAGATATATAGCCTTTAAGGCATTTCTCATGCTTTAAGCTGTATAGCCTTTAAGCTTGGTACCTGGCTCTCATAGGCATTCTGGAAAATGTCAAAATTTTTCTAATAAATCCACTTAATACTTTATCTAGAATAAATTATATTGTCTGAAACAAAACCCTGACTGATAAATTGTTTTGCTTAGAAAAGGTTAATGTGTATCTAGGTTTCCTGGATGAAAAGCCGAGACTAAACTTTAGACGTATGTGGTTAATGCAAGTAGCTCTACCTACAGAGGTCATTTACTATTTCAGAACCTATGGGTTTGACAAGCAATTTTGCTGTTGTCAGTCATATTTTGATGTCCATTTGATTTCCCAACTGTGAGGAGGCATTTCCTCATCATAAAATAGTATATTAACATAAATATGTTTAAAAATTATGATGTGCTTTTGCATAGGTCAACCCAGTTTTCCCAGAGGTGTATTACCTGTAGGCAAATTGACTATTATTTTATGTTCAAAGATTTTCAAAGATTACTATATTCATTTCTCTAATGATTTTACCATCCCTCTAAAATTCCTGTATCCTGAGTCTATATGAGTAGTTCCTGAGGACTTAATTTCTAACACCACACTACCACCCAAGGAGATTGTGTCACAAGTGATAATCCTCTCAGTAGCCCTAAATGCTTAAAAGTAAAAAAAATATCAGGGGAAACACAAGACATGCCCAAATTACCTACTGTACTGTTATACTGCTTCTTCTAATACACTATGATTTGCTATTTATTATGTTTAATGTCTGCTACGTAAGTGCTATGAGGACAAGAGTCTTCACTTTGTTTAGTGATATAACCCAAGCCCCTAGAACAGTGTTGGTACAGCTTTGAATTAATATTTATTCAATGAAACAGTTTGGCTAATTTTAGCCTCCAAATAAGTGGAGAGCTACTCTCTCCATGACTTACTTCCAGGTCATAATACTCCATTTGATAAGTCTTATTCATCACTGATCCTTCATATATATTGCATGGACAATGCTGAGTTTTCTCCCTTTCTTACCAAATAAACTTTGACTTCCTAAAGTGTTAAAATGGTAGTTGATATGAACCATCATTTTTAATATTTATTTTCTTTTTTTTCTTGTATTCCAAAAACTTAGAATTCAATTTAACATGGGAAAAACACAATAAAAAGGAAATAACTATACATAATCTATAAGAATTTTTGGATATTTTATCCTTTTAATGGAAGTATAAATTGGGATTTTTTTTCTGCCTGGTATAGTTATTTTTTCTGTCTAGTTTGGTGTACTATAAATATTGCTTGGTGTATTTTGCAGCCTGTCAAGGCAAACTGTGGCAGAGACAAGAGAACTAGAACTGATTTTAAGCACAGAATTCTTCTGACTTCTGGTAAAATGTTACTTTAAAAAATCTGAACACCATAAACTTAAAAAAAAAAAGCTAGTGTCCCATATCATGCACTTTTATATGCATTAGCTTATTAAGTGCTTACAACAGCCCACTGGAATGGGTATGATAAATCGAACTTTTAGAGATACATATGGTACTCTACCCTTTACTTTTACATTGCTTTTTAACATATTGCTCTACAACGTAAGATTCTAATATCAATATGGTATTTTATTTACTCCAAATTTGAAGCAATTTTATCATATAAGACAGGCTGGATTTGTGATCATAAAGCAAGTCCATAGGGCAGTTCATAATATGGCAGCTGGCTTCATCTGGGCAAGCAAACTAAAGCAAACTAAAAAGGCCAGACAGCGAGAGAATCCTAGCAAGACAAGTCTCAGAGTTTTGTAACCTAATCTTGTAAGGGATGTTCTATCACTTTTACAATATTCTATAGTACATTAGAAGCAACTCATGAGGCCCAGCCTCAAGAGGAGAAGATTACACAGTGTGAATACCAAGAGGTGGTAGTTACTGGGAGCTATTTTAGGAGAGACTTGGACCCACTGGGTCCTGAAGAGACTTGTGAAGTAGTACTCCAGATGTGGGTTTCTATCTTCACAGTCCTGCCTCAACGTTCTTCCTCTCAAGGGGAAATTTAAGAAGTGATCACAAACCTGATGCTTCCCATCACAGGTCCTATTTTGTCTTCATGACATGACACCAATACGACCTTATTGTTCATATTTACTCTGGTTCTGGTTGCTACATGTCTTCCTGATTTATGGTTATTGTCAGTAGATGGACTTATTTTGTACTCCACTCTCTAGCTGCCTCAGGCCATTTCTTCTCATCTTCCATAGTCTCATAATTACAAAAGCAAGTCACAACAAAGTACACACTCTACCATTCACTGAGTGTTTTTTTGTATGCCATGTGCTTAGGAGATATTATCCAACTTAATACCTACAACCACTGATGGAGTAGGGATCGTTCTCACTTTATAGATAAGAAAACCGGGACTCATAAAAGTTAGGTATACATCAATATCACATAAATAGTGAGTGAAAAACTTGGATTCAGCCACAGATCTGTCGAAATGCAGAACTCAGGCCCATAACCTCGGCTTTCTTCCCAGTAAATCTCACCCTTCATATAATTTTCTTATGCTGTTGTTACATCTTATATACTGGCAAATAGGATTCACTTCTGTTGCATTAAAAACAATTTCATTTTAATAATAGTGACTTCTGCTTATAATTATTAACTTTAATGGTAATAACAACTGCACCGAGTTTAGAGTAATGCTCTATTTCTGACCCTTTGTGTTATATTAGGTGTTACAAAAATCATCACTTATAAACAAGAGGGAAAATGACACAGAAGGGTAAATAATTTGTCCATTTTCACACAGTTATGGAGTAAACAGCTGTGCCTCACTTTAATTCATTTCCTCTTTTCACTGATACATGCTGTCTCTTGATCATGTTTTCATCTTGCCTGTGAAATGTCAGTGTGATTAAATGACATATGATAACTCTGGCAACTTCAGCTTGCCACCTTCCAATCCATCTTTCATTCATTACCTCTTTAATTTGCTAAGCAATCACATATTTGCACCTACAATGTGGCAACATAATTCATGCCAAATTCTCTCCTTAGGGCTGATGTGACCTCAGTGCCTAACACAGCCTCCATCTGTTCCATTTCACCCAACTCTTCTCTAGTCCAAAACTTCCTTCCTCAGCTATTACTGGCTGACCTCAGTCCCCTGGAACAACCCACTCAGCACAAGTGATGCCTTTCAGTTGCCCACAAAGTCGGGGTTTGAAATACATTTCCATTACTGTCCTTCCCCTACACTCTACCACAGCATCACCAACTCCCTGCTCGTCTGACACCCTCTTCTTATCTCTAAACTGTGAATGTCCTGGGGAGAGGGCAAAACCTCTCCATTCTAGCTAGCCCTCTGGGGGCCCAGTTCCCAGTCATTAAAAACCTCAGCTTCATCTACTCAATCTGTTGGGTATAAGACACTGTGGGAGTCCTAAGAGAACACCTCACACTGAATCATTTGCTCCCCAGGCAGCCAAAGAACCAGGACAAAGCTACATATTGTCACGGCATTTATTGAGCCCGATTCTGTCCTTGGTTTGCAGGAGAGTATCATTTATGGTCAAGAATACCCCAAAGTTGCCATTTATCTTACCCTTTCTCTAAGAACTCTCATTGCTTCTGCTTGAGTTTTGTGGAACTGGTAAACTCTAAAATTTATTCTCTATCCCCTCTTTTCATCCCTGTGTCCACTATCTATCTATTATTCACTAATTGAAACTATACCCAGCACAATCAGCGCATCTAAGGTACACAGTTGATACCAAATGCTTTATCCTATAGCTATCTATGCAAGCCTGAAATTCTAACTTATTGTCTTCTTATTTCTCCGGTCTCCAAACATATAGCTTCATATTGTAATAACATTGACTGTACCTGTTCAGGTTAAAGCTTGTGTGGGTGCGGTTTTGTTTTTTATTTTTAAAGAACAGCTATTTTTTAAAAAGCTGCATCCCAGCATTGCTACTCCCTAGGACCATAAGCAGAGGATATAAACTCTCTTTATGTTATATGGTTCAATTTACCACTGTAAAAGAGACTATAATGTAGTAATTATCATTTTCATCTGGCAAATCAAACTACAAAGTCTTTCTCGGGGGGCAGCATTGTATAATTTGGGAGTAGGAGATGTTTGGCTCTCTTACAAGGGATAAGTTGTTCACATCACTAGCTACTTTAAATTTTACCAAGTTTACCAGCTGGATTTGCTTCATTTTCTCTTGATTAATTGTCTTCTCATTGAGACTGTGACACTAATGAATGTGGATCAGTGCAGTCTCCTAGGCAGAAGGGCACATAAGCTAAAATTGCCTGGGCTTCCATTTCTAGAATGAAATCTCCTGCTCCCTGCTGGGGACCATGGGCAAGTTTAATATCTTCTCTGAGCCTCAGTTTGCTCACCAAAAAAAGGGGATAACAGTACTTTCTCCACATTGTTGTTGTGATGATTAAATGAACTAAATTAAATAAAGTGCCTAGTACAATCCCTACCACAAGTAAGTGCCCCAAATATATGACAGCTCTTACTAAGGAAAAAGAGAGGACCAGTGAAAATCTTATATTCCCTTAAAATCTCTAGCTGGGGTAGATTATGTCCTCTGAGGAAATACTGACAGCATCCCAGCCTGTTCTGGCCTGTGTATCCCTTATAAGAAAAGGCAAAGCGAGGCCTGTGTCCCTGCAGGCTTGCATTT
Source organism: Monodon monoceros (assembly GCF_005190385.1). NCBI lineage: Eukaryota > Metazoa > Chordata > Mammalia > Artiodactyla > Monodontidae > Monodon > Monodon monoceros. The sequence goes on from NW_021703775.1 coordinate 44,895,753, forward strand.
TGAAGCAAGGAGCTGATCACTGGGAGCTGCCAGTAGGTACCCACTCCGAGGTTTCATCAGGGAAAGGAACAACCTCCCCAGGAGGTTCTAATCTTATCAAATCATTCTAACAGATAGTTTGTTATCACTGCCTTTCTTCCAGCAGAACAGCAGGAAAATGCACCATTTTAAACAACGCTAGGAGTAGGCTTGCCAAACCTCTTGACCAAGCCCAGACACATATGATTCTATATCTTGTAAAGTGTGCTGGGTGGGCTTCATGAACTCATTTTCACTGGAGGCCTACAGATTCCCTTGACATCCAGAGGCAATCATTACCCACTGAGATCCCATCTGAAAACAGCTCAAGAAACAGGAGCTATAGGTCACCAGGGGCTTTTTGAACTGAAATGAGAGACAGCAGGATAGAATGAAAAGCTCTGGGCCATGGCCCAGCTTAACCACTAATCACCTGCATGACCTTGACTAGTCACAAGGCCTCTGACCTTCCAATCACTTTAGCTGTAACATGAGAGGACTGGACTAGATCAGCATTTTTCACAGTGTGTTTCATGGGATATCAGTCCAAAGAGATGGGCCATAAAAAGAAGGTTCTGTGATTAAGTTAGTTTGGGAAATGCTGCATATCAAGTAAGTTTGGAAAAAGCTGTTTGGGAAATCTACTGTGTTTATTAGGGCACAGTCTTTTAAGCTGTTTAAGCTTGTTTAAGCCAGCATTTTTCTAACCTGTTTGACCACCGCTTCCTTTTGTTTTTTTCTCCTATGTACTGTTGTCAAGGTTCTTCATACCTGGTACCCATAGACCATTCTGTGATAGACACAGTCATCTCTAGAGTACAATACAATCATGACTCCAAGTCAGTCTCTGCTTTATGAGATTTCTGATTTAAACTAATCTCCAGGCAAAAGGACAGGCCACTGAGGCAGGCACAGTCGGTGCTCTGGCATTCATTCTACCTGCTTGAAAGCTGTTTATTGGGAACAATTCAGTCTTTCTGGTTGAAGGACTTTTTTCAATGATAGGAGCAGACCCACATGCACAGAGCAAGCCAGAAGTGGCAGAGTTAATGCCCCTGGAATCAGCTCAGGACAAATTACAGAAAGAGATTTAGTGGATAAATGCTCCAGCTTCATTATCCTCAGGTGATATAACTGTGCTCTGCACTGACTCCCAGAATTCCCCAGTAGGATTAAACTTGAGTTGTCCTCAGTAGTAACTTTGTGAGTGAAGAAAGATGTCATCTTATGTTGTTTCACTTAGCCCCCGCTGGGATCCTGGGATCACCTCCCAAGTGAACTACTGTATTAGAATCCTTGTCACAGTGTCTGCTACTGGGAAAACTCAAGGTAAGACAACCACCCTCCATGCCCAGTAATGACCCCAGATTGTAGCACTCCACTGACAAAAGTATGCAAAATAAGCCTTGAAATTGTAAACTAAGTTCAAAAGTCACGTTCTGTAAGCAACCAATACCACCGACATTACACCAAATAGAAGTTAGTAAAGAGAAAAGATCCCAGGCAGATTTTTAAACATCCTGTTAGGTTGATGGGCCCCAAGAGAGAACGCAACAGGTTCCATGGGACTGCAGTGCACTTATCTGACATTGCTGCTTCTCATAAGTGTATACAGATATTGGAAGGAGGGTTGTTGTAATGAATTACAAGGGAAGCTATAGTTATACAGGACATTCTAATCACAGCTGAAATTAAAAAGACTAGGAGGCAGTAAAATAAAAATGAGAAAGGCAACTGTCCCATTTTTTTGCCAAATATAGTTAACCTCACTGAAGAAAATCTTTAAAATTAATCATATCCCATTGATGTTAAAAATAATATCAAGAATAATTGTTCTTATATACAAGTAATTATCATAAGTAATTATGAATTAGTAATTCTTTATAAGAGAGGAAGATAGAAAGGGCATAACAGTTTCCTGGGTCATTAAGATTACTTGGCATGAAGGTAACAATATTGGAAACACAATATCACAGAATGGGAAGGGTCTAACCAAACCTTCTACACTAGGATCTAACCTTTCCAAAGCCCCTTCAGAGAACATCTGTAGCGATGTTCATCATTTCACTAAGACAGCCCATTTCATTGCTGAGTGGCTGCTTCTTATACTGAGCTAAAATCTGCCTCTCTTTCTACCTATTGGTTCTTATTTTACCCTATAGTCAGAGATGCAATTAGTCTTCTCTTATTTGACAGCTCTCCTTTTCACAGGAAAAAAATCATTTTTCTATTTTAATAATCTGCTGCAAATTATAATTACAGTTCTAGGAAGTTTAGTTCTGTTTTTATAATGAAAATACTATTCCTCCTTTCTCCTGAATGAGAAGTAATATTTAATGGATGTTGACTATTGTAACCCATGACTGCTGATACTATCATTCTAAAATTATCATAGCGACTTGCACCTAATTGTAAAGAATTCTGATCAGTGACAAAGATATCCTACAACTTCACGTAGTCATAGAGTCTCGAGCCTAACTGTGCTATGGAGGTTTAACTTATCCCTAATTACCTAACTTGATGTTTTCAAACTTGGGATTTTGAATAGGAATTGGGAATTAGCACTAAGAGCTTCATAGATATTGAATCTGCAGAGTATTAACCAGGCATTTTAAACAGATGAGCTGATGCTTCACAAGTTCGATACTTAATTATGAACTTGAGCCCCTAAGCTCTGTCATATTTGGAAATTCTGGAATCAAATGCCTGCTTGATAGTGTGGTGCCTCTATGTTAGATTATACCCTGGATTATTGCCAGCAGGGTAATGGAAAGAGCACAGAACTGGCGGGTAATTTATAGAAGGAGTCAATGTTTCTGATTGATAAATTTGAGTCAATGTTATATGATGAGAAAAAAACAGAATTTAAAGATGGACTTTGAGTTATAATATCAACCTTCAAAATGTATGTGACCTTGTGGGGAAAAAAGTGTGAGCCTCAGTTTCCAGATCTGTAAAATAATAAAATGATTAACATTTTTTGTCCTTATTATTGCAAAGTGATTTTTAATGCTTAAATACAATGCTTCTATACAAAATTCTATTATGAAGTACGATGCAAATACATACCGTTGATATTTTTCAGTTTAAGCCTTTGTCATCATATACCTCTATATAATTTGTCTTTCCTTAAAGAAGAAAGAAAAATAACCTGATCCTAGACAAGAACTCTTTGTATATCTGAAAATCATTAGTTTTATATTTTGTATTCTCAATGTTTGTAATTCTTTTTCATCTTTCCTGACCAATGTCATTTACCAATCTCTATTCACACTGGCACCCTAGCATGGTGTGACTGGACTTGGAGGTCAGGATGCATTATGACACCTTAAGGGCAAAACTCCCAAGTGAATTAGAGAGAGGGTTTCCTATTGGGTTCATACCCTCTGAGAGTGCTTAGAGGAGAAATTAAAAAATGAAGACCTCTACACTCCTTGTTGAACAATTAAATTTGGTAACTTATAAAATAATATTGACTTCTCTATCTTCTCATGTTTTATTTGGCAGTAAAACACCGAAGAAGTCACCTTGCTCTAACATCTTCAAGTAACTCTATTTGTACCGAGCCCAATAAACTAAGCATGTGCTTAGGGAGCCAGCAGATTACAGTCACCAAAAGTTGTTTTGAAATATATAGTATTTGATATTTTAAGGTGGGCATAGCAAAGGCTCGGATCTTGAACATTTTTCCTTGGTAGGTCTGGAATTTGGTCTGAGCAGCTATATTTTAAAAAGTCCTCTCTATGAACGTAAAAGTTTAAGAATCCCTGCTTTTGACACTGTTTGTTTTGTTTCACTTTATAGCCAAGTCTACTTCTCCCTGTGATTCAGATGCTTTACAACCAACTCTTCAGTGCTTCTCTTTACTAGTTAGAAGAGCAAGTTTTTGCAGAGTTGAGATAGGCCACATTTCTTCTGCCTTTTTAAACTCTATTAAATGAGAATAAAGGATAGCAAAGGGAAAAACATGTTATAACAATGGTGTAGAGACTGAGGAAAGAGCTATTAGTGATTTCAACATGTTCTTGGATAATAAAGGTCAAAAGGGAGGAAGATAACTGCTAAAGGAGGTAGAGGAAAATGAAGCCTAGACAACATCAAGAGGAAGATTCACTCAGTGAGAGAGACGGCCAGACTGCTAAGCCCATGGAGGTCACTGACAATCCTAAGTGTAGGGTACTATGGTAGGCTGGAGTGAGAATTGATACTGAAGACAGGGCTGGTATTGATTCAAACACAGTTAAATTTCAGAAAACTTTCTCACAGATGTTTTCTCCCAAGGCAAAAACAACAGCCGCCGCAACAAAAAGCAAAAAAAACAAAAAAGCCCTCTAAGAAATGTAAATCAGTCCCAGAGAGGAAAGACAGACCATAATCTAGCATTGTAGGCTTCCACCCAACCATGAGTAGCTTTTTGCCTATACACTCTGAGGCAAACCCACCAATGTACAAACCCTGAAAATATATACGGATCCTCCAGTCAGCTTCTTTTTTGTCTCCTTTCTAAATACAAACAGATAAGTAAGTATCCCATGATATGTGATGAAAGCCAACACATTAAAAAAGATTTAAGACGAGTAAATAAAAAACTGACGCCATAAAATGGAGATACGTCAAGGAATATAGAGAACTTAAGCATTAAACTATTCAGTGCAGAGCAGAGTAAGCCAAGAAGACGTTTTATCTATATATTAAGGTAATGCTGCCATTATAAATAAACAACAAGAAAACAAGAACTGTTTCTGAGAAAGTAAAGACAATTTCTAGAATAACAAATTCATCAGAACTGAAAATTAAGTCAAGATAATTAGCTAAAAAGTATGGGGGAGGAGATGTAAATAAAGGCATAGAGAAGCATTCTAAGAGTTAACAACTTGTAGTTGGGATTCCAGATAAGGAGTGCAGAGAAATGGAAAGGAGAATTATATCACAGAAATAATGAAAGAGAGCATTCTTCTCCAGATTAGAAGATTATACCAAGTATCAAATAATTAATAAATATACTTACATGCATGATTATTGTAAAATTTGAGGATACCCAAGAGGTGACTCTCTTACCCTTGGAGGTAGAGAAGGTTAAAGGTTGGGAGGTAATTTCTTAAAAAGAGAAAATTAAAATGGAGGCAGTAATACTGCATGCTAGGAAACAATGGGACTATTTTTTCAAAGTACCAAGGGAAAAAATTTCTCAACCTAGAACTTTTAAGCCAGTCAAATCATGACTCAGCTGTAACGTTATGAGATTCAAGACTCAATGGATTCAATGCGAAAGATGAGGGAGGGAAGGCCCAGGAGGAAAGTTGTGCAGCAGGGCTAGAGAGAAACAAAGTCAGACTGAAGGAGGAAGCTTGATGGTCTTGGGGCAGAGGCCCCAGAATAAAGAGAGAGGGAAGACATACAAAATAACAGATATAATAGAGTGCTTGAGGGAAACAACTGAAGATAAAGGAAAAAATAAAAGTCACATAGAAAATACAGAGAAAAAACAAGTCATACAAAAAAAAAAAAAGAAAGAGAAAAAGGTCATGGCACATGACTTATCGCTAAAGTGAACCACAATTACATAATAATAGTATTCTAATCATTGTCTATTGATTTAATTAAACAGGGATATAATTTTACTGGAACACAGAGGAGGGGATATAAGAGCTTGTGTAAAAAGCAAAAACTAATCTATCTATCATGGTAAGAAGCCAAGAGATCTTGTCTAAAAACATTAAAATAAATACTGTAAAAGACACATTATTTAGAGGTAAGAAGGGACTACCTATAGTAAATGCTACAGGAATTTAAATGATTACATTTGGAGAGGAAGTCTGGAAAATGACAGAAGCTTAGAGAAGGAAACTTACTTTTCATTAAAAAACCTTCAGTAATCTTTGATTTATTTTAACCATGGGCATTTTATCACAGTTTGAAAAGTACATTTTGAAAATATTAGGTGTGTATGACAACTCTGAAAGAGTGGAGGTGGCAAAGCCTTCCAGAAGCGACTGCAGGCAGTGGAGGGAGGAATAGCTTTTTGGCATTAATACATGATAGATTTTAAACATCATTTAGATGTTATTTCTAAAAAAAAAAAAATTTAGATATATTTACTTCAGTTATGTGATACATAAATTTGTTTGTTTCTCCATGAAATTTGTCTTACTCTTTCTCTTTTAACTTAATATTTAGAAATAACTTTAGATTTACAGAAAAGTTACAAAAATAGTGCAGAGTTCCAAAACACACTCCACTCAGCTTCTCTTATTGTTAACATATTATGTAACCATAGTATAATCATCAAAACAAGGATATTAACACTGATTCACTAAATCTAATCTACAAATCTTATTTGAATATCACCAATTCTTCCTCTTTTTCTGTTTCAGGATCCACCCAACTTCCCACATTCTGTTTAGCTGTCATAGCGCCTTGGTCTTCGCTATTCTCTGACAGTTTCTCAATCTTCCTTTGTATTTTATGATCCTAATGCTATTGAAGAGCCAGCTACTCTGCAGAATGCCCCTCAAATTGGTTTTGTGAGATGTATTCTCACAACTAGATTAAGGTTATGCCTTTTGGGAAGAGTACTACAAAGGTGCCCTTGTTACTTTATCATATTGGGAGGAATATTATGCCATGTGTTTCCTTACTTGGTTAGAATGGTGTCTACCAGAGTTTTCCACAATAAAATTATGAATTTTCCTTGTGTAATTAATACTTTATAGGGAAAGGTCCTCAGCCTTTCTAATCTAACATTTTATCTAAGTTATTAAATGTTCAATATATGCAAAATGCTAGTTATTTAACTGTTATTATTTGAAGCTTTAAAACTTTTTTCTTAAAATTTATTCATTTCTTCATTCACTGAGTATCTTTTTAATTATTTAGGACACTCTCCATAAAATCCCATGTTCAGGCTGGTGGTTATTTATGCTGTTGACTGTGGTCTTGCCCCGGCTAATATAAATTTGACTTCACCCTGCATAATATCTGTAGATAGGAATTATTATCCTAAACAGGTCTTTTGGCCTTGCCTATGATATGGGGATATAGTTGAGTTGCTCCCTTCTTAGTAGTGACTGTTATGGAGTGGGGTTGCTGCCCTCTGAATGAGCTCTACATTATGAAATCTATGCACAATGGAGCAGATCAGAGATATGCAAACTCTCTTGGACAGAATATTCTCAGATCAGCCTTCCTTGACTGTAAATTGATTGAATGCATTAACAAGCTTAAAGAAAGAATGTGTCCATCAGAAAGGGATGAGTCAGCCTATGGAAGCACACAAGAGTCACTTTGCAAGCATTAGCAACATCTACCTAAGTAGGGTCCAGAGGAGGGTTTTGGTTTCCTTCAGAACAGCTGCATCCAGGCCTGTTATAATCAAAACTCCAGGCACTAGAACTAGCACCTCTTGTTTTGAGCCCCGCAGACAAATCACGAGTTCAGGACTCCAACAAAGCAAAGTCATAAAAAAAAAAAATTGTTTTCAAAGAATATAATATTTGAAATTTCAGTGAAACTATGGAAGTATTCATCATGGGGAAAGTCAAAACTTTGTTAGACTTTTCACATTTTTGTAGCTTATATTGTTTATTTTTTGAATAACATAAGGGAAGTGGGGAGGCACACTAAAATGCTTATGGCCTCAAAAGGTCTTAATCTTGCCCTGTTCTGATCCCATGCTCACCAATCTTGGTGTTATAATTTAGCTTCCCATGTAGGAGTTGTTATATGGTTTCCTGGAATAGAAAGTTGACATTAGCATTCCAGTCCATGTAACAGCTATTTTTCTCATTGTAAATCAGTAAATAGGCATTCTGGTTTTATGCATTGGTCTGTGAGCTTGTTCAATTTGAGTCTGCCCCTGAGATATGAGGTACTCTCAGTGAATGACAATATCAGGTCTCTAGTTCTGTCAATCTAAAACCCAGAGTCTGGTCAATGTAACCAAATGCAAACAAAAGGAAACCTTTTGCAAAGTGTCATCTAGTTCCTCCTGGAGACAACTTTTTAATTAAATTTTTATTTTTTAAACATCCATCCATTTTTGAGGATTAACTCTTTAAAATCAAAGCTCTTTATCAAGAAAGCACCATATGTTCATGTTCAATGAAATAAAAGAAATATTAATGCTCAGCAAGAAAAACAATATGGATTCCAAGTCTATACCTGCAGGGGTGGAAAAAGTCTTAACTAACATCTTAGGAGCAAGCTTAATTAGGAAAATAGACTTAGTAATAAACAACATAATGACCGAAGTTAAGATGCAAAGAGAATCATTCCCTGAAAACCAGTATGTAGTGGTTTTATTGGACTTGATAATCTCTTGTTCAAAAGAGTTTAAAATCTAGAGAAACAAGACAATCACACATGAAACCTCTTAGGGCAGACATATGTTCAAATCTCTGATGAAATATAGGCTGGGGGAGCTACTTTCATGTAAAAGACATCTCTTGAGAAGAACACAGATGTAAAGTCAAGGTTTTTAAAGGAGAGTTCAATCAAGAAGAGTGACACAGGAGACTCAGAAAATGATACTGGGCTGTTTAGCAACAGTGAGATGTGGAAATAATCAACTGAAATTTAGTATATGTGAAAGCAAGAGATGGCAAACCTGACAGTAATTTACAGGTGGATAATGAATGGTCTTGAAGTCGTGTTTGTCATCTTGATGTTTCATTGCAGAGATAGGTTGGAGAGCGGGACAATAATTTTCTAGATAATGGATGCCTGATGTATCCTAAGTCCCCTTTCTTTTCCCTCCAAAGACAGTAGTTTCTGTGAAGTGTAGGAACAGAGACAAGGAGGTTCTGAGGGCAGAGAGGTAGACTAACGTGTGATGGGTTTTATTTTTCTTTTAGTAGTGAATATTAGTTTATTTTATCTGATGCCCAAAGACCCCTTTTTCTTTTCTTTTTTTTTTTTAAGTGAAATGTATTTGAGAAAGCAAGTGTCCCTGCTAATCATTCTGCAAACTCATATTGAGAACCTATTATATAGGCAGTTAGTCAAGACTGTAGAAGAGAAAGGAGAAATTAATAAAGTGAAAGTTGGCCCTTTACTTGTTTATAATGTGGTTGGAGAGACAAGATTTACACATCTAAAATGTTAACTAGAAATCTAAGGCAGAATGTCAAAAACCCTCAGCAAGTGATTTCATCTCTCTGGGCTTTATTTTCTTGATCTGTGAACTTAGAGGCTTATTTAAAACTCCTAGGATTCTAGTATCAAAGGAGTGTCTCAGATAATTAGGGGATCAGAGAAGAAAGGAAAGTGTGGGCTGGGACAGTTAGAGAAAGCTTGAGGGGTCAGAGTCCTTAAGAACAGGTAGAGGGAAATTGGAGAAAATCAGGACAGAATAGCATTCAAGAGAAAACAGGAAAATAATATGTTCTTCTTCTAAAGGAAAAATGCAATAGCTTGTTAGATATCCTATATCTAACTTGACTCAAGTTTTCTCTTGAACACCCTTTTAAAAATAAACATATGTCTGCCACCTATTTTTCAAAATCAGACAGGTCTTTGGCATCACTCTCTGCAATTTCTGTAGCCTCCTGCCCACTATTCCCCTGAATTCCTCTGCTCCTGCCATTCTACAGTGCTCACTCTGCCTTGATCTCCAGATGTTCTCTCTTGCATTCATTAGCTCTTGCTCTGTGCTTCAAATGTCTCCCTACTTCACCTCGTTTGTCTGGCAAACACCTTGCAAATGATCCTCAAGGGCCCAGCAGAGCACACCTCTTCTGCTATGAGGTCTTTTCCTTCCTGCCCCACCCCCTTTTGAAAATTGATGACTTCTTCCTTTGGTCACCACTTTTGGTGCTCATACTGCATACTGGATTATGCTGCATCCCAATTACTTGCTTATACAGCAGCTTCCCTGTGAATTCTCTTATGTTAGGTGTGATCCATGTCTCATTTGGCATTGTCTCCTCAGTACCTAGCAAAGTATGTAGCATAAAATAGATGCTCACTGATGTAAATATTGGAAAGTGAAAAAGTTGGGCAAGTTAAGTGAACTCTGGAGGTGACTGTTACTCATCTCTTTCTTTCTTGCCTTAAAAATGTAGACTCCATGACTCATGCAGAGAATAGATTAGAGACAAAATATCACTCTTCTTGCCATACTTAACTGTTTCAGTGCTATGAGTGTTTGCCTTCAAACAAAGGTTTCAGTAATAGATTGCTAACTAGGCATAAATGAAAGAAAAATGAGAGCTCCACAAGAAAGAAATTTTATGAATCATTGCCATTTTAAATTTCTACCCCACTATTTTGTCCTGAGGGCTCTCACTCACTAATGACTTGGAAAAAAAAAAAAAAAAAACCTGAAAAAAGAAAGTTATCAGATCTACCAATTGTGCTTACCACTAAAGCAACTGTCTCTTTCCCCCTGCAAATAGTAAATAAAAGCCAAGTCAGATTATAATTTATCTAACACTTGTTCCTTTCAGAATAAGCAAAATAGATGCCAAGTAGAGCAGAAAGTATTGCTTTTCCCCTTCTCTAATGGCCTGATGACTGCCTAAGAGGAACTAACGAGCTTTTTGGAATCTACAGCTTTCTCACTGCCCGGGACATGTCAGGCTTGATGCTGTTCCTGCCATTTGAAGGTAATGAACCATCATCCTCTGTCAGAAATAAGAACTTAATGAATAGTAAAGCTAGAAATCATAAGCAAGAAAAGTGCTTAGTAGCATTTTACACCATTAAAACACATCCAGGGAGTTGGGAAGATGGCGGAAGAGTAAGACGCGGAGATCGCCTTCCTCCCCACGGATACACCAGAAATACATCTACACGTGGAACAACTCCTACACTCAGACCTCCCAAAAGGCAAGAAACTCCCCACGTACCTGGGTAGGGCAAAAGAAAAAAAGGAAAAACAGAGACAAAAGAATAAGGACGGAACCTGCACCAGTGGGAGGGAGCTGTGAAGGAGGAAAAGTTTCCACACACTAGGAAGCCCCTCCGCGGGCGGAGACTGCGGGAGGCGGAGGGGGGAGCTTCGGTACCGCGGAGGAGAGCACAGCAACAGGGTGCGGAGGGCAAGGCGGGGAGATTCCCGCACAGAGGATCGGTGCCGACCGGCACTCACCAACCCGAGAGGCTTGTCTGCTCACCCGCTGGGGCGGGCGGGGCTGCGAGCTGGGGCTCGGGTTTCGGTTTTGGACTGAGCGCAGGGAGAGGACTGGGGTTGGCGGCTTGAACATAGCCTGAAGGGGTTAGTGCACCACGACTAGCCGGGAGGGAGTTCGGGGAAAAGCCTGCACCTGCCGAAGAGGCAAGAGACTTTTTCTTCCCTCTTTGTTTCCTGGTGCGCGAGGAGAGGGGTTTAAGAGCGCTGCTTAAAGGAACTCCAGAGACGGGCGCGAGCCGCGGCTAAAAGCGCGAACCCCAGAGATGGGCGCGAGCCACGGCTGAAAGCGCGGACCCAGAGACGGGCGCGAGCCGCGGCTGAAAGCGCGGACCCCAGAGACGGGCGGGAGACGCTGGGGCTGCTGCTGCCGCCACCAAGGGGCCTGTGTGCGAGCACAGGTCACTCTCCACACCCCTCTTCCGCGGAGCCTGTGCAGCCCGCCACTGCCAGGTTCCCGGGAACCAGGGACAACTTCCCCGGGAGAACGCACGGCGGACCTCAGGCTGGTGCAACGTCACGCCGGCCTCTGCCGCAACATCACACCGCCTCTGACGCCGCAGGCCCGCGCCGCAAGCAGTGCCCCTCCTTCCGCCCCCCACCCCCGGCCTGAGTGAGCCAGAGCCCTCGAATCAGCGGCTCCTTTAACCCTGTCCTGTCTGAGCAAAAAACAGACGCCCTCCAGCGACCTACACGCAGAGGCAGGGCCAAATCCAAAGCTGAGCTCTTGTGAGCTGCGAGAACAAAGAAGAGAAAGGGAAATCTCTCCCAGCAGCCTCAGAAGCAGCGGATTAAAGCTCCACAATCAACTTGATATACCCTGCATCTATGGAATACCTGAATAGACAAGGAATGATCCCAAATTGAAGAGGTGGAATTTAGGAGCGAGATCTATGATTTTTTTCCCTTTTCCTCTTTTTGTGAATGTGTACGTGTATGCTTCTGTGTGAGATCTTGTCTGTATACTCTTGCTTCCACCATTTGTCCTAGGGCTCTATCCGTCCATGGTTTTTTAAAAAATTTTTTTTTTCTCAATAATTAATTTTATTTGTAATAACTTTATTATACTTTACCTTCGTTCTTTCTTTCTTTCTTTCCTTCCTTCCCTCCTTTAGACAACGAATCACCCCAAATTGAGGAGGTGGTCTCTGAGAGCAAGATTTATGATTTTTCCCCCTTTACCTCTTTTTGTGAAGGTGTATGTGTATGCTTCTGTGTAAGATTTTCTCTGTATAGCTTTGCTTCCAACATTTGTCCCAAGGTTCTATCCGTCCCTTTTTTTTTTTTTCTAAATATTTTTTAATTCAATAACTATATTATACTTTATTTTATTTTTACTGTATCTTCTTTCTTTCTGTCTTTTTTCCTTCTTTCCCTCCTTCCTTCCTTCCTTCCTCCCTCCCTCCCTCCCTCCTGTCTTTCCTTCTTTGCTTCTTTCTTCCTTCCTTCCTTTCCTCCTTTCCTTCTTTCTTTCCTCATACTTCTACTAATTCTCTCTACTTTTTCTCCCTTTTATTCTGAGCCGTGTGGATGAAAGGCTCTTGGTGCTCCAGCCAGGAGTCAGGGCTCTGCCTCTGAGGTAGGAGAGCCAACTTCAGGACACTGGTCAACAAGAGACCTCCCAGCTCCACATAATATTAAACGGCGGAAATCTCCCAGAGACCTCCATCTTAACACCAGCACCCAGCTTCACTCAACGACCAGCAATCCACAGTGCTGGACAACCTATGCCAAACAACTAGCAAAACAGGAACACAACCCCACCCATTAGCAGAGAGGCTGCCTAAAATCATAATAAGGCCACAGACACCCCAAAATACACCACCAGACGTGAACCTGCCCACTAAAGAGACAAGATCCAGCCTCATCCACCACAACACAGGCACTAATCCCCTCCACCAGGAAGCCTACACAACCCACTGAAACAACCTTAGCCACTGGAGACAGACATCAAAAACAACGGGAACTACGAACGTGCAGCCTGCAAAAAGGAGACCCCAAACACAGTAAGATAAGCAAAATGAGAAGACAGAAAAACACAGAGCAGATGAAGGAGCAAGATAAAAATGCACCAGACCTAACAAATGAAGAGGAACTAGGCAGTCTACCTAAAAAAGAATTCAGAATAATGATAGTAAGGATGATCCGAAATCTTGGAAGTAGAATGGACAAAATGCAAGAAACAGTTAACAAGGACCTAGAAGAAATAAAGATGAAACAAGCAACGATGAACAACGCAATAAATGAAATTAAAAGTACTCTAGATGGGATCAATAACAGAATAACTGAGGCAGAAGAACGGATAAGTGACCTGGAAGATAAAATAGTGGAAATAACTACTGCAGAGCAGAATAAAGAAAAAAGAATGAAAAGAACTGAGGACAGTCTCAGAGACTTCTGGGACAACATTAAACGCACCAACATTCGAATTATAGGGGTTCCAGAAGAAGAAGAGAAAAAGAAAGGGACTGAGAAAATATTTGAAGAGATTATAGTTGAAAACTTCCCTAATATGGGAAAGGAAATAGTTAATCAAGTCCAGGAAGCACAGAGAGTTCCATACAGGATAAATACAAGGAGAAATATGCCAAGACACATATTAATCAAACTGTCAAAAATTAAATACAAAGAAAGCATATTAAAAGCAGCAAGGGAAAAACAACAAATAACACACAAGGGAATCCCCATAAGGTTAACAGCTGATCTCTCAGCAGAAACCCTACAAGCCAGAAGGGAGTGGCAGGACATACTGAAAGTGATGAAGGAGAAAAACCTGCAACCAAGACTACTCTACCCAGCAAGGATCTCATTCAGATTTGATGGAGAAATTAAAACCTTTACAGACAAGCGAAAGCTGAGAGAGTTCAGCACCACCAAACCAGCTTTACAACAAATGCTAAGGGAACTTCTCTAGACAAGGAACACAAGAGAAGGAAAAGACCTATAATAACGAACCCAAAACAATATAGAAAATGGGAATAGGAACATACATATCGATAATTACCTTAAATGTAAATGGACTAAATGCTCCCACCAAAAGACACAGATTGGCTGAATGGATACAAAAACAAGACCCTTATATATGCTGTCTACAAGAGACCCACTTCAGACCTAGAGACACATACAGACTGAAAGTAAGGGGATGGAAAAAGATATTCCATGCAAATGGAAACCAAAAGAAAGCTGGAGTAGCAATTCTCATATCAGACAAAATAGACTTTAAAATAAGGACTATTACAAGAGACAAAGAAGGACACTACATAATGATCAAGGGATCGATCCAAGAAGAAGATATAACAATTGTAAATATTTATGCACCCAACATAGGAGCACCTCAATACATAAGGCAAATACTAACAGCCATAAAAGGGGAGAGAGATCGACAGTAACACATTCATAGTAGGGGACTTTAACACCCCACTTTCACCCATGGACAGATCATCCAAAATGAAAATAAATAAGGAAACACAAGCTTTAAATGATACATTAAACAAGATGGACTTAATTGACATTTATAGGACACTCCATCCAAAAACAACAGAATACACATTTTTCTCAAGTGCTCATGGAACATTCTCCAGGATAGATCATATCTTGGGTCACAAATCAAGCCTTGGTAAATTTAAGAAAATTGAAATTGTATCAAGTATCTTTTCTGACCACAACGCCATGAGACTAGATATGAATTACAGGAAAAGATCTGTAAAAAATACAAACACATGGAGGCTAAACAATACACTACTTAATAATGAAGTGATCACTGAAGAAATCAAAGCGGAAATTAAAAAATACCTAGAAACAAATGACAATGGAGACACGACGACCCAAAACCTATGGGATGCAGCAAAAGCAGTTCTAAGGGGGAAGTTTATAGCAATACAAGCCCACCTTAAGAAGCAGGAAACATCTCGAATAAACAACCTAACCTTGCACCTGAAGCAATTAGAGAAAGAAGAACAAAAAAACCCCAAAGCTAGCAGAAGGAAAGAAATCATAAAAATCAGATCAGAAATAAATGAAAAAGAAATGAAGGAAACAATAGCAAAGATCAATAAAACTAAAAGCTTGTTCTTTGAGAAGATAAACAAAATTGATAAACCATTAGCCAGACTCTTCAAGAAAAAAAGGGAGAAGACTCAAATCAGTAGAATTAGAAATGAAACAGGAGAAGTAACAACAGACACTGCAGAAATACAAAGGATCATGAAAGATTACTACAAGATTACTAGCTATAGGGCAATAAAATGGACAACCTGGAAGAAATGGACAAATTCTTAGAAAAGCACAACCTTTCAAGACTGAACCAGGAAGAAACAGGAAATATAAACAGACCAATTACAAGCACTGAAATTGAGACTGTGATTAAAAATCTTCCAACAAACAAAAGCCCAGGACCAGATGGCTTCAGAAGCGAATTCTATGAAACATTTAGAGAAGAGCTAACACCTATCCTTCTCAAACTCTCCCAAAAAATAGCAGAGGGAGGAACACTCCCAAACTCATTCTACAAGGCCATCATCACCCTGATACCAAAACCAGACAAAGATATCACAAAGAAAGAACACTACAGGCCAATATCACTGATGAGCACAGATACAAAAATCCTCAACAAAATACTAGCAAACAAAATCCAACAGCACATTAAAAGGATCATACACCATGATCAAGTGGGGTTTATTCCAGGAATGCAAGGATTCTTTAATATACGCAAATCAATCAGTGTGATAAACCATATTAACAAATTGGAGGATAAAAACCATATGATCATCCCAATAGATGAAGAAAAAGCTTTTGACAAAATTCAACACCCATATATAATAAAATCCCTCAACATAATAAAAGCCATATATGACAAACCCACCGCCACCATTGTTCTCAATGGTGAAAAACTGAAACCATTTCCACTAAGATCAGGAACAAGACAAGGTTGCCCACTCTCACCACTATTATTCAACATAGTTGTGGAAGTTTTAGCCACAGCAATCAGAGAAGAAAAAGGAATAAAAGGAATCCAAATCAGAAAAGAAGTAAAACATGACATGATACTATACATAGAGAATCCTAAAGATGCTACCAGAAAACTACTAGAGCTAATCAATGAATCTGGTAAAGTAGCAGGATACAAAATTAATGCACAGAAATCTCTTGCATTCCTATACACTAATGATGAAATATCTGAAAGTGAAATTAAGGAAACACTCCCATTTATGTTTGCAACAAAAAAAATAAAATACCTAGGAATAAACCTACCTAAGGAGACAAAACACCTGTATGCAGAAAACTATAAGACACTGATGAAAGAAATTAAAGATGATACAAACAGATGGAGTGATATACAAGGTTCTTGGATTGGAAGAATCAACACTGTGTAAATGAATATACTACCGAAAGAAATCTACATATTCAATGCAATCCCTATAAACTACCAATGGCATGTTTCACAGAACTCAAACAAAAAGTTTCACAATTTGTATGGAAACACAAAAGACCTGGAATAGCCAAAGCAATCTTGAGAAAGAAAAACAGAGCTGGAAGAATCAGGCTCCCTGACTTCAGACTATACTACAAAGCTACAGTAATCAAGACAGTATGGTACTGGCACAAAAACAGAAATATAGATCAATGGAACAGGACAGAAAGCCCAGAGATAAACCCACACACATATGGTCACGTTATCTTTGATAACAGAGGCAAGAATATCCAATGGAGGTAAGACAGCCTCTTCAATAAGTGGTGCAGGGAAAACTGGACGGCTACATGTAAAAGAATGAAATTAGAACACTCCCTAACACCATACACAAAACTAAACTCAAAATGGTTTAAAGACCTAAATGTAAGGCCAGACACTATAAAACTCTTAGAGGAAAACATAGGCAGAACCCTCTATGACATAAATCACAACAAGATCCTTTTTGACCCATCTCCTAGAGAAATGGAAATAAAAACAAAAATAAACAAATGGGACCTAATGAAACTTAAAAGCTTCTGCACAGCAAAGGAAACTATAAACAAGACAAAAAGACAACCCTCAGAATGGGAGAAAATATTTGCAAACAAAGCAAATGACAAAGGATTAATCTCCAAAATATGCAAGCAGCTCACACAGCTCAGTATCAAAAAAATAAATGAAATCCAAAATGGGCAGTAGACCTAAATAGACATTTCTCCAAAGGCAATATACAGATTGCCAACAAACATATGAAAGGATGCTCAACATCACTAATCACTAGAGAAATGCAAATCGAAACTACAATGAGGTATCACTTCACACTGGTCAGAATGGCCATCATCAAAAGAGCTACAGACAATAAGTGCTGGAGAGGGTGTGGAGAAAAGAGAACCCTCTTGCACTGTTGGTGGGAATGTAAATTGATACAGCCACTATGGAGAACAGTATGGAGGTTCCTGAAAAAAATAAAAATAGAACTACTATACGACCTTGCAATCCCACTACTGGGCATATACCTTGAGAAAACCATAATTCAAAAAGAGTCATGTACCACAATGTTTATTGCAGCACTATTTACAATAGCCAGGACATGGAAGCAACCTAAGTGTCCATCAACAGATGAATAGATAAAGAAAATGTGGCACATATATACAATGGAATATTACTCAGCCATAAAAAGAAATGAAATAGAGTTATTTGTAGTGAGATGGGTGGTCCTAGAGTCTGTCATACAGAGTGAAGTAAGTCAGAAAGCGAAAAACAAATACCATATCCTAACACATATATATGGGATCTAAAAAAAGAAAAACATGTCCTGCTCTGAAGAACCTAAGGGCAGTTCAGGAATAAAGACGCAGATGTAGAGAATGGACTTGAGGACATGGCGAGGGGGAAGGGTAAGGTGGGAAGAAGTGAGAGAGTGTTTGGACATATATACGCTACCAAATGTAAAACAGATGGCTAGTGGGAAGCAACCGCATAGCACAGGGAGATCAACTCGGTACTTTGTGTCCACCTAGAGGGGAGGCATAGGGAAGGTGGTAAGGAGATGCAAGAGGGAGGAGATATGGTGATATATGCATATGTATAGCTGATTCACTTTGTTATACATCAGAAACTAACACACCATTGTAAAGCAGTTATACCCCAATAAAGATGTTAAAAAAAAAAAAAATAAGAGAAAGCAGAAATACTTTGATATTATCAAGTATAAATTATTCCTAACATGAGTTTTGAGGGAATTATTTTCTCTCTACTGGCAGTCTTCATTTGTGTTAATCCTTAAAATGGGTTAGTCTGGAAGCAGTGAAGATAGAAAGAAAAATCAATTTGTAGTGCATGACCATGAGTCATGACAGTCAGTCTTTTTTTTTTTTTTTTTTAATATTAACTCCTAATGAGTGAACTACTTTTTGGTATGAGGGAGGGATGTACTAACAATCTCAATGGATTACCTCAAGGAAGTCTTTTATTCTCCCTCAGCTTTTTCTTTACCTAGAAAGACAGGGAATTGGACTAAATAATCTCTGAATCTATTCTGCTTCTAACCTACTTCTGCAGTATCAGCTGAATGATTGATAATCATTTTTTTTCTTCATTTATTTGGCTGTGTTAGGTATTAGTTGTGGCACGCAGGATCTTTGTTGCGGCATGCAGGATCTTTCATTGTGGTGTGCGTGCTCTTTGTTGTGTGTGGGCTCCAGAGCGTGCAGGCTCAGTAGTTGTGGCACATGAGCTTAGTTGCCCCATGGCATGTGGATCTTACTTCCCTGACTAGGGCTTGAACCCACGACCCCTGCGTTGGAATGTGGATTCTTAACCACTGGACCACCAGGGAAGTCCCAATAATCTTAAATTACCAAACGTTTATATTAGAAGTAATGAAATGTGAGAGGCTCATAAAAAGCCCAGGAAAAAAGGATAATATATATTAAAATGATTGTCCAATTCTTTCCTTTCTATGAATTGTTTATTATTTATTCTTGGAAAAACAGAGAGAAAGGATGTTAATATCATTATTATTATCATCACTTTTTTAAAGAGTTTGACAATTCAGTATTTGTCATTATCATTTTTAAAAAATGCTGTTATGTAAATTTCATTAGCACAAACAAACCTTCAATTTCCTCAGGGAACTCCCAGGTATAAATCAGACTTTTCCTATAGGATAGCTGGCTAATCATTTATTACATACATTAAAATGAGTAAATTCTATTTTTGAGAGGGAGAAAGATGAAAATAATAATTAACATCATTCTAATTTAAACAGTTATTAATGTCAGTCAACTGTATAAGCACATACTTTCGTGACACACAAACATGCCTATGTCTTGCATCCATACACTTAATGTTTCTGTTACAGGATTATGCACAGAGGCATCTCTACTGATAGAAAGGGACAGGAAGAGATATTCCATAACTCCCAGTAGTTGCTTCTTCTCACAGATTTACCATTTCTTCCTCATTAGTCTTCCTCAGGGTTTTCCCTTCCAATGGCCACCTATATTTCACTCTTATTATCCATTAGAGTGTGTGCTTACTGCTAGCTTCCTTCCACCTCTCTTTAGGCTGCATGAATGCACCAAGAGGCAGCACATATCCAACTGTGATTGGCCACGGGACCACTGCCTCTATCTGTTCGGTTCGGCCATTTTGGATACGACAGAAAATGTGCAGATACACCTATGCAAGGAAACTCACGGACACACTATTTTTGCTTTGTTTACACATGGAACATATTGTTTTTGCTTCATTTATTTGGGTTGGGCCAAAGGTGAGATTATCTCAGTCAGACAAGTGGAGTTAGGCAACTGTTTAAAAGTATTCTGTGTACTCTGGACAGACTAATTCCCTAATTGCTAGAATCTTCAGGTTACTTCCTAACATTGTGAAATATTAAAGATACTGAGACTGATGTCAGGGGTCCTAGGAGATCAGTTGGAAGGACTTTGAGCCTGGTCCTGAAGTGTTTTTCAAAGATGCACAGACTAGTTTGATGGACTGAAAGACCTCCAAAGGAGACTGGGCTGAAAGAAAATATACAAGACTTCCTTGGACTGAAGTGAAGGGGGAAAAGTGTGGTGGAGTGGGCCAGACAGATTATCAGGGCATAGCTAGTTAGAGGGAGCAGGGGAAGTTTCAAGTACATTACGGACTATACTTAACTTGCCCTTAGTACGTGGTCTCTAGGAACAGGAGCCCTTGCAATAGAGAACTGTGTCACAGAATTCAACAGCTATGCTCTCAAAATACTCTGAGAAAGAACTGGCCAAGAGATGCTCACTCCTAGGAAACTGGGTGAAGAGACTGAGGTTAGGAGTCTAGGAAAGGAGGCAGGGATGGGCAGAGGCTGTAGGCTTAGGCCCCACAGAAAATCTGACTGCCATTCTCCACCCTGAAAGGACCTGTAGAGTTATAGTTTTACAGTTACCCATTCCATCTGACTCTTGGTATTCTCTAAAACAGAAATAGCTGGGAGATATTGACATCGCTGATATAAGGAATAGGGGTCTAGAAACATTGACATTAAGAGTATTGTGACTTACATGTACCTACCAACTGGTAATCATCAAGGAATATTGGTCATGCATATTCTATAACCAGCTTGGTCACAATATTAAAAGCTAAATTTTTGAAGATTTTATAACACTCCTAATACTTTTCTAAGTGTTTAACGTGGATAATTTAATATAATACTCAAGATTAAATGCTCACACTTCTGTGTAGTTGGGGTTGTTCACATTTTACAGGTAAAGAAACTGAAATACAGAGAGGTTCAGTAACTTACCCAAGGTCACAGAGCTGCTAAGGGTGGGTATGGGATGTAAACCTGGACATCCTAAATTCAAGGGTCATGTTTTATGCAAAATACCATGCTTCTTTGACAATCAATTGATTACTGTTTCAACTGAGAGAGGAAATGAGAACTGTTTCTATAAGATCTCCATGTTTGTCTATACAGTTGTGTGTGTGTGTGTGTGTGTGTGTGTGTGTATATATATATATATATATATATATATATATATATATATATATGCAGTCATTTATTTTACCAAATTCTTTTCCTCACTGCCTCTGACTATTAGGTCTGCTTTTCCAATGTAAAATTAATGCCATGGACTGTTACATAATGTAAATGGCTCAAGCAACCAGCTCATTGGTGAAGAAAGTAAATAGGCCATTATCTCATAGGAGATAATTAAAGTTGTCCATATTTATAGAGTCCCCTATTTGCCCAGTGCCCACTGCTATCCCAAGACATCTAACAGATATCTTTAATTCACAAATTTCTGTCTTAATGCCTTCTAAAGGACCTCTTAGAGCCATGCAAGATAATTGCTTCTGTTTGAAGTAGTGTCCTTCTCTTCAAATAGCAGTTAGGAAGCAGTATGCTAGACACCTTTATTACACAACACTCCTTAGTACACAGAATCCTTGACACACTTGCTCTGGTCACTGTTGCTATCACTGCAAAGTACAGAGTAGAGTCCAGGACTCCACACAGCCTGAGAAATGACAGAATCTCCAAACAAAGCTCTCTGTGACACCGTTTACCCAAAGTGCAAGGCCCTGTCAGTGAGGACACCCATCACCTCATGTCCCATCCACCACACATGTTTCTGGTGAGGCCAGTTGCAGCCATCTTCGCTATTGTTGGGTAGCCAGTTTCCTCTGGACTCATAAAGATGAAAAAAAGAGAAACTTCTGCTTTTTGCACCATATTTAAATCTTATTGACAAAAGCAATTAAGGAATGCCTAAGTAGAATAAGTAAGGAAATAAAATCAAACCATTCTACAGATGTTTTAATTCTACCTCTTCCATTTCTCTTGAGCTAGCACTAATGTCTATATCTTGTATGAATTTTTAATCAAGGTAAATTAGAGCTCCATCTACGTGAAAAACTGCCTCTCACTCAATGAGCTTATAAGCTATGTCTTTAATGAGAATAGTGAACTCCCTTTTTACTTCTAAAGGGAAAAATCATATTGTCAGTTTGCAACTCAGAGTTGGTTTTGCTGTCGTCTGCTTCCAGATTCTTGACTGGCATTGATGTATTAGAGAGAGAAGTTACTGAAGCCTTGTTGCAGGCACTTCTGCGTCCTTAGAATGTGAGCTGAATATATGAGTCAGGAAAAATCTCTCC
Source organism: Monodon monoceros (assembly GCF_005190385.1). Lineage (NCBI taxonomy): Eukaryota > Metazoa > Chordata > Mammalia > Artiodactyla > Monodontidae > Monodon > Monodon monoceros. The sequence continues at coordinate 44,917,994 of NW_021703775.1, forward strand.
AACACAAGGTAATAAAAAGTACAATTTAGTATTGTTTCACTTATGATCAGGCAAGGCAATAAGACTCTTGTATTACATTTCTCCAAACCCTGTGTTAACTATTCCAAGTGTGTGTGTTTTAGGTAAAAGACTGTTTTTGTTTTTCTATTGAATTGAACAGCTCCCTGCAAGGGATCAAATAGATAGAGATTTATATTTACCCTAAGGGGGAAGCTTTAAGTACAATGATGTTACTATAATCAGTAGAATGCAAATTGTGTACTCCACGGACCAGAAGGCCCAACTGTAACTTCACAGGTTTTCAAGTAAAAAAATAGTGCTATTCATTTCCTAAGGTTTTCAGATAATATTATGGCAAATTTGGAGTGGCCTGTGATAGCGCCAGATCCAGAAAGATGTAAACTTGTGCATTAATAACAAAGATCTTGGAATACTGCTTTGATTTTTAATATAAAGTGTTCTATCCTGGAGGGGGAGATATAGTTCAGTACTGCTCACAACAACACATCTTGCTCTTCTTACTACCTTCATTCATTATACTTCACAGCATTTTGCTGGTGTTGTTCCCTTCCCTGTCTATTCTCTCTTAAAGAATTCATTTGGAGTAAATTGGTATCATGGGGAAATAGAAACCTTTTTAATGAATGTGGCTAGAAATTGCATTTATTGCATGTGGTGCAAGAGATCCTATATTCAATATAGGGCATATGCTGAGTGCCAGGTACTGTTCCAAGAGACTTACACACATTTAATTTTTGCAATCTTAGTAGGCAGATGCCATTGCTATCTCCATTTTATTGATTAGGAAACTTAGGCATAGAAAAGCTAAATTACATTTGACACAGGAACGTGGATTTGTATCCATACAAGCCAGTTTCAGAGACTGTGTTTTTGACTAGGGTAACTATGTAATAATTACCACCCAAATTGAGATAATTTTGAGAGCTGAAGGGGGCCCTGCTAATAACTGAACTGGGAATACAGGTGTAAATTAAGATGATCCCAAGCAAACAATGATATATGGTCACCCTACTGTTAATCTCCATTCTGTGCTGCCTCAAGTTTATTACCACACCTACTATGTCGCCAAATGGAGCATATATGTAGGGTAATTGTAGCCCTGTAGTAAATACAGGCATTTTATCATTTATAGAAGCAATATATATATAACCAATAAATTCTTTCATTAGTAATGAATCCACTTCTCTGTTTCCACTACAATATAGAATATGAGCTACTATTAAGGGTGCCACTTTAATTACATATTGTCAAGTGTCCCCCAACTTCATTGTCAGAGGAAATTAACTACATCCCACTTCCTTAAAAAAGATTTACTGCTATGAGAATGAAGTCCAACTTTAAAATTCCCGTGGCATAGTCACCCATCACAAAATAAAGCTAATGGTAACAAGTCAATACAAATTAAGCAATGTCAGCTTTGTTAATCTTCTGCTATAACAGCATTATTTCTAGAATACAGATCAGACTAAATTGTCATTATGGTAACATCACAATACCTTCTTTTAATGAAAATACATTTTAAATTTATTTCTAACTCATTGAACACAGTTACATGCTAAGAGACTGGTGGAGTCTTTCCTAAGGACAATGAGGATTTAAATGGAAAAATCTCATTTGCAGAGAATAACTAAATCTCAGCTGATGCCTGTGTAATTCAACTACTCAGAGTCAGAGCATTTCCCACACATGAGAAATTTTCTTTAAAGGAAAGATACGAAGCAGCCATAAGTCAAATGCAGGGTCATTATGTGCACAAATTAGTTCTTGTAATAAATGGGATTAAAGGCTCTGAGCTTTAAGCAAGCCCACTGCAATAAATGGGCATATGAAGGAATTTTAAGACTAATCAGAAGGTCGGTTCTATATGCCATTTATAGAAACATCTCTGTAAAAGACTGTGTATACTAAAGCATCATTTACTTTGAGCTTAGATATCAAGATGTAGCATATATCTTAGTTAAACTATAAGAAATAGTCATTCCAGTAACTTTGCCATTCAGTGGGGGGGGAGAGAAAAGAAATTTGCTATTTGCCTAAGCAATTATGTGGCACAATTATTTGGTTAAAGGTTAAAATATTGAGTGTCAGAGAATATCAACAGAACTGGTGGGGTAAAGATCTCTGAAAACCTGCTCAGTGAGAACAATAGAATTATCTGGAGATTTAGATGTACATAAGGTGCTTTAAAAAGCTCTGACACATACTTAGGAATCTAGAAGTCCTTACACATGGGCTGTGTGCCCTGGAAAGACCTAGGAAGGCCCTAAACTCTCAAGTCAGACTAGTCTTGAGGCTCTGTACAAACAGGAAGTGAAAGCTATGGCAGAACTGTAACCTTCCTGCTCGAGTGTTGAAGGCATGTTGGGGCAATCATACAGAGCTCCTATACAGCTCTGATTTCTCCTTCCTTTATGCTGTTATTGTCACAAATTGCATTTACATAAATTGTGTGCCGATCAACAGAGACTGATTGTTATTGCTTTATGGTAATTTTCTTTTAAATCAGTAGGAAAGAAGATTATAAACAAAAAATACATATATATTGTCCTCTTTAGTGTACATTATCATACACTATTAATCATAATCTTTTGAGTAATCGCAAAAAAATTTTTTAAATATAGCAAATGCAAAACAAAACAATTAAAATGATGCACTAAAGGTCATCTCTTTAGTACAAATCAAGACATTAATAGGAGTACAGAAACAAAAATTCATAAGACATGTAACACCAAATAGCGAAATGAAAGATGAAAATCATACCTTATCAATAATTTACTTAAATGGAAATAAATTCAAAACTCCAATTAAAAGGCAGAGATTAGAAGAATGGATTTTAAAAATGATCCAACCGTAAACAACTGGAACTTATATGCCAAATAAACAGTAAACAAAGAGGTCTGGAGTGGCTATGCTCATATCAGATAACATAGTGTTTAAGAAAAAAACTGCCTCTAGAGAAAAAGAAAAATACTTCCTAATGATAAAAGTGTCACTCCATCAAGAAGACATAACAATTATAAACATATATGGACCTAACACCAGAGCTTCAAAATATATGGGGCAATATCTGACAGAATTTTAAAGAAAAGACAATTCAGCAATGGTAGTTGCTAATGTCGCTATCATTTTCAACATTGGATAGAGCAACTAGCCAGAGGATCAACAACTTGAACAACACTATAAACCAACTAGACTCAACAGACATCTACACAACACTCCATGCAGTAGCAGAACACATATTCTCAAGAGCACAGAAAACATTTTCTAAGACTGACCTTATATCATCCCATGAAACAAGTCTTAGTATATTTAAAAGGACTGAAATCATACAAGGTATGTTCTCTGATCAAAATGTAAACAATTAGAAATCAATAGCAATTGGAAATGTGGACAAGTCGCAAATATGTGGAAATTCAACATTACATTCCTAAATAACCAAAGGATCAAAGAGAGAATCACTAGGAAAATTAGAAAATACTTTGAGATGAATGAAATTAAATAGACTATATACCACGCTGATGAAACCCAGTGAAATGATTCCTGTCTACATGGAGCTTTGACTGCAACAGGTAGAGACAAGCAATAAATACAATAAATAAATTGTCATATCGTGGAGTTCACTACTATTGTGCAAAATAATTCCTATCTATGTCACAATCTGCTTTTTATCACAGTTCAGGACACTGTCCACTCTGTCGCATGGTATGTTTGGAAGAATAGACTTTTTTTAGGAAAGGAGAAACCAACAAGATTTTGTCAGCAAAATAAGAGCACACTGCTTCTTCATCTTCCCTCCTTCCGAGAGGGGCAAGCTGGGGCCAAGGTACTCAGCTGGATATGCAAGATGCACCTATAAATCGGAAGATGGATTCTTCCTTTTCATAGGCAAGGAAAAGCATTATTTTTAGTGGAGGGATACTCAGAACACTTTGGTCCAAGACAGTTTGGCATTTGTGCCACCTGTTTAGAGCTACTGTCTGGGAAGCTGGAACTTGCACCTGGAACCCTCTCCTAGTGCTGATTTGTATTACCAGGCAATGCATTTACAGTCTCCCACCTTCCATTCCTCCGTGTCCTAACTAAGGGAGGGAGCTCATCAAGTCATGGGAAGCTGACACGTGTACAAGGTCCAGGACTGAACCCTGCTAGTGTATTGTTCAGGCAAAATTGAAGGGAATTCTATATCCCTATCCCAGTTTTGACTCAAGGGATTTTGGCTATTAACTGAATCAATATACTCAACTTCATATGATTTTTTAGCATATTTCAAAGATACTTATTATCATATTTTAAAATAAGAAAATGTAGATGAGTGAACCATGGGGCTAACGAAACCTCCCTTCCACCTTGAAATGAAGGGTTTGCCCATTATGGTGTCCACACACTGACAGACTAAAGAGATTCCAGCCTCAGACTCCCACTCTCTCTGGAAACACTATTATCATGGTACATTTAGCAAATGCTTTATTATAATTGAACTTCTATGAAACTACATATTATGCAAATAAATTAATTATCATTTGTAGCATTACAATGGCTAGTAAATCAATTCATAATTATATGACACTTAGAATAAATAGAATAACACTCTTTAAATTTCCCTGCTGAAGTGTAATGCATAATATGCTCAGCGGCAAAGCAATAAAACTGTAAAAGGCGAAGCAACATTGTAGGCTGAATAGCGGGTACTGAGCATAAAATGAAGCCACAGTGATAGCAAGCTTTGCTATCCATCTCTCTACACAGAAGGCTTTTGAACATGCCAGATGCACTGAAGAACTGCCCGTAAATATATCCAATATGTCTTTTTCATAATCAATAGCTGACATCTGAGTCTACAGCAGAGTATTTGTGGACACAACCATTTTAATTTCTATCATTTTCTAATCTGGAATATTGGTCTCAAGAAGTCTTCTGTATCAAGGAGATTGTTTCGCCAAACAAGAATAATTGATGAGGTAAAATTTAAAAAAATAATAAGAGAAAACTCTTACCCTTACATTGCACTTGCAAGACACACAGGTTGGACACAATACTGCTAGTGGTATTCTTTTAGGCATCTCAGTGGAGAAAGCCTCTCTAGAAATCGAGATATAACCCAATTCTGAAGACAGACATCCGATGACTGGGGCTCTAGAGAGACAGTGAGAATAAAGTGTCAGTAAGAAACCATTCCTTATTTTGTGTTTCTTTATTTTCTTGTCGAAGTCTGAGGATCCTGTCATCCAAAGAATGTCTATAATCCAATATCCAGGGAAGCATTTGATTTATCCCAGAGGTTACATACATTTAAAGGCCTTCAGTAGGTAAAACAGCCAAGTTGCCTTATTTTATTGCTACAATAGAAACTGCGTATGTACATATACACTAGAAGCCATGATCTGAAGAGCAAATGGAATGTATAATGAGATGTGGCTTTGACATGCTTGGTTGGCAATGTTCCCTCCATTCCATAGTAAATCATAAGAATGACAGCAACATTCTGTCAGAATATTAGATAAATAATCATTTTCCTAAGTCCCAGGCACTCCTCTAGATGAGAAGAAAACCAATTTAGAAGCAGTTTTACATTTGTGAAGTGTGGTCACAAGAGCACAGTAGTAACAACAGGGGGCCTGGGCTCTCATACTTATCTGTGGCCTTGGAAATTCATTTGAATCTCCAAGTTCTAAAATCTGTGAAATGTGAAGATTTGAAACCTTACCAATTCACCTCTGATAAAATGTTTTAAGCTTGAGATCAAATAATATTAAAATAGTAGTAATTACTTTCAATTGCCAGATGCAATAAAATTGTGAGTAGAAATTTTGCTAATCAAATGTCATGTCTATTGATTCATTTCATAACTTTCGAAGCATCCAATGAACAATTGTTTCTAACACTTTTAATATTTGCCAAACACTCATGAGTAAAAGTAATCTGAATACATCTAAAATATAATAGAAAAGATCTATCTTCAGGCGAGTTAAGGAAATAAAACTCCATCTCTGCAGGGTGCCTGGAAACAATTGGAGGGAGAGTTAGTGGAGTCCAGGAAAGTGGGCATGGTCGGCCTGCAGGGGTGGATAAAAACTTCACCTGACTTTTAAAATTTAGTAGATAAAAAATAGCTAGCAGTGTGTGCATACTTGTGTGTGTGTGTGTGTGTGCACGCACGCGTGTGTGTATGCATTCTCCTCTGCTGGGTGACACTAACTGCACTGGGGCCACTGTCACACTCGGATGAAGTTGGAGTCCCTTAACAACTCAGGCCCTGAGGAAGCACCTTGCAAAATGGAAGCTCAAGGTATGTGACCCAGAGTGCTTCTAAATTGCAGGAAGTCTAATGCTGACCTACTGCACTGAAAGACACTAATGAAGTTTGGTACTTCTCAACCCATTTCAGAAACCAAAACTGAGTTGAAGATACTCCTTGATTTTGCTAAAATTATTGAGCTCCTCTCTTCCCTCGCTTCAGAAAAGAGATGTTCTGGCAGAGAAAGTCACTTAAACACACACACATACACAAAATATCATACAATTTGTTTTATTTACTCTTCTTCCTGTATTAGGTTTTTGTGGAATTTGTTCAATCCTCTTTTTCTATGTAAAGTAGAGGGTTTGAAGCAATAAATATAAGAGGTATTTTACTAAGATCTCTGTAAGTGATTGGGCCCAAAGCCATTCAACATAAAAACTTGAGGAAGGCATTCTCTACAGAAAAGCCAGCATGATCTTTAAAAAAAATTAAATGTAAGCACACTACTGCCATGCTTATAATCCCTAGATGACCTCCCACTGCTCTTGGAACAACAGCCTAAGTCCCTGCTACAGCTCAGATGCATGGCCTTGCCTGTAATGCATTTTCTGCCTGCCTCCTCATTTCCTTTTCATACCCCTGGCTCACTGCACCTGATGGCACAGCTTCCTTCTATTTCCCAGACACGCCAGGCACAGTTAAACCTTTGAGACTCTGCACGTACTGCCTCTGCTTGAAAACAACTTCCTTTAGTTTATTCTTATCCTTCTGATCGCACATTAACTGGTTCTTCCTCTGACAGGCCTTCTCACTGACCTTAACTAAAGAGACCTACTCTGTGCTCTGCTTGTTGCTCTGTTAACTTTGTGGCACTCAAAACAATCAGTAACTAACTTGTGTAATATGTATTTACATGTTTGTCCTTATATGCATCCCTAGAGTGTTACCTCTATGAGATCAGGGATCTCATCCTTTTATGTACCTTTGTATCTGCAATGCCTAGAACAAAGCTTTGCACATAGTACAGACTCAGTATTTGTTAGATGAACGGAATTGCCCTAAACTCTGCCATGTTCTTAGTACTGAAATCAACTCAGCTAGAGACCCACACATATTATAGCATATTACAGATATGCTAGTTCTCACCTTTGAGAACTAGCCTCCCTTTCTTATTTTACTACAGATGAAATGAGACTTCACATAGACACGAGTTTGACTAGGGTTGTCTACCTAACAGTTATATAGTTACCCCTGGGCCTGTAGTTCTACTACAACCATATTATAGAAGGAAATAATCCCCCATAGAAGTCTACTGAGGTAAGCATACATCAGTCTAGTCAATGTAGGGTTTTTGGTGGCTTAACAACTATGTATTTATGAAGGTCAAACATGTTATCAACATTTACCACCTAGATGGAAAATTAGCCTTGAGCCTTTCTCCCCAGAAATAGAAGAAATTGTTCCCAACTGGTATCAGCAATTAGTTAAACTCATCACACCTCTTTTCCTGTCATCCTTAGAAAAACTCTTCAAGAAACCACCACAGATGACCATGGCAACTCTAAAACATCAGAAGAACTAGCCTTTTAAATAAGGTGTATGTATCTACAGTTTTCTATAAATTTTTTCTGTTTCTAGTGTAGAAAAAGGGAGTAGAGGTTGTGTGTGTACAAAGCTGTAATCGACGTGAAGGGATAGAGGATGAAATTGTCATTACTCAGATATAATTGCAGTTGCCATAAGCATTCAAAGTTGGACATATTTACCTTCTATGGACCTAAGACTAGAACTCAGTTGAATTCCTCATTTTTCTTAGGAATCCTTTTTTTATCCTTACTTAATTTATTTTTTTCTTTTTTTAATTAAAGTATAGTTGATTTACAATGTTGTGTTAGTTTCAGGTATACAGCAAAGTGATTCAGCTATACATACATATATATCTATTTTTTTCCAGATTATTTTCCCTTATAGGTTATTACAAACTATTGAGTATAGTTCCCTGTGCTATATAGTAGGTCCTTGTTGTTTATCTGTTTTACTTATAGTAGTGTGTATATGTTAATCCCCAACTCCTATTTTATCCCTCTACCACCCCCTTTCCCCTTTGGTAACCATAAGTTTGTTTTCTGTCTGTGGGTCTACTTCTGTTTTGTATATAAGTTCATTTGTATCACTATTTTTTTTTTATTCCGCATATAAGTGATATCATATTTGTGTTTCTCTGCCTGGTTTACTTCACTTAGTATGATAATCTCTAGGTCCATCCATATTGCTGTAAATGGCATTATTTCATTCTTTTTTATGACTAAGTATTCCATTGTATATATGTACCACATCTTCTTTATCCATTCCTCTGTTGGTGGACATTTAGCTTGCTTCTATGTCTTGGCTATTATAAATAGTGCTGCAATGAACATTGGGGTGCATGTATCTTTTGAATTATGGTCTTCTCCAGATATATGCCCAGGAGCAGGATTGCGGGATCATATGTAGCTTTATTTTTAGTTGTTTAAGGGACCTCCTTACTGTTCTCCATAGAGGCTATACCAGTTTACATTCCCACCAACAGTGTAGGAGAGTTACTTTTTCTCCACACCTTCTCTAATATTTATTATTTGTAGACTTTTTGATGATGGCCATTCTGACTAGTGTGAGGTGATTCCTCACTGCAGTTTTGTTTGTGTTTCTCTAATAATTAGTGATGTTTAGCAATTTGGTGGGACAGACATGGAATAGGAAGAATGAATGGGGTTGTCCTATGCTACCTACATGTATTTACTTGCACATTAATGTAATATATTGTAATATAGTCAAAGTAATAGATGGCCCAAAACACAACCAAACTGCGTTAACATTCCTGGATCAGCAAGACACTGAAGTCATATATGCTTATAGCTTTTCAACAATCTCCTCTTACTCTCTGTTTTTAGAATTTATCTTCTTTTCTTTTTACTTTTTATTATGCTTTCAAAATGCATTTCTCAGTTCACAACACTAGGAGGGATTTTGTTTATATTAACATCCAACAGGGAAAATACTATTATACAATCTTATATTTGGTTGAAATTAAATTTAATCATTTTCTTCATCAGAATAACTATTCACTGCATAATGAAATTCCACTAATGCCATATCAGCTGCATTATAAAGACAAGCATAAATCACAAAATGACATCAAATTTGTGTAGATTAAATAATTCTTGAGAAAATTCTGGAATATTTAAAGCTATTAGAATACTATTAAGTTTCTCTTTACAACCTTATTGTTTCAGCAGAATGAGTTTTCTAGAGGTCAACAAAGTCATCTCTTGACCTCTAGACAGCATTTTTGAAAATACAATGTCCACCATAAAAATTCTATAAATATCTTTGGAACCTTGAAGAGAAAACAGGGGAAAAGAACTTTACTACCTTACCCAGTTATGCTTTAGAATATTAAAGCTTCTAATTTCTAACTATAGACACTCTCATTGAGGTCGTGACTGCTTTGCCTGCTGATTATATTTAGAACCTTCCAGTTACTAATATCACATCAAACTTGAGAACAGAGATCTAAAACTTTAAACGTTAAAAATTTAGAGATGGAATTACATCACATTTGAGAAATAAAACTATTTAAATAACTTGTGAAGGGGGGATAAATTTCATACAGTAAAGTGATAAATTAATGAACCTAAACAGAAAAAGCAAACAAAGCACAGATGAATTCTATGCACTTGGCTGGCACCCAACAGCTGGTGTTCTAGCCCACTGTTTAATATTCTATAAAACTGTCTCTGCATAAATAACTATGCTCAGTGAACTGTCTTTCACACAGAGCAGGGCTTTTGTTAGGAATGACAAATTAAGAGTACAAGTTAGCCAATGCCACAGAAGAGCCAGCCGATAGCCTTTCATATATACACATAGTAACTGCACAAAGTTACTATGTAATGTAATTTTACTTTTAATTGCTTTTATTTTAACTTGTGGACCATTTTACAACATTAAAGATAGATATAAGGTGTAAGAAATATAAATGAACTATCCATGGCTTACACACTGTTTTCTAGAACCTTAGAAAGGAAATTCAAGTCATAGAAAATGTTTTATTATTGAGATCGCTCAGAAAACCAAACTCCAAGCAATTAAACCAAACTCTGTTTCTTACTGCTACCCAAGTACAGATATTGTGGATTAAGATATTCATATTTGTGTTAGCGTCATTACTTAGCATTACTTTTAGATTATGGAGTGAACCCTGCACGGCTCTCTTGCAAGGCCATCCTGAATCTGGCAGACTAATAGCTAGGATCTAATCCTTCCCTTGATCATAGGAATAACACTTTGACTCTCGCTTCCAATTAGTCACAAGGTATTCTATTTTGACTCATCTCTCCACTGTGACATAACACATTAGCCTGAGATGAACATTTGGCCATAATGTTCTCACAAGGCTGGACTAGATTCATGTACACTTAAACCTGTGCCCTTTCCCACCTACTCCCCATAAGAATAATGATGATTAATAACATTTTGAGAATAATTATCTACACTCTTCAAAGGATAAGGTATGAAAAGATGTGTGTAAAGCACAATGCCAACATTCCACCTTAACGTGACGTCTACGATTCAGAAGTAGCCCATTTTCAGAGATAATACTTGAGAGAATCCGGCCAGTGCTAGCATTTTTCTCCCTCAGTTTAGCTATCCAAATGAAATGAAAAAAAAAACGATCTGCCTTGGGAGAGATCCTATGAGAGCATGGACAATGTGGTTTTTCCAAGTATCTATTCAGCTGCTAAACACACCATCACTCAACCTCAATACAAAAAAAAAAAGTCTGTGGAGAAATGTGATTCCAGCAGTTGGTTGATGGACAGAGTAGAAGAAGGACACCAAATTTATATTTCAGAGAAGAAAAATGAAAGGGGCTTAAAGTCAAGAGCATTTATTTATATAAGGTCACATGCATGGAGCTGGCTATCTGGAGCTGACTCCAGGTCTTTCTCATCTCTGGAGGCCCTTTACCTTCAATTCTTTCTGTCTCAGAAAACAACAACAACAAAAAAAACCCAGCTCACAATAGTCTGGTGTGAGAAATTCTCACTTACTAGCTCAGATTTCTACTTTTTTTACCCCATTTTTCTTTTTATTTAATTCTCCTCCCTAAAGAAATTCATGTTGTTCCTATAATTCAATAGGCTCTGTGAGATATTCTTTAGAATGCATATTACTTAAAGGAAGCATAACTGGATTTAAAATGCAATAAAACCACTAGCTATACTATTGAATGATTATGCTCCCTGTGTGGTCAGTTTTATAGACATGCAACAGAAATTAACAGTGCCAGATATTGATTGAAAGTTAGTGAAGTGATTATTTCATTTTTACTACAAAGCCTGATATATGCCATCTCTCTATGTAATTTCTAATAAATCTAAATGCTCTGTACCATTTTCCTTTATCCACTAAAATGTAAAAATCTCCCAAAAGAAAAGGAAATTTCCCCTCTATCTCTTGGTGATCTCTTTCTCTAAAATTCCAGCATCACTGGCCACTTCAGCCATATAGCCCTGAACATACAGTCTTACATAGTTAATCTTTTCCTATTGCTTTATTTTAATTTTTAAATTAAATCATAAACTACTGATGGTAAAATACATGGTAAAAATTTTATTGTACCCCTCAAAGCACCTTTTAGTATAAACCAGGTTAATAACTGTTAATTGGATTACATCATTAAATTCTATTGTCTCATTCTTCTTCCAACTTGAACTGAAATTCTGTTTGAGGTTACCCATTTCCTCACCTCCTTTCAAAAAAACAGTATGGGTGAAGTTAGGGGCAATATGTAGTTTTCTTTCCTCACTTATGATCCTGTTCTGAACTATTAGACCTGATATATACCTATAATTGGCTGCTGGGTCAATATTTTTTTTTTAAACCTGACAAATTATTTTATTTCACTAAAAAATAAACTTTGTATATAACAAGACTTCAAAACATACAAAGAAGTATTTTAGCACAATAACCATATTATCGTATGAAAAAGAACACCAATATTTTACCAACAGGAGAGTTCAACCTTGGTGTGCTTTTAGGATAATTCATACTCTTGATTTTTTTATTGACAGGTTTTACAATAAAGATTATCTGTAGAATCCATGATTTGGCATGTATTACAGGGAAAAAATAATGAAAAAGTGGTTCAATAATAGTCCCAGTGGCAGAAACAGTTTTTCAAACACTCAGAAGGAGTATGGGTGTGTTAGGAGGGAGATGGTGATACAGCAGATACACAATTTGGCAACATAATATCACAAACCATCAGCATTTCCTCCTTAGTACAAACAGTGAAATGGGTTGAGCCTGTATCAAACTTAGAATAAGTCAGAAGGGACTACACACTCACTGAAGAAAATTATCTGATGAAAGTAGGCTTTCTGTAAATAAATAGGATTTATTTAATTACTATATGACTATGAGTCTATTTCACTGGGACATCAAACTGTATCGGTTTATAGCTTGTGTTTTATCATTCTGGTAATCTACTCTGATAAAAATAAGGATACCGAGCACTATTCTGGCTTATAACTTTCTGAGAAAGAAGTTCTGGAATAGGGTTCTGGTATAATTACATGCAAATATACTTCTGCCATGCATTTGCCATTGATTCTACGTAGGTCCCATGAATTCATAAGTATTTTACTATACCACAGTACTCTTACCCCCAGAGAAAAAAATCCAATCCAAGATCATTGGTATAACTCTAGCAGTATGAGCCAGTGACTCATATTCTACCACTTACTAAAGCAAAAGCTCCTTGGAGGTGAAAAGACAAGAGATTTTTGTGTTATTAATATTCATAATTCCATCCTGCCCTTCTAGCACTTACCACCAATTGGTGCCTGTTATATAGTAGATGCATAAACTAAGGAATTAATAATTGATCTGAGGAAAATAAACTTTCTTCCTGGAGTTTAACATAAACTTAACCAGAGGAGTAAACATAAAAAAGGCAGGAAAAATAATTCGTCTCCTGCTTCCTTGTATGATAGGAGATCATAGAACAGATCAACAAAAATTAGACGATGCTGTACTAGAAAAGTTCGATACTTATATTTACTCTGAGATTCTATAAGGGTTGTTTTCCAAGGCAATTCCAAAATTCTCAGATACAAAATCACAACACGCCTCTCATGGAGTTTGGAATCAAATTGCCAAATAAGCAGAATACTTGTCTCCACTTGGGCCTGGCTGACAACATAACAAGTAGGAAACTGCCTATATGGAAGATTCTGGGGTTTCTCCAAATGACAATACTGGACTGAAATCACTACCTCTGTTATTACTGATTAAGTGACCATAAAGGTGTGGATTTTGTCTCTGGGTCTCATTTAATTCAATAACCATTAATTATATTTCTATTATGTTCCAACACGTTGTATAAAACTATGGGAATTTCAAAGGTGAACACGACATGATTCTACCTGATATATTTGAATATCAAAATACAGTGAAAAAGAAATGCACAAAACTACCTATAATTTGATTAGTTCATTAGATTACTTGTTTCATAATGTGGTCCCCAAGAAAGTGAAATACTAGCTGGGACTGATTCAATGACCAACAGAGGGCTAAAGGTAGGGACAATGTTTTAGCATCAATTGGCCATGGTGGAAGGAATTCAGAGGGTGAATTGATAGGCAAGTCTATGGTGAAAAAGCACTGCTGAGATAATCTAACAAATTCATAGTTGTGGATATGATTTCCATGTTCTTATTCTTATTGAAACTAAATTGCTGAAGGCTGTGAATAAAAAGAAACCAAAAAGTTAAACTTCTTGAAAGCATTTTGGTGGGTCAGGTCATGTTCTCAGAATTAAAAAAAATCAAGTTTGTTCTGGGTCCTGAGGGAAAGGACTCTAAGTAGCTTACATAAGTTAAAGAAATTCTCTTCTTTTTGTCCTGCTTATGGGAGGAAAAAGGGGCAAAAGTTAAAGACAAAGGGGCAAAAATTAGAGCAGTATATTAGTTCCCTTTCTGAATGTAATGCCAGGAGGTTTAAGAGTCTATATTTGTACAAGACATACATCAGCCATCAGCATCTTCATGGAGACAAAAAAAATAGTATCTTAATTTTTTAAAAAAAAGTTAAGATAGAAGATCTCCCTTTGATAGAGACAGATCTTTGTTGCATTTTATTCTCAATACAGAGGTAGAGACATGAGACAAAATGGCAGGTTACAGTTAATGAAATCAAGGTGTTTGGTTTTTAATAAAATAAGCAATTGGAAAAAATGGACAATTAAAATTTAAAAGAAATATATGTAATGAGAGCTTCTAGAATCATGCTATTTTAATACAGTGTTGTTTTGTTTCAATAAATTTGGAAATTTTTAAGAGTTGCATGGGACATCATAAGAATCCCAGATACTTAGAACTGTATACCACTTGGACTTTATGACCCAGCTCAAAGTGACTGTGACAGAAGGGAATACTGTATAGAAACTGTGGCAGGCCCTAAAAAGACAATCACAGGAATGGCCTTGAGGGTTTTAAAGAAAAGTCATGCCTTCTTCTTCGAAAAAAGATTTGCTTTCAATAGATCACTCCTGGCTTAAACTGAAGTGTCATAGTGCAGGGAAGAGTTGAGAGTGTAATTTTTGGAGCCAGATTGTCTGAGTTTGAATCCTATCTCTCCCCCTCATTAGCTGTGTGACCATGACCACAACACTTAAACTGTCTGTGCCACATTTCTTCTCTGAAAAATGGGGACAATAATAGTACCTACTTCATGTGTCACTGTGATAATTAAATAAATAATGTACATAAAGCGCTTATGAAAGTGTTCGACAAATGGTAAGTTCCATATTCATGTTTCTTATTACGGTTACAACTGGATCTTGGTGGAAACTCAAGGTCTGTGCTTAGGACACCAAACGATCAAACAACTTGAGCTACCTGACATAAACTGGGTGTTATCTGATCCACCAAATGATAAAGCATGTTCAAGGGTAGCCCATCATCAAAAGGCTGTGGTGCATACTCGATCAGGCCCTACTGAGGCCTAAAGAAGGCACTAGCAAGTGTTATAAGCAGGTGGTTAATGATATTGGTGCACCTCCTCTTGCTTCATTGCCACTTCTTTCTCCATTCTTTATGAGAAGTCCCCTAAATCCTGTGAACTAGGAAAAGCATTTTTGAACCTGGTTTAAAGATGGTTCTACGTGATACTCTGGCCCCAGCTGAAAGGGGAGGGCTGCAACACATCCGGTTGTCTTCTTTGCCACAGGTTGGTCAGGGACTTGGAAATAATGAAGTTGAAGATTTGATGAAAAATGAATCTTGAAAAGAGACTTGTGGATGAGACTCTTGGAATGGACACAGAGTATAAGGCTATATATATTCCATGGGAATGTTTATCAAAGGATACCAGCTGCAGAAGAGACTCAATAATTAGCTAGATAGATGACACATTCTGTGGATGAAGTCTCTTTACCTGGACATTCCTGTCCTTGTTCAAAGGCTCATAAACAAAGTGGCCATGATGGTAGAAACGTAGGTTATGCAGGGGGTCAATAAAATAGACTTTTTCACAAAATGGCTGATCTACTGCTACTACTTAGCGCCCAGTCTTCCAGAGGTAGAGATAATGTAAAGTCTGATGTGGCATCACAACTCAAGGAATCTGGTTATAATTTCATAACTTTTTGAATCCAGTTATCAAGATTTGTTCTTCCTGGACTATATACTTATTATGTATGTGTGTGTGTGTGTGTATATACATATATATATATATATATATATATATACATGCCTACCCTGCCTGTCATGCTTCTGCCAGCAATGTTTCTGCAATGTTAGGGTATTCAAATAGCATTCTATTTCTGACCAGGGAATTTAATAGCAAAAGAAGTAAGGCAATGGGTTTATACTCATGCATTCATAGCTCCTGGCACACATTCAATCATTCAAAAGCCATGGACATCATGAAAAGTGGAAATGGCCTATAGAAGACCCAGTCAATTTGCCAGCTATGGAATACCACCTTACAAGGTTGGATTTGGTCCCCCTGGAAGCAGTATGTGCTGTGAATTAGGAATAAATATACATTTTATGTTGAATCTTAAAATCTACCAAAGGAGACCACTAAACTAGATATTATTAGAAAGCCTTGATGCCAAGAAAATTATTGATTCCGGTGACAATTAAAACTATCTCTTATATACTGTGTAACATTGTTTCCCAAAGTGTGTTTCACTTATCACTGCCTCTCCAGGATATGTTAGTAAATGCTTTATTGTCAAATTATTTTGGAAAATTTGGACTAGGTTAAATAGGCTTCTTTATTTTAAAACCTTTCAGATCCTATAATATGGCAAAGTGCCTTGTGAATTTCCAAAAGGAGTATTGGAATATCCCAAATTTTTTTGATCATGGAACCCTATTTATATTTTCGGAACTGCTTTTCTTATTGTGCTACAGGGAAATGTTCAAATGGAAAATTTGAGGAGATGTCGTAAATAATGGTATCTGGACAGGAATAATCAAGCAAGTGTTGATGAGAAAACTATTGCTATTATGTTTATAAAGAAATTGCAAAATTTGTAATAATAGCCCTGGATAAATAGGTTTGGTAGACTTGGTATAAATATACTGTTAGACAGAATTCTTTAGCTTTAGGAAAGCCAATATCTAAAAGTGACAAATCATGAACCAAAGAGTAATTATGTTCCCATATTCCCAATACCTCCACTTACCAGTATTAAAATCAAAGCAATGAGAAATATGATGCATTCTGGATTCATAGGCATTTAGTCAAGAATATTTAACAGTTTCTAAGAAATTATTGGAGGTCTATTCTCTCTTTTAGTCAGGCATAGTTATATGCAATTAATTTTTGTAAAATTTAGAAAAATTTGTCAACAGATTTGTCAAGCACTGTAAAGATAGGAACATCTGCAAAGTAAAGACACATTTGTTTTTATTTTCAGAACATTTTGAAACAAGGAGATGGCATTCAGTTCTCAGAACTTAACAAGCTACCAGGTAAAGAAATGGAACTGTTCATTTTCAACCTGTGACAGAAGATACAAAAGTAACTAATTGAACAATCCTGCTTGATTTCCAATATTAGAGAAAACCTAGGGAAAACTGACTGATAGGCATGAAATGTTACTTACAACTGAACATCCCCCATGTGCTGATGGGCCCTTCGGTTTTTGTCTTTGGAAGAAGAAAACCATTATACACTTAACAGTGCTATTTTGGAGCTAACAAAACCTGAAGTTTTAAACAAGTGATGCTTATATAGCCTATTCTGTGATGAAAGTATCATATATTTCATACTTCCATTCTCTCTTCTTCTCACAAGTCTTTCTTTCCAAGATCTGTCAGTGCTACTGTAAGAGTTAAATTACATACTCGAGATTTTTTCCAAGTGGCATAAATATAAACCTTTGAACTGGAAACGATGTAATTTAAAATAGGCCATAAGTTACTAGAAAAAGTTATTTCACACACTAATGGTGTTCTTGTGCCATTACTTTACTCCAAGTTATTGACCAACTTACAAGTGTTCATTTGTTAATGGTTAACCAACCATTATTGATCATGCTCACCTAAAACTGATCTATTTGTTTGCTCAAAGAGTAGAGCATAATAAAAGGAGAAAACAGCTTCTAAAGCTTAGCTTTGTATGTTACATTATAGAAAACTATTCAATCACCTCTATTTAAGGCATTGTGGTAGGCCAAACCAGGAATTCTAACTAGGAGAAGTCAAACTAGTTTGACTCATTTAGTCAAACTAAATTCAGCATCTTATAAATTAGGCCTCCATCTCTCTGGTTCATATGTATACTATCGTTTATATAATTTGTTGTAATTAAGAATCTTAATTATACCAATAGGCCTAAAGTTTTTTTATGTTGAGTCCTCTAACATGCTGTTTCTTATAGAGACTGACATAAAGAATAATATTCTCTTTGTCAAGGCCATTGGAAATAAATGTACAGAAATAAATGTACATACACACACACACTCTATAGTTTTTCTACATTCATGGTCAAAAATTGTTAAAACTTGAGATATTTGAAAATGTCAAAGATTAGTAGAATTTCTTGATTAAAATATTCAGCCATCACAATAATAAGCATATACCACAATTCCTAGCTAGGATAAGGATTCAAATCATGTTAGTTTTTTACAGCATTAATGATAATAGTAATTGATGACATTTACTAAGATTTTGCTGTCAGTCTCAACGCTAGGCATTTTTTTTCCAAGTAATTTTATTAATCCTCACAATAAAACCTGAGATACACATAATGCTGTCTATATTATAACCAAAACTTGGGAAGGCTACATAGCTTGTCCAAGGTAAACAAGACAAAACAAATCCACAAAATAGTGGAGCTACAATGAGAACGTAAAACAGTGCAGTCCCCAAACATCAGTTCTTGAATCATCCTAGTATTTTGCTGAAAGAGCACTGTATTGCTGTATCTCTGATGGCACTTGCCACAAATATACACTTATTTATGTATATCAAAATACACTTATTTATGCATAAGTCTTTTCCTACATAGCATATCAAAAATGTCTTGCATGAAACCAGAAAATTTTTTTTCTTTCTAGTTTCTGCCACATATCTGCACAGTATCCTTTTCTAAAGTTGATACTCAAATGGTGATTACATTCACATATGTTCCAAGAAGACTGTAAAATAATGCAATTTATCAGCCAGTTAAAAATGGTGGAGACTAGAAAAAAGTTATAGAGGAAAGTCATTGACTATTTCCCTCTCTTTCCCTCCTACTTATCTTGAAATTTTAGGGCCTCATTGACTTACTGACAATTATTATAAATAAAAATAAAACTAATGGAAGAGAGAGAAAATAAGTAAATTATACAATAAAAATTTTAATGCATTGACTTATTTTATATTATTTCTGTACCCTCATAGAGTCTAGCAAAGGAGGTAAAAATTCTTTCTTCTCTGTGTTACACAGCTTTCTATGTACCATTCTATAGCACTTTGCACATCGTACTAGAGTCACTTGTAGACTCTCCTGCCTTTTAACTGGACTGTGAGATCTTTGAGAGATATTTTTATATCCTCAATACAAAATACTTACTGAATTAATATGTGAATGAATGAATTAATGAATGAATGGAATTTACTGTACTAAGAATAAAAAATGGCTAAAATACAAGCTCAGCTCTTGAAGACCTTATACTCTATTATGAAGGACATATACAAAGGAATCATTACTAAAATATAACTATAATAATAGAGCTATGCAAAATAGGAGCACAGAGAAGTAGCACCTAATGAGAAATAGGAATCCTTATAAGGTCTTTGTGGGGGAGAGTCTGGGGAAAAGTCCTATAGATGATTACCTGAGTGGGTCTTTGATAAATGAAGGGGAGAATAAGGGAAGAAAGAAAACACTAATTAAAGGAGGAAACATGAGCAAGGGCACAAAGATGAGAAATTGTGTGTTGAATACAATGGATAACAAATAGCTCACATTTAATGGAACGTAAAGGATGTTTAGAGATGAGATTGGAGAGGTGGATCAGATCTAGCTCTTGATCAGAGGTTTAGGTGATGGGAAACCGCTGAAAGGCTTTAAGCTGGGCAGTGATATGGTCAGACGTGTCTAAGTGGGGAGAAGTTAAACACGGGATAAAAAGCTATTTTACTTATTCAGATAAGCGATATAGAGGGCTTGTACTAGGGTAGATGTAGGAAACAAGAGAGGAAAAGCCTTATAAGTGTATAACTCCTTCTTCTCCTCTGTGACCCACAGGCTTCTAATTCTTATTTTATAACACTTAGCCTATTGCATTATAGTCAACCACATTTAACTGGAATCAAACTTGAAATCAATGAGGTGTGGGAGATGTGCAAATGGGAAAACTCAAGAATATACCCCAATCTTCCAGCTTGGTTAAATGGAAGGATAATGATATTGAAATAGAAAATACAGAGAGATCAGTAGATTTGGACAAAGGGTAGGATTCAAGGTGAGATAATGTTTATTGATTCATTTCTAGGCATATCGAGTTTGAGATTTTTGTGATATGTTTAGGTAGAGATGTTCCACAGGTAGTTGACTGTGAAGCTGAGTATGAATGTGAGGTGCAACTAAGATTTCTAGAATTAAGATCAAGATATTAGCAGTACCTAGGTGTTGAAACTACAGCAGATGAGAAAATACAGAAGAGTCTGGAACAAGAAGATAAGTTGTCTGAGGAGATAGCCTTGAGCAATAGCTCTAGTTAATGGTGAACACAAGGAGAGTTCATGAAAAAGATAGTCATGGTTAAGACACGGTATGGTAAGACATACAAGAAAGGTAAGCCATACACAGTTAAGACCCAGTATGGTAGGATATACGATAGAATCAGAAGAGTTTGGTATTGAGGACCCAATGCAATAGAAAATTTTAATATTGAAGAGTAACAAATGGTGTCAATTCAATAGAATTCTAATGATGACATTTTTTTTTTTAAAGTGTCCTGGATTTGGCAGGTTAGGAGCCACTGGTGGCCTTCCCAAAAACAGTTTCAGTAGAGAGTGGAGGCAAGGGCTAGGTTGCCATGGTAAGGGAGAGAATCTCTTGGAGATTCTCACTGCACTCTAGGACATCAAAGCCTCAAGATGTACTGCAGCAAAAATCCTGCTTATATATATTAATTTATTTTTAGTCTAGCCCTTCATGCTTCCTAATTCACAAATTTTTTTCAAGTAACATGAATTAATGTAAAAATGCCATCTGTGTTCATTAGAACACACTTTAAGAAAGATAGATTTAGAAGCTATACATATTTAACTATATCTAAACTTAAAATGATGTATTGAAAGAAATAATGTGAAAGGGAGATGGATGGAAGTTTTGTAATGAGGAATAAATCATTTCAAAAAATTCTGAAGGAACTATTTTTAAATCTCCTTAATTTTTATGAGAATACTGGTGTGCCCTGACATTTAGCTTGGCTGTATGTAGAAAACATATGCTAAAAGAAGAATAAAACAATATTGCTTTGGGGAAGTTTTAGATTTGCTTATCTAGATTTGAACAGAAATTAAATAATGCCTTAATGTTCTGTGAGGGAGGCCAGTGAAAATGCTGATGTAAAAGGAGCAAGAAACTTCATCTATCATTCATACCCACCTGCAGTGTGTCAGAAACAGCTATTTTCTTTCCTACAAAATGTCTTACTGGATTGGAAAACATGGTACTGTCAAGTAGCCAGGCACCTGTGTATTTAGTCCATTACGGTGGTATTGTGGGACCTCTCATGCCAAGGTGGCTGGCTCAGAGGCATTTCTTAACATTATAATACATTAACATACAGAACAAGTTACTGGCTGTTTTTTGCAACTTCTCTCTATTGTTTTCATTTATGAGTGTTTTCATATGTGTGTTTGTATGTGGGAAAGATGAAGTCATTTTTGTTTTTCAGGAGCACGATAATTTGCTTAGGAGTAAATGTGAAAATATAACAGAGACCAGAGCAAAATCACTCATAACAGAAATGCCTATGTCACAATGAATTCATCATCAAATGAGGTATTTTTAAAATATATACACATTACGAATTCTCCCTATGTAATAGGAAGAACAAATCTGACTCCTTATTAGATCTGTTCCTTTTACTTAAAACTTTGTTTCATTGCCCATGCTTAGTCATGCTGGCTCTGTACCTTTTGTAAAAGAATGTTGCCTATAGCCTGAAATATACAGGATAGCCCATTCTCAGGGTTCTGACCTTTAGGAGCCCATTCATATAGAGATAAAAAGTTGCAGAATAGAGAATAACATTTGTTTTGTTGGAGGTTTACAGGAACATCATGACCTGACCCTGACCGACATGGACAGATACAAAGGATTTCGACACCAAGAAGTTTGTAACAACTAACCACACCCCTCCCTCAGCTCTCTTTTGAAAGTGCCTTGCTGAAACACTTAGGAGGGTTCAGGGTTCTTTTTGGACATGAGCCACCTGTCTCCTTGCATTGCCCTGCAATAAACCTTTCTCTGCTCCAAACTCCTGGTTTTGGTATTGTTTGCCCACACTGTGAGTCGGGACATAAACTTGCATTCAATAACACCTACATTACCACTGCCCATTTTATATCAAGAAATTTTGAATTTAAATCATTTGCTGTCAGTATCTCCTGAATGAAACTGAAGAACCTGTGAGCAAAGTCTGAGCAGGTCTTCTCACTCAAATGCATGTTCTGTTCTCTGGGCACTGGTTGAACCCTTCCTCCTCACTGGCTCACAATTAAGACCAGAAAACACAATTAAAATATTAGGTAATCAGTGTGGCACAACATCACTGGAGTGGAAAGAAAAATTAGACTTTTAACAATTATGGAAAATCTCCCTTACGTTAATTTCTTTTTGTAACACTACTATATAGTCTCTCCATAGAAAGCAAGAGTGAGAAGCAACTGAAAATTATATACATCTACAAACATCTACTGATCACTTGATCTATGCACATCACTTACAAGGTGCTACTGGGGATAAAGGAACAATGTAATGATCCTATCCATCAAGAGCTGGAAACTAAATCAAGGCATGAAGGCACAGAGTGCATCTTGGAGTCAACTCAAAAATGCATTTTCGGGCTTCTCTGGTGGCGCAGTGGTTGAGAGTCCGCCTGCCGATGCAGGGGACACTGGTTCGTGCCCCGGTCCGGGAAGATCCCACATGCCGCGGAGCGGCTAGGCCCGTGAGCCATGGCCACTGAGCCTGCGCGTCCAGAGCCTGTGCTCCGCAACGGGAGAGGCCACAACAGTGAGAGACCCGCGTACCGCAAAACAACAACAACAACAACAAAAAAATGCATTTTCTCTGAAGCTCCATATATGTCAAATATGACTCAGAAACATTTAAGCTCTCACAATAGCTAGCATATAATACTATATACAATAGCTAGCTAATATAATAATAATCAACATCAAAATTTTCTAAGTCAGTGATACCATTCAATCACAATGAGATAAAGGGCATGGGCAAAACAAACAAAAATGCATTTACCTTAATGAAAAAGAAAAAAATAATCTTTGTTATTTTCCTAGTGGTAATAGCAATGGAAATGACAATGGTGATTAAAATGTCATCATTTCTTAAGCACTTATTATCTGCCAGGCAGGAGACTTAGTGCTTTACAAACCTTAATTCATTTTAGCCTGCAAAGAACTATTTAAGACAGAAAAAGCCTCATTTTACTAACAAGGAAAGCAAAGGTAACAAATATTAAGCAACTGGTCCAAAGTCACACATTTGAGAAATAGGAAATCTTGGGCCCAAACCTACATTCTTAAATACTACACAACACAATACATACCTATATATGCCACTCTACACTTAAAAAAAGTCCAAATAATAACATATTTACACAGATTCCCAAACTGTCTCTGTCAACTGAATTCTACAGTGAGAGATCATCCTATTGACCATCAGTCATCTTCATCAGTAATATGGATCAAATTGTGTTGCAACACTGCACTTCCCAAAGGCAGGCAAACCAATATATCCTACCGCACAAGCTCTTTTTAAAATGCAACGTTGACTCTCTTCCACTGAGGAGTGTAGCCTATATTTCCCCTCTTTGAATATGGCCAGGTCTGTAACTATGGCACAAGTGACGCTATGTTACTTCCAAGGCTAACTGATAAAAGATTATTTAGCTTCCATCTGGTTCTCATGATATTCTCACTCTTGGAACCCAGTCGCCATGCTGTGGAGAAGTCAAGAGGCCACATGGAAAGGCCATGTGCCGGTGGCTAGGCTACTGTGCCAGCTGGGGTGACATCAACCATCAGACAAAGGAAGGAACAAGTCTCTAGGTGAGTCCATTTTGCAGCATCTGAGCTGCTCCCAGTTATGTCTTGTGGAGCTGAGACAAGCTATGCCCACTGAGCCCTGTTCAAATTTCAAGTCTGTGAACAAAATAAATGTCATTGTTTTAAGCAACTAAATTTTGGGTTAGTATGTTACACAGCAATATATAGCCATAACATCTAACTTCACAGTATTGTTTGTTCTAAAAAAGATAACACATACAAAAGTATATTGTGAACAGCTAAAAAAATATATATGATTATTATTGCTTTTGTTTTTGTTGTTAAAACTCTTACTACTAAAAATATGGTCCACTGACCAGCAGCATCAGTGTCACCCAGGAGAATGCAGAATCTGAGGCTCCACCTTAGATCTACTGAATCAGAATCTGCACTTTAACAGGATCCCCAAGACATTCCTATACATATTAAAGTTTGAGAAGCAATAGTATATACCATGGAATAGGTCCATGATTATCTATGGTATGTCCGTGATCAACCTTATGTATTGGTTAGCCTAAGGGAGTAGATACCCTGTGGACAGACACTAGCTCCTAGTCTTCTATAGATAGAAATGTTGAGCCAGTAAGAAATCCTCTGCATTTTCATGGGGAAATTCATGAGAAATAAAAATGTTCAAAAGCTCTATCTCTTTCAAGATGAGCAGAAGGATGACAGAGGCGACCCAGCATGATCTGACAGATGGTATATGTCAGATGGATGAGTGGAAAAGAAGAAAAAGAGCCTTTCAAAGTACCTGATTGTAGCTTTAGCTAAAAGCTACCTTTAAACCAATTTTCCAGAGTCCAGTATCTTCTAAATGTTTTGGATAAAGAGCTCACTATTCTAGAATTTTGCAGGTATTTGGCTAGCTGGATTGCCAGTCACCTGCATGGGTAAAAGTGAGCATCCTGCCTGTGCTTTTACCTAATTAAAATAGCTGATTTGAGAAATAAATATAAGCCATTAATATGACACTGTGAGATTAGAACCTCTTCAAGTTTGATTTAACCTGGTGTGTCGACTCCAAAATTTTCAATCAGATCTTAATTTCTAACTCTGTTTGGCCCTTACCCTAAATCTAAATATTAGTTTATATATTTTTACTTGGAATAAAATGAATGTATAAGGATTTTATCACTGCTTAGATAATCTAAGCATTAAAAAGATAACAGAAAAACAACCAGGACTCTAAAAGCTGCAAATGTTTTTGAAAACGGGAGAAAAGAAAAAACCATACAGTCTTCTTAAAATGGATTTTAAAATATCACATCATCTTTAACCATCATAATAATAAAGTTCATAATTATTGGGTGTTTTGCAGCTTTCTTGTTGGCCCTTTCAAGAGCCCTGTGAGATTAGCAGGCTCTATTTTTTCTATCTTACATTTGAGGAAGGTGAAACAAACAGCAGAAGAGATCAATACAGGTAACATCACCAGTCAGCTGTCTAATGGTTGAGGAAAAACTATGTTCATATTTCCTAATTCATTATGGGAATATTATCCTACGGAAAGTAGAAGAGGGGCCTTAATTTCAGGTATAAGTTATAGCTAAAAGTCACACAGTATGGAACATAACCATAGTCTCCACGTGGTGCTGTCCATTTCCAATAGGACTTTCTGTGACAACAGAAATGCCCCTTTTGAAATTTTTTAAATTGAAGTAAAGTGGATTTACAATATTATATTAGTTTCAGGTATACAACATAGTGATTCAATATTTTTATAGATTATACTCCATTTAAATTTATTATAAATATTGACTATATTTCTTGTACTGTACAACATATCCTTGTAGCTTATTTATTTTATACATAGTAGTTTGTACCTCTTAATTCCCTGCCCCTGCTTCGTCCCTCCCTCCTTCCCTCTCGCCTTTGGCAACCACTAGTTTGTTCTCTGTATCTGTCAAAAAGTGTACAAATAACAAATGTTGGTGAGGATGTGGAGATGAACACTTGTACACTGTTGATGGGAATATAAATTGGTACAATCATCATGGAAAACAGTATGGAGATTCCTTAAAAAACTAAAACTAGAACTACCTTATGATCCATGTGGTATGTATCTGAGGAAAATGAAAACACTAATTTAAAAAGATACATGCACCCCAATGTTCATAGCATCATTATTTACAATAGCCAAGATATGGAAGCAACCTAAGTGGTCCATCAACAGATTGAGAAGAGGTGGGGTGTGTGTGTGTGTGTGTGTGTGTGTGTGTCTGTATACACACACACACAATGGAATACTACTCAGCCATAATAAAGTGAAATTTTGCCATTCAAATACGTGGATGGACCTAGAGGTTATTATGCTCAGTGAAATAAGTGAGACAGAGAAAGACAAATACAGTATATTATCACTTATATGTGGAATCTAAAAAATAAAACAAATGAATCTAACAAAACAGAAATGACAAGAATGATCTTTATCAGCACTGTTCAACATGGTAACCACTATCAACATGTGGCTACCGAGTACTCGAAATGTGGCTATTGTGACTAAGAAACTGAATTTGGGGGTTTATTCTATTTTAATTAACTTAAGTTAAATTTGACACTCTCTGAAGAATAGAAGCATGAAGGGCTGAGAGCCAGGCTTTAGAAAACCCATCCTCCAACTATGATTTCTAGGCATCTTCACGTATAAAGCACCCTGTTCTCACCTGCAAAGATGCCAGGATAAAAAAAAGAAAGGAAAGTAGTGGAGTGGCTAGAGGACAATGAGCTGAGTTCGAGGAACCAGATTAGAGTCCTGAAACCTGCTATCTCATATGAAAAATAAGGGAATTGGAGTAAATAAGTTCTAAAGCATTTTCCAGTTATAAAATTATGTGATTTTTAGCAAGATCTTGATTGGTTTCTCCCTGTCCCCTTTCTTTCCCTTATCTTCACTGTTTTTAACATCATCTTGAGATTCTTTCTAACCTCACCAAATTCAAAACCATCCTTTCCAATTGGCAATTTCATGTTGCCCTCTCATAAGCCAATTAAGAATAATTTTCCTGTGGTTATCATTTCCCACTTTAAAAGAGCCAGGGAGTGTACTCATCCAGCTTCTGAGATATGGGGAAAGCAATTAATTCAAAGCATGACTTTGTTCTTCCTATTCTCTTGTCCTTTCAGAGTCATGAATCACAGGTATTTGGACTTGGTATTTATACTTGCTTTGCCTTAGGATGTTCCAGTCTTTTTTTTCCAATGGTCTCTTCCACAGCTACTCTAAGAAACATGCTCTATGCCCTAGGCAGCTCTCTTTTTTCTTACTTCACATTAAATGCAAAAGGGAAATAGTGATATAAAAATCCTCCATTTCCGGATAACTTCTCTAATTCTCCACTCTTTAATTTTATTAGGGCTACTTTTCTTTCATGTACAGTTCAAATACATTTCCTTAGTAATAATCTGGTCTGAATGGCATATATTTCTTTTCCCATCCCTAATTATCCTTTTGTTTTTGTTCATTCTCAATCCATCTCTTTTCCTATCAGCCTTCTTAGACTAAAAATAAAATAGTTACTAGTTAATTTCAATCACATCATTTTAGTTTCCCATGCTCTTCTGCTAACATTCAGATTGAACCCAATTTAAGAAAATTTGCATCTCTTCCATTTGAAGAAATGTGCCTAAAGGTTTAAAGTAATTTTGAAGATGTTTCACTTTTTGAAAACAGATTTCCTACAAAGTATCAAATTCTATAAAACATATTTAGGGCATTAATTTTCTGAAAGTCAATATCAGTATGTTTCCTCCCATTCTTATTTTTTAGAATATTGGTATTTAAAAGCAGGAAATAGATTTTTAAAAAACATCCAAGATTTCCCTCTTACGCTCCTGATGGTTAAGGGACAATATTACTGAACCAAACTTGGGTCAGGCCCGCTGTGTAGCAAAGCCAATTTACTGACACTGGGTTGTGGTCAGGGAAAGTATGGCATTTATTTGTGGGGCACCAAGCAAGGAGTATGGGCAGCCTATGCTCAAAAAACCCAAGCCCCCCAGTGGCTTTCAAGGAAGGGATTTTTAAGGCAACATTTGGGGGTGAGGGCTGCAGGGTGCATGGCTTTCTTCTGATTGATTGGTAGTGAGAGATCAGTGTGGTTTTCAGAAATCTTAATCATCAGCTCTCTGGTTCCAGCCAGTCTGGGGTCTAGTACTCGTGCTCAGCATGTAGTCATCATACTCCAGCTGGGTGGGGGGGGGGGTTCTTAGTTCTTACAGAACAACTCAGAGATATGTGTCAGATTGTTATGTATATCCCTTAAGGAGGAACTAGGACTCTGTTTTATTTCTGAACTGTTGTCATTACTTTTCTTGTTGAACTGCTTATCCTTTGTTTCTGAATTCCCTCATTTCCCATAATTAGTAGCAGCTTGTGCCTCCTCTTTGGAACTTGGGGAAGGCCTAGAAAACTAAAACATTTTTCCACAAACAAGGAACGGGGGACATGAAGGGCCACACAGGGTCCTGCTCGGTTTCAGCCCCCACCTTTTCTTTGATATTCCTCAATCCTGAATTGGGGCAGGACAAGACACGGAATAAAGTTTTGGATAGAGAGTTTAATCATAAACTTAGCAGGAGAACTTGGTTTTAGGGGGACTCTGTTTCAACTGTATAAAGAGCATCTAAATTTAACCCATAGAGTTCCAAAAGATTCAAATTGGCCTTAATACATACCCAGTCTGGAAGAATTTGGGGAGAAACAGATGAGTTTCAGAGATTTCCTGATCAACCTAGGCCTAGAAAGGATTTTCAGGAAAAATCCAAACTAATTTAGATCCCCAAGTATCTTATACCCAACCTAGAGCTGACCGAGGAAAACATTATCTCTATGGAATCAAACTGTTATGGAACAGCTGACTGAAATCGCATACCTTGGCCAGGCATGATGATAACCACTTGCATGAGCTGTCTCGCAACAACAGGTGCTGATAAGGAAACTAACCAGGAGAATTTGGCAGGGGCCAGAAAAGGGAGGAGACATCAGTCCATAATACATCCTACCAACCTCCCAGAATCCTTCTCGATGAAATCCATCTTGGCTGAGAGAGGCACATGCCACCAGGAAGGACCCTGAGTCAGACCCAATATGGGCCAAGCAAAATGATTGGCCAGAGACAACCCAGAACCTAATCCCATTACCATAAAACCTGAGACTGCGAGCAACGTGGCAGAGCAGTTCTCCTGGGTTCCCTTTCTCTGCTGCTCTCCACCCAGACGCCCCTTCTCAATAAAGCCTTTTGCTTTGTCAGCACGTGTGTCTCCTTGGACAATTCATTTCTCAATGTTAGACAAGAGCCCACGCTTGGACACTGGAAGGGGTCCCCTTCCTGAAACAAAACTGGTTATAGAGAGAGTAGGACAGTGGGAACAACTTTGCCCCAGTCTCCTGCTCTCTCAATATGTCTCACTCTAGCTTCTCTTTCTCTTTATGAGAAGTTCAGTCCAAAGTGCTAGGAAGCTCAGAATTCCTATGAATAATACTTCAAGTTTGAATAATCAATAGTTATGTTTCTATGCCCTCCCATCTCAGCCTCACAAGAATTCTAGCTTTCAGTAATTTTCTTCGTTCTCATTTATCAAGTTTTCTCTCATGCTTTCTGAATAATTAAGAAACCCGTGTGACATTGTATGCCCTGAGAGTTCATCACAAAAATATTTCCTTTTGGGCAACTGGCTCTTACAGTATTAGAATATGAAAAACCTGCCTGTAGTGAGGGCAGCTATTTTTATTGTCTTCCCTCTGAACCAGCTCTGCTTTGTCAGCCAAAACATTTTTATTCTTTTCATTCTGCCCTTTCAATATTCTGTTTCTCTAATGGTATCACCTGTATCTTCTCCATCCTCCAGGCACAGCCTGAGGGAGCAGCTGGCCTTTCCTGCTGCATTTGGCCTAAAGAAACTGTCTGCCACCACCTCATTGAACAAAAGGATTCTGAATCCACATTCCAGATGTGGCTGCCCAACTTCTTTTAGAGTTCCTCTGAACCATTCTCCCCAGGCCTCATGGACCTGTTTCATCAGTCACCTCCCAGGGGCCAAGCTTCATTCATCATCCATTATTCCCCAAACTCTCATCATGTCCTGCTTCTGATGTCCCCTGATGGGAGCCATTCCCCTATGCTATCCCACTTCACTCCTGAACCTTTTATCTGGATCTCCAGAACTCATGTTCTCTGATTAGTGGATCTTAGTATATTTTCAAGATTTTTCCTGAATTTATTGTTTATCATCAACCCTCGACACTGTAGGAGTTCAGAACAAGCTTCCCCCAAATGTTTCACTTTTTCATGAGGATTATTTTGAGCTAAAGGTAATCAAGACCCTGAAGGTTTAAGAGAAACTACTGCCCCTCCCTTAACTACCTAGAAGAATTTAAATTGGGGATTTTTTTTCACAGAAAAGAGTTATTACCAGAGATAAATTTTATCTAAATGGCCCCATCTATATGGTAGGGCAAACATCTAATGACCTAACAGCTACCCTTCTTGTTTTGTGAATGACCCTCCTGTCCTTGGAAGTCCTCGACCCCTATCCCATTTCTCAGCTCTGGATGGAATACAGGCCTCATTTTACCTTTCTGTCTTTGAACTTCTCATGCATGTGGGATCTCTGATGTTCACACGTATGTGGGGTTCCCGTACATATGAAATTAAATTTTATTTTCTCCTGTTACTCTGTCTCATGTCAATTTAACTCTTAGGTTCTGAGAAAGCCTGAAATTAAATAAAAACAGTTTTCTTTTATTCATCCCTTCAAATGTATTTAACCTCAGAACACCTCCTCCTTTTTTTTTTTTTTTAATATAAGTCTTATTACATTTTCCTGAAATCTCTGTTGCTGAGAACTCAATTTGGGAAACCCTGATCTTGAGTTTTAAACAAAAACAAATAAAATCCCAAGAAAGGTGAAATGACTACAGGAATAGTATGATGATGAATGCAGACAGATAAATTAGAATGCCGGTCTCCTGGTACTTAGGATGCTAAAATTTGACCCATAAAAAAGGAACTGTAAAAGGGTTTGTAAGAGTTCTTTTTAAAATAGTCAAAGCTGCACAAATGCTATTGCGTATCATCTTCCAAGAAAGAAATCATTGAACACTACTTGCTTCCTTTTTCCGGTTTCAAGTAAGTCTTTCTGTCTTTTATCTTAGAATTGACTAGTTTTCAGTCATCTTAGGTAATCTACTATATTATATATTAACATGTATTATATAGAGAGATAAAATAAAAATTCATATTCTAAGGTAAGTCAAGGACAATTTAAACATAAAAAATTTTCTCTGTGTTTTGGCCTCCTCTTTCCCCTCTACTGTGCATTGTGTATCTGCATTATGTATCAGCCAGACCTCCCCATTGGCAGAAATACCTGCTCAACCATAAAGATCAACAATCTCCTAGGACCAACAGGACAACTCCTTAAAACACAACCATCCTTCTTGATCTTGTAAGGGGCCACAATGACCCACCACTTTGTACTTACAGATCTGGATTGTACATACTATGTCATTTAATATACAGCCCTCTGTCTCAAAAACCTATATAACTGTGCTTTGACCTCTAATGGGCAGAACAGTTCTTGGAGCTTTCTGAGAGGCTGTTCTCAGGTTATAATCCTCAATTTGGCTCAAAGAAAATTTTCCTTTATTTTTTTTTAAGATCAACTAATTTACTTTATGTTGACAATAGTAAATGCACAAATATTATATATATGTATAAATATACATATATGCACACAGAGTAAATGCAAATATTAAGTGAGGTTTGACAAATGTATACACCTGTGAGTATAACCCACATTCTTATCAGAATATAGAACATATTAATCACTTACAGCACTTCCCAGTCAATTCCTCCAACCCCAGGGAAGCAACCAGTTTTCTGATTTCGATTTTCTTTACTACAGGTTAGTTTTAACTTTTCTAGAACTTCACATGGATGGAATCACATAGTATATACTCTTATGTTCAGCTTCTCTCAATCAGTATAGCATTATAAAATTAATCCATATTGTTGTGATACAAGTACTTTATTCCATTTTATTGCTGAGTAGTATTCTATTGTATAAATATACCACAATTTGTCTATTCTGGTGTTGTCTTTTGGATTTTCCTGGTGTGAAGTACCACGATCTTTAGCTGGCAAGCTGGAGGCCCAGTAGAGCAATGTTATACTTCCAGTCTGAGTCTGAAGGCCTAAGACCTAGGAGAGCCTATGGTGTAAGTTCCAGTCCAAGTCCGAGTCTGAAGCCAGGAGAAGACTGATGTCCCAGCTCAAAGACAGGCAAAAAGAGAGAATTCTCTCTTACTTAGCCTTTTGTTCCATTCAGGCCTTCCGTGGATTGTATGAGGGCCACCTACGTTAGGGAGGGCAATCTTTTTACCCAGTCTACTTATTCAAATGTTCTTCTCATCCAAAAACAGCTTTACAGACATGCCCAGAATAATGTTATATCTGGGCACCCCATGGCCCAGTCAAGTTGACATGTAAAATAAACCATCATGCCTAATTTGGGGATATGATGAATAAAAATTCTTGTGTAAGCGTTTTTGTGGATATATGCTTTCATTTCTCTCTATTAAATTCTAACAGTGGAACTTCTGGGTTGCCTTTTTATTTTTAACTATTTTAGTGGATATATACTGTTACTTATTGTGATTTTCATTTGCATTTCATTAAATTTTATTTCCCTGATGACAAATACTGCTGAGCACTTTTTCATATGCAAATTGGCCATTCAAATATGTTTCTTTGTGAAGTATTTCTTTCAACCTTTACTTATTTTTCACTGGATTATTCTTTTTGTTGTTGTTGTTAAGTTTCAGGAATTCTTTTTATACAGTCTGTATACAATACCTTTTGACAGATATATGTTTTGAAAATGTATTCTCCTAGTATGTTGTCTTGCCTGTTCATTTTTTAAATGATGTCCTTTTGATGGACATACATTTCTAATTTTGATGAATTCTAATTTTCAGTTTTTCTTCTGTGGTTACTGCTTTCTGAATCCTGCTTAAAATCTTTCCCAACTAAAGGGAAATTTGACTAGATTAAAAAAACCTAAGACCTCACTATATATTTCTGAGGAAGATTCACTTTACATGAAATCACTCAAAGGTTGAAAATAAACGGATGAAAAGTTTACCTCATGCAAAGATTAGTCATAAGAAAGTCAAGGTGACTATATTTACATCAAGTGAATAATCTTCAAGATATGGAGTATTACCAGAAATAAAGAGGGATATTTTGTAATATTAAAAGGAACAATAAATATGTCAGGAAAGCATAAAAAGAATAAATGTTTTCATGTACCTAGTAACACAGCCTCAAAATACATGAAACAAAAACAGTAAAAAAGAGAAATAAATAAATCCATAAGTACAGATGAGTATTTTCACACCTTCATCTTTATCACATAATCGATAGGATAACTAGACAAAAACTCAAGTAATAGAAGATACGAACACTTGGTAGTGTGTTAGATCACCCTGGCCTAATTGACATCTATATACCACAATATCCTGAAAAGCAGAATATAGATTCTTTTCAAAACCACATGGAGGGCTTCCCTGGTGGCACAGTGGTTGAGAGTCCGCCTGCCGATGCAGGGGACGCGGGTTCGTGCCCCGGTCCGGGAGGATCCCACATGCTGCGGAGCGGCTGGGCCCGTGAGCCATGGCCTCTGAGCCTGCGCGTCCGGAGCCTGTGCTCCGCAACGGGAGAGGCCACAACAGTGAGAGGCCCGCGTATCAAAAAAAACCACATGGAGCACTGACCAAGATATATCACATTCTGACCATAAAATAAGTCTCAATAAGTTCCACAATGTTGGAGTAATACACAGTGTGTCCCCTAACCATGAAATAAAAGTAATATATCTAGAAAAGCCCCACATATTTAAAAAATAAACAATACCTTTCAAAAAGGAAATCAAGAATGAGATTAGAGAATATTTCAAACTGGATAATAAGTACCTAATATATCAAAATTTGTGAGAGCATGTATAGCAGCACTTATAGAAATGTTTATATTTTCTCTAGTACCTTCAAAATAGTTGTTTCTAAATATTTTCCCCAGAGTTTATAATTTTTATGTAGGGGAAGATAAATTCAATATGAGCTAGTCTGCTATTATTACAAGTAGAATTATTACTTTTTCTTTTAATAAACTGAGTATTTGTGGTTAAAAATGGAACTTTCCATACTTTTACATTTTTGAAGAAGTTGATAATTAGTTATATTTCTTATCTCCTAACTTTACATGTATAATGTATGATAGTGAGTAGTACAATAAACACCACCAGCATAACCAGTGAACCCAACTACTGTATTCTTCTCTATCGGAGAGGCTAGAATGTCCTAGAGGGCTCATACACGCTATTGCTATTGATTCAGCAAATTGTTCTATTCCAAAGGGCAGTGAATCTTCAGAACTACACTGTCATCAGGTTTTATTTTCATGAAGCTTTCTTTTTACTATCAGATGATTTAGCCACAATAGATATGTGACTGAGTCTTTGGAATGTAAATGCATTGCAAGTTTCCTTTAAAAGATCCCAATTGTCCTTTAAAAGATCCCAATTGTCCAGCTGTTTATCCCTTTTCATTAACATCTTCTTGGTTTCCTTTATTTAATAAGATATACTACTGAATTTTTTATTTATATCATGACTCTGAAAACTGATTAACAAGATGGATCAAATTTTCCAGAGGCTCTGGAGGAAAAACTGCTGTGTTAATAACTTGTGGTAAAGTTGTGGCTTCATATGCTGGACGTGGTTGTTTCTGACACTTCCCTGCATTGGTTTCTTTTACTTTATTATTTAGCCCTGGAAACTTACAGACATTCTTGTTGCCTCATTTTATGAATTGTTGATATCTGGCCATGTGGACTAGAAAACTATCTTCTATCACAAGAGTTTATTAGCTGCTTCCCTATATATCCTTCTGCCCCTGTACATCAAATTATTCTCTACCACATTGTAATGTAGAGCCACACTAGTACTTACTTGGATACTGTCTTATTTTGCCAGGGCTCCATAACAAAATACCACAGACTTGGTAGCTTAAACAACAGAAATCTATTTTCTCACAGTTCCAAAAGCCAGAAATCCAAGATCAAGGTGTTGGCAGGTTTGGTTTCTTCTGAGGCCTCACTCCTTGGCTCACAGATGGTCACTTTCTTGCTGTGTCTTTACATGACATTTGTCTTGCACATGTATCCCTAGTGCCTTTTGGTGTCCAAATTTCCTCTTCTTATAAAGACACCAGTCAGACTGTATTAGGGCCCACCCTAAGGGTCTCATTTTACCTTGTTCTCCTTTAAACTTGATAACTTGATCTCCAAATATAGTCTCATTCTGAGATACTGGGTCTTAAGTCTTCAACATATGAATTCGGGGGTGGGACACAATTCAGCCCATAACAGATACCATCTAACCCAACCAAAATATCAAGTCTCTCTTTTTTAGCCTTATTTCTCAGAGTAACCTTGTGTCAAGTCAAGAATGAGGAAACCTGTATGGGGAGGGGGCACAGCCAGAAAGCAGAAAATAGCAGCAGACCTTAATTATGATTGCACGTAAGAATCACATTATCTTGTATTTACTTTTTTGTTTAGTAGAAGAAGATGATAGATGTCCAGGTCTCCATTGTTCAGAAGGCTAAGAGCTAGTGTGTTCTTTTTGATCCTATGTCTTTATCATCTTTTTTTTGTGGCTCAGAATTTGAGTCCCATTCTTACATTTGTGGAATTCCTCACCATGTGAATCTTAGAAAAAGGCAGAGCCTGGCTTTAATAACAGATGTTGAAGATGCCAGATGCTCATTTATTTATTTTCTTTGCCTCAAAGGCACGAGCACTTGACTAGAATGTATTACCTCTAAACTTGGAACTGAGAGACAGTAACACAATGGGAGAAGGCATCATGGGGAGCACATTTTGATGCAGGTGACAGTAGCATCAGTGGCAGCAACAAGGAGTTTCCTGGGGCAGCAGTGGCAGCTTCCAGTGTCAAGAATCAACATATGGCAGGTTTGCAAGATGAGTCCAGGGTTTCACAGCAGTAAGTACGCATACTGAATTGGTTTAGTGGCATAATTTTGCCATTGTTCTTCAATGCTGCATACCTCCCCAGTCCCACTTATTCTCCAAACCAGGCTCAGTCACCTTTCTGGCAGTTCTTTCAATACATATCCTTGTCTTCTTAAGTCATCCAGAGTAAGTTTCTATAGCTTAAAAATACTTCTCCATAGGGGAGAGAGAGAGAGAGAGAGAGAGAGAGAGAGAGAGAGAGAGAGAGAGTGTGTGTGTGTGTGTGTGTGTGTGTGTGTGTGTGTGTGTGTGTGTGTGTGTGTAGGTAGAGAGAAGAAAGAGGGCATTCTAAGTTTCCTGAATTGAGTCTTTAAAACATTTCAGTATACAATGAATTATCTCCAAGCCCAAGCTTTTCCATTTCCTTTTGTAGCTCAAACCTGACCCAGCTTGTGTCCAACAGGACCCTTAAAATCAGCTATTCAGGGCTTCCCTGGTGGCGCAGTGGTTGAGAGTCCGCCTGCCGATGCAGGGGACACGGGTTCGTGCCCCGGTCCGGGAGGATCCCGCATTCCGCAGAGCGGCTGGGCCCGTGAGCCATGGCCGCTGAGCCTGCACATCCAGAGCCTGGGCTCTGCAACGGGAGAGGCCATAACAGTGAGAGGCCCACATACCGCAAAAAAAAAAAAAAAAAAAAATCAGCTATTCATACTAGGGTACATGTACTTCTCAAACTATACAAAAATGTTCCCAAGGGATATGTGAGAATAGATAGCTTGAAGATAATTCATTATCTACACCCTGTGTGTATATATACACACACATACATTTTAATGTGTGTATTTGTATATTACACACATATATAAAATACACAATATATAACTATATCATACAGGAAAATTTCACAAAAGTGAGTATTTTAACCACAAATGGTTACCACTGGTACCTCTTTCCACTCGCTCTCTCCTCCATTACAATTCTTTTGGTGTCAAGTGACTTTGGAGTGGCCCCAGGTGTTTTTGTGATTCAGTTATGAGATAGACTAAATGATAGACATACACTTGGTTTAGGTTTAACAGGATGTATTTATGTGGTTTGCAGTCACTACCTTATGTTACAAAGTTATTACTAGCCATCATGTTTTAGTTTCCATAGACCGTTTCTAGGAATACCATACACTGGGTTAACTCATCTGGCATTGTGACAGAGAGGCAATTCTATGATATCAAGGCATCCTACAATGTCTGGCAACAAAAGCATGTGGTTATTGGAGCAGAAAAAAGGTTTAAAATTTATGAACCCAGGAGCTTACCTTCTCTGGAGAACTTTTCCAATCATTAGATATGTGAAACTCTAAGGGGGATATCCACCCAGTATTCTTCATCCATGCCCTGTCAAAACAGAAATTCTCTTCTGTCAAGAATACACTTGTAATGCAACAGAGGCAATTATAATGCACCACAGTTTTTTTTTTTCCTTTTGATAGCAAAATAGAATATGTCAGAACTCCTGAGTTTGTAGGTCACAAACCTGTAACAGCACTAAAAATAGTAAATAGTTCTGCATGAGGTAATATATGAAAGCAACTTGAGACTGCCTCCCAAAATTTGCTAATTAATCTAAAAATTTTAGATTGTTAATGAGTTGTGAGGTTTAAAGAAATTCTTCAATACTATCAAAATTCTTTTGATTAACCATTCTAGAGAGAAACCTGAGTTACTTTTCAATTCTAAAAAGTAATACTACACAATTGTTATTATATGAAAAGGAGATCAAAGAGTTATGAGGCAAAATTGTAGGGAAAAAGTAAAATGTGCCAGGCAGTTCAGAAATAAAAATATTCTGATGATTTTGGGGGATTTTATAATATCTGGTATTTCTCAGCTTTCATTCTAAAATTGTATTGAAGAATAATTGAAGAATAAAGTACTCATATAAATGTAGTCATAGAAAGTGTTATCAGTTTTGAAATAGTATTCATCTATAAAATAATAACCAAAATCAAGATAATCAATATTTTCATTTTGCCCCAAATTTTCTTCATGGTCCTTTGTAATCCATTGTTTCCTCTACTCCCATTGTTAGGCAACCAGTAGTGTACTCTCTAACACTAAATATTAGTTTGAATTTTCTAGAATTTTATGTAAATGTAATCATAGAATATATACTTTTTTTTGCCTACCTTCTTTTCACCTATCATAATGCTTTTGAGTATGAATGTTGTTGCATGCACCAATTATTGTTTTTAATTGTTGCTGGGTAGTATTCTGTTTTATGAGTACAGCATGTGTTTTCTGTTTATTGATTCTATTGCTGATGAACATTTGGGTTGTCTCAGTTTTTGGCCATTACACATAAATCTTCTATGAACTTTGTATCAATACATAATAAGTCTTTGGGTGGACATATGTTTTTACTTCTATTTAAATACTTAGGAGTAGAACGGCTGGAGCATATGGGGGATATATGTTTGACTTTTAAGAAACTGTCAAATTTTTCCAGTTCCATTTTACATTACTACCAGCAGTGTATGAATATTAGTCACTCTACATCTCCAACAACACTTGATATGACCAATCTTCTTAAAATTTTAGCCAGTGTAATCACTGTGTAGTAGTATCTCATCATGGTTTCATTTGAATTTAAGAATATGACTAATGAAATTGAGCATAATTTCCTTTCCTTTTTGGCTATTTATATATCTTCTCATGTGAAGTGCCTGGTAGGATCTTTTCCTCATTTTTTAACATTGAGTTATTCTTATTCTAATTAGTAAGTTATTGTATTTCTTTACATATTCTGGATGCAAGTTCATTTGATAAATGAATCGCAATTATTTTCTCCCAGTCTGTGGGACTCTTGCTATGTGCTATAATGGGAGTGTTCCTCCTCTAGGAACTAGGGCCTCTAACTCTAGAGAGCCCACAGTTGCTCCTAATTTGAGAAGGAGGTGCTACTGGAACAGGAGTGGATATACATAGGAATCTGAGCTACTTGCTTATATAGCTTGTTTTTTACCTTTGTCTTGCTCATGTTTGGTCCCAAACGTGCCACTTTCATCTTATAATGGATTTTTCCTGAACGTG
Source organism: Monodon monoceros (assembly GCF_005190385.1). Taxonomy (NCBI): domain Eukaryota; kingdom Metazoa; phylum Chordata; class Mammalia; order Artiodactyla; family Monodontidae; genus Monodon; species Monodon monoceros. The sequence goes on from NW_021703775.1 coordinate 44,957,229, forward strand.
ACTAGCCTTATGGATTCGTGGTTATGATGGATAGCTGTGGCTGCATGATCTCCTGGTGCACTGGGGTCAGACATTTCATCTCTACCAGTAGGATAATTTTCCTCTGCAGATGGCACAGAGTCTATGTTGTGATTCTCCCATTGGGGTTTGCCATAAACTCACCGTGGCCTCATTTTCCACCATTAATACTGTAATTTTTTTTGATATCTTACTATAGTTTAATGTTCATTTCTCTTATTAGGTACAAGGTTGAGAATATTTGCATATGGATACTATAAATAGTATAATATCTTCTGTATCTTCTGGCCCAAGCACTCAGGCTACTGTATCACAGCTTGGTCCTTCTGCAGAGTGCTTTCCTTTTCTGAGTTCTAATCAAAGATGACAGCTTGGACAATATTCCTCCACGAAGGAGGATACAGAAGAGGCTTAACATAACAGAAGAGGCTTATCAGACATTACATGTCCTTTTTTGTTTGTTTGTGTTGGCCACGCCACCTGCATAACAGAAGAGGCTTATCAGACATTACATGTCCTTTTTTGTTTGTTTGTGTTGGCCACGCCACCTGGCTTATGGGATTTTAGTTCCCCATCCAGGAATTGAGCCTGGGCCCCAGCAGTGAAAGCTCTGAGTCCTAACCACTGGACCTCCAGGGAATTCCAACATGTCCTTCTTTGTGGTGGGATATAAACGATGCAATAATTCATTCTTCACTTTGGATAGAATATCCCAGGGTGCTCATAACCATTGCTCCCTAAAAATGTCACTGACATGACAGGCCAATGAAACTTCATAAGCTTTATCTCCCACCCTCTGAAGGGTATTTGTCTTACCAACACCTCCAAAATGGTAACCATCTCATGCTCATTCCATTTGATTAATCAATATAGTGAATCATTGTGTTGTTCTGTGGGATGTCCAGAGAGTCCAAGCTTCTTTAGCATAATATACTATGAAGGAGAATGAGACAATGGTAGCCCTGGGGGGGGGGGAATGTGAATGTATATTGTTGTCCATTCCATGTGAATACAAACTATTTATGATTCTCTTTTCTAACAGGGAAGGAAATATTATTCCTTAAGTTAGAGACAGCATACCCTGAGGCTGTGTTACTATGCTCAATCAAAGATAGCATACCTGGCACGGGGGCTACAGTTGGGGCAACTACTTCATTGAGTTTGTGACCCCAGTTGAGTCTACTGTGTTGTCCAGGCTCCACCTAGTTTCTAACAAAAGGTAGATTGGTAAATTAAACAGCACTAGGATGAGTGTCACCACACCTGCATACTTTAGAGCTATGTGAGTGGCATTAGTTTCTGCCATCCCCAAGGATAACTTAATGTCCTTATTTTATTTTATTGGCTTAGGAGAGAAAGACAGGAGGAAAGATCCTTTCACTTGGACTTTGCTACTATGTTAACTTTTACTCCACAGACCAAGGACCTTATGGGGGCCTGTGCTAACTACTAATTAGGTCTATTCCCAATATATATTCAGAGAATGGAGAAATAACATTGGCTAGTGTTAACACACTTATCAAATTAATACTTAAGTGGAACACAGGGTGCCAGATTGTGAACTGCAGTTCAGAAACAGACCACAAGAGGAACTGAAATAGAGAAGTTTATTACTGGAGGAAGGTCCTGGAAGAAGTACATGGCATGCTTGGAGGGGCCACATAGGGAGGTCAAGACAGAGTGCAGACAGAGAAAGATAGGACTTGGGGCACATGTCTGTATCAGAGTCTGTGGGTGGAGTGCTTTGGGGTTCCTGGGCTAAGGCCAGATTGGTAAATTCAAACCAAAAGAAAAAGGTTTTGATAAGCCCCACGGGGATCTTATCTAAGGGGAACATAAACTTGTGAGGCAGGAGAGATGGTTGATCTCCTTTCTGGCTTCCTTTCTATTTTGTTCCTATTAATCATCTCTATAATGCTTTGTGGGTCAGGCCTCCCTAATGCCATTCATTAAAATAATTGTGCCCACTTGGCTCCTGCAGCTTAAGCACTGCATTCATGCCCCTGTTGTTTCAGGGCTCTGTCATACCCACCGCTATTTGTGAACTGATTACAGCTAAGACTATCTCTGAAGGAACCTATAGCCAAAGGCTGTCCATGGATCATCACTTCCAGAAGTTGGACCAACAAGCCCTTCAGAACTGAGAGGGTTTTGGGTGAAGAGTCCCGGTGTCCACTGTACAGAAAACATTCTAGTAAAATCATCTTTATCCTTTCTCTGGGACCATGCCCCTCTGTCTGAATGTTTTCCCTTATAATCATTGTATGGACGTAGGTACTTTAATTTTTTTTACTAATTTTTATTGGAGTATAGTTGCTTTACAACGTTGTGTTCATTTCTGATATACAGCAAAGCGAATCAGCTATACGTATACATATATCCCCTCTTTTTTGGATTTCCTTCCCATTTAGGTCACCAAAGAGCATTGAGTAGAGTTCCCTGTTCTATACAGTAGGTTCTCATTAGTTATCTATTTTATACATAGTAGTGTATATATGTCAATCCCAATCTCCCAATTCATCTGACCAACCCTTCACCCCTTGGTATCCATACGTTTATTCTCTACATCTGTGTCTCTATTTCTGCTTTGCAAATAAGTTAATCTGTACCATTTTTCTAGATTCCACATATAAGCAATATTATATGATAACTGTTTTTCTCTTTCTGACTTACTTCACTCTGTATGACAGACTGTAGGTCCATCCACATCTCTGCAAATGGCACAATTTCATTCCTTTTTATGGCTGAGTAATATTCCATTGTATATATGCACCACATCTTTATCCATTCATCTGTCATTGGACATTTAGATTGCTTCCATGTCCTGGCTATTGTAAATAGTGCTGCAATGAACATTGGGGTGCATGTATCTTTTGGATTATGGTTTTCTCCAGGTATATGCCCAGTAGTGGGATTGCTGGGTCATATGGTAGTTCTATTTTTAGTTTTTTAAGGAAGCTCCATACTGTTCTCCATAGTGGCTGTACCAATTTACATTCCCACCAAGAGTGTAGGAGGTTTCCATTTTCTCCACACCATCTCCAGCATTTATTGTTTTCAGACTTTTTGACGATGGCTGAGTAGGTACTGTAATAACAGAAGTTTTGTAAAATAGGAAAACTAACAGGTCAGAAGAATGGTGTGTTGCTCTGTCAGTCTGTATCTCTTGGAGCACTAAGCAGCCATGTAAACAGGCTCCCCTCTGGAGGGGGCCTATGGAGAGACCCTGAAAATACACATAGAAGGAAAATCACCTGGTTGAGCTCAGCCTTTCTGCTCTCTCTGACAAAGTACCAAATAAAAAGTGAAGTCATGTTGACCCTTCCAAACCAACCCAGCTGCCAGCTGAATGCCATCATGTGACCCTGCTCAGTGACACGTGGAGCAGAAGAATCAGCCATCTGAGAACTGCTCAAACTCCAGATCCACAAATTCATAAGATGAAATAACATGACTGTTGTTACACAGCCGTTGTATTTTGAGGGTAGTTTTTTATATAGCAATAGATACTTAGCTTGTGTACCATTTGCGTGTCAGCCACAGAACTCACTGAGATTCTTTACATTATAAATAGCTGCTAAGTATTTGATTATTATTTATTTCAGCTAGAAATTATTAAGGATAGACTATGTGCCAGGTACAATATTTTGCATATATTGTCTCATCCAATCCTGACAACATGAGTTACAAACAGTGCCGATCAATTATCAATTGTCTCTCAGCAATAAATACACTTTCTATACTCTGCTCTGTGATGCTTGGAATCAGACACATTTTCAGACTCATCTTCCAGTGAAATTCTGGTTAGGTTTTGCCATTAGAAGGTACCAGAGGAAGACTGAAAGGTGGGAGAAGGAAGGGATGTCTTTGCTTTGCTGCTCCTATCAGCATCGGCTTAGCATCAGCACTTGTTCCCAGTCTCCAGCATTTGAATTTCAGCACTCCCACAATCAGCCTTAGCATCCTCTCTCAGAAGTCCTAGAGGGAGCAGTCATCCTGTGCCATCTCCTCAGTGTTCTGAGCACCAGCCCTGTCTGCATCCTCCTTCAAGTTTCTGAGGAATGTTTTCCAAATTTGCTTCAGGCCACTCAATAACAAAATAAATGATGCCTTACCGATCAAGTTGAAGCACCTTTTCCTTCTCTTCCCAATAGGATCTCCTGCTCTTCAGAGAAAGTTTTTCTATATGGTGAGTAGTTATCCTTTATTTGATAGCTGCCCTTTACATTTATTTTTTAATATTTTATCAAAAATTATCTACTTATATAAGATTTCATGAAAAATACATAGTATAGTATTTCGTGTTTTTACTTTACTTAAATAGCCCCTGTATCCATAATTTTCCTCAACATCATTTTTTAAACTATCATTGTTTATATATACATATTTAACTCATTTCTTTTATCTGTCATATGGAATTCTGTTATATGACTACAATGCTATTTATCCATTATTTTATTGTTATTTTTGGGTGGTTTTTACTCTCCAAATTCCTTCAGTAACTTGACTGAAGAAAAATAATTCACTTTTTTAAGACCAAAGTGGGCTTTAATTGGAAAATGTATTTTGTTCTTTTCTTTTGCTATGCAATCACTTTCCAGAAATGTTAAGAAACTGTCATAACCAAAAACTTACAAAATATTAAGCTTCCACTAAAGAAAAACATATGTTCCCCCAAAGAAGATCCATCTAAATAATGCCCTGAGATCTTTGTGGCATCTTAAAGTTATTAGCTCGGTTATAGCAAGGAAAGTGTTAAAATAAAAAAAAGGAAAACTTCATCCCTGAAACAGACATGATCAACTGATTGCTTACAGTGTCTTTCCTAGGTTTAACAACATTTTACTTACCCACTAAAAGACAACTATTTAACAAAATCTTACCTCTACCAACTGCAAGGTACCTTCTGATACCCAATACTGCTCCTCTTTCCAGAGGGACTAATTACAAAATGGTTGTGTTTGATGGAAGCTCACAAATAGCTTTCAACTTTGGTTAATTCCTATAAATTGGAGGTGGTAAATTTAAAAATCTAGTCAGAGCAAGTACACTTCCTTTCAGGTAGCTACTGATCTCAGTTTTCCTAGGACAATCCTGATTTCCCTGGACTTGGATTTTATAACAGTGACAAGACAAGAGTAACCTAAACTGAAATAAAGGATGAAAATCTTGATTTACCACATATTTAGTCCCAGTATGGCAACATGCTGGCATATGTGCCTTTTGTTCTCTCTGCCATGGTGAAGGCCTACTTAACAGTTGACTACAGCACTATTCTCATAGATCTCAAACAAGGCTTTGCCTTATATTGTCTCATTCAATCCTGACAACATGAGTTACAAACAGTGCCAATCTAAATACAGAACTATAAGTTTTTTATTTTAGCAAATTGATCATAAAATTAATCATTCAAACTAGGACATTTTGAGATTGAAAGAGAGTACCATTAATAACTGCACCAAGAAAATGCAAATGAAACATACATCTCAAATACATGGATATAGCTTAAAAATATTGAACATACCTCTCTGTGATAGAACAAGTTTACATTGTGTGCTAATTTAATTCAGCTACTCCTCACAATGCTATAATACATTATTAACATTATTTCCATTTTACAGATAAGCACATTGAAGATTGGAGATGTTAGATCATTTGCTTAAAATCACACAGCTAGGAAATAGTGGGTCTGTGATGTAAATTCAATATTTCTCATTCTGGAGCCTATGTTTTAACTGCCACATTCTACTGTTTCTCAAGCTCTGAACCATATCTCATGACTGGTTAAATTGCTAGTCACCTCCAGAATTATTTCAGTGATTTTTACATGGCAACCACTCAGAAGCCTTTTTCCCTCCAGTTTAAAATGATGCCACCCTCCATGCAGCTTTGTAAGAATTACCGCAATTTCTTGAGTGAGGCAAATACAACAGCAACAAATGGAAAAAAGAGAGAATGTCAGCCTCTCCTCCAAAATGGCTCAAATTAAAAGTATATATTCACTCATTTACAATCCTCATTATTCATGGATTCCATATTTGCAAATTTGCCTATTTGCTAAAATTTACTTACAGTTCTAAAATCTATAGTTGGGGCATTTTTTGTGGTTATTTGTGGACATGCACAGATTGGTGAAAAATTTGTTGCCTGATGGAAAATTTCCCAGCTGAGGTCCAGTAAGGCAATGGCCTGCCTTCTTGTCTCAGCTCTCATACTGTGAACAAGTGCAGAATGGTATGTGGTAAGGCAAGGCTCTGAGTCAAAGATAGTAACATGGGGATTAGAGGTGTATTTAACCAATGTGATAGCAAAACACTATATATAAGGCATTAAAACAATGGCTTACATTTTACTCTGGTCTTTTTTTTACTGTGTTTACTGCTCTATATCTTTTCAGCCTTTGATTTCTATCTTTTTCCTGTCATGAAGGTAGGTGGAATTCATAGCCATTTTGCAAGTTGCCCAGAACAGCAAGAATTTATCAAAATGAAAACTTGGCAAATAGTCCGAGAGCTTCCCTCAAACCATGAAACATCCAAACCTGCGGGGGTTAAAAACTAAACTCTTGATCTAAACACATGTAGGCCTTTCTGTGCTCTTCAAGCAACACATTGCTAGGTAGCCCTAGGCATGGATGTTACCAGGCCTGAAAACACTCACACGCACACATGGAGCTATCAGCCATCCTAAATACTTTCCAGTTTGTAGGTCAATCCCTTCTGTCTCTCTAAATCATTAAGCAAGTCTAACACTTGGAACTCACTCCAAATTACAAAATCCACCTACCATAAGAGCAGAGCAGGTGCCAGGATCCAAAATAAGTATAAATTCCCAAATATCACCCAAAAGAATTTCTCAACAGTTTCTATTTTCATCCAAAAAGCTGGTATATACCACTGCTGCCATTGGAGAGGACAATTAAGAGTTTGCTAAATGAGGAAAAAATACCTCTACATATGCATAATTTAAAACCCTGGAATTAAGAGCATCTTTATCCAATTTTTTGGAAAGAAGGATTGCTCGAGCTAGACGATATTATTCACAGAGGTAGCAGGAGATGCTTCTTCTGTCTTCCTCCACAGCATGGCTTGCTTCCTGCCTAAGAGCAATATATTACTTTGACCATTTACTTTGTACATATTACTGAGTTATTTTCTGAACCACGATTCAGATGTAAATCAAAACACTTGCACACTGGGTTTGAACTTAGACAGGAAGCCTTATATGTGTTTCTCCTTTTTCCTATCCATCACATATTTAAAGGTATGTTCCTCCCTGGGAAGTGAAGCAAAATATGGAGACTGGTTTTCCTTTAAAGGCACTTTGAATAAGATAGTTAATAGGTCTGAGAGTGGACAAGAGGTGTGTGATGTAGGATTTTTTTTCCTTTTCCCATAGATTATAAGGAGTGACAATTATGGAAAAATCCAAATATTTTCACAACTATAGTCTCACCTATAGTAGCTACAATACTCTTATTTTTTGTAGTTTAAGTATTATAGATCAAAAAGATTGTGGCATTCTTCAAAAATCATAATAATATCATTCCTTTCGCTCATGATCATTACACAAGGAATATAATTTAGTTATGAGAGATTGGGCGAAGTCTTCTGGGTGGTCTGAGAAATTTTATTTACTCTTAAAAGGGATCCAAAGAAAAGATGGCCTCTCCTCCAGCTTTTCATGTAACTGTGTGAGGATGAAAGCCGTGGAATTGTGCACACATTTTATGACTAGGAGGGGACACTCTTAAGACAGAAAGCAACTATGAGAGGATGGCAAAGTAGAAAAATCAGGAGAATCTGAACCCTTGAGTGTGCTGCTAGACTCTCTTTTTGAATGTATTATATTAATAAATTTTCATTTTGTCTCAAGATATTTTTAGTAAGAGCTTCTAATAATTTTAGGATAGAACACCCTAAATAATATGTAGGTTAAGTAACATAGACCCATATCATATGTAATTTAGTGAACTCAAGATTCAAAGCCAGGTATTTCTGACTGTAAACCCTTTATCTACTTTCGTAATATAATTACTTCTGATCCCACCTTGGTGAGAAATAGCTGATTATTGAGAAAAGGCAAAACACACTGATATTAATTTTCTTACCAACATGAAAGAATACTGTTTAATTTTTTTAAAAAGTTAGATGTATCTATTTATGTGGTTACTATATAGGATATATTTATTTTGCTCAATATTCATTATAGGTAATGATGTCACTAAAATCATAATAATTAATTATAAGAGGTCTTAAAGATTTTCATTTAGCATTCACTTTCAATTTCAAACTCTAGGTCCTCAGTGCTTTTTTATAACTGTTTCTAGTTCTCAATTACAAGTTGTCTTAAGTTCTCTCTGCCTTAAGTACAAAGTTATCAGTGTCAATATCACCATTATCATTTTCCTATATCCTCTCATACTATCCCTTCCTAGATGAGTCCAGTAAAAAATGAAAATTCTCTTGGGCAAATTCCTTTGGCATTTAACTTCCTTTCATATATGATTCAATTCATATCCAACAATATCTTCTCCTTCAAATTCTATCTCCAGTCTCCCTTCTTCTTCAAGACATTGTTGGAATGATATCCCACCCCTAAGCAGCTCTCCATGCTTGGTTGCTACATAGTGCTCTGTCACAAATCACCTTCTCTACACACACTTTCCTGACCCTTCCAGTCTAGCAGGCACCATTCCTTATCATTCTGAGTGTAACTCTACACGTCTGAGGATTTGGTGTGCCCCATAGTCTAAGACAGGCAAATACTATTTAACATGTTTCTCATTATCTCTTACACTTTGTTAATGTTTATTATATACTTGATGGTGTGTGCATATCTGTGTGTGTATATATATGTTTTTATATGTATGTGTGTGTATATATATATTCCAGAAATCAAACAAAATCCATTATAAATACTGTACAATACTTATACAGTATATGGTATGCCAGTAACTATTGTTCTAAGAGCTTTAATTAAATATATTAGTATTTAATCTTCACAATAACCTGTATAGGATTATACTATACAGTATACTAACCCCATTTTTATAAAGAAATTTCTAAATTACCGAAAATCATACAACAAGGAATTGGTGGAGTTGGAAGGCAGGCGATCTGACTTCAGAATCCATGAAGCTACTATACTGTGCTTCCTTCCTGTGAACATTCATCAGCCACCCATATGGCTCACACTGCACTCATCCCAGATAGTTCATATTGCTTCCCTCACTTAGAATCTACATCTTTTAGAAAGGAATATACATCTAATAATTACTGAGCATTGTTGAAGACATGACTAGTTGGCATCAAAATGTATATTCCCTCTTCCTGAATGTGTGTCTATTCCTGGGAGGGAGTTATCTAGCAGGGATTGTATTTCTGGGGTGCTCCCTACATCCAGGTGAAGCCATGTTACTAGTTCTCATCAGTGGGCTGTAAGCAAAATTGATTTGTATCACTTTGGGGGCAAAAATTTTTAAGGAATTAATAGTCTTCTTTGTCCCGTGTTTTCTCTTCTACCAGCTAGATGTGGAAGAGTATAAGGCTCATTACATGGTCAAGCTAAATGATAAATGGATGATGGTTTTTTAATGGGTCCTTCATACAGGGAAGTCATGAGCCACTGGGAATATTCACATCTGATTATTAAGTAAGTACCAAATAGTCATCTATGAAGTTTGAGTCTTCATTCAATTTTAATTTAATTTTACAACAGCTGGCTTTTCTGTAACTAACGCAGGCATGTAACAGAGGCCAGAAATGACACACACATTTTCTCAGATGATTCATACCATATTCTTTGAGGCAAGTACTTTTATCTCTGTAAAAACTATGGTTCATTGAGACTGATCAACTTGTTGAAGGTTATACAATTCCAGAGTGTCTGACTCTGACAGCTATACAATGTTACTACAATATGGTGTCTATCGTATGCATCTTGTTTTCGAGCTTAAGCCCAACAGATCACAGTATTTTCTTTGCTGAAATATATTCACACTACTTTGAACAAGAGAACCTCTTAACAGACATCTATCCCCTCACTCCTTCCTGGCTAACAGAAGCATGATTGTGTTGGTGCAGCCCCAGGTGATAGATTACACTTGAGCTAAGCAAATTAGGACAAAAGATTCCTCAGTTCCCACACTCTCTTGCTGTGCAAGTAGCAAAGATCATCTGGAGAGGTTCTGAGAAAGGTTTCTTCCCTTGTGAAGGGAACAGAAGCAGATGATCCCCCTTTTTCTGCTTAAAGATGGATAGGATGATGGGGGCTTCCCCACTCATTTTGTAACCATGAAAGAATAGCCAAAACCATTGCAGAGAGGAGTAAATCAACTTTATGTAATAACTCACCTCTCAAAAACATCTTGTATGACAAAAAATTCTGTATATGTGGATGCATTAGTGTGTTAGCTTTTCTGTTATTTAGAGATGAAAATGATTCTAACCAAGGAAACTATCATTCCGAAATTATTTTTTTCAGTATAATCTTTATCAAAATATACCAACATCCCATAAGGATATATTATAGTTTTTATGACACTCTAAATGATTATCAATACTGAAAAATTTTTAACTTACCCTATTTATATTTACCATAAAGCCATTATTTTTCTTTAGCATTATCTTCGTGGCAGGAGTTTGGTTTCTTAAATATAAGGAGTTTAACTTGTTAAATATGCATTTATTTTATTTGTGGCTTTTTGTGTAATGAGAGATTAGGGAAAAGTAGAATAGAGAATTTTGCAAGGTAGGAAACACCAAATACTTTAATATTTGATATTTGAAATAGTGAATCAGACAAGTTACAGAATTCAAAAGGAGCAATGGAGAAACATTTCCTATTTATTAGCTTTTTTCTAAGTTTGGCTGCTTTATTTGTAGATGGTACTAATGATAGTACACAGCTCATTGATTGAGTTTCCAATCCCATACGCAATGTCATGAATATTGACAGCCCTCAATAAATGAGAACTGCTGTTTTCATTATTATTATAATCATCTAATAACAATAATGGTTCTGAAATGTCAAAATATCTTTGGTAAAGACACTGCTGTGAATCACTGAAGTGACTTAGGACGATAACTATGTTCTCTAATTTACTTTTTGTGAAAGATATACAGTAACTTTAAAATTAGCCATGGGATGCATTCATTTACTTGGCTGTCTTTCAACTTCAAAACTACCTTAAATTTCAAACTACACCTTAACTTCAATAAATGAGACAAAAACAATGTGCAACTTATGGCACTGAGCCAGTCATGTGAATGGTAAGCAACTTTCCTTCTACTCTCTCCCCAAAGTTATTTTGAAGTATGTAGCAACAATGCTGTTAGAAATTTCAGTGTAAGTAAGTTGGCAACTTTCAAAAGAAATTAGAGTCTATAGAGAATATTTATCCTTTGTATAAACTACTTTTAATTCCATGCTTTATCCTGCTAGGTTAAGGGTTATTCTAACCTCTACAGAGTACGAGAAAATTTAGATGCCCCTAGTCTTTTTTTCAAATTACTCTTCCCTGCTTTTAAAATAATAGAATAAAATTGATCCTTTAAATGGATAAGACATTAGGTTAGAACTTGATAATATACTTTGAACTATTGGAAATAGACTCTGTCAAGTCATTTGATCTTTGCCTCTTTTGTAGTTTATTTTAATTTCAAGAAGTATTTTAAATGCCCTGTCTACCAAATCAGGTAATTTTTGAACTTCAACACTTTTGTGGGACAACTTTCCACTGTTTAGATATTAGGTTACTAAATGTAATCTAGGAATAAGTTTATATCTAACACTGATTCAAAATTTTCTGTATAATGTAGTGTGCTGGGCATTAAGAAATCCAGCTTGAATACCAGATGCTGTCACCAAACTCACTGTGTGACATGTGGGAACCCCTCTTTCTTCTCGTCATCTTAATTTCCTCAAATATAAAGGCAAAAGAATTGGACTAGAACTCTATGGCTTCAGCATCTTTCAGCTATGAAATTCTTTGTTGCAATGCTCATTATGGTCAGGGCTCTCATGTAATAATATAGGTCATATGAAAAAGTTTTACAATCCTTAAGAAAAAATAAAATGTCCCCATAAAAATATTAATAAAGGCTATGAATATGCAATTACCAAACAAGAAGCACGTGAAAAATACTCAGCCTCATTAGTAATCAGAGAAAGCAAATAAATAATAAAATAGGTTCTTACCCATCAGACTGTAAACAATTTAAATTTTGATAATATTAAGTTTTAGTGATACTAAAGGGACAGATATCTCTCACACATTGCTGAGGGGACATATTAGCTTAGCTACTTTGGAGAATTTGGAAATAGCTTTCTAAAATTAAACTGCACATAGTACACCCCCTAGAAATTCCATTTAACTGTATTTTTACCAGAAAAAAACACTTTCCAACTCATAAGGAAACTTATTCAAGAGCACTCCTGAAGCATTATATGTAATCAAGATACATTTGTGGGAGAAAAGCTGATGTTCATGAATAGAAGAATCATGTAATAAACAGTACTACACGTGTACTATGGAATACTATGTAGAAAAGAATGAAGTAAATTCACTGTGCTAATTTGTATAAATATGCAAGATCTGTTTTTCATTTAACATACAGAACAATATAAGTAGCATGGTAGTATGTGTACTTGTGTGTGTGTGTGTGTGTGTGTGTATAAATAAATTTCAAAGGATCTAGAATATTCAGGACCAAATTAATGTTTCCCTCTAGGGAAACAGGGAGAGGACTGATGTTCATGGTAAAAGAGCCTTCTCTCTAGTGTCTATACTTTTTGTAAGTATAATATAATCATATATTAATCATGAAATTAAACATTACTGGAAAAGGAAGATTTAATTCTTTTATATTACCATGAATTTCATCAAAAATTTTGTCAATATCAATTTTTTCAAAAATAAATTGACCACAGATTTATGGCTATATTTCTGCACTCAATTTATTCTACTGATCTATACATCTCTCTTTACACCAGTACAACACTGTCTTGATTACCACATCTTCGTAATTCTGGTATACCTGCTATACAGCCTTTCAACTTTGTTTTATTATTATGTTACACATACATATTTTTCTAAAGTATTATGGTTAAATAGCTTTCCCCTTAATGTAAAGAAACAGCAAAGTCAACAAGGATAAACTAGTACTTTGTAGAACTACTTTCTCAGAAGACATAGGGAATATGCTGGTCTGTGGGACTTTTAGTGGGTGTCATGTTTATGTCTCCCTGATTTCATGAACTGGTTAAACAGAAATTTCAAAAGACTGTCCAGCAATGTCAACCAATCTTGGTATCTCTTGTTAATTATTTGAATTTTTTCTCTCTCTCCCTCCCTCCCTCCCTCCCTCTTATTCTCCCTCTTCTCAGTAGCTGGTCTCTTGTGAGTTTTTCCTAAATTACTTATATAAAAATACTTCAATATGCCATTTAGTTAATATTCATTCATAAAATAATGACAATCATAAGTCACATACATAAAACACTTTAAAATTTACAAACCATTTTAAAATTTTATCCTATTTATCCTTATCATAGGCAGGCATCTGTTATTATAGTTATTTTATACATGACAAAACTGAGAATGATTACATAAACAATTTGAATGACTTCAAACAAGAAGTATGTGACAGAAAGAACTCAAAAATAAGTTCTTGATTCCAATTCTAATTATTTTTTTATTGTGGACTTACTAATGGTGTAATATACATGAAAGTAGTTGGCAAACTGTAAACACCATAGAGATTTTTAGGTGGTTTTTATTGTTATTAACTTGATTATTGTTACGCGGAAGAAAGTTAATCTGTAATACCAAACACACTCTTTCTGTAGAAAACTGCATATGTAGAAAATTCTCCCTGAAGCAGGCTTTAGGAGATACCTACAATGAGACTGCTTTATTAGACAGGTAAAAGTGAGATAAAGGGAACAGGAGATAAAACCTTTAATTCATGGGTTATATATGAATTCGTATATAACAACCACATTAGAAACAATGGCCAGCTAGGCAAATTATGACCTCAAGCTATTTGGATGGAGCCAATGTTTCAAACTATCACCCTACAGGATGCAAAATATATTTAACCTACAGACTCCTGAGAGAACAGGGCACTTTATGCAATGGTACAAAAAACTACCAGCAAAACTAACATGTTTCCCTAAAGGCTTAAAAATACTTTTCGGGCTTCATTGGTGGCGCAGTGGTTGAGAGTCCGCCTGCCGATGCAGGGGACGCGGGTTCGTGCCCCGGTCCGGGAGGATCCCACATGCCGCGGAGCGGCTGGGCCCGTGAGCCATGGTCGCTGAGCCTGCGCGTCCGGAGCCTGTGCTCCGCAACGGGAGAGGCCACAACAGTGAGAGGCCCGTGTACCGCCAAAAAACAACAACAAAAAAACCTTTTCATTTCTACCATATAAAGGCTATACAAAATCAGTCCCAATACTGCCTATCTCTCCAAACACCTCTTTAAATATTCTCTTGCCAAGGATCCCCACGACCCAGTCAGTCTATCATTTATTTAGTTACCTGTTGTGCTTTTATCAATTTATTGCCTCTCAGCTTCTAATCCATTTTTCATTGCCTGCTCTGTGATAACAGAGATGGTCCCTGTAAATATTTCTCCTTGGGCTCTGCAAATATTTCTTTATACACTTTTGATATTAACTATTTTTTCACGTGTAAGAAGGAAAGAATAAACCTATTTTGTAGGATTATTATGATAAAATGATATCATCTATGGAAAGTGATCATTATTGTACTGAACACATTTTAAGTTCCCCACAATTGTTAGTTCACATTCATCCATCTAATCCAACTCTTAGCTACATAGATCCAGGTAAAGTTCATCTTCCACATGAAAGTTTAAATTAAAATTGAATGCTCATGAAGGCCAGAATAAGATTCTATTGTTCAGGATTAAAGCACATTGACTATCACACCAATATGCTCAATAATATGTACTGAATTAATTGATCAATGACATCTTCCATACTATTCAGGATGTCAGTGATTTATTCTTTTCTGTTATGGTTTAATATTAAGTGTATTAGTCATTTTTCTTTCCCTTGAGGTCAGGTAATAAGAATTCTTTTGTATCCTTATAATACCAGGCATAATGTGAGGGAAAAGCAATTACTCAAAAATTGCATATTGATTAAGTGTTAAATGATATTTCACAAATTCTAACATGTTTATTAGAAAAAATGTTGGATTTATTACAAAACTAAGCCTCTCTCTTTTCTGGACATGAGGTGTTACTTTTTGCTCTGTAAAGGTTGAACTGCAGTACAATTTTCTTTTCTAAGTTATCTTACTGTACCTCCTCCTGAACTTCTGACTTTAACTGTCACTCACTGTCAGAAGAGCTGTCTCTAGGCAAGAACCAATCTTGAAGCTAAGGAGAAATGTGAGCTGAGTTGCACAGAGTAATGTGTCTCATTACTTCCAAAAGTAGTAAAAAAAAAAAAAAAAAAAAAGCTTTCAATGGGCTCACCCTTCATGAGAAGGAGGATTCCCCCAAAAGAACAGTGTGTCTGAATGGCCAAGCCCATCCACCCCTTCAATTTTCAGATGGCTGACCATATGAATGTACATAGTCACAAAGAAGAAAATGAGTTCTCTTCACGTTTGGAATAGAGCAGTGAAGAGCAAAGCATAGCTCCATAGCAAAGCATAAATCTGAATTTCCCATAAGAGGGAAAAAGTAACAGAAAAAGTTTTCAAGGATGACATTAAGAGAAAGAAAAATTAGCAAAGAATTTGGGAAAATGCCATTTTTAGAGTATACAGAGTACAATTACACATAGCCTCAATGACAGGGATTTTTAAGAATTGCCATTAAAAGCCTGAAATTGATAAACTATGTGTTAAATAGGCCTTTTTTTTTTTTTTTTTTTTTAGCCAAGCAAGGGAACGCAGGTAGAAATAAGTTTAGTCTTGAAGTGTAGATTAACGATAGCAAAGGAAATAAGGCACTGTGGCTAGAAGTCCTGGCTGAAATACACATGCCATAGTCCTTCTTTGTTCCCTTCCTTTTGGACATTACACAATTGATTCCCATTCCTTATTGAGATGCTGGTGCTAATTAACGCCACTGTCATTCCACTTGAATTCTGTCTATAAAACCAGCCATAGTTGCCTACTGTATTATAAAAACAAATCACGAGGCCACTTAACTTTTGGTTTGAAAATTTCGTAATTCCTCTTATTGTGTTGAAAATCCCACAAAAACTTGGCTACATCTAGCCTGGTTGAGCTAAACTAAACCATGGTGTTCAGCTTCTCAGAATAAGAGAAATTAGGAGTTTCCTATCTTATTCCATTTTGAGTAAAATGAAGATACTGTGAACAGTTAGCCAGAAGCAGGGAGATTGATTACAGCCTTTTGTTGGTGAGAATGAAATTAGATTAGTCTCCATGTGAGAACTTGGACCCCCAACTGGGTAAGAGGTTGAAGGAAAGTCATAGAAGGCAGGATGATTAGTATGTTTGTACATCTTGAGAAGCTGTCTTACACTTTACTTCACACCTCTTTTTATTGAGGAGTTGCCCCTTGCTGTGGATTTCCCTGTGTAAAGTGGAGATACTTTTGCTAATTTGCAATGTATCAAAAGAGAGCATTCAATTATCTAATGACAGATGAACTACTGCAGAAAATTAAGACTCCATCACACTTTTTCTGCACATGGATGATCAATACTTTAATTCTCTCCTAATACTTGTTAGGGTAATCTGAAGCACGGAATGCCCTCATAGGACAACGTGGAGGGATGAAATGAGACTCTCATGGAGAAAAAAATAAGGATTTCCTAACTTCAGAAAAGCGCCAGTACCTGGATTAATATGCTATTCTAAACATCAAACTAAATTAGTATTGAGTTCTTTAAAAAGTTTGCATTCGACTCCCAACAATCTATCTGCCTTCCTAATGCCTAGCCAGGTCTCCTTGAAGACCTGACACTGACTTTAAGTTCAACTGAGGACTTGATTTCCCTTGGCCTGCCATTCCTGTGACCCACTGCCATGGACATGCTGTACCCCCATAGGATAATGTGTTGAATTTATAGGCTACAAGTGCAGACTGTGACAAAGTTAGGAGAGAAAATAAGAAGTGGGGTGAAGAATACAGAAGTGTGGCAAAGGAAAATGTGAATACAGAAAAGGAAAAGAAAGAAGAAAATTAAGAAGTTTGTTATAA
Organism: Monodon monoceros; assembly: GCF_005190385.1. NCBI lineage: Eukaryota > Metazoa > Chordata > Mammalia > Artiodactyla > Monodontidae > Monodon > Monodon monoceros. The sequence goes on from NW_021703775.1 coordinate 44,974,462, forward strand.
AACTTATGGCTACCAAAGGGCAAACTGGGGGGGGAGGGATAAATTAGGAGTTTGTGATTAATATACACTTTACTATATATAAAATAGATAACCAACAAAGACCTACTATATAGCACAGGGAACTATATCCAGTATTTTGTAGCAAAAGGGAAAAGAATCTGAAAAAGAATATATATAGTCACCTGAAACGAATGCATTGCAAATCAACTATACTTCAGTTAAAATAAAGAAGGTTGGTATACAACAGCAAGAAAAAAATACTAAAATTTGGATGAGAATAATTTAGATTGAACCACAGACTTTCTGCTCCTTTTTAGGCAATTTTAGAAAATCATTTAATCTCAATTTCCTCATGTATTATATAGAGATAATAATATCTGTCTGACCTACTTTCTAGGATTCTGTAAGAATCGAACATGACAAAGTGGTAAAAGTGGCCTATGTCTTTTATAAAGCACCATAAACATACATAGTCTAACTTTTAATCTTTATCCCATTCAAACTATCCTGAGGCTGGATTCCAATTCCACAATCTATGTGGGTCCAAGATCATGCTGATGAATACATACATAAATATACAAATGAATATGTGAATGTAAAAATAAGGAGGAGGCAATTTTATCAAGATATCCTGGGAGTATGCAGGACTACAGAGGGAGCTCGAGAAGAAGAGATAGCCCTAGAAGCTAAGCCATCATGAAGCCCTCCCTGGAAGGGACTCAATAAGTGAGTCTGAAGAATTCTGATTCACTTAGAAGGAGATATAAACTGAAAGACAGTGGTAGAACTTTTGAGTTTATTATTGTTTTTAATTAAAGTATAGCTGATTTACAATGTTGTCTTAGTCTCTGTTGTACAGCAAAGTGATTCAGTTATATATATATGCACACACACGCATGGCAGATTTTTTTTTTAACTAAATAATGTCTTTCATAAATTTTTATTTTCTACTGGAGTATAGTTAATTAACAATGTTGTGTTAGTTTCTGTTGTACAGCAAAGTGATTCAGTTTTATATATATATATATATATATATATATATATATACACACACACGTGTAAGATTTTTCTTTTTTTTTTTACTAAGTAATGTCTTTTGTAAAATTTTATTTTCTATTGGAGTATAGTTGATTAACAATGTTGTGTTAGTTTCAGGTGTAAAGCAAAGTGATTCAGTTATAAATACACCAGTATTTATTCTTTTCAAATTTTTTTCCCACTTAGGTTGTTACAGAATACTGAGCAGACTTCCCTGTGCTAAACAGTAGGTCCTAGTTGGTTATCTATTTTAAATACAGCAGTGTATACATGTCAATCCCAAACTCCCAGTCTATCCCTCCCAGCCACCCTTTTCACCTGGTAACCATAAGTTCGTTCTCTAAGTCTGTGTGTTCCTGTTTTGTAAATAAGTTCATTTGTATCTATTTTTTAGATTCTGCAAATGAGTGATATATTTGTCTTTCTCTGTCTGACTTATACTCACTTAGTATGATAATCTCCAGGTCTGTTCATGTTGCTGCAAATGGCATTCTTTTTAATGGCTGTATATATGTATATACTTTATATATGTACCACATCATTTTTATCTATTCATCTGTTGATGGACAGTTATGTTGCTTTGGTGTCTTGGCTATTGTAAACAGCCCTGCAATGAACACTGGGCTGCATGTAGCCATTCAAACCATGGTTTTCTCCAGATACATGCCTGGGAGTGGGATTGCTGGATCATATGGTAGCTCTATTTTTACTTTTTTAAGGAACCTCCATACAGTTCTCCATAGTGGCTGTACCAATTAACACTCCCACCAAGAGTGCGGGAGGGTTTCCTTTTCTCCACATCCTCTCCAGCATTTGTTATTTATAGACTTTTGTTGATGGCCATTCTGACCGGTGTGAGGTGATATCTCATTGTAGTTTTGATTTGCACTTCTCTAATAATTAGAGAAGTTGAGCATCTTTTCATGTGCCTCTTGGCCATCTGTATGCCTTCTTTAAAGAAATGTCTATTTAGGTCTTCTGCCCATTTTTGGATTGGGTTGTTTTATTGATATTGAGCTGGATGAGCTGACTGTCTATTTTGAAGATTAATCATTTTTCAGTTGCTTTGTTTGCAAATATTTTCTCCCATTCTGACAGATGTCTTTTGGTCTTGTTTATGGTTCCTTTCTGGGGGAAAGCTCTTAAGTTTCATTAGGTCTCATTGGTTTATTTTTGTTTTTATTTCCATTTCTCTAGGAGGTGGGTCAAAAAGGATCTTGCTGTGATTTATGTCACAGAGTGTTCTGCCTTTGTTTTCCTCTAAGAGTTTGATAGTGTCTGGCCTTACATTTAGGTCTTCGATCCATTTTGTGTTTATTTTTGTGTATGGTGTTAGGGAGTGTTCTAATTTCATTCGTTTACATGTAGCTGTCCAGTTTTCCTAGCACCACTTATTGAAGAGGCTGTCTTTTCTCCATTGTATATTCTTGCCTCCTTTATCAAAGATAAGGTGATGATATGTGTGTGGGTTTATCTCTGGGCTTTCTGTCCTGTTCCACTGATCTATATTTCTGTTTCTGTGCCAGTCCCATACTATCTTGATTACTGTAGCTTTGTAGTATAGTCTGAAGTCAGGGAGCCTGATTCCTCCAGCCCCATTTTTCTTTCTCAAGATTGCTTTGGCTATTCGGGGTCCTTTGTGTTTCCACACAAATTGTGCAATTTTTTGTTCTAGTTCTGTGAAAAATGCCAGTGGTAGTTTGATAGGGATTGCATTGAATCTGTAGACTGCTTTGGGTAGTATAGTCATTACCACAATGTTGACTCTTCCAATCTAAGAACATGGTAATTCTCTCCATCTGTTTATATCATCTTTAATTTCTTTCAGCAGTGTCTTATAGTTTTCTGCATACAGGTGTTTGCCTCCTTAGGCAGGTTTACTCCTAGGTATATTATTCTTTTTGTTGCAGTGGTAAATGGGAATGTTTCCTTAATTTCACTGTCAGATTTTTCATCATTAGTGTATAGGAATGCAACAGACTTCTGCGCATTAATTTTATATCCTGCTACTTTACGAAATTAATTGATTAGCTCTAATAGTTTTCTGGTAGCATCCTTAGGATTCTCTATGTATAGTATCATGTCATCTGCAAACACAGTGACAGCTTTATTTCTTCTTTTCCAATTTGGATTCCTTTTATTTCTTTTTCTTCTCTGATTGCTGTGGCTGAAACTTCCACAACTATGTTGAATAATAGTAGTAAGAGTGCACAACCTTGTGTTGTTCCTGATCTTAGTGGAAATGGTTTCAGTTTTTCAACATTGAGAACAATGGTGGCTGTGGGTTTGTCATATACAGCCTTTATTACGTTGATGTAAGTTCCCTCTATGCCTACTTTCTGGGGTTGTTTTTTTTTTTTTTATCATAAATAGGTGTTGAATTTTGTCAAAAGTTTTTTCTGCATCTATTGAGATGATCATTTGGTTTTTCTCCTTCAATTTCTTAATATGGTTTATCACATTGATTGATTTGTGTATATTGAAGAATCCTTGCATTCCTGGGATAAACCCCACTGGATCATGGTGTATGATCCTTTAATGTGTTGTTGGATTCTGTTTGCTGGTATTTTGTTGAGGATTTTTGCTTCTATGTTCATCAGTGATATTGGTCTGTAATTTTCTTTTTTTTGTAGTATCTTTGTCTGGTTTTGGTATCAGGGTAATGGTGGCCTTGTAGAATGAGATTGGGAGTGTTCCTCCCTCTGCTATATTTTGGGAGAGTTTGAGAAGGATAGGTGTTAGCTCTTCTCTAAATATTCAATCGAATTCGCCTGTGAAGCCATCAGGCCCCAGGCTTTTGTTTGTTGTAACATTTTAAATCACAGTTTCAATTTCACTGCTTTTGATTGTTCTGTTTATATTTCCTATTTCTTCCTGGTTTAGTCTTGGAAGCTGTGCTTTTCTAAGAATTTGTCCATTTCTTCCAGGTTGTCCATTTTATTGGCATTTAATTTCTTGTAATAATCTCTCATGATCCTTTGTATATTTCTGCAGTGTCAGTTGTTACATCTCCTTTTTCATTTGTAATTCTGTTGATCTGAGTCTTCTCCTTTTTTCTTGATGAGTCTGGCTAATGGTTTATCAATTTTATCTTCTCAAAGAAACAAGTTTTAATTTTATTGATCTTTTCTATCATTTCTTTTTCATTTATTTCTGATCTGATCTTTATGATTTCTCTCCTGCTAACTTTGGGGTTTTTTGTTCTTCTTCCTCTAATTGCTTTAGGTGTAAGTTTAGGTTGTTTATTTGAGATGTTCCTTGTTTCTTGAGGTAGGACTGTATTGCTATAAACTTCCCTCTTAAAACTGCTTTTACTGCATCCCATAGGTTTTGGGTCGTCGTGGCTCCATTGTTATTTGTTTCTAGGTATTTTTTGATTTCCTCTTTGATTTCTTCAGTGATCTCTTGCTTATTTAGTTGTGTGTTGTTTAGTCTCCATAGGTTTGTACTTTTTACAGGTTTGCTTCCTGTAATTGATATCTAGTCTCATAGACTTGTGGTCGGAAAAGACATTTGATACCATTTCAACTTCTTAAATTTACCAAGGCTTGATTTGTGACCCAGGATATGATCTATCCTGGAGAATGTACCATGAGCACATGAGAAGAAAGTGTATTCTATTGTTTTTGGATGGAATGTCCTATAAATATCAATTAAATCCATCTTGTTTAATGTGTCATTTAAAGCTTGTGTTTCCTTATTAATTTTTTGTCTGGATGATCTGTCCATTGTTGAAAGTGGGGTGTTAAAGACCCCTACTATGATTGTGTTTCTGTCAATTTCTCTGCTAATGTGTGGGTCTGTGTTCCTGTCTTCCTAGTTGTTTGGCATAGGGTGTACAGCATCGTAGCTTGCTGGTCATTGAGTGGAGCTGGGTCTTAGCATTGAGATGGAGATCTCTGGGAGAGCGTTCGCTGTTTGATATTATGTGGAGCTGGGACGTCTCTGGTGGAGCAATGTCCTGAACTTGGCTCTCCCACCTCAGAGGCTCAGGCCTGATGCCCAGCTGGAGCATTACGACCGTTTTGGGAAGGGTCTTCTGCCAGCATTCAGTAGGTGTTCTGTAGGAGTGGTTCCACATGTAGATGTATTTTTGACGTATTTGTGGGGAGAAAGGTGATCTCCACATCTGACTCCTCCACCATCTTGAAGGTCCCCTGGTTAGGAGTTTTCTAATTACAGCTTCAATTTCATTACTTGTGACTTGTCTGTTCATATTTTCTATTTCTTCCTGGTTCAGTCTTGGCAAGTTGTAGCTTTCTAAGAATTTGTCCATTTCCTCTAGCTTGTCCATTTTATTGGCATATAGTTGCTTGTAGTAGTCTCTTATGATCCTTTGTATTTCTGTGGTGTCCGTTGTAACTTCTCCTATTTCATTTCTAATTTTATTGATTTGAGCCCTCTCTTTTTTTTCTTGATGAGTCTGGCTAAAGGTTTTTCAATTGTTTTATCTTTTCAAAGAACGAGCTTTTAGTTTCATTGATATTTCCTATTGTTTTCTTCATCTCTATTTCATTTCTTTCTGCTCTGATGTTTATTATTTCTTTCTTTCTACTAACTTTGGCTTTTTTTGTTCTTTATTCTGTCATTGCTTTAGGTGTAAGGTTAGGTTATTTGTGATTTTTCCTATTTCCTGAGGTAAGATTGTATTGCTATAAACGTCCCTTTTAAAAATGTTTTTTCTGCATCACATAGGTTTATGGTCATCGTGTTTTCATTTTCATTTGTCTCTAAGTATATTTTGATTTCCTCTTTGATTTCTTCAGTGATCCATTGGATGTTTAGTAGCATAATGTTTAGCCTCCATGTTTTTATGTTTTTTACAGTTTTTTTTCTTGTGGTTGATTTCTAATCTCATAGCGTTGTGGTCAGAAAAGATGCTTGATATTATTCCAATTTTCTTAAATATACTGAGGCTTGCTTTGTGGCCCAGCATGTGATCAATCATGGAGAATGTTCCATGGGCACTTGAGAAGAATTTGTATTCTGCTGGGAATGCTCTGTAAATATCAATTAAGTACATTTGATCTAATGTATCATTTCAGGTCTGTGTTTCCTTATTGATTTCCTGTCTGGGTGATCTGTCTATTGGTGAAAGTGGGGTGTTAAAGTCCCCTACTCTGATTGTGTTTCTGTCAATTTCCCCTTTTATGGCTGTTAGCATTTGCCTTATGTATTGAGGTGCTCCTATGTTGGGTGTATAAATATTTACAATTGTTATATTTTCTTCTTGGATTGATCCCTTGATCATTATGTAGTATCATTCTTTGTCTCTTGTAACAGTCTTTATTTTAAAGTCTATTTTGTCTGATATGAGAATAGTTACTCCAGCTTTCTTTTGATTTCCATTCACATGGAATATCTTTTTCCATCCCCTCATTTTCAGTCTATATGTGTCCCCTGGTCTGAAGTGGGTCTCCTGCAGACAGCATATATATGGGTCTTGTTTTGGTATCCATTCAGCCAGTCTATGTCTGTTGGTAGGGCATTTAATCCATTTATGTTTAGGGTTATTATTGATATTTATTTCTTATTGCCATTTTGTTAATTGTTTTGGATTTAGTTTTGTACGTCTGTTTTCTTCCCTTCCTCTTATGTTCTCCTCTCTTTTGATTTGATGACTGACTCTAATGTTGTGTTTGGATTCCCCTTTCTTTTTTGTGTGAATCTACTGTAGATTTTTGATTTGCAGTTACCATGAGGTTTTGATATAGTATTCTATATGTAAACAAGATTGTTTTAAGTTGCTGGTCTTTTAATTTCAAATACATTTCCAATATCCTGCATTTGTGCTCTCCTCTTCTCATGCTTGCTGGTTTTGATATCATATTTGTGTGTGGATGATTTACTACCTTTACGGTATGTTTGCATTTACTGAAGAGTTTTTCCATGTGTAATTTTCTTGTTTCTAGTTGTGACCTTTTCTTTTCCGCCTAGAGAAGTTCCTTTAGCATTTGTTGCAAAGCTGGTCTGGTGGTGCTGAATTCTCTTACCTTATGCTTGTCTGCAAAGCTTTCGGTTTCTTTGTTGAATCTGAATGAGAGCCTTGATGGGTAGACACTTCTTGATTGTAGTTTCTTCCCTTTCATCACCTTAAATATATGGTGCCACTCCCATCTGGCCTGCAGAATTTCTGCTGAGAAATCAGCTTCTAACCTCATGGGAATTCCCTTTTATGTTGTTTCTTTTCCCTTGTTGCTCTTAATATTTCTTCTTTGTCTTTAACTTTTGTCAGTTTGATTACTATGTGTCTTGGCATGTTCTTCTTTGGGTTTATCCTGCCTGGGACTCTCTGCACTTCCCGAACTTGAGTGACTCTTTCCTTTCCCATGTTAGGGAAGTTTTCAGTTATTATCTCTTCAAATATTTTCTCACGTCCTTTCTCTCTTCTCCTTCTGGCACCCCTCTAATATGAATGTTGATGTGTTTAATGTTGTCCCAGAGGTCTCTGAGACTGTCCTCATTTCTCTTCATGTTTTTTTTCTTTATTCTGTTCCATGGCAGTGGTTTCCACCATTCTGTCTTCTAGCTCACTTATCCATTCTTCTCACTCACTTAATCTGCTATTGTTTCTTTCTAGTACATTTTTTATTTTAGTTATTGTATTGTTCATCTCTGTTTATTTGTACTTTAGTTCTTCTAGGTCTTTGTAAAACAACTCTTGTATCTTCTTGATCTGTGCCTCCATTCTTTTTCTGAATTCTTGGATCATCTTCACTATCATTACTCTGAATTCTTTTTCTGGCAGATTGCCTATCTCCACTTCACTTAGTTGTTCTTCTGGGGTTTTATCTTGTTCCTTCATCTGGAACCTATTCCTCTGCCATCTCATTTTGTCTAAATTTCTCTGATTGCGGTTTCTGTTCTGCAGGCTGCAAGGTTGTAATTTTTCTTGTTTCTGCTGTCTGCTCCCTGATAGATGAGACTGTCTAAGAGGCTTGTGCAGGCTTCCTGGTGGGAAGGACTGGTTCCTGCTCACTGGTGGGTGGAGCTGGGTCTTGCCCCTCTTTTGGGCAGGGCTGTGCCAAGGGGTGTGTCTAGAGGGCTGTGGGCTCAGGAAGACTTTAAGTAGCCTGTCTGTTAATGGGTATGGCTGTGTTCCCACCCTGTTGGTTGTTTGGCCTGAGGCATCCCAGCACTGGGGCCTGCAGGCTGTTGAGTGGGGCCAGGTCTTGGTAAGAAAACGGCAGCCTCTAGGAGGGCTCACGCCAGTGAGTACTCCCCAGAACTGTTGCCACCAGTGTCTTTGTCCCCACAATGAGCCCCGCAACTCTGCAGGAGATCCTCCAATACTATCAGGTAGGTCTGGCCCAGTCTCTTATGAGGTCACCGCTTTTTAACCTGGGTTCTGGTACTCAGGAGATCTTATGTGCCCCCTCTAAGAGTGGAGTTTCTGTTTCCCGCAGTCCTGTGGAATTCCTGTGATCAAACCCTGCTGGCCTTCAAAGCCAGATTTTCTGGGGGCTCCGCCTCCCATTGCCAGACTCCCAGGCTGGGAAGCCTGATGTGGTGCTGAGAACTTTCACTCCTGTGGGAGAACCTCTGTGGTATAATTATTTTCCAGTTTCTGGGTTGCCCACCTAGCAAGTATGGAATTTGGTTTTATCACAATTGCACTCCCCCCACCACCATCTCATTGTGGCTTCTTCTTTGTCTTCATATGCAGGGTATCTTTTTTGGTAGGTTCTAGTGTTTTTGTTTTTGTTAATGGTTGTTTAGCAGTTAGTTGTGAATTTGGTGTTTTCATAAGAAGCTGTGAGCTCACATCTTTCTACTCTGTCATCTTTTCTCCATCTCCTCCTGTGTCCTGAAAAAGTCATCTCAGATTCTTTCCCTTATAGGTTATTATAAAATGTTGAATATAGTTCCCTATGCTGTACAGTAGGACCTTGTTGTTTAACTATATTATATACCATTGCATGTATCTGTTAATCTCAAGCTTCTAATTTATCCCCCTTTCTTTCCCCTTTGATAACCATAAGTTTGTTTTCTATGCCTGTGAGTTTGTTTGTTTTGTAAATAATTTCATTTGTATTATTTTTTGGATTCCTCATATAAGTGATACCATGATATTTGTCTTTCTCTGTCTTACTTCACTTAGTATGATAATCTCTAGGTCCATCCATGTTGCTGCAAATGGCACTATTTCATTCTTTTTTATAGCTGGGTAATATTCCATTGTGTGTGTGTGTGTGTGTATACACACACACACACACACACACACACACATACATATATACACACACACACACAGACACCCCACATCTTCTTTATCAATTCTTCTGTCAATGGACACCAAACCAAGTCCACTTCCCTGGTCTGTTCACTGAAGCCCAAGTTTTAGCACCCAGCTGCTGGGCACACCAGTAGGTGTGTATTTTGGTCTAAGAAGTGCAGTGAGGTGGCAAGGACCCTCTCTGCTGTTCTCTCTCTCTCCTGCCTGCTGCAAGCCGCTGCTGCACTCTCCTCTTAGCCTCTACGTTTCCCTAACTGTCCAAGCTGATCTCCTAGCTGGTGAAGGAGGTTCCCAGGGTGAGGGAGAACCTTTTCCCTTTCACTGCTGCCTCCCAGGGGTGCAGGTCCCATACTGATTTTTTTACTTTCCTTTTATCCTACACAGTTATGTGGTGATCTTTCTTGCAGCTTTGGTTGTATGAGATTTTCTGCCAGTGTTCAGTAGGTATTCTGTGAGAATTTTTCCTCATGTAGATGTATTTTTGGTGTATTTGTGGGAGGAGGTGAGCTCACATCCTTCTATTCTGCCATCTTGGTCTCCCCGAATGGCAGGATTTAGTATGGAGATGAGAATTTCAAAAATACTTAGAATGTGAATACTTTTAAGCAGGTATGTGTCCATCCATTTGGTACTATCTTACTATTTTCCAGCTTCACTTATTTATTATGTATGCCTGAACTCAGAAAATAAGCTTTTTGGCCTCTGGTTAGAGGAATATAACAAATCACTGTATTCTACAAATAAGCCTGGTCTGAAGTGCAGTTGGCCCTTTGTATCCATGGGTTCCATGGATAGATTTTGGTTGAATCCGTGGATGCAGAACCCACAGATATGGAGGCTAACTGTACTAAGCCATTTTATGTAAGAGACATGAACATCTACATATTTTGGTACCCCCAGTGTCCCTAGACCAATCCCCCTGTGGAGACCCTAGGATGGCTGTAATGTGATAGTTGTTTACATGTTTGATTGAAAAAAGATGAGGTCTCACAGCACATTTTGCCCAACTGTCTGCTGCCACCTTGAACTTCACGGTCAGTATCCCCTCTCTCTTCAGGTTAAGGGTGGCCATTGAGAAAATGTAGATGCCTCCATTTGGTGTAGGAAACAGAGAGGAGACAAGGAGCTTAAAGTAGGGTGGCATCACAGACAGAAAGAACAACCTGCCAAGAACAAATTCTGGCTCCTTCACAGTCTCTCTCCTCCCTATTTCAAATCTTCTTGTTCAGAGGGGAAGAAGCTGAGAGAGAACCTGATGGGCTGTATCCCAGGATTATAGGAGAGAGAGAAGAATGTCTATGCATCCCCCCTCCTCATAATCTTCTATTTCAAGTTCTGCCTTGTGCTTAATATCATAAAATTATGAGGCTTTTCAGAGCATACTTATCTTTATGCTCTCTAAATTGGACTTAAGAGTAAAATACAGTAATTAGGATTTCACTAATTTTGATTTGAAATAATCCTAGCATAAATAGAGAAAGACATGTCTCTAAGTATATGAAGTTCTGAATTTTTTAGACTCTAATATTTTTTTCTCATCAGTTTGATGGTGGGTGAACTTTAGACTCCAATTCTTTAGGAAACAGAATCACTTTAAATTAAAGAGCCTTTTCAAAATCATTAAAATGATTTTCAAAATCACTAAAGACATTAAAAGTCCTTTTACATTTTCTTTATCCAGCAATTAGTTCTCCAGCCTTAACATGATTTTATATTTTGAATCCATTATTATGTAAGGGAGGTCTATTTCAAATTGCTATTTTCTCCTTAACTTATCTCACTTTGCTTATTAGTATACAATATATATGTTCTATGTGCTTGAAAATTATAAATGTGCATTTGTAAACAAATATTTTAATTCCCAGCTTTTTACTAGGTCATTTTGAATTTCCAGGTAATAAAACAGCAAATCCTCTAGCATACAATTTACTGCATTTTTTAGCAATGCCTTTACCATTTTAGGGCGCTGAAAAATCCTCTGGGCAATTTTTTTTTTCCATTGTAGTATTGGGGACAATAGCTAATCAATGAACTTCTCACTGGTTCCTAAACACTAAGAATGTGACAACTCCATGCTTTTGCACAGCCTGTTTCATGGGCCTGAAATGCTGTGCCCCAACTCCTGTCTCTTCCTGTGAAGCTCATTTTCTTCCCTCTAATGTCAGCTCAATATCACCTTTCCTCTGAATCCTTTTCCAACTCTCTGAGAATAAGTTAGCTGCCAGCACTAACTGGTCACACACATCTCCTCTTTATCACAGTACTCCCTGTGGTATGGTACCTTATAATTATTTTCCTTATGTCTGTCTCCCATGTAAACTATGAGCTCATTAAGGAAAGACATAGAATCTCATTCATCTTTTCTTTTTCAATTGAGGTATAGTTGATGTACAATATTATATAAGTTTCAGGTGTACAACATAGTTATTCACAATTTTTAAAGGTTATATTTCATTTATAGTTATTATAAAATATTGGCTATATTTCCTGTGTTGTACTATATTATCCTCATAGCTTATTTTATACAGAGTAGTATAAACCTCCATCTTGCACCTCCCTCATCCCTCTCTCCACTGATAACCACTAGATTGTTCTCTATATCTGTGAGTCTGTTTCTGTTTTGTTATATTCACTAGTTTGTTTTATTTTTTAGATTCCACATATAAGTGATACCATATAGCATTTGTCTTTCTCTGTCTGACTTACTTCACTTAGCCTAACATCCTCCAAATCCATCCATGTTGCTGCAAATGGAAAAATTTCATTCTTTTTTATGGCAGAGTAATGTTCCATTGTACATGTATATACCACAGCATCTTTATCCATTGATATGCTGATGGACCCTTACATTGCTTCCATATGTTTGCAATTATAAATAATGCTGCTATGAATATTGGGGTGCCTCTATCTTCTTGCATTAGTGTTTAACCCATGAGAAACATCAGAACTAACTTTCAGAGACTATGATTTCGAGACTGTACTTTTATGAAACTCTCAATTCTCTATATAATTAATGACTTTAAAGTACAGGTCGCTAGGGAAAATGGAGTATTTCTATTTTGCACAAAGAAAATTGGACTCTGGAAAAAAGTTGCAAAGTAATGAGAGGTTTTCATTGGTGCTGCAGTGGGTAGTTTTCAGATCCTTCCAGTGTCACCTCAACTATGGATAGCATTTTACAAAAGGATTTTAATAGCTGAAAATAAAAGCAGGAAGAATAGAAATTGATGGTCAAAAGAGAAGTATCTTGGGAAAAATTACCGCAAATGATTATTCTCAAAATTGTTATGCTTAGGAGGAAAAACTTTTAAAGAGATATACAAGAGATGCAGGAAATAAAGTACTTGTGCTTTAAAGACAAATATGTTAGGAAGCAAAGAGAATATGTGAAATCCTTGAGAGGTTAACCACAGATGCTGAAACCCCATTTGTGAGCAATCTGAGAAAAAAGTAAACCACAGGTTTCTAATAATTGACGGAAATCAACAGAGATTCTAGCCCTTGAATCATCAAAATTTCATAAAATGATCTAATACTTTCCTTTGGAGAATTACTTTTGGTCAAGAATGACTCAAAACTGTTTGGCCAGGCTGAACACCCTTGTATTCTAGGCAGATTGCAGACTTTTCTATTACACTAACTTGCGTGCACTCTCTCTTTATTTCACACACGTACACACATACATGCCACTTTGGTTTCCTGTCTCTTGCTGTTGATGTTGTTTTCTTTGACTATTGCCTCATTTTTAAATCAAAGTTAATGTGGCACTGAAGTTCCAAAAACCATTATAGAGATAAAAACACAGACATGGATATGCTGTCAGATTTCAAGAGAGAGGAATCTTTCATGCTGTTCAATGAAATGATGCTTGCTTATCTCTCTCCTTTTACCTCCTACAACTCATTGCTGAAAAGTTTTGACTAATTCTAGGGAGTCATATAACTGAATACTTACCATTCATCTATTCAGTTGATAACCTAATCAGTACTTAGGAAATCTTGACTTACTGATCATTCTGTTATTCTGGCTACATACTCACAATCCAATTATCAAGCTACATCTCATATTTGAATTAAGAAACTCACTAGTTCGTTTCTTCATCACAAGTTTATGGCTTTTAATTTGGGACTCCCAATTTTCCTCAGATTTGCATAATTTAGCATTCAAAACTATTTGGAAAGCATAAGTCACTGACATAAAAAAACTGAAAGGGCTTCCCTGGTGGCGCAGTGGTTAAGAGTCCACCTGCCGATGCACGGGACACAGGTTCATACCCTGGTCTGGGAAGATCCCACATGCTGCGGAGCAGCTAGGCCCGTGAGCCATGGCCGCTGAGCCTGCGCATCCGGAGCCTGTGCTCTGCAACGGGAGAGGCCACAACAGTAAGAGGCCCACGTACCGCAAAAAAAAAAAAAAAAAAAAACTGAAAAAAAAAGATTAAAATTTGTCCCCAAAAAGAAACATAAGCACAAATTAAAGGCAATTAAAGCACCTACAGTGGAAATAAAGAATGATTCCCGTGGCAAATTTAAGATTATTGGTTAAGACAGGTTTGTATAATAAACAATGAATTTGGAACTTATAGTGAAATATCAGTGGAGCTTTTTAGAAATAATCCATCATTCATAATATAGGATAAGTTCGTATTAAGTATAAAAAATAAAGGAATGGCTATGCAAAAGCAAAACAGTATTTTCTTTAGATATTTCTCCACAGTGAAAGCCAACCCACACGTGTTGAAAAACGTGCTCTCTAAAAACACTTGACATAAAAATCCTTTTTAAAGAATGAATTTTAAACATAAAACAACAGGAAATAAAGTGTTTAAAGTAATATAACAACAAGATGAAAGGAAATTCCATATTCAAGAGGCTAATTTCTTCACTCAAGAACTTAATGTGCTTTAATTTGAAAAATGCTTCAGTGAAAATATACCTCCCTGATTAGATACCTTGAATGGAAGAAGAGGAAAAATAGGAACAACGACTGAATAGCAATTGTGAACCAGTAATGGGGCCAAGACCCCTGCCTGTATCTCCAGACACATCTTCCATTGTTTATCCTTCTCATATTATCCTCAGGACATATTACGCTGACAGTGGTTCACTGAACACACTGTGCTACTTCATATCTTTATGACTTTTACATACTAGTTTATCAGTCTACCTTTCCTATGTATGATTGGTTAGCATCTCTTTAACACAGATCATTCATCACATTTTACATCAGTCTTTCCCAGGACTCTTGGGCATTTAATCACTCCTTCTGCTGAGGTATTTTTCACATTATACTATGCGTTGTTTCTTTGCCTATCTCTTCCTCTAGACTATGATCTCCTTCAGATTCCAAGCCTTTTCAACTGCCTATCACTAGACACATTTAGTGATATCTATCAAAATATTGGCACACAAGAGCATGTCTGGGTTGGTTTTCATTTACGTGTGTCATCTCAGAATACTCAGGACCTAACCTCAAGAGTAGTGACTTAGTGACTCTTTTTAGCCTTTGAAAATTATACGTTTTTATATGAAGCAAATAAAACATTATAACTTTGGACTGATAATTTTTATTTCCTATATTATGGTGTCTTGTGGTATGAAAATACACAACTAAAATTAATGTAAGAGTCACACCTTCCTCTTTAACAAGCTGATTGCGGGAGGACTCATTTTATGCCAGGCTTTCTCTAGGCTTTTCACATACAAGACCTCATTTTGTCTTTATAATTACCTTGTTCATTTATTGAACAAATATTGCCAAATTTCCCTCTGATACTGCCACTGTCCTAGGAGCATAAGTACAAGATATATCATGTTATTTCCATCATGATATTTACATTCATGTGGACAAGACATACTTTAAACAAGTACACACATTTTTAAGGTGCATTAAGAAAACAAAGCACAGTTGGGAGATAGTCACTAAGAGGTTTTTTTTTTTTTTTTGTATAATGTAGTCAGGAAAGGCTCTTCAAATGAGAAGACATTTTAAGACACCTGAAAAATGAGAAGAGGCGGGGTAGAAAAAGATATTGGTGAAATGTATGCCAGGCTGAGAGGACAAGTGTAATGGCCCTGAAGAGGACATAAGCTCTCTCTGTTCAAGAAATAACAAAGAGCACAGTGATTAAAAAATGACACAGGAGAATCAGGTAGGAGCTGGATCATTGAGGAACTTCTAGATAATTATATGGTGCTTGATAAAATATCATTTATATTTTTCAATGTCTACTCATATTACAGAGTGGAAAATGGGCTTTATGGGGACAAGAGTGGAAGCAGGAAAATGATGAAGGTATTGCATCACCAGCAAAAGGTGACAGAGGCAGTGGTGTAAATGACAGTATTAAGATGTGTGGGAACATAAAGCTGACCTGCTATTTGGTTAGACATGTGGGGTGATGTGAAAAGTGTTAGGGAAAACCAAAGATGACTCCTAAGTTTTTTGTCTGAGCAATTTGGTAAATGGTGGTATTGTAAACTGAAATAAAAACTGGAGAAAAATAAAAAAGGTTGAGGAGGAGGGCCAAAAACAGAGTAGCAGAGATGTTGGATAGATGATGTGTTAAATTGCCAAGAATGATAACAGATATAGTGGTAGAAGAGAGCAAAGCAGTTGCTCATATTTAAGGAAATAGCAGGTTATGAGCAGTGGTCAGTGATGATAACAATAAGAAGGCCTAGTGGAAAACAGAGTTCAACGTCGCAAAAGTACTTTGCTGACCTAATTTATTTTGGCTCAAAATAGGAAAAAAAACAAAACAAAAAAACCTATGAAACCATTTGAATTAACTCTATGAAAAGAGATCTTGATACTTAAGTAGGTGGATCTTTTTAAAATGCTCTACCAACATAGTGTGTAAGTCAAAATACACCTTAGAGAACCTTCAATGTGTTGGCCTCCCTAAAGCTGTTTCAAAGGGTCAGTGTTTTTTTGGTTGCTGTTTGTTTTGTTTTGTTTGTTTGTTTGTTTTAAAAGTAATTTCAGATAGCAGGTAAAGGGGGACCTTGAAACGAGATTAAGTTAAGCAAGTGAAAAAAGATTGGCCTAGATGAGTTCTGTCTGAGGTTCCATTTAATTCTCAACTCCACATGATTCTAAAAATATTTTTTGGGTTAATAAAAGGCATTAGCTATGTGAAAGATAGATGCTACTGTCACAGATTTTATGAAAATAATGCCAGTTCTCCTAGACAAAATATGCTTTGAAGCTCGGAACTACGTAACATCAATAATGCCAATCCAATCTTTATCACACTGTGTATATATAATAGCAGTGGGTATTAAAATTAAAACAAGGTGTGTTTAGGACAGTCCTCGTTTATGCCTGTTTGGTTTAATTTGTATTAACAACGCCCTCTTTTGCTTTAAAAATTGTTCTTCTTTGGAAGATAAAGTATATGGTCATGCCAATTAAAAATAATATGTGGATCACCTTGCCAATTAAGGCAAAGAAGCAAATATTGAACAAAAATGCAAAGTCAAATGCAACACCACAGAGAATTTATTATGTTTCTTCTAAACATATGCCTACTACCAAAATAGGAGAAAGAAACCGGAGTAAGTTTGTTCCTTTCTCAGGGATGAAGTGAAATTCCATCTGCCCCATCTATCTATATGCTTGATTTGTGACAGGCAGTGCATATTAGTCATTAAGTCATGGGCATCAACAGAGAGATCTGGATTTAAATACAAACTTTGGCACTTTATGGCTGTGTGACTCTGGGTAAGTTACTTAACCTGCCTAAGCCTCACTTTCTCATCTGCAAGTTGGGAATGATAGGATATTCCTTATAAAGTTGCCTAGTGTTAGAATTCCATAAATGAGAGATGATACCATTACAATAATCATTATCACCATTATCATTATTCTCATAATTATGATTATCATTTCATCTTCTCCAAGCCCCCTAGACAATGTTTCCTCAATTATCCCCTCTTCTTTCTAAGCCAACTATTTCCCCTTCATACTTGCTCTATCATTACTTCCAATCTAAATACAAAACAGAATAAACAGAGTAAAACTATAAAACCCAACCCAATGGACCTTAGTTATCCTCTACCCCCGAGCAAAACAACTTTAGATGTTGTTGTCTCCTCTTTTTCCTCAATTTTGCACCCAATGCAATTTGGTTTCTACCCATTCCCCTACTTTGAAACAGTTCTCCAAAGAGTAACCAAGGACTTAAAAATAGTGAAAGTGAATTGCTTCTCAATTTAATCTTACTTGACAACCTTCAATATTTGACATGACTGACCATAACCTTTTGTTCAAA
This sequence comes from Monodon monoceros, assembly GCF_005190385.1. Classification (NCBI taxonomy): domain Eukaryota; kingdom Metazoa; phylum Chordata; class Mammalia; order Artiodactyla; family Monodontidae; genus Monodon; species Monodon monoceros. The sequence goes on from NW_021703775.1 coordinate 44,992,011, forward strand.
ACTCCCTTGGATTCCATGACATCACCAGATTATCTCCCTGCATTCCTGGTCATTAACACTTGATCTAAATTGTGAGGTATACACATTAACTTGGATGTTTCATAAATACCTGAACTCCACTGGATTTAAAACCAAGCTCACCTTCACAGGCCTGTTTTTTCTCTATTACCTCCTATTTAATTAATAAAGTTTGAGAAGCCCCAAAATCATCCTAAATTCCTCTCTTCACATCACTATCTACAGCCAAATAAGTCCCACCAAAGTTTCCTCTTAAATATTTCTCAAGTCTGTCTCTTCCTCTTCATTTTTACTGTGATTTCCACATGTCAAAATCTCTTTATTTCTCACCGGACTATTATATACAGTTTCCTAATCTGAAACTCCACCTCCAGCTCTGCTCCATTTTATACATTCTCCTTCTTACTGACACAGATATATAAAATGAAAATTTAAACATGCATATTAGAAACTTAAAATCCTCCAAAATTTTTCACAACACATATAAGCTGTATTTCAAATTCCCTGGCATGACCTACAAGAGCTGCCACTGCTCATAGAGCACTTTTGTGTAAATCAGACAAGGTTGACCTTCCTCAAATTAAGCACAAAAATAAGGATGTTTCTATTGCACAGCCTGGTCAATCATATACTATGACTCTTAGAAATCAATGGGAACCACTGCTATGCGAATCACTTACTCAGCTAGGCCAGAAACTGTCTGGGGAACTTTCTATGAATGTACATATGTGTTCCCACAACATTGGCCTGTTCCCCCACACCCTGGATGCCAAGATGCGTATGCCTCAGTGAACCTACCACTCCATGCATGCCCGCCTCTATACCCTGTCCTGTAGACAAGGTGGACAAATCAGGGGTGACACCAGACCTCCAAGAGTGACAGTGGGTGAAAGAAACCTTAGTAGATGTCCATAGTGAGATTAAGAAATGTCACAGCAGCATGCACCTATGTGTCCCAGTGTGCACTCCTTGCATAATTTTCTGAGCTTCTGTATGCCTAGCCTCCACTGTTTCCAGTTAGTATATGTCCATTGTGTGAATGTGTCCCCTTAAATTTTACACCTTCATACAATCAACCACCACAGCCATACAGAGTGATTCTAAGGTTTCCATGCCAGGGCTCTATCTCTCCATCCATTGTTCATATCACCCGCTGCCTTGACAGGTATGCTCTAGTATCAGTGAGCTGCTTATAAATTCAGCTCTAATGCCACAATTTAACAGTCCCACATCTTCACTCATGCCTCTCCCTCTCTTTGCAATTCCCTCACTCCTCCCCTTTGTGTGCTTAAATTCTTTATTTTGAAGATTAAGCCCAGGAATCATCTGTTTTAGAAGTTGCTTTCTGAAATTCACACACATACACACACACTTGCATGTACTTGACAGAAGAGACCAATCTTGCAGTTTCCTACATTCCATGGCACCTTGTTCCTATTTCCACATGATATGTATTAATGCAAAATTATCTGTTCCTGTATGCCTCCAAAAACTAGTTTTTATGCTATTTGGATAGTTCAAGTGTCTTAGTTCTTTTTATACTCTAGACTTAGCATCATTTTTGCCAACAAAGTAGGTGTTGAATAAAAATTTGATGATACCAACTAAAGAGGCGGTAGGGAATGGTACTTCAAGTCCAGTTATTTTGTAAAGCAAGCTCAATTGATGAGTGCTGAAAAACTATTAATTCCAGCATTAGCAAGGCCCCATTGAAGACTGGATACATGCTTTTCTCTTTCTTGTAAACATTTTAAAAACAGAAATCAAGCATGCATATAGAAAAAGTGCACAAATCTTAATTTGTGCATCTTGATGCATTACCGAAGGTGAACATACCCACATTCTCAGCTCCTAGGGAAGGATATAGAATATTACCAGCACCACAGTAGTCTACATATGCTTACTACCTGTCTTTTCTGCTAAAGGTAAATATTCTTTTGCTATCATAAGGTTAATTTACATGATTTTGAATTTTATGTACTGGAATAATATTGCATGTGTAATTTTATGTATGGCTTCCTTCACTCAATATTTTATTTGTGAGATTTAGTCAGGTTGTGTTAAATCATTCTCATTGCCCTAGAGAATCCCACTATATGATTATGCCACAGTGTATTTATCCATTCTATTCTTGATGGAAATTTTGTTTTTTACCAATATTTGATGACGGTAAGTAGGACTGCTATGCCTATTCTTGTACATGTCATTTGGTGAACATATGCACCTCCTTTTGGTGGGTATATTCCCAGGATTGCTGGATTAGAGTATGCATATGCTGAGCTTTAGGAGATGTTGCCAACCATTTCCCAAAGCTGTAGTACCAACTTACACTCCTACAAGCAATATATGTGAGATACAGTCTCTTCATGTACTCACTAGCACTTTATATTGTGAGCTAATTTTTTTAAATTTATTTATTTAATTTATTTATCTTTGGCTGCATTGGGTCTTCATTGCTGCATGTGGGCTTTCTCTAGTTGTGGCAAGTGGGGGCTACTCTTTGTTGCGGTGCGCAGGCTTCTCATTGCGGTGGCTTCTCTTGTTGCAGAGCACTGGCTCCAGGCACGTGGGCTTCAGCAGTTGTAGCACATGGGCTCAGTAGTTGTGGCTCGTGGGCCCTAGAGTACAGGCTCAGTAGTTGTGGTGCACAGGCTTAGCTGCTCCACGGCATGTGGGATCTTCCCGGACCAGGGCTTGAACCTGTGTCCCCTGCATTGGCAGGCAGATTCTTAACCTTCCCAAGCACCACAAGGGAAGCCCCTGTCAGCTAATTTTTTGAAACAGACTCTTTTAGAGCAGTTTATGTTCACAGCAAAATTGATAAGAAAGTACAGAGTTCCTTTATACCCCTTGCTCCCACATGTGAACATTACCACCTAAAGTCGATAGTTTATGTTAGAGTTCATTCTTGGTGCTGTACATTCTAAAGTCTAAAGTTAATAGACTATTTTTTAGAGTACTTTTAGGTTCATGGCAAAATTGAACAGGGGGTACAGAGATTTCCCATTTTACCCCCACCTCATACAAATAATCTCTCTCATTATCAAAATCCCACACTAGACACAGCAAAGGACACAATTTAAAGAGTGAAAACACAAACTATGGAATGGGAAAAAATATTTGAAACCATATATCTGATAAGGGGTTAATATCCAAAGTGGCTAAGGAAATCCTATAACTCAATAGCAAAAAAACTCAAATAACCCAATTAAAAATGGGCAAAGAACTTGAATAGACATTTCTCCAAAGAAGACATACAAATACACAATAGGTTTATGAAAAGATGCTCAACAGCACTAATAATCAGAGAAATGCAAGTCAATTCTGCAATGAGATACCATTGTTAGTATGGGTATTATTAAAAATCAACAAAAGATAATGATTATTGGCCAGAACGTGGACAAACTGGAACCCTTAAACTATGTTGATGTTGGTGGGAATATAAAATGGGGCAGCCACTATGGAAAACAGTATGGAGGTTTCTCAAAAAATTAAAAATAGAACTATCTTGGAATCCAGCAATCCTACTTCTTCATATTTATCTGTAAGAATTAAAATCAGGATCTTAAAGATATGTTCATTGCAGCAGTGCAGCATTATTCATGGCAGCCAAGATGCAGAAACAACCTAAAGGTCTATCAACAGATGAGTAGATTTTTTTTTAATGTGCTACATTCATACAATGGAATATTGTTTAGCCTTAAAAAAGACGAAAATTCTGTCACTTGCAACAACCTGGGCAAACTTTGAGGACATCATGCTCAGTGAAACAAGCCAGTCACAGAAAGAAAAATACTGCATGATTCTACTTGTATGAAACATCTAACATAGTCAAAGTCATAGAAGCAGAGAATAAAATGTTGTTTGACAGGGGTTGGAGGAATGAAAAGATGCTGTTGAATGGATAGAGAGTTTCAGTTTTGCAAGATGAATAATTTCCAGAAATCTGCTGAACAACATCATGCCTATAGTTAACAACGCTATTGCACACAAATGTTTTTTAAGAGGGTAGATCTCATGTTAAATGTTCTTACCACAGTCATAGTATTAGTAGCAAGAATATCATTCCAAACCAGAGTAGTACATTTTTGTTGTCAGTCAGTTTTATTCATTTTGGTATGCGTGTTTCTCACTGTTGTTTAATTTGAATTTTTCTGATGATAATGTTGAGTATCATTTTATGTATTTATTGGTCATTTGGGTATCCTCTTTTGTAACATCTCTCTTTAAATCTTTTGTTCAAATTGTTCAATAGATGATTTTCTTTTCCTGAATAGATTTTTCAAAATTATTTGTATAATCTGGATATGAGTCCTTTATGGAGTGATGCTTTGGAAATGTTTTCTCTAACTTCCACATATTTATCCTACACCCCAAAACATTTGGATTATCTGGGGGATGTTTCTATTATCTGTTCTTGTTTGTTTTTTACATCACCCGGTGCTGCTTTCTGTCATGGCTAATAATTCTTTATTGAATGCTGTACACTAAGATAAAGAATCATAGTGACCCTGGATGGTGTTATCTCCCTCTGTGGAAGGTTTAATATTCCTTTATTTTTAGGTGAGAAATTGTTTTATCATATTTAGAATCAAAATATCCCTTAAAATATTTACATTTTACAGTAAAAAGGATAGCAAAACACAAGATCATGTACAAGCTTAAGTATTCAAGTTTCTGAAGAGCCAAAAAGGAAAAGGAAAATAGTGGACTACCACAAAGCTGTAGCATGGAAATAAATGCCTTTAATGTGTGCAGATTAAAGCAATAAATGTACTCCTTGGGTTTCTGATTCTTGGTCTAAAACTGCTTGACTAAATGATTAATATAATCCAATTACGAAGGTGCTTGGAATTCTGTTTCTCCTCTACAGTTTCTTTAAAAATAGTGCAATTGAGAAGTGAGAAGAACTACAATCCTGCAACCTGTGGAAAAATAACTACATTCACAGAAAATAGACAAGATGAAAAGGCCGAGGGCTATGTACCAGATGAAGGAACAAGATAAAAACCCAGAAAAACAACTAAATGAGATGGAGATAGGCAATCTTCCAGAAAAAGAATTCAGAATAATGATAGTGAAGATGATCCAGGACTTCAGAAAAAGAATGGAGGCAAAGATCAAGAAGATGCAAGAAATGTTTAACAAAGATCTAGAAGAAGTAAAGATGAAACAAACAGAGATAAACAATACAATAACTGAAATGAAAACTACACTAGAAGGAATCAATGGCAGAATAACTGAGGCAGAAGAATGGATAGGTAACCTGGAAGACAGAATGGTGGAATTCACGGCTGCAGAAAAGACTTAAGAAAAAAGAATGAGAAGAAATAAAGACAGCCTAAGAGATCTCTGGGACAACATTAAACACAACAACATTTGCATTAAAGGGGTCCTAGAAGGAGAAGAGAGAGTGAAAGGACCAGAGAAAATATTTGAAGAGATTATAGTCGAAAACTTCCCTAACATGGGAAAGGAAATAGCCACCCAAGTCTAGGAAGCACAGAGAGTCCCATACAGGATAAACCCAAGGAGAAACACACCAAGACACATAGTAATCAAATTGGCAAAAATTAAAGACAAAGAAAAATTATTGAAAACAGCAAGAGAAAAATGACAAATAACATACATGGGAACTCCCATAAGGTTAAGAGCTGATTTCTCACCAGAAACTCTACAAGCCAGAAGGGAGTGGCATGATATACTTAAAGTGCTGAAAGGGAAGAACCTACAACCAAGATTACTCTACCCAGCAAGGATCTCATTCACATTGAATGGAGAAATCAAAAGCTTTACAGACAAGCAAAAGCTAAGAGAATTCAGCATCACCAAACCAGCTCTATAACAAATGCTAAAGGAACTTCTCTAAGTGGGAAACACAAGAGAAGAAAAGGACCTACAAAAACAAACCCAAAACAATTAAGAAAATGGTCATAGGAACATACATACCGATAATTACCTTAAACGTGAATGGATTAAATGCTCCAACCAAAAGACACAGGCTTGCTGAATGGATACAAAAACAAGACCCATCTATATACTGTCTACAAGAGACCCAGTTCAGACCTAGGGACACATCCAGACTGAAAGTGAGGGGATGGGAAAAGATATTCCATTCAAATGGAAATCAAAAGAAAGCTGGAGTAGCAATACTCATATCAGATAAAATAGACTCTAAAATAAAGAATGTTAGAAGAGACAAGGAAGGACACTATGTAATGATCAAGGGATCAATACAAGAAGAAGATATAACAATTATAATTATATATGCATCCAACATAGGAGCACCTCAATACATAAGGCAACTGCTAACAGCTCTAAAAGAGGAAATCAACAGTAACACAGTAATAGTGGGGGAATTTAACACCTCACTTACACCAATGGACAGATCATCCAAACAGAATATTAATAAGGGAACACAAGCTTTAAATGACACAATATACCAGATAGATTTAATTGATATTTATAGGACATTCCGTCCAAAAACAGCAGATTACACTTTCTTCTCAAGTGTTCATGGAACAATCTCCAGGATAAATCACATCTTGGGTCACAAATCAAGCCTCAGTAAATTTAAGAAAATTGAAATCATATCAAGCATCTTTTCTGACCACAATGCTATGAGATTAGAAATGAATTACAGGGGAAAGAAATGTAAAAAACACAAACATATGGAGGTAAACAATACATTACTAAATAATAAAGAGATCACTGAAGAAATCAAAGAGGAAGTCAAAAACTACCTAGAGACAAATGACAATGAAAACACGTCAATCCAAAATTATGGGATACAGCAAAACCAGTTCTAAGAGGGAAGTTTATAGCTATACAAGCCTACCTCAAGAAACAAGAAAAATCTCAAATAAACAATCTAACCTTACACCTAAAGGAACTAGAGAAAGAAAAACAAACAAAACCCAAAGTTAGCAGAAGGAAAGAAATCATAAAGATCAGAGCAGAAATAAATGAAATAGAAACACTTAGGTTGCTTCCATGCCCTGGTTATTGGAAATAGAGCTGCAATGAACATTGTGGTACATGACTCTTTTTGAATTATGGTTTTCTCAGGGTATATGTCCAGTAGTGGGATTGCTGGGTCATACAGATGTTCTATTTTTAGTTTTTTAAGGAAGCTCCATACTGTTCTCCATAGTAGCTGTATCAATTTTCATTCCCACCAACAGTGCAAGAGGGCTCCCTTTTCTCCACACCCTCTCCAGCATTTATTGTTTGTAGATTTTTTTGATGATGGCCATTCTGATCTGTGTGAGATGATATCTCACTGTAGTTTTGATTTGCATTTCTCTAATGATTAATGATGTTGAGCATTCTTTCATGTGTTTGTTGGCCATCTGTGTATCTTCTGTGGAGAAATATCTGTTTGGGTCTTCTGCCCATTTTTGCATTGGGTTGTGTGTTTTTTTGATATTAAGCTGCATGAGCTGCTTGTAAATTCTGGAGACTAATCCTCTGTCAGTTGCTTCATTTGCAAATATTTTCTTCCATTCTGAGGGTTATCTTTGCATCTTGTTTATGGTTTCCTTTGCTGTGCAAAAGCTTTTAAGTTTCATTAGGTCGCATTTGTTTATTTTTGTTTTTATTTCCATTTCTCTAGGAGGTGGGTCAGAAAGGATCTTGCTGCAATTTATGTCATGGAGTGTTCTGCCTATGTTTTCCACTAAGAGTTCAACAGTGTCTGGCCTTACAAAAACAATAGCAAAGATCAACAAAACTAAAAGCTGGTTCTTTGAGAAGGTAAACAAAATTGATAAACCACTAGCCAGATTCATCAAGAAAAAGAGGGAGACGACTAAAATCAGTAAAATTAGAAATGAAAATGGGGAAGTTTCAACAGACACCGCAGAAATACAAAGCACCATAAGAGACTATGACAAGCAACTCTATGCCAATAAAATGGACAACCTGGAAGAAATGGACAAATTCTTACAAAGGTATAACATTCCAAGACTGAACCAGGAAGAAACAGAAAATATGAACAGACTAATCACAAGTAATGAAATTGAAACTGTGATTAAAAATTTTCCAACAAACAAAAGTCCAGGACCAGATGGCTTCACAGGTGAATTCTATCAAGCATTCAGACAAGAGCTAACAACCATCCTTCTCAAACTCTTCCAAAAAATTGCAGAGGAAGGAACACTCCCAAACTCATTCTATGAGGTCACCATCACCCTGATAGCAAAAACAGACAAAGATATTACAAAAAAAGAAAATTACAGACCAGTATCATTGATGAATACAGATGCAAAAATCCTCAGCCAAATACTAGCAAACAGAATCTAACAACACATTAAAAGAATCACACACCATGAGCAAATGGGGTTTATCCCTGGGATGAAAGGATTCTTCAATATATGCAAATCAATCAATGTGATACACCATATTAACAAATTGAAGAAGAAAAACCATATGATCATCTCAATAGATGCAGAAAAATCTTTTGACAAAATTCAACACCCTTTTATGATGAAAACTCTCCAGAAAGTGGGCATAGAGGGAACCTCCTTCAACATAATAAAGGCCATATATGACAAACCCACAGCAAACATCATTCTCAATAGTGAAAAACTGAAAGCATTTCCTCTAGAATCAGGAACAAGACAAGGATGTCCATTCTCACCATTATTATTCAACATAGTTTTGGAAGTCCTAGCCACGGTTATCAGGAGAAAAAGAAATAGAAGGAATACAAATTGGAAAAGAAGAAGTAAAACTGTCACTGTTTACAGATGACATGATAATATACATAGAGAATCCTAAAGATGCCACTAGAAAACTACTAGATCTAATCAATGAACTTCGCAAAGTTGCAGGATACAAAATTAATGCACAGATATCTCTTGCATCCCTATACACTAATGATGAAATATCTGAAAGAGAGGGCTTCCCTGGTAGTGCAGTGGTTGAGGGTCCGCCTGCTGATGCAGGGGACATGGGTTCGTGCCCTGGTGCAGGAAGATTTCACATGCCGCGGAGCGGCTGGGCCCGTGAGCCGTGGCCGTGGAGCCTGCGTGTCCGGAGCCTATGCTCCGCAACGGGAGAGGCCACAACAGTGAGAAGCCCGCATACCACAAAAAAAAAAAAATCTGAAGGATAAACTATGGAAACACTCCCATTTACCACTGCAACAAAAAGAATAAAATACCTAGGAATAAACCTACCTAGGGAGACAAAAGACATGTATGCAGAAAACTATAAGACACTGATGAAAGAAATTAAAGATGATTACAACTGGGCTTCCCTGGTGGCGCAGTGGTTGAGAGTCCGCCTGCCGATGCAGGGGACATGGGTTTGTGCCCTGGTCCAGGAAGATCCCACATGCTGTGGAGCGGCTGTGCCCGTGAGCCATGGCCACTGAGCCTGCGCGTCTGGAGCCTGTGCTCTGCAACGGGAGAGGCCACAACAGTGAGAGGCCCGCGTACCGCAAAAAAAAAAAAAAAAAAAAAGATGATACCAACTGATGGAGAGATATGCCATGCTCTTGGATTGGAAGAATCAATATTGTGAAAATGGCTATACTACCCAAAGCAATCTACAGATTCAATGCAATCCCTATCAAATTACCAATGAGAGTTTTTAGAGAACTAGAATAAAAATTCTTAAAATTTGTATGGAGACACAAAAGACCCTGAATAGCCAAAACAGCCTTGAGGAAAAAAAACGAGTGGAGGAATCTGTCTCCCTGACTTCAGACTATACTACAAAGCTACAGTCATCAAGACAATATGGTAGTGGCACAAAAACAGAAGTATAGATCAATGGAACAGGATAGAAAGCCCAGGGATAAACTCACGCACCTATGGTCAACTAATCTATAACAAAGGAGGCAAGGATGTACAATGGAGAAGAGACAATCTCTTCAATAAGTGGTGCTGGGAAAACTGGACAGCTACATGTAAAAGAATGAAATTAGAACACTCCCTAACACCATACACAAAAATAAACTCAAAAGGGATTCAAGACCTAAATGTAAGACTGGACACTATAAAACTCTTAGAGGAAAACATAGGAAGAACACTCTTTGACATAAATCACAGCAAGATCTTTTTTGATCCACCTTCTGAGTAATGGAAATAAAAACAAAAGTAAACAAATGGGACCTAATGAAACTTAAAAGCTTTTGCACAGCCAAGGAAACCATAAAGAAGACAAAAAGACAGCCCTCAGAATGGGCAAAAATATTTGCAAATGAATCATCAGACAAGGGATTAATCTCCAAAATATATAAACAGCTCATGCAGCTCAATATCAAAAAAAAAAAAAATCCAAAAATGGGCAGAAGACCTAAATAGACATTTCTCCAAAGACATACAGATGGCCAAGAGACACATGAAAAGCTGCTCAACATCACTAATTATTAGAGAAATGCAAATCAAAACTACAATGAGGTATCACCTCACACCAATTAGAATGGGCATCATCAGAAAATCTACAAACAACAAATGCTGGAAAGGGTGTGGGGAAAAGGGAACCCTCTTGCACTTTTGGTGGGAATGTTAATTGATACAGCCACTATGGAGAACAGTATGGAGGTTCCTTATAGAACTAAAGATAGAATTACCATATGATCCAGCAATCCCACTACTGGGCATATACCCAGAGAAAACCATAATTCGAAAAGACACATACACCCCAATGTTCATTGCAGCTCTATTTACAATAGCCAGGTCATGGAAGCAACATAAATGCCCATTGATAGACAAATGGATAAAGAAGTTGTGGTATATATATACAATGGAATATTACTCAGCCATAAAAAGGAACGACATTGGTTCATTTGTAGAGACGTGGATGCATCTACAGCCTGTCATACAGAGTGAAGTAAGTCAGAAAGAGTAAAACAAATATCGTATATTAATGCATATATGTTGAACCTAGAAAAATCGTGATGAACCAGTTTGTGGAGCAGAAGTTGAGACACAGAAGTAGAGAACAAACGTATGGACACCAAGGGGGGAAAGAGGCGCAGGGGTGGTGGTGGTGGTATGATGAACTGGGAGATTGGGATTGACGTGTATAAAATGGATGACTAATAAGAAAAAAAAACAAAAAACAACAGTGCAATTCAACATAGACTTACAGAGTACACGCTACCCTCAAATTAGTCATTATATAAATGACATTCACTAGAGGCAGTAAATATATTCCATAGTTAACCATGTTTACAAATTAAGGAATAAAACTATAATTTCTAAGCCTTTATTGCATATTAATAAAACAAATCTTTGAATATACAGCAATGCAAAACTTAAAAAATATTAACATCAGATAGAATATAAGCAGATCACTTTGACTCTGTGAATGTTGGTCTGTTTCTGCTTTGCCTTTTTCTCCTAGAGGATAACCCTTCTGAGATTTTATTTGAATGCCCGGCTGTGTATCAGGGCTCTCTCCCTTGGCAGGTTCTCTACACCAAATTTTGTCTCCCCAACCCCGTGAGACTGCTAACTTGCTGCTTCCATGTTTAGCCTCTTAGAAGTCACTCCCTGCTTGGTTTCTCGCTGTCTCATCCCAAGCAGGTGTAACCTGGGAGTATGCCATTGCCTTAAGAAGACATTGAATGTGGAACTTCAAGTTCACTTCTCAGTTGTTCCCTTTTCTCCAGCATCTTGTCTTCTTAAACCCTGGCCATCTGGTAGCCCTGAACTCAATTTTCATCTCCCCCGCTTAATGAAACAGCTGCAGTTTCTAGCCCCCTACATTCTGTTCAGTCTCTATGGCCCATGCTGCAAATCAACAAATACTCAAAGGGAAAATGAGAGAAAATGTAGAACTCTCCTCAGTATGTACAAGTTTCCTTCATGTGTAAGTCATCTCCATGATCTTTAAGAAGGTGAGTTATGCCTAATATTTGTACACATTAAAGACATAAGAATTAAAAACATACAGAGGGTGGGAAGCAGCCGCATGGCACAGGGATATCGGCTCGGTGCTTTGTGACCGCCTGGAGGGGTGGGATAGGGAGGGTGGGAGGGAGGGAGACGCAAGAGGGAGGAGATATGGGAACATATGTATATGTATGACTGATTCACTTTGTTATAAAGCAGAAACTAACACACCATTGTAAAGCAATTATACCCCAATAAAGATGTTAAAAAAAAAAAAACATACAGAGGGCTTGCTGTGTTTAAAAAGTAAAGAATAATCAAACATAAGTGAAATACTTCCACATTGTATGCCCTTTCCTCAACTTGCCTAATTTCTCCCCATCCTTTAAGACTCAAATGCCCCTCCTTCCATGATTTCTTTTCAGATCCCACCAGTCAGTGTAGATCCCACCAGTCTGCCTGTACATCTTTTATTCTATTTGTAGAAATAAGTGCACCTTTTCTGGGCTTTGCACTTTAGAGGGTGTATTTCTTGTCCCTTCCGGTCTGTGTCCCTCCCCAAGGGGCACATGCCCCTCATCTTAATCACACTCTGGGTACCCTGGACTACAGAATTACCTGCCCAAACAGCCCCAGGACCATTCCAGGACATGAATGCCTTTGATCTGGATCCATGCCAATGAAGGGGTAGAAATGGACAACAGAGTGTGCATCAGTGGGCCCAAAATTTGGCCAGTGGGTGAATGCTTGTAGGTAAGGACAAATACAGATTAAATGCAGGAACACCTGCTTAAATTTGAATTTCGGATAAACAATAAAATATTGTGCAGGACATAGTTGTACTAAAAATAGATTTTGTTTTTGCATGTTTGAAATTCACCTTTAACTGGGCATAGTATATTTTTATTTGCTAAACCTGGCAACTCTACTAGGAATGAGTGTCAACAAAGATGGTTTTGTAGGATAAGGTGTCTATCATGGGCATCTAAGGCCCCTCATATTAGAGGGTAGAGACAGGAGCCGAAAGAGCAGTAGACTAGGTTATGAGATAGTGGCCAAGGCTGGAGTCAGGGGTCCAGTACAGGCTCTCCTTGGGTGTCCACATTCTGGTGTAAAGCTCTAAGTCAGAGAATTCTAGCTTTGGATCTGGTCCTCCAGGTCATTATGGAAATACACGTGTCCAGATAAGAGGCTAGAATGTATTCTCATTAGCTTGATTTATACGTTTTAAGCATGTAGAGTCTTGACAGATGGTTTGTGGGCCTGCATTTGCACTTTTGCGTAGACATTGGAAATGTGGGAGGCAGGCCTGCTTTCTCTGCTATAGGACTTAATCCGTACTTACGTTTGTGTTAGTTAATCTGCATATTCAGTTCAGTTTCCACTATTAAATCATACAAAACACTAAGAAGCTTAGGGTGGAAACTGACATTCTTCTTTCTGCTTACTGAGATACCTTTTGGAAATTGAGATGCATTTTATAGATGAGGAAATTGAGGTCAGGAAAGTAAAGTAGCTGAGCACACACCTATCAGGTGTTAACAGCCCGGATTCAAAGTGGAGAGTATAAAGCAGATCCTAGAAAATTGTTATACGTCATATTTATGTCTCACTTAGCTCATCTGTAAAATCAGAATAATAAATAGGGCCTCCTTATCCATTATCAAAAAGATTAAATGAGTTAATATATGTTAATAATGAGAAAGTTACTCAGAATATAATTAGCAGAAGACAAATTTTAGTTATTTTTTAGTTTGTGGTCTTGGGGAATAATGAAAACTTCCTACTAGGATATCCTAACTGACCCTACAGCAGCTAGCATCAAAAATGTTGATAATTCAAATCTGTTCTTTTTCTTTTCCATGTCTCTTTCTGGGAAAACCCTGGAATTCCTTATCTGTGACTCTTAAAATGACTGCTCTGTGTTTACCAAGACCTCAAAAACATTTTTTGGTTTCCACTTTAAGAGAAAGAACTGCCTGAAAGCAAGTGAGAGGCACAAAATCTTCCAACAAGAGAAGGCAAGGAAATTTGAAAAGTTTGCATCTCAGCAATATAGCTGAGGAATGCAACAAGGGAGTTTGAAAATAGAAAATATGCCTCTTTACAGAAAAACTACTTGCTACCCCAGGCTGTGTTCTTGCTTATAAGAGCTATACATGGATATCCTAATGGGCTTCTTTGTACTTTGACTACAGCATCTTTCTAAATAGATAAAGCATTTATTTAAAGAGAAAAATGGAAATTACTCTTTAATAGTTCCCCAAAAATGCTGATAAAAATCACTGGATGACTGAACTCTGCCAGGGTCTGAGACTCCTCACTTGACTGGTGTCTAGAGAAACTCAAGTCTTGTTCTTATCTAGTTTTCTGTCAGTCAGGAGGGATTTTTGACCCTGATAACTGTCTGCCAAATTCCACAAGGCTATAACTTTTTTGTGGATTCCAGTTATTCTGAGAACATCATCCATGGGGAGTTTCCCTTTTCTAAAGGCTGCTGCCCTTCACACACCTGGTACCATGTTATATGTCAAGCAATGAAAACGGGGGATAAAAGAATGTAAACAACTGTCTCTGCCTTCAAGGACCTGATGGTCTAATTGAAGATGCAAAATATTTATACCTAGGGCTTCCCTGGTGGCGCAGTGGTTGAGAGTCCACCTGCCAATGCAGGGGACACGGGTTCGTGCCCTGGTCCGGGAAGATCCCACATGCCGCGGAGCGGCTGGGCCTGTGAGCCATGGCCACTGAGCCTGCGCGTCCGGAGCCTGTGCTCCGTGATGGGAGAGGCCACAACAGTGAGAGGCCCACGTACCACAAAAAAAAAAAAAAATTTATACCTGAAAACAATTTCAACTAATAGTATGAGGTTCAGTGACCGAAATAGCATAGAAAGTAATGATAATGATAGTAATACAAAGTCTAACATTTGTGCATTTATGACACAGCAACTATTCTAAGCATTTTGAATATATTATTGCAAAGAAGGGTGTATTAGTTTCCTAGGACTGCTGTAACAAATTAGCAAACTAGGTGGCTTAAAATAACAGATATTTATTCCCCCACATTTCTAGAGAGTAGATGTCCAAAATCAAGGAGTCAGCAGGGCCATGATGCTTCTGAAGGCCTGAGGGGAGAATCCTTTCTTGCCTCTTGCTACCTTCTGATGGCTCTCACATTCCTTGGCATTTCTTGAGGCAAAGCTGCATCATTCCAAACTCTGCTTTTGTCATCACATGGCCTTCTTTCCTGTGTCTATTTGTGTCCTCTCCTCTTCTTACAAGGACACCTTCATTGTACTTAAGGCCCACGCTAATCCAGTATGACTTCATCTTAATTACACCTGCAAAGATCCTATTTGCAAATAGGGTCATATTCTGAGGTTCTGGGTAGACATGAATTTCACAGGGACACTACTCAGTCTACCCAGACTGAGGCTAATTGGGACAAAAACCATCCCAATATTTTCATAGAGATATAGGCCCTGGAAGATGAGTGACTTTAGGCAAAGAAGAGCTAAGATATCCATTCATCAAGGATTTATTGAGCAAATGTTCTGTGCCAGGCACTGTGCTGGGATTCCATGGAGAGTCAACACTGTTTGTATTAGTATTTATTAGACTTGGCTTCATAGAAATGAAAAAGGGCAAATTTACAGAAGCTTAAATAAGATTGACGTTTTGTTTTTGTTTTATCTCTCCTAAGTAAGGTCCAAGGGTCGGCTATCCAGGACAGGTTTTGTGGCACCACAGCTCCATCAGGGACCCACACACCTGTCTCTTGCTACTGCCATCCTCAGAGCTGGCTTCCCTATTTCATATTCTAAGTCACCTCACAGTCCAGTATGGCTGATGGAGCTCCAGCAATCTTCTCTATATTTCAGACGAGCAGCAGAAAGGAGAGGGAGATAGTCAATTTTCCTAGCTGAGTCAATTTTATTGGAAGGTTTTCTCATAGCACTTCCCTTTTATAACTTAGACACTCGGTCACACAACTGCAAAGGAAGCTGGGCCTACTGCATTCCTGAAAAAAATATCAGGGTTCTGTTAAAAGAAAGGGGATAATGAATGTGGGAACTCTGTTTCTCAGTCCCCAATTCAAGGAGCTCCAAGTCCATTGGGGGAAGAGACTAAGTCAATAGATGTATTAATTTCCTTTTGCTACTGTAACAAATTGCCACAAACTTAAAACAACACAAATTTATTATGTTATAGTTCTAGAACTGAATTTTAAAATGGGGCACAGCCTTACCAACATCTTTATTTTAGCCCAGTGAGATCCTTCTGGAGGCTCTAGAGGAGAAACCATTTCATTGCCTTTTCAGCTTCTGGAAGCTGTCTGCATTCCTTTGCTCGTGGCCCCCTTCTTCCATCTTTGCACCCAGCAAGGTTGCATCTCTCTCTGACTTTGAACTCAGCTGGGAAAGGTTCTCCTCTTTTAAGGGCTCATGTGATTAGCCTGGATAATCCAGGCTAATCTAACCATCTCAAGGTTCATGACATAATCACATTCGCAAAAGTGCCTTTTGCCATGTCAGGTAACATACACACAGGTTTCAGGAATTAGGACGTGGACATCTTTGAAGAGGGCTATTATTCAGCCTACCACAATAGACAAAATGTCATAAAATAATTTTAACAATAAAGTTAGGACAGGTTGATATAACAAAACCAAAAAATGAGTCCAGTCTCATCAATGATCATGATTTGTTAGGGGGGAAATGTTCCATGTGTAAAACAGAGGCTACATATAAGGATTAAGAAGAAATTTATACTAGAGGGAAAAAGAAGTGAAAATCAAGTAGTTCTTAAATATCAGGCCTGTCATAAAACATTAACTTGTACACAATGGAAAAGTCTGCATGATTCTTGATTGAAGGAGTGATTTGATAAAACTGGTAATTTAGAAAGATAAATTCAGTAGTGAGCAGGAAAGAGAGCAGTTAACAGATTAAGGAGTTACTAAACAAATTTATGCTTAGCTGAGAGGTTTTTAATTAGGTTAGAGATGGAGAAAAAAGGAGGAAAATTTGAAAGACATAACAGGTAAGAAAAGTGAAGGCAAGTAAAAATTGACTGAGGTTTTAAATGTGAATGAGTGACAAGTGAGAATGGCAAAGAGAAAAAGTTCACAAGGTAGGGAAAACAACATGGTATATAAAGTAAATATTTTCTTTAAGTAAAATTAATCCTTGTCTACTAAGCTTTATTAAAAAAAAAGACAAGACCTCCATTTTTTTGCATCTAAATAATGGCAAATAGTTAAAATGTCTTGCATTTTTGGTGAGTCAGTTGGGCTTAGTTGGCTCATACATTGGGCTCCCCTCCATTTTTTCCTAAAGGTGAGCATTTCCATTGACAAAAAATATGTATATCAAGGCCCTGTTAGCAGACCCAGTCCATGAACATACCGAAACCCCAATTAGGTACACAGAGATCCAAGTAAAGCAGAAATAATGACAAATCTGGCCTATAAAACAATCCTTGGATGGAATAATGACTAAGCTACCATTGTTAAGATAGTTTATCTTAATTGGCTATATAGTATATTCTTAAAGATTCAACTTCAGGGAGCATTCATATCAGGAACAAACCACAAATTCTTTATCTGATAAACCCTTGAGAAAAATTATGTGCATTAAATTGCACTTTGTGAAATCTATAAATTACCTGTTATGCTTTCAGGAAGAATGTTGGTATAATCAAATTTCAGTCATTTGCAAGTTAGTATTTCCAGGATCATCTTTAAAACATGCTCTGCTGGGATCTGTCAGGCTTTTACAGTCCATGCAGCCTTCCAGAGACAACAGAAACATTTAAAGTAATTGCACAATGAAACTGCCAGAAGGACCAGAAAGGAACTGAGGTGTTTGTCCTCCTGAAGGAGGGAATGCAGCACCTAGAACAGTGAAAATGGAGTCACCAAATCACCCAGACTTTGAAAATAGTTGAGCAGGAATCCGACTGGAACTAAGATCCATTTACACAGATAGAAGCCATAGCCAAAGGAATTTGAGCTACCGGCTTCAATGTGAAGTCATTTCTGTTCTTAAGCTAATTAATTGATATTATGAGAAAATTAAATATTCTTATACATGTACACATAAGTAGACAATAGTTTGAATTATGTCTTAAAAACATGGTACCTGGGATCTTCTGAATGTACAAGCCAAGCTGTTAACCACCCACCAAATAAACTGAGCTTCTTTCATATTTTAAAGAAGCTCTAGGGTCAGACATTTCTGCTTCAAATAGTTTATCTATTAGAAGTATAAGCTTGGGCAAATTATTAAACTTCTCTAAGTCTCAGTGTCCTTATTTTTATAATGAATATAATAAGAATATGTTCCTCATGGGTGTTTTGTGAGGGTTTAAAGAGATAATCCATGTAAAACACTTAGTAGAGGCTTGAAACGTAGTACTCAACAAATGGTAAAAATTCTGACATAAAAACTTATGACAAAGCTTTCCAAAGAAAGAGTAGCAGCTTCCCCCTTCCCCCAATACAGAGAGAGACACAGAGACAGAGATATAAAGAGAAATATCAAAAAAGGAAAAAATCATTTCTATTTTCATATTGATGTATTATTTTATTCAGCTCAAATCCACCCGTCCCCAGCCAGCAGCTCTCAGCAGTTTACCAGTTTACCACCAAGCTGACAGCTGGGAGACTGCAGATTTGGAGCTCCGTGTAAAATATTTTTGCTGTCAGTATAAATGAATATTTACCAGCCAATGGCTGTTGCAGCCCTTTGGCAGGGGGCATACAGGGGTAAATATTGGTTTTACCTTTGAAAACTAGAGGCTGTAATTATAAACCAGGAGTCCACATACCTTCAGTGAGTAGATTAATTAATTATAAAGCCTCATTAAAAGTCAAGCTACCCATTAGCATAAATAGCGATCCTATGAACTCTTGATTTATTAGAGCTGAGAAATTCTACCAGGATTTTTTTAAAGTTACAGTAAAGTGACTAATTACCAGCTGAGGACATTATCCCTTTGACTCTTCCATGTTAGAAAATGTGCCACTGGTCAAGAAGAGGAGAGTGAGCATTTTATTCTTATTGGTGTCACGCTTTGGATTCAATATCCTCTCAGTGTTGGGAAGCACATAATCCTGTCACAATAAATCACTTTCACTTTTAATGACTCATTAGAAAAACAGGTACTTATGATCAATGAGCTAGTCTAAAGTGAGGCCAAAGTATTTCAAACAAGTGTTTGAAACACTTTTGTTTCAAAGACCCCAAAGCCAGGCTATAAAGAGATCCAAGAATCCAATGAGCTGACAAGTAATAGGATTCATTACTAGAGGAATGGATTGAGAGCTGGCAGGAAATTCAAAGCATTGTACAATCCAGTTCCCTGCCTTCAAGTAGGAAACTATCAAAAACTTGCCCAAGTTGGGGAAAACTCTAGTGTTATAGGGCTTCCCATTATGTCTGTTCCAGGTGAGTAAACTGTGATGGATTATGGAGACAGGTATCTTCAAGAACCAGGATGAGAATGGAAAGGTAAGAGCGGGAAATAGACTGAAGGGCTCCCATATTTTCCCATGGAAAGAATCTTGGAGGTAAACCACTGAGATACTTTTCCTGATTCAGAGGAAGTAGAATTATTGAAAACAAACAAATGAAAAAACAAACAAAAAAAACCAAACCTATGTTCTTTTTTTGTCCCACCAACATCCAACCATATCTTTTTAAAATTTCTGTCCTAATACCCTTTTTGGTTAGTTAACCACACCTCCCTGTAATCTAGAGATCATCTTGTTTACACCAGTTGTTCTAGAATAAATATTAATAGTGCCCTTTTTACTCTCAACTGTGTACTTATTTGAATAATAAATTATAGGATAATGCTACTTTTAGGAGACATTACTGTTATAGTCTTGATGAAAGGGAAACTTCCAGTCCCAGTGCCCTCCTGATGCCTCCTTCTAAGACTATATTAAAACAGAGGTAGGCATGAAATACAAGCAGAGTTGATCAGACACTGCAAGAACTTTGAACCTTGAGTGAGTGACACAAATTGATCACATGATACAATTAATCAGATTTGTCACAGTCAGTGTGGAGGGGCATAAGATCATATTGGTGCTGAGCTATGGGCTTGACAGTAATTTTGACAGCCTACCCTCTAGAGTTCACTGCCTGTTGTTCACATCTGGTCAGTCAGTTGTCACTACTGGGAGACTCCAAGTTATTCTCAAATAGCCCCCTGCTTATTTGGCTTAAAATGGTTTCTGTTGCTTCCAGAATAGAATCTATAGTTGCAGTCTGCTAAAGGAAACCAAGAAAGAAGTAACCTAAAAACTGGTAGCCAAGCAAGCAGAGAATATATACAATGTTCTATTCTCAGAGCACTGACATTCAATTGGAGGGCAACAGTTAATAATAGGCAATTTATATATTATATTAAAGGAGAAAAGAGCTCTGAAAGAAAGGAAGGAATGAAGGAAGGAGGAAGAAAGTGAAGGAGGAAGAGAAAAAGAAAGATTGAAAGGCAGAGTGGGGATAGGATAAAATTATACTTGGGTGGTTTGTGTGGTCCTCATTGGGTCATACTTCATCTTTGTAAATATGAATGTGAAATGGCAGTTCCCTCAAAATTATGAAATGTTAACAATGGTTTAAATACCATCATATATACTTCAGTCTGAGAAATTTTTTTCAGTAGCACCGTTAATTTATGGGCATTTAAAAATATTTTACAGTCTCTTAATATCAGTTGCCTTAGTAACTTAAAAAATGGCATTGATTTAATCAATACATGAATATTCATGAAGGCATGAGATATCTGTTATGGACTGAATGTTTGTGTCCACCCCACCAAAATTCATATATTTCAATTCTAAACCCCCCAGTGTGATAGTATTAGGAGGTGGGGTCTTTGGAAATTACTTAAGTAATGATAGTGGAGCCCTCATGGATGAGATTAATGCCCTTATAAAAGGGACTCTGGAGAGCTCTCTGGCCCTCTATCCACCAAGTAAGGATATAACTGAGAAAACAGCCATCTGCACCCCAGAAGAAGGCTTTCACCAGAATTCCACTGTGGTAGCACCTTTATCTTGGACTTCCAGATTCCAGAATTGTGAGAAATAAGTGTCTAACGTTTAGAAGCCATCCAATCTGTGGTATTCTGTTATATGAGCCCAAATTGACTACAGCAATACTTAAACTGGAGCAACACCTCATATTTTCATTTTCATTACAAATCACTTAGTTCAATTAGATATTGATGATGACTGGGCAGAGGATCATGAAAAAGAGTTATGTAGGGGAATCTCTCTGAAGAAAATTACTTCTACTTTGATTTTAACATTCAGAATAGTTTATTTTTACAGATTTATAGAATTATAATTGACATATACTAACCTAGACGTATTTAAGATGTACAATTGTTTAAGTTTTTGACATGTGTGTATAAGTGTGCTACCATTAACAAAATCAAGATAATTAACTTATCTGTAATTCCCCAAAGTTTTCAAGTATCACTTTGACATCCATCTATCCCTCTATTCCTTTTTCCCATCCTTAGGAAATCACTGATCTACTTTCTGTCACTATAGTTTGCATTTTCTAGAATTTTCTTTAAATGGAATCATGCAGTATGTACTCTCATTTTTAAAACAGCCTTATTGAAGTAAAATGGACATACAGTAAACTAATCATATCTAAAGTGCTATCTACATTATTTTGCCTAGTTTCTCTCAGTCAGTATAATTATTTTGAGAGCCACCCATATCGATGCATAGATCAATAGCTTGTTCTTCTTTATTGTTGATTATTATTTCACTATATGGATATATAAAATTTTGTTTATCTTTTCTCTTATTTATTGACGTTTCAGTTATTTCCAGTTTGTAGCTACTGAAGATACTGTGAATATTTGTGTGCAATTATTTGTATGGATAGATGCTTTCATAAATACCTAGGGGTGGGTTAGCTGTGTTATATTTTAGGTATATTATTGAGTTTTGAAGAAATTGCCAAAATATATTCCAAAGTAGTTGCATTAGTCTATGTTCCAACCAGCAGTGTATAGGAGATCCAGTTCCTCCATATCTTTGCCAACACTTGGTAGGTTCAGTCTATTTAATTTTTTCCCCAGATTTATTGTGTATAACAACATTGTATAAGTTTAAGGTATATAGCTTGTTGATTTGATACACTTACATATTCCAAAATGATTACCATCAGGGCATTAGCTAACACCTCCATCTTGTCACGTAATTACCAATTTTTCCCCTGTGGTGCAAACATTTAAGATCTTAATGTCTTAGCAACTTTCGAGTATGTATTAGAGTATAATTAACTATAATCACCATGCTGTACATTAGATCCTCAGAATTTATTTATCTAATAGCTAGAAGTTTGTACCCTTTGACCAACTTCTGCCCATCTTCACCACCTTCCCATCATTCTACTGTTTTTGTGAGTTCACCTTTTTTAGATTCCACATATAAGTGGTATCACACAGTATCTGTCATGCTTTGTCTGACTTATTTCACTTAGCATAATGCCCTCAAGGTTCGTCCATGTTGTCACAAATGACAGGATTCCTTCTTCTAGACTCCTTAATTTCAGCCTTTCTAGTGGATTTGTCGTTTTCATTCTAAATTTCCATTTCCCTAATGGCTAAAAATATTGAGCATTTTTTCATGTGCCTATTTGTCTTTCATACATCTTCTTTGGTGAAGGGTTTGTTAAAATCTGTTTTGTTTTAACCAGTTTATTTTCTTCCTATCATTGAGTTTTAAGGGTGTTTTCTGTATTCTAGGGACAAGTCCTTTTACTGATATGTTTTGCAAACATTTTTTCCCATCCTGTGATTTGCATTTTCTTTTTATTAATGAGAATTTCTTGAAGAGCAAAACTTTTAATTTTGATGAAGTCCAATTTATCATCTTTTTTCTTTATAACTTATGCTTTTGTGTTTTCTTCAAGAAATCTTTGCCTAATATAGTATATCACTAATATTTTCACCTATATTTTCTTCTAGAAGTTTTATGGTCAAGCCTCTAACATTTTGTTCTATGAGCCATTTAAAATTATTTGAATATGGTATGAAGTAAAGGTTAGGGTGAATTTTTTTCTTATGGCTATGTAACAGTTTCAGCAACACTTGAAGAAACTGTACCTTCCTCATTGACTTGTCTTGGCAGTGTTACTGAAAATAAATTGACCGTATATACATGAAGGTTTCTTTCTATGCCCTCTTTCCTAGACTACTGATCTATACTTTATCTTTAAACCAATACCACACTGCCTTGATCTTTGTGACTTTATATTAAGTTTTGAAATCGGGTAAGTTCGGTGACTATTCTATTTTAAAACTGTTTTGGTTATTCTAGGTCC
The DNA here is from genome assembly GCF_005190385.1 of Monodon monoceros. Classification (NCBI taxonomy): domain Eukaryota; kingdom Metazoa; phylum Chordata; class Mammalia; order Artiodactyla; family Monodontidae; genus Monodon; species Monodon monoceros. The sequence continues at coordinate 45,015,243 of NW_021703775.1, forward strand.
TTTGTATTTCCATATAATTTTAAAGTCAGCTTGTCAATTACTACAATATCTGCTAAGGTCCTGCATGGGATTGTCTTCTGTCTATAGATCACTTTGTGAAGAACTCACATTTTAACAACACTGAGTCTCCCAATCCATGAACATAGTTACCTCTGCATTTCTTTAGGTCTTTGTTAATTTCTCTCAGCAATGTTTACTAGTTTTCAGTGTACTCATCTTGAACATCATTTGTCCAATTGATTCCTACATATTTAATAATTTTAATGCTATTGTTAGTGGTGGTTTTGCTTTAATTTCAATTTCCAATTATTTATTTAGTAAAGAAATAAATTGATGTTTGTGGTTGATAGCCTCTAAAATGGTTGCAAATGATGCCAAGTCCAGGTATTTGTGGCATTTTGTGTTAGCTGGTTATAGAGACTCACTTTCCATAAACAGAAGGGGGAAAAATATTTATTTATTTATTTATTGGCTGCGTTGGGTCTTCATTGCTGCATATGGGTTTTCTCTAGTTGCTGCAAGGAGGGACTACTTTTCGTTGCGGTGCACGGGCTCTAGAGTGCAGGGTCAGCAGTTGTGGCACACAGGCTTAGTTGCTCTGCAGCATGTGGGATCTTCCCAGGACAGGGCTCAAACCCATGTCCCCTGCACTGGCAGGCAGATTCTTAGCCACTGCGCCAGCAGGGAAATCCCAGAAGTTGAAAAAATTGATGGCTATCACTTACAAGATTACATTTCAAAAATACTGTGCCTTCCCTCTTACTCATCCTCTTTCACTCTCTTGAAGCTCTCACTCTGAGGGAAACTAGCTGCTGTGTTATGAGCTGCACTATGGAGAAATTACCAAGATTTAAAAAAAAAAAAGGTAGGCCTCCAGAAAACACTCAGCAAGGAACTAGAGCCCTCAGTACACCAGCTCACAAGTATCTGAATGAAGTCAACAACAATGTGAAAAATTTTGGAAGCAGATGCTCTTCTAGTAAAGCCTTCAGAAGGGACCACAATTTAGGCCAACAGCTCAATTGCCTCCTTTTGAGAGATCTTGAGGAAGAGGCACCCAGCTAAGCCTGACCCAGATTCCTGACTCACTGAACAGTCATGTAATAAATGTTTATTGTTAGTGTCATTAAATTTTGAAGTAATTTATTTTACAGTAACAGGTAAGTAATAAGATGTTTACATACTGGTCTTTTAACATGTAACTTTGCTAAGCTCACTTATTAGTTTTAGCTATTTTGTCGATTTCTTATGCTTTTCTGCCTATGTGATCATGTCATTTACAAATATAGACAGTATTCTTTCCCATCAACAGTGTACAAGGATTCTGATTTTTCTACATCTTCTGTAAGACTTGTTCTGTGACTTTTTGATTCCAGCCAACTTAATGGGTGTGAAGTGGTATCTTATTGAGGTTTCAATTTGCATTTCCCTGATGACTAATGATGTCACGTGTATTTTCGTGTGGTTATTGGCCATTTGTGTATCTTGTTTGGAACAAAGTCTATTCACATTCTTTGCCATTTTTAAATTTTTCTTTATTGTGGTAAAAGTCACATAATATAAAGCATACTATTTTAACCATATTTAACTCTGCAGTTCAGTGGCACTAAGTACATTCACATTGTTGTGCAACTCTCATTGGATTTTTAATTATTGCAAGTGCTCTTTATATATTCTAAATACAAGTCCCTTGTCAAATATATGATTTCCAAATATTTTTCCCATTCTGTGGATTGTCTTTTCACTTTCTTGATGGTGGATTTTGAATCACAGAAGTTTTTAATTTGATAAAGCATAATTTATCTATTTTTTTGTTTTGTTACTCATGCTTTTGGTGTCATATCTAACAATCTTTTGGAAAATTCAAGGTCACTAAGATTTACCCTTATATTTTCTTCTAAGAATTTTATACTTTTTCTCTTATATTTAGGTTTTTGATTCATTTTGACTTAATTTTTATATATAGCATACAATAATGATCCAACTTTATACTTTTATGTGTGTCTGATTATAATTTAATTTTACTCTGATCAGAGATTATACTTTGCATGACTTGAATCCTCCTCTTATTAAGACTGTTTTAGTTTAGAATATGGTCTTAGAGAAAGTTTCATATACGCTTGGAATTTGTATTCTGCTTCATGTATTTTATTTACTCTTTTTTTTTTTCCAGTCTTTTTTCTCTGTCTTTCAGTTTTGGAAATTTCTATTGAGTTATCCTCAAGCTCAGGTATTTTCTCAGCCATGTCAGTCTACTAAAGAGCCCCTCAAAAGAATTTTTAATTTCTGTTAAATAGTGTCTTTGATCTCTAACATTTCTTTTTCTTTTTTATTCTTTCTTAGTATTTCCAGCTCTCTGCTTACATGGCCCATCTACTTTATCCATTAGAGCCCTTAGCATATTAATAATAGGTGTTTTAGCACAGCAAAGGAAACAAAGAAAACAAAAAGATAATCTATGGACTGGGAGAAAATATTTGCAAATGATTTGATGGACAAGGGCTTAATTTCCAAAATATACAAACAGCTAATACAACTCAATAACAAAAAAAACAAACAACCCAATCAACAAAATGGGCCAAAGACCTAAATAGACATTTCTCCAGAGAAGACATACAGATGGCCAATAGGCACATGAAATATGCTCTTCATCGCTAATTATTAGAGAGATGCAAATCAAAACTACAATGAGGTATCACCTCACACCAGTCAGAATGGCCATCATTTAAAAAATCTACAAATAACAAATGCTGGAGAGGTGTGGAGAAAAGGGGACTCTCTTACACTGTTAGTGGGAATGTAAATTGGTGCAGCCACTATGGAAACCAGTTTGGAATTTCCTCAAAAAACTAAATATAGAGCTGCCATATGATCCAGCAAATTCCACTCCTGGGCATATATTATAATCTGAAAAGATACACGCACCCCAGTGTTCATAGCAGCAGTATTTACAGTAGCCAAGATATGGAAGTAACCTAAATGTCCATTGACAGATGAATGGATAAAGAAGATGTGGTATATATACACAATGGAACATTACTCAGCCATAGGATAGAATGAAATAATGCCATTTGCAGCAACATGGATGAACCTAGAGATTACCATACTAAGTAAGTCAGAAAGAGAAAGACAAATAACATACGCTATCACTTATATGTGAATCTAAAATATAACACGACTGAATTTATTTATGAAACAGAAGCAGACTCACAGACATAGAAAACAAACATGGTTACCAAAATGGAAAGAGGGTGGGTGAGGGGCAATTTAGAAGTTTGAGATTAGCAGAAACAAACTATTATATAAAAAAAGAGATAAACAACAAGGTCCTACTGTATAGCATAGGAAACTGTATTCAGTACCTTGTAATAAACCATAATGGAAAAGAATATGAAAAAAAATATGTACAACTGAATCACTTTGCTGTACACTAGAAACTAACACAACATTGTAAATCAACTCTACTTCAATAAAATAAATAAATAAAAGGAGTAAAGTCTGTGACTCCCAAAGAGACATAAAAACTACATGCAATGTGCTATCTTGGATGGGATTCTGAACTCGAGACATTAGGTAAAAACTAAGGAAATTTGAATAAAATATGGACTCTAGTTAAAATAATAGCTGTTTTAAGTTTTCAGTCTGATAATTCCAACATCCTTGCCATATTTGAGTTTGGTTCTGATGCTTGTTGTCTCTTCAAAGTGTGTTTTTACTGTTTAGTATGCCTTGTGATTTTTTTCTTGGTAGCTGAACATGAGGTATTGGATAAAAGGAACCTAGCGCTGGTTCCCATACATGTTTCTGCTCAGGGGTTTCTGCTCTGGCAAGTTGTGATTCTCTGTATTTATCTGTCTGCTTCCCCAATTCGGGATGCAGCAGTTTGCACTATGACCTCACATCTCTGACGGAGCTAAGAAGAAAGGTTGATTTTTTCAGTTTGTTCAGCTTTTTACTAGTTGTTGGGACAGTGACAGCTTCCAAACATTTTACATGTCAGACTGGAAACCAAAAGTATGCTTCATGTATTTAAAGTTCTGTTTGAGGTGAAAAATATTGAATATTGTTACGTACATTTGATTACTAGAATTCTTTATTATTAAAAAATAATTACATTATCTCTGATATTTCTTGCTCTAGTATTAATTAGTATATACTAATATTTTAATATTAGTAGTCATTGCAATTTCTTTTGATTGGTATTAGCATAATATATCTTTTCCTGGGTATTTTAAAATTTTTACTCTATACTTTTCTACATATTTAAAGTAGGTGTCACGTTAAAAGCACATAGTTAGGTCCCACTTTTTAATCCAATTTTTACTATCTCTACATTTAGTGGGGTGTTTAGAAAATTTACATTTAAGGTGATTATTGATATGACTGGGTTGTAATCTACCATCTTGGTTATTTATGTTCCCTTTTTCAGCTATTTCTTTGTTCCTGTTTTTCTGACATTCTTTGGATTGAGTATCTTCTATGATTCTATCATATCTCCTTTACTGCCTTATTAACTCTGTGTTTATTAACTTTTTACTGGTTACTTTTTGGCTTACATTATGCATCTTTAATTAATTAAGTCTATTTTAAGTAGTATTATATACCTTCATAAGCCTGAGAGTATACTTCCATTTTCCTTATGCTAGTCTTTGTGCCACTGTACTCATAATTTAACTTATACATATATTATAAACCCCACTGTTTATATTTGTTATTGTTATTTTTATTTTAAACAATTATAAGGAGTTTTTGTATATTTATCCACATATTTATCATTTCTGTTACTCTATTTCTTTGAATTGATACATATTTTCATCTGGTATAATTTTCCCTGTGTGTTATGTACTTCTTATGATGCTTATAGTTATTGTCTGCTGGTAATACATTCTTACAGTGTTGTATATTTGCAAAAAATCGTTATGATCCGGGAATTGTGCTCCAGGTATTTACTCAACTGACATGTATATTTATGCCTGTTTAAGAACATGCACATGAATGGTTATAGCAGCTTTATTTATAATCATCAATACCTGGAAACAATCAAGATGTCCAGCAATAGGTGAATGGATAAAAAAAACTGTAATAAATCCATAAAATGGAATACTATTCAGTAATGAAAATGAATGAGCTATCAGCCACAAAAGACATGAATAAATCTTAAGTGCATTACTAGTTGAAAGCAGCCAGTAAAAGCTACATATTTTAAGATCTCAATTAAATAACATTTGGGAAAAGACAAAACCGAGAGATTGTAAACAGATCAGTGGTTGTTAGGAGTTCATAACAGAGGATGGAATAGGTGAAGCAAAGGGAATTTTGGGGTTTTTTTTTTAGGACAGCAAAACTATTCTCTATGATATTATAATGTTGGATTCATGACACTATATATTTGTTGAAACCCATAGAAATTTACAGTAGAAAAGGAGCTTGATAAAGGCAAATTAAAAAAAAATCATTTAAGAAGTCAGGGAATCCCAAGGTGGAATGCAAAATATGGCAAATGAGTGTAATTGTATTACAAATGTATGAAACAATGTCCCTGAAGCAGGTGGGAGGAAAAAGGTGCTGGCCTAAGTAACTTTAAAAATGATGGAGTCTGTAAGACTAAAGGCAAAAAGAACTGTAATAAGCACTGAACCATAGTAGATAGAGTTGCTTCCCATGGGTATATGGATTAACAATTATGAAACCCCTATACACATACACTGAAATGGAATAATTAAGTAAATAGATGATTGATGGTGGGAGCCAGGTTTCTTGCTATTAGAGTGGGAGGTTACAAATAAGCAAGGGAAGGATGCTCTAGTAATCCATGTGGTAGTACCTTGGAGTTCAAGACATTAGTATGAAGTGAGGTTTACCTTACTATAGATACAGTTAATTACATATAGAAATATTTATAGAGATGTGTATATACATATTTTAGTATACACATATATAGATCCTCTCAGCTGACACAGCAAAGAAATATAAGTAATGCCATCCCAGTAGCAACAGGCACAGCTAGTGCTCAGACCTTGATTTCTAATATCATTATATCATAAGAGAAATCAAGACTTTTGTTGAAATGGGTAATTCTAGGACTGGAGCAGGAAATATACTCTATGAGCCTAGAGCATCTTGTGATATCAGAAAATAAGGAAATGCTCAAAAAACAAACAGAACCTGCAATGACAAGGCTATATCGAAGTGACACAGGAGTCAGTTAATAGGCTTCCAATATTCCCAATTGTTCCAAAGATGGAACAATTTAATAAGCAAGAAAAGTACTGAATTATAATTCACAGTATAAAATTAATATCCATGATTCTATGTTGATATAAATGATTGAATATATAAGTATTCTTTTATACATGAGTTCGTATTAGTACACAATAATTCCAAATAATTCTTCCATATAGAAAAATCCCAAATAATTTATGTAAATACTCTGCCCTGAAAGAAGTAACATGTAACACCCCATTTTTTAAATACGGGTTGAGCATAGTGAATTCCTTCCAAGGAATACAGTAAGGAAAAGGGGAAAACGTAACTTTACAGTTAAAAAAACAATTGAAAAACACTAGCTCAGCCAGGTGACCAAGGTAAACATCAGCAGTGATGAATTAATAGTATATACTCTTGATATGCTGTGATGAATATGGCACTTACTGCCTGTCATCTTCCTCCCAAGAACACAGAATATGTGTCATAGTCTGATTGGGCTGTTATAAAAAATACCATAGACTGGGTGGTTTATAAAAAACAGATATTTATTTCTTATAGTTCTGGAGGCTTGGAAGTCCAAGATCATAGCACTAGCGAATTCAGTGTCTGATGAGAGCCCAATTCCTGGTTCATAAATGCCCATCACAGGGTGCTCACATGGTAGAATGGGTGAGGGATCCCTCTTGGGTCTCTTTCATAAGGGCACTAATCCTATTCATGAAGACTTAACCTTCATGACCTAATCACCTCACAAAGGTCCCACCTCCAAAACCATCACAATGGGGATAAGATTTCAACATATGAATTTGGGGGAGGGAGGCAATTCTTCAGTCTATTGTATTCAGTCTAATCATGAAAAAATATCAAACAAATCTTACTTGAGAGAAATTCTATAAAATACCTGACCAGTGCTCCTCAACACTGTCAGGGTCATCAAAAACAAGGAAGGTCTGAGAAACTGTCACAGCCAGAACAGAAAGGGATATTAGGTAAAAACTAAGGAAAGATAGATAAAATATGGATTTTTCATAATATATCAGTATCAGCTTATTAGTTCTGACAAGTGTACCACAATAATGTAAAATATTAATAATAAGGGAAACTGGGTGTGGGGTATGGGAATTCTTTATACTATAGTTGTAACATTTATTTAAATCTACTATCATTATACAACATAAATCTTCTTTTTTTAAAAAGAAGACCTTATTTCACCTTTCTTTTTGAAAAATATTTAGTTGGGCATAGAATTCTAGGTTGACAATTTTTTTCTTTCAGTACTTTAGAGATTTCACGCCAAAGTTTTTCTGGCTTGTGTTACTTCTGAGAGGTTGACTGCCATTCATGTCTTTGTTTTATGTATGCATTGTTCATTTTTATCAGGTTGTTCATCACTGTTTTTAAGCAATTTGATTATGATGTGCCTTGGTATAGTCATATATGAGACCCTCTCTTAATGAAATGGCAGGTATTCATAGCTGAATGTTAACACACAGATTTCTTAAAACCACCAATTTAAGCCTAAAAAATAGAGATGAAACAAATGAATACGAAGGCAAAAAGAACCAAATGTATTTTCATGTTCACTAGGGACAACCCTTACAATATTACATTAGATTATAAGAGAAGTTAAATTACATTTTTTCTCCTTATTTTACAAATAAGGAAACTTATGACCAAGGATAACGAAGCAATTTGTTTTAAATCTCACAACACTTGAGATAGAAGAATGGAAACTGAGCTTATTTTCCTATTGGTTACTTGTTAGTACTCCAGCATCTGTAGGCCAGAATCTGCCTCTGCAGCCTGGTTGCTGAATGTGAATGCAGGAGCACATGTGAGTAGCATGCTACAACCTGGATTTGCCTTGTCTTCCTTCTGTGTGACGAGTTTCACACCCACAAGAATATAGGAAGTCAAGGACTTTGAGGGTTCAAGGCTACTTGTGAAGATACATTGGCTCTCAGCCTTCTGCTCTTTCCTCTCTGGACTCACCCTGATGTGGTATGAATCTCAGTTGGATTAATACCACAAGGCTTCAGCGTGACTTTCACTTAACAACCAGGGTCTTGGTTCTTATTTTCAAACTTGACTCTTGTTTCAGACACAAATGACCTTCATCACTTATACCTCAAGTTCATTTATGATAAGGAAGGCTGATGTGTAGTTACAGCCATGAAATCTGACCTGTGGGAAAGACTGCTGGGAAGTTTCCCACAAAATTTTACAACTTGCTGTGGGAAACAGCTGAAAATTACTGCTACTGAGGTATCATGTGATAAGCTGCAATATTCCTTTTTGCTCATAGTCAAATTTTCATAAAACTACCTCTTAGAATAGCTATTTCTTGTAGAAAATTGGCCTGATATGCAGCCAAAGGAATTTATTTAATAAAATAAATGTATCTCTGTACTCTTCTCTCTATATTGCCTTTGAAAAACATCTTACATGTACCAGCCACACAATAACAGCTAGTGAAATGGATAAAAATAAGCAGACCAAGGAATGAGGAACTCAAAAATAAACCAAAAGTACGCAGGTGTTCTTGAATAGTAAAATGGCGCATACTAACAAAGAAAAAACTATTCTTCATGGAAGAATACCCAAAGCAGAAACATCTGTGCCTTTCTCAGAGTCAAAGAGATTCTAGTCTAGCAGTGTGATACAGATCAATTGATGTAGTTTGCATGGATAACAAAACATCTGCAGCTCTTGCTAGACCTAATGCTAAGAACTATATTTGGAGGTTAAATGTCACAGAGCCTCTGGCTGCAGACACAATTAAGCCATAGGTCTTTACGGAGGAAGAAAGTAGAAATGAGGTCGAAATTAAAAAATCATCTAGGTAACAGTTTATTCACAATCACACAAACATATACATTTATAAATACTTCCTATGCTGTGTTAGGAAATTGTTGTAATTAATCTTAAAGTAATCCTCTTTGAGCTATGAATACTTATGCTCCATAAAGCAGAATATTGTTTATTTAGGACAAAAGAATGGTTAAAATGGAGAGGGAAAATAAAAGTAAAGTTGAGGTCTCTTTTCAGCTAAGCAATTCAAGAGCTAGATATTAATGTCTGCCCCCTGGAAGCTGCCCGTTACTAAATTCCTAAGTACCAGACTCTGAACAATCGAAATACCTATTTATTTATACTCTACAAACAAACAAAAAAAGCTTCAAAAGCCCAACCAAATTACTCTGCCCTGGAAAACCTGCAAAAACAAGATGAATGAATGTATCATCATGGGACTTGTGTCATAGAACTCTAAAAACTGGTGAGTAATAGGCAGACTATGTAGCCATACACATACAGAGATATGTGGAGATTTATCCATGTCTATATATAAGCGGCCTCACATACAGCAGATAAAAACAGGCTAAAAGGGTAATGCTTGAAACAGCCTTTGAATTTTTAACACAATATCTTCCCCCGTGCAAGAAATGGTGCAAATGGGAAGACGTGCCGCCCAGTGACCGTTGTTAAGGCGCAGTGGTAAGTTTGTCTGTATATTTTGAGCATCAGGATCATATATATATATGGGCAAGCTCCTCCCAAATTTGGTACCTTTTAGTACCAACAAAATCTCTAATAAGAAAATGAAATGAAATGACAATTTACTGAACATCTCTGGCCTGCAAGGCATCACGTTGCATCCTCTTGTTGTCCACACAATGTTTTCAAGATTAAACAAACAGAAACTACATTAATCCATTCACTTAAGGGGATTGGCTAATGGTGTGACACAGAAAGCCATGTTTCTGTCCTAAGGGAAATATGCACTTTCAGTTTGATATCAATTAGTAAGTGATTCTCCCAATTTACTGACTATCTATGAAGGACACGCACAACATCAGTGAACTGATGACAGTACTTTCCGACTGTGGTACAGATTCGCAATTTTTTTTTTTTTTTTTTGCGGTACGCGGGCCTCTCACTGTTGTGGCCTCTCCCGTTGCGGAGCACAGGCTCCGGACGCGCAGGCTCAGCGGCCATGGCTCATGGGCCCAGCCGCTCCGCGGCATGTGGGATCTTCCCGGACCGGGGCACGAACCCGTGTCCTCTGCATCAGCAGGCAGACTCTCAACCACTGTGCCATCAGGGAAGCCCAGATTCGCAATTCTTTACCTGCAGTTATAAAATCCAAAAGTTCTGAAAGCCAAGAGTTTTACAACTCTTTTGGCAGCAGAAGCTAATTTGAGCCAATGTTTATAGCCCCCTTTAAAAATCCTACTTCAAGTAACTATTCATCCATTTAGTTGTAAAAATATTCATATTTGACTGTGGGATGCTGCCCCAGACCTGAGAGGAGTTGTTACATAATATGCGGTTTATGTCCTAATCATGTTCCAAAATCTGAAAAATTCTGAATTTTAAAACACATTTGGGATTGATGCTAATAAGGAAGACAAGTCATGTGTGGAAGTAGGAGGTTCATGGAAATCTCTGTACCTTCCTCTCAATTTTCTTATGAACCTTAAACTGCTCTAAAAACGTAAAAGTTTTTAAAGTAATACAACTCATTTGATCTCAACAGTTTCAGGCAAGGGATTTTGGATCTACACTGCAAATGATTTGAAACCCTTAGGTTCTTCACTTATTTAATAACAATAATTTTAAAGAATGAGAGTATTCAGAAAAAAAAAATAAACTCCATATCAGATTTTTAAAAATTCACATCATAAAGTTATATTCCAAAGATAATTTATCCTGTCTGCCAAATCCTTTATAATTATTTGGCAAGCCACCAAAAACATTCTTCACAAATTCAAAAGAGTCCTAATATCATTCTTAATATTATCTTGCAGTCTCTGATATCAGATTGGCTCGTCTTGAATTGGTTTATTGGCAACAGCTGATTGTGTTTACATGGCACATAGTCATTTGGTAAACTGCTATTTATTTTCTTTAGGATGTAGGCTCACAGGGGCTGGAGGTGGAATGATTCTTAGACCAGGAATTATACTTCCCACTTAACCACTTTGACAATGAGACTGTCTCTGATGCTGCATTACAGGCCAGACTATGGACCTTGAAGAAAGCATATGAATATTGACTTATGGTGATGGAGATGACATGTTTCTGGAGGATCACCAGTGTTCGCAGAAGACAGAAACTGAGAGTAATGACATCGGCATTACTCTGTGAATAAAAAGGAGCTGCGGGCTGTCAGGGGACAGATTGCTAACTGGGCTGTGCACTCTTCATGCTGAGAGAGAAAAGAAGAGAGGCGAGCTCTCCTCTCAGACATCTGAGAGGCAAGCATGCTGTCCTCCAGACCCCGAGACTGCATGGCTGTGAAACCTTATCTGGACATGGTTCTGAAGCTCATCAGTGAAAACAATAAATGAACAATTCTCAACTTTCTTCTCAAAACATAAGTCTCAATAAGATCCTCAAATTGTCATATTTACTGGCTTTTAAGACGTAGAATGGCTCCTTTTGGAATAGCAACTTAGTAAAAAAAAAAAAGACATGCAGGTCCCTTATTTTCTTGGATATCCTCTCCTTGAAATTTCAAAAGCAACTGCCAGTTTCCAAATAAAACTGATTAAATGTGAGTTATTCTAATATGGACCATTAGAGCTGATACTTTTATCCTCTGGCAGCAGCCCTATGAATAATGGGTAAAATGAATGAGAAGAACTCTAATAGTCTCGGAGCTCAGTTTACCTTAAGCAAACACAAAAAGGGCTGGCTGACTATCAGAACAGAGTGACTTATCTCCACTAATATTTTCAAATAGCCTGACATTCATCCTCCCTTTTTATTTCTTCTATTTAGGTATTCTGAGTAAACCTTTCTTTTTTTTTTCCAGTCAAAATCCATAAGACAGCTAGAAACCTCCAGTGATGGCTTCACTGTGAGCTCAATATAAATATGAATTGTACTTTGTGGTTCCCTGTGTGGTTCTTGGACCACTAGTAACAGCATCACCTGGGAACTTGACATCAGACTCCATCTGAGACCTATTGACTCCAGATTTCTGGACTTAGAACCTAGAAATCTATAATTTAACAAGCCCTACATTTTAGTAGTCTCATCCTGTCTTCAACACACCAAAGAGAACCACGGACCACAATAAAAACAACAATAAAAATAGAACCTCACCACCTGGGGCCAGCATGGTAGTTAGGAAAACAGTGTCACAAAACCTCAAGAAGTCAAAATTCAAGGAGGCAGGTGTCATGGAGTGAGTGACTCTGATTTAGTAGATTTTTCATCTTGTGCCAAACCTTGTCTATTTTAAGTTTCCTCCTATTTAGCAGAGCAACATTGACTTATATGTGACAAGATCCAGTAAGCCTGCATACGGCAGCGATGAAGGTCAAATCAGCTTTTCAGTTCCAATCAGCAACTAAAATAAAAGGCAAAATAACTCAGGAAGAAGTTGAACTGTGTAGTCTAATTCACAAGCAGAGAGCAGATCAGTTTCCAGTGGTTCACCATAAACTCATTCCTCTCCAGGTTTATGACCACTTGATCAGTGTCAGACCTTCCATGGATGCTGCCCAGTTAGAACTGACTCAGGGAAGAAGTAAGACTGATCCTGCAGTTAAAGTGAGCATATATACATACGTACATACATAATTCATACATACATACATACATACATAAATGAAGGGAGATATCAGCTCACAAAGCAAAGCAGCCTTAGACCACTTCATTTAAGAAGAGAAAGATCTCCTATACTAAAACAATCTTTAGATATTAACAATATCACAGCAGCAAAATAACACTTTGACAATAATATGACTTCTAAATAAGGGTTATGAGATGTAAAGTTGTAAAATTGGAGAAGAGGTATTGTAGGTCAAATGTAGGTTCCAAATCAACTTATGCTCTAGAAAATTAAGGTTTTAAAAACTTTAATAATGTAAACATGGTCTTGGTATACATTGCATGTTATACCAAGAACTTAATATATTTAGAAATAAATATCAATGTACATGATGACCTAAAAGACTTTTTTTTAACAACTCCATCATTGAATTTTCTCAGAAGCACAGTATTTTGTCTAGCACCAGCATTCATACATATGTTCATACACAGATTTTGCCTTTAACTCTATTTTCTACTTAAAAAAAATCAGGGATCCTTAGAGAATAGTTCTTTCCATATATATCCTGGTAAGTAGAAAAGTCAAGATGGTCCTGGAGTATCTTAATATTGTCATAATGTAAGGATAGTATAATCTGAAAGATGTTTGGAGAGGTGCCAAAGGGGGAAAGAAGGGAAAATGAATGTGCACCTACTGGCCAATTTTTGACAATTTGAACATACACTTAATTAGAACAGTTATCTAGGTAAAAAGAAAAGAAAAAAACAACAAACCGTCAGTCAAAGTGATTAATAATATATACAAAAGAAAGGGCAGGTTAAAGTTTTCAAAAATATATATAGAAAAAAGTTGCATACAGAATGATATGCAGCTCAAATTATAAATATGTACTGTTCACTTTTTGGTTGATACTTAGGTCTATAATCATAGTTAAAGAAACCAACGTAAAAGATTTAAACTAAGCCTTAGACATTAGGTCAGCATTATTTATAACTGATAGGATCCTGGGCTATGTAACCCTGATGAAGTAAAATTTAAAAATTTATCATTTCAAGAAATAGAAACTTATGTGATTGACTGTTACTGGGAAGCCCAGTTGAGTCATCAGCTCAAAAGTTTCACTTTAAAAGCTTATTTTGCTGTAACTAAGGAGGTCAGATATACAAATAATCATCTTGAAATCATCCCTGATCTAACATTAGCTATTTTATAAAGAAAATTAGTTTATTTGGGGACTGATAAGACTACTGTGACACTAAGTTTACACACACACACACACACACAGACAGACATAAAATCTGATGGCAGTATTTTTGTTCTAGATTATGCTTTTGAAATTATTATGCAGATTTATGTACATTTTCTTTTCAGGTATTTGAAATACTTAAATGAATGTAGTTTACTAGTTTTATAAGACCAGCCTATTAACTTTATGGAATATATTTTTCATAATTAACTTTAATTGATAGTTTTATAAGTTGATTTAAGAGTTAAAGAGAATCTGTGTGATTTTCATTTAGTAGGGTTTAATTAGTCAATTTAATAATCAGAATTTAAAGACTGAAGAGAAATTGATTCATTAGCTACATAATTATCATGCTTTAATGATTAAACAATTGTTTACTGAATCTACCAGCTCAATTCACTGACCATAAATGAAGATACAAAGTGTTTATGAAGGTTCTCCTGGATGCACAAAAAGCCTTTGGGCAGTAAAGAGCTCTCAACAGACCTGAATCATGAAGAAAAGTTTACATATCCTTATAACTTGTGCTTTAAAGGAGATGGGAATACAGAACATATTTTTGAGAAATATTTCCATAAAAAGTGATAAAAACAGGTTTTTGGTACTTAAAGGGGTATGTGTCAATTATTTGGAAAATGCATGTATGTGAAACACTTTATTCCCTACCAACATGGGATAAATGAAGTGTTGCTGTACTCGCTGGCTGGTTTACTGAAGCCATCCATCATATAATGATGCTTTCTTAATAGATTTGCTCATCTGAAATGATAATTTGCTACATCTACAGCAATTTCCAGATACAGCCGAAATTTCCAGACAATACAAATCAATTCTGAAAAGCAAGAACTAAGCTTGCTATTGAAAAAGCAGATACATTCTCCTATACTTACAGAATCATAAAGTGGGAAAAAACTTTAGAAAACATCCTGGCCCAATAACGTTATTTTACAAACAAGACAACTAGCTAAAGGAAGTTGAGTAATTTACCCATGTTATCATAGCTAGTTAGTAACAAAAGACCAAGTCAATCTTATGACTCCCATTCTTCTAGTCTTTCTTCGTCAAAGGTCCTTATTTTAGTTTATATATAGTTGTCATTTTAGTTCACAAGTTTCTACTTAGTTCTATTGATAAGAAAACAAATCTATTGTAAGAAAAATTGGACATTTTCAGCTGTATTATACATAATTTCTTTATACCTCTGCCTTCTTGAATTGCATGCCCCAATTTTAAAGTGATGTGATTATGATAGTAATGATAGAATGGCTGTTATCATTTATTTCTATTGACAGTATGACATCATGCTTCCTTTATGAATTCATGTCTCTGGAATCCTTCATTTGGTTTTAGCCCCCCAAATATCTCATGAGGCCACTAGGAGATCATTATCCCAAAATTATTTAGGAAATTGAGGCAGAGGGTATCTCAAATGTCCACGGGGCCATAGAGTTAAAAATAAATGGGTGGTAATGCCAATGAAAGGAAGGAGGAAGTGATAGGACCTTGGGAAGCTGAAGAATACATATATACACATTTTTCACAGGTGATCTTCACTTTATGCCATAGACTGCTGTCCTCAAATAGCAGTTCTCAAAATTTTTGGTCTCTAGACCCCATTACACTCAAAAATTACTGAGGATTCCAAAAAGCTTTTGTTTATGTGGGCTCTATCAATATAGTTGTCCCTGGGTATTCCCAGGGGATTGTTTCCAGGACCCCTATAGATACCAAAGTCCAGGTATGCTCAAATCCCTTATATAAAAAGACATAGTATGGTCGCCCTTTCATGTCCCCAGATTCCACATCCGGGGATTCAACCAACTGCAGAACAAAATCCAGGGATGTGGAACTTGCGGATACAGAACCCACGGATAGAGAGGGTCCACTGTATTTACTATAAATTAAAACTAAGAAACCACAGAATATAAATTATTGGTATATTTAAAATTAATAAAAAATAAAATTCACACTAATGCAAATAACACAGCTTAGAAAAAGTAACTACGTTTTCCAAAACAAAAGTAATGAGAAGAGTTGCATGTTTAAATTTTTGCAAATCTCTTTAAAATCTGGCTTTAGACAGCTAGGTTCTCATATCTGCTCTGTGTTCAATCTGTTACTTGACTGACACTTATTTAAAAATTTTGGACTCACAGTAGTAGCTGGAAAAAGAAAAAAAGGACTTCATAGACCCCCTGAAAGTGCTTTAAGGCTCCCCAGGGGATCTCAGATCACACATTAGAAATATTGCCCTACACTAAGGGAGGGAATCAGAGCAGAGCTCCATTTTAACTCAGACCAGCTTGATACTCATCTAAACTTTTGGAATGGTCCAAATAAAAATAACAACTAATTGAACACCGTAAGTGACTGTCTTTGGCTTCCTATTTTGGAGACAGGTCTGCCACAGGATTTCATGTTTTTGTAAGAGATTCATACCCTCCTATTGACTTTTTTTCTGTGTCTAGTGCTGGGAACACCAACAACCATTGTATGCCCATTGACACTGTCATGGTCTATATCAGAGTCTCCCATCTGTCTATATCTATATCTGTCTATACCTATATCTATATAATCACTGGCTGCAAACAGCATATTTTAAACTAGGAGGTTTGTGCATATACTTAAAGATAAAAATCCTCTCTAATGTACATTCTGAGTTGTTCATTTGTTGGTAGTAACCCTGCTAAAGTGAAGATGTAACCAAAATGAAGAGTTGAAGAATGACAGCTTAAATACATGTCAGCCGTGAAGGCAAATAGACTTTGCTTGTCAAAATCCAATGCTCTCCTTAGAAGGATGGAGCAAGTCTATGAATACGTGATAGAAAGAGTTGGCTACCATGTCAAAAGCCAGGCAGGCTCATAGACTTGCTGTTTCCTTCAGGCTCTATTATGACAACCACAATTACATGCTTTCTAAGCCTCAGTCAAGGCTGTAAGCCTTCCTGTAAAGATGAGCTCTGAAAAGAGCCAAGACTGCTCATAGGTTGCTACAGATTGTTCCAACTCCCTCCCACCCCCAAAAGATCCTATAGACAGGAGGGGAGAATACTGCTCTCTTTCCAAACCATAAACACACTCACACATAACACACACGCTCACAACCCTTACCCTTAAACAATCTTTTGTCCTTTTGGGTTTTTGGGGGTTTTTTTGTTTGTTTTTCAAGAAGATGTTGGGGGTAGGAGTTTATTAACTAATTTATTTATTTTTGCTGTGTTGGGTCTTCGTTTCTGTGCGAGGGCTTTCTCTAGTTGTGGCAAGCAGGGGCCACTCTTCATCGCGGTGCGCGGGCCTCTCACTGTCGCGGCCTCTTGTTGCGGAGCACAGGCTCCAGAGGCACAGGCTCAGTAGTTGTGGCTCACGGGCCTAGTTGCTCCGCGGCATGTGGGATCCTCCCAGACCAGGGCTCAAACCCGTGTCCCCTGCATTAGCAGGCAGATTCTCAACCACTGTGCCACCAGGGAAGCCCTGTCCTTTTGTTTTGTGTAAGACTATCATTTCCTTTAAAAATGCTTTTAAGTGCTACCCTTTAAATTTGGGACAGCACTGGCTGTTAAGAATTTCAAAAGAAATTTGTCATCATCAAATTTGTTTACATGGATCAAGCAACACTGTCATTACATAAGAACCACCATCATCTGTCATCTTTTTTTGCTTCCCTCTTTCTTCCCTTCCAGGTTTCAAAGCAGGGTCTATAATATTGCAAATGTATTTATGTTGACTTAAAGAGAACTGCTTTTCCCTAAAAATAGGTGGAATTTAAAGAAAACCCCCTATTCACAAACCCTCAATTCTGTAACGGGGATCAGGCGTCTCTGTAAACAGAGGTGAAATGGGAGGGAGAGTATTGGGTGTTTAGAGAGAACTATCTACATTTTTCATTTTTCAACTGAGCTGACACTTCATATTTTTATTTACCTTTGTTTCTTTCTGTTATATCTTCAGAAATGCCAACAACTCATGCATGCAGATTTTGTAAGCCACTGCTATTATTTTATGTCTTAAGAAAAATATTTCTCAGCAGGTTTGGATGATATGTAAAACCTCTTCTGCCCATGACCTAGTCTTTCTGTGGCTTTTTATATTTCTGTGATAATGACCAAGAAAAGATTCAAACCAAATTTGTCTGTCCTAAAGTTTGACCATTTGGCCTATAGTCTATAGAACTATCATTTTTTAAACCTGAGGATACGTACCATAATTTACTGTCTAAAATTGGTGTCAGTGACAGATAAAGATATTCAGGGTGGCATCGATTAAAAGAAGAGTGAATTTTCAATTCAGTCTGTCTTATAAGCATTAAGTTACTTAAAATAAACTGGAAGTTAAGAATAATGATTAATTCATTTACCAGATAGTTTATATTGCTGAGCTAAGTATCTGTGACCTCACGTAAGTTATTTAGGTTCTTTCAACCTCAATATAAAGGTAAGTTAAAATTGCTGTTACTGACTAGATGTTTGACCTCAGACAATAATAATAAACTTAACAACTGCAACATGTTTTATGGTATAAAAGTAATTTTTCATTCATTATCTTTGTCTTTGCACATTTTATCTGCCTTTGCCAGACGAAATACAGGATGTACAGTTAAACTGGAATTTCATTAAAAAAATAATTATTTATGTCTGTGAGTCTGTTTCTGTTTTGTAAATAAGTTCATTTCTGTCATATTTTAGATTCCACATATAAGTGATATCATATGGTATTTATCTTTCTCTTTTTGGCACTTGACTTAGTATGATAATCTCTAGGTCCATCCGTGTTGCTGCAAATGGCATTATTTCATTATATATATATATATAGCACAGGGAACCATATTCAGTATCCTGTAGTAAACCATAATGGAAAAGAATATGAAAAAGAATATATATAATATAAATACTATATATGTATATAACTGAAGCACTTTGCTGTACACCAGAAACTAACACTACATTGTAAATCAACCATACTTTAATAAAAAAATAAAATAAAATAAATAATAATAATTATTTAGTGTAAGTATGTCCCAAGCATGGGACATGCTACATTTTCCTTTGCCTAATCTAACAATTCTGCATTTGGAGAAGTCAAGGCTGAGAGAGATAGGCATTTTACCCAAAGTCATCAGGTTCTTTTGACTCCAAATCCAGTCTGTTTTTTCCTATACTACCACTGTGCTTAGATTCTCTGAACCTCAATTTTCACAAAAAAACTTAAAAAGTATGGGAGGAGTGGATCTAAGCCAGGTAACTGTTAAACTGCCTTCCATTTGCAAGAGCCTATGTTCACAGAGATCTCATGAGGGCGTGTGAAACAATGCTACACACATTATTAGATGGGATTAGGGTCTTGGTTGTAATCAACAGAGTACCTCTTACCTCACTTAAGCCAAAAAGGAATGCAGAAATACTAGGTATCTTACAGGAAATCCAGGGAGCAAGAAAATCAGGTTTGGAGGTTGCAGAGCAATGAGTAATCCCAAAATTCACCATTATGACTAGACAGTGAAGACCACAGTGCCACTGGCACTAGAAGCTCTGCAGATGGCCCAGGCAGGGAGTGGAGCCCTCTAATAGACACTGACCACTGCCACCTCTGCAACATCCTGTCTCTCAACCACCTTCCACCATCCTCGCCAGGAAGGATTCTGTGCGTAGCGTCCTACCTCCTCTGATTCTTCTCTAAATTGAAATCTTGAATTACGGCTAATTGGTGTTGCCTAGGTCACATCCCTATGTGTTAACTGCAAGAGCGAGTTCCTGTCTTTTACCCTAGACAAGAATGACTCTTACAGTGGGAAACTCCCCATACATAGAGATGGTGTTTAATAAGTACTGGACAGCAGAGAAATTATGCCACATGACTTCAGAAACATGTTGAAATGTTACATGCTTTGCCAGAATAATTGTGTTTCCCGTTAGCAAATACACATCATACTCATTCCCATCACACATATACATGTATCAGCTGCCTTAACCCAACCTGTTTAAAATTTTCCTTTCCTCTCAAATCCTAACAAAGAGCATACATATTTTATTATATACTGAATCTTCATCCATATAGCAAACCTGACATAAAGCACCAACCAATAAATGCAAATTACCATACTATCTATCCAAATAGCTTTGAAAGTCCCAGAGAATCTGCCCTGTGTAGTTTTGCAGATCCCCAGATTTCATTTCATTGTAGGGTAGGAACATGCCTCTCTTAGAGAAGTTCTAGTCACTTTAAATTCCAAGATCGCATGAGTGTTTCCTTCTCAGTTAGCATCCTGAAACCTGAAAGTACTGACAACTGTTAATCTTTATTGTGGATGAAGTTTGTATTTTAAATCCAAGGTCTATAAGCTTCTCTATGTAAGGTTTTAAATAATCTACATTTGTAGCTCTTGTAGGTTTATTCTGCTTGTAGAACTGACATTGTAAGTGCTATGCATGGGCCATGAGAAGAAAAGACATTGCAAAACACACACTGGTTTTCTGGAGACCAGAGAAATCCTAAAAGGACTAGCAAAGACTGGATGCCCATATATAAACTACTCAACTACCTCATTACTTCAGTTGAAACTATTGCCTTGCAGTGGTCCCAGACAACATTCCTCAGAAACTCCTCTCTTTCTGGTGCTAAGATAAAGAATCTCATTTCAATGACAGCCTTACTGCTTTAACTGGATTCATAGATTCCATTAGGGTAAATAAACTTCAAAGAGAAACACATGTATTTTCTTGAGTTTACCTCAAAAATAATTTTTGATTCTTAGAAATTTTATCTGAAGAAACATGGAGGAAACAACAAGTTGGAGCTGAAAAGAGCTTATAACTTTCTTCAAAAGGTCTTTATTTCCAGCTTAAAATGTGTGTAGTCCTGCACTCTGAAAAGAAACAAACTTGAATTCAACAGCATTTAAGGAAAATCCCTAGTTTTCTTTAAAGCTTTAGTTCATCTGTTTCGAGTTGGGTGTAAATTGTACAGGAATAGATTCTTTGAATTTTTTTTTTATAAGTAAACAAAACGATGTAGACTGCCCAGTTAATACATTATTTCTTTTGGTAGCTCTGATTCAGTGGAGAACCTCCATCTCTTCCCATACAAATAGGATAACTGAATTTCTTTTAATAGCCCAAGCTCTCAAGTCATGCACAGTTGAGTCAATACTACATTACTAACCTCTCGCCCGATAAAACTTTGACATTTTTCCTATTTTCTTTTTTAGGTAGAAAATAGGACATGTAAAAGCTATTTATACTAAATTTCCTCATTAATTTATATTAAGTGATCCCCCAAGATAAGGAAATTCACATTAAGCATTTTTATCCCCCCAATATAATCCTTAATATGAAACTTTGTTAAAGTAAAAAGCCAAGTAAGTCTTGAAGACAAAAGAAGTTACTAGAGAGTAATCACTATTCCTCAACATATGAAGGGAAGTAGGTGGGTATTTCTGCTAGTTAGCTAGCAAACAATTCTTCACAGGAATATATGGTGGGAAGACTGTGGTTATGGACTGATGGTATGTGTATCAGCACCCAATTTCTGCTTCCTGGTGTCTTCCTGAGCCACTCCCCATCCTTGGTGAACCTGTCTGTATAAAGTTTATAATAATCTGAAAATTTATAAGGATGTCTTCATCCCTATACTTCACTTGGACAACTTGACAGATACCGATACAATGAAAAGCATGTATGTGAATTCGTTTTCCTTGCTGACATATGAACTGGGTGTTCATTTGTGAAGTCATTCGCTCTGAAGGAGAAACTCCATCAGTGGGTCTGTATGTGAAACTAAGTAGAACTTCAGGTGTTCTCAGGTGGCTCTATTTCTATGTAACACAGGTAACTCTACCTACTCAGATGTATTTGTAGTTAATGTTTTCCTTAGCTTTCCTGTATTTTCAACAAAATGTCACAAGTTTCTCAAAAAGCAATTAAAAACACAATTTAATCACTGATACCTGTCAGTGCTCATTTCATTATCCCATGTGCCAGACATATTTATGAAGATGACAATTATTTATCTCAGTAAACCTGTCCCTGTTCAAGGAGCATTCCAGAATAGGAATAAGGTCACTGTATACTCTAATATGCTGTGACAGCTAACACATCTTCGTACACAGTGCTTAGGCACCAGGGACGGAATTTAAATGTTGGTGTAAGCATCCCATTTCTCAAGTTTGATATGTTGTTTGAACTTTTAAAGGCTTTACTATGAATGAATTTTCTACATAGGTCATTATAACAGTTGGGCTGTGTTTGTTCTGGTTGTTAACTATTGAATTCAAAATATATTGGCACCCAATTGCTTTCTTTTCTTTAATTATGCTAAAGGAGATACTGATAACCAATAGATCAAGAGTGATAACTATATGCTGTGAGACTGAGGGGTATAGAGAGGCAAACAGAGGTATGCAGAAGTATGTAGCCTGACTTCTGTTCCTGGCATGCTCAAAAAGGATTGGCAAGGGCTGATTGATTTTTAACTGCAAAGTAATGTTTTCCTGAGCCTCTCAGTCATTTGTCTAACTATCCCGGCTTGGTGTTTATCATCTCCCTAGAAGACCTGATTGAATGTGCATTTCTGAAAGCTTCAGAGATTATTAAAGTCCAATTGTCAGCTCATAAATCACTCTAAGTTTTTATACTATATGACTCTGAGGCATCCATGCTACTAATTGCAGATTTCCTTCTAAGGCTTTTATGATAGCCAAAGTGCAATTCTTAATCCCCCTGTGACTTAGTCAGCTATTCATAGACTGAATAATATCACCATCCAGGCTGTAGGAGAAATTGAAATTTTGTTTGAAGCCTAGCCAAATTATGGATTACTGAAGGATCTGCCTTCTGATTACCTAATAATTTACAATATTAGCTATATACCTGTAACCTTATGATATCCCCCCTTATGCTTTCTTTATTTCAATTATTTCCAAGGTTTTTAATTTTATTTTTTCCTAAAATATTCACCAATATCATATCATCATATTCAAGATAACAGAGGTTCAATTCAAGAAGTGTTTATTGCAGCACTACTATAACCCAAGAACTACCCTAGGGGATCAGGGTTTCAAAAAAAATCAATCAACTGTAATACACATAGATGTACCAATCATAGAATATTCTGCAAAGTGATGAGTGCTATAATAGCTGTTGAGGGAAACAGAAGCATGGAAGCCTCCCTAGAGGTAGTTAACCTTAAGCTAGAAGATGTGAATTCCTCTTAGGGTACAAGAGATATAGAGGAGAGCAGGATCTGTTTGGAGAAATAGTGGCCAAAGTAGAGGGCTTTAAAGGAAAGGGAAAGCCAGAATAGAAGCTGGAAAGGAATCAGGGACTCATTAAAACCAATTATAGGGGCTTCCCTGGTGGCGCAGTGGTTGAGAGTCCGCCTGCCGATGCAGGGGACACGGGTTCGTGCCCCGGTCCGGGAAGATCCCACATGCCGAGAAGCAGCTGGGCCTGTGAGCCATGGCCGCTGAGCCTGCGTGTCCAGAGCCTGTGCTCCACAACGGGAGAGGCCACAGCGGTGAGAGGTCCGTGTACAGCAAAAAATAAAAAAATAAAACCAATTATAGATTCTTCTTGGTCTTGTTCTTTTGGAATCATCCCAGACCTATGTATTCCCTTCCCAAAACCATAGGGAGCATTATTAGTTCTCAGGATGCCTATTTAGACTGGTTTTCCTATCTCCATACTAGTCACTTGCTTTTTTCCTTCTTTCCCTTAACCAAATTCAATTTTTTACCCCAAGGGCAGAGTGATGTAAGATGTAAACCTGATCATGGCACTCAGTGTCTCTGTAGCTCCCAACTGCTCTAGCCCATGTGTTCTAGCAGGTCATACATCCCCCTCTATGACCTGGCACTTGCTCTCTTTCCAGTTCCATCTTCAGGGGATCTCTAGTTTGCAATCCTTGAATTCAGCATGTTTTCATACTTCTGTGCTACAGCATGTGCTGCATCTCTAAACTTGAGAAACCCTCCTCTCACCCCTGCGTCTCACTGAAAGCTGGTACTTTCAGGGAGAGGGCCTTCTTTGGGGGCGGGGTTGCTTTCTAGAATAACAGAAACACACAGCCTCTTCTTCTTCTCTGTACTTACAGCACTCTGTATGTACTTCAATGAAAGCATTTATCCCAGTGATTATATATATATTTTTTTATCCCTCTCCTTACCTTTTAGTTTTTTAAGGCTAAATAGTTCATTCTGTTCATTATTACCTCACCAAGAGCTAGCAACTGTTCCTGGTCCATAGCAAAGGATTATTTTATGAACAAATGAGTGAACATTAATATTTGAGTCAAAAGACGAGAGAATTTCAAAAGTGGAGGGACTGAGTCAACAGTCATTTTACACAGAAAGGTCAAGGAGAATTAGGGTAAAAGTTATTAATGATATTTTCAATAATAATTTCTCAAATGATCAAGGTGGGTTGAGAAGTGAATTGGTAATGAGGAAGTGGCCACAGGAGATCTCCTATACAGTATTTATAAATTGACCATATCTGTAAGACACACAGGAAGAAATTAGTAAAAAGAGAAAGATAGAAAATACAATACAGATGGGATAACTGATGGGAAATGAATCCGATGGAGATAAGGAATAGCATCCAACTACATTTGGAGAGATTTTTCTCGTAGAGTAGAGAGACTTCTTAGACAAGTGGTAATGCAGTACACCACTAAGGGAAGAAACAGGTAACTTCACAAGTAGAAGAAATGGGTTTTGAGCATTTTTGCACTTCCGCCTTATGTCTTTATTGTTTGTTTCATTGCCTGGAACATAATAATAGTTCAATAAATATTTGCCAAATGATTATTAACTATATTTTAAGAAACAGAGGCTCACTATTGGAGCATGAGGACCTAAGAGAATCATAAAGATTTGGAGAATCTACAGTTGTGCATCCAAGTGATAGCTTGGGTGGAATAAAGTTTAGCTCTCCCTAATATCTATCCCGTACCCATATAAAGTTCAAGTAATAATAGTAATAATAACAGGTATTGACTATGAACTGTCTTTCAATCTTAAGGTACTGAAAGCATCTTCAGAAACTTTTGCTGTTTTCCTGAATCTGTAATATGCAAACTAAATGAACAAAGAATGCTATTATGCAAATTCAAGGCAAGTCTCCTAACTTCTCTTCCCAAATAGATTATCAGCCTTATGTTCTTCCTCTATAGAAATGCCAGAACTTCCTCTGAATAACCACCATGGAACCAAGTGAGAGAATACACTAAGGTGGAGCAAAAAATTTATAAGCAGCATAAGGACCCGGTTAAAGGTTGACATCTTAAATCTGTAATGATATCAACTGGCAATGCTTTAAAACTGTCTTGTCTGGTTCTTGGTAGGGCAAATGGTAAGGGTGTAAAGCAGGGGTCTCCAACCCCCGGGCTGCAGACCACTACTGGTCCGCGGCCTGTTAGGAACCTGGCCGAACAGCAGGAGGTGAGTGGTGGGCCAGAGAGCGAACCTTCATCTGCTGCTCTCCATCTCTCCCCATCATTCGCACTACTGCCTGAACCATGCCCCCACCCCATCCATGGAAAAATTGTCTTCCGCCAAACCGGTCCCTGGTGCCAAAAATGTTGGGGACTGCTGGTCTAAAGGATTTGAGCATGCTGGTAAGACCGGCTGTGGGAATCCATGAGGAAATTATGCTTAATAAATTAAGCATAATTTATTCTGCTTAAACTGGAAATTTAAGGTTTTGAGTTTCTTTGGCCAGAATGTCAACAGGCAAGTTAGATAATATTTAGGCATAGAGTAGAATGGGTCTAGCATGTTGTCTGTGACAAGCACTTGTTTAGGTTTATCCCTACCCTCTTTCTACCAGGTGGCTGGTTGCTCTTGTCTCCTATTGTTTCTCATGGCATCCAGGCTCAGAAAGACCTCTTATCAAGATTATAAGTCAAGACAGGCATCTGAAGTTATTGAAAAATAGTTTAGAAAAGCCTGTGGATACTTTCTCAGCATCCTTTCCTTTGGGTTAGATTTGTCCTAACTCATGCATTATATTACTCATTCATTCAACAAATATTTATAAAGAGCTGACTCTATGCCAGACACTGTTCCATGTGCTGGGTGCAACAGTAAACCAAGAGGAAAGATCCATACTCTTATGGAACTCAATATTTTGACCATAAAAAAAGATTCTAAATGACTACACATACACATAAAAATTTTTAGAAGGTATTTTTATAAGTTAGTAAGCTAAAATTAAAAAGAAGACTCTGGGGATGGTAAGGGACTGTGTAGATTAGGTCAAGAAAAAGCACCATGAGAAGCTCAGATGTGAGCCGAGAACTGAGGGATACCAAAGAGCCATTCACATGACAACATGAATGTAGAACATTCAAGGCAGAGGTAACAGGCAAGGAATGAGCTTGCAGTGTGGCTGCAGCACAGGAAAGAAGGTGCAAGAAAGGAAACGTGCTTGGATCACAGTGAGTGAGGGAGAAACGAGTACTAGAGAAGGGCAAATGAGAAGACACAAAACAATTTTCTTTTTTGAAACACTGTGCAGGCTAGGATAAATAGTCTGAATATATTCCTCCCTAAAATGGGAAGCCACTAAACGATTTCAGCAGAGGTTTGACATGATTTGATTTGTATTTCCAACACTTTAACTTTCACTTTAAGAAAGGATGTAGAGAAGAAGTAGGGAAGCTATTGTTAAGAAGCTATTGCAGTAGTCTAAGAGATAGATGATGGCAGCATTGTCTAAAATAGTAGAAAGAAATAGATGAATTCAAGATGTTTTCAGAGAGAGAATTGACAGGACTCTGTCATCTGTTGGATGTGGGTATGAAAGAAAATGAGAAAACAAAAATAAGTTCTAGGCTTTTAGTTTGATGTTGAGCTTCGAAGAACAGATAGTGTCCAACCATTCTAAAGACACAAAGATCTACCCGAGACTCTGAGTATACCAATTATGATAGTAAGCTGAAGTCCTTTTTGAAGCTGTGTTTCTTATATCTTTAGCATGACCTAACTTCTAGTGACCTCAGCTGGAAATGCCATAGTCATCTGGGACTTCTCCACTTCTTTCACCTACCAAATCCAGCCTGACACACCCAGTTGTGTAGATTACACTTCTAAAATGTCTCTTAAATATGTACCCTCTGCTATGTTGCAATTGACATTGTCCAGATGTGCTCAGAATCTTCAATGGACCATTGCTTAGTACCCCCAATGTTCTACTCTGCCTCCAGGTTTCCTCTTCTCTGCCCATTCCCATGAAGCTGCAAGCTGCTGCCACAGTTGTCTTCATAAATCAAGGACTGGATGTATTTATATACTTACGTGAAACAGAAATTAGATATAAAAATGTCATGACTCCCAACTTGTGAGTTAAGGCTAAATTCCTGAGCATGTGACATAATAGCCTTTTTCAAGGACATATGATTAGAACAATACCAATCTCTGATAAAATTTTAACTGGCCAGAGAAAGAATGAAACATTAGGACTTCTACATCTGTGTGTATATCCTTTTCAATTGAGTGATAGGTTTGTCAGTTGTCCTTTCTTGAAAAGGACGGTACACTATTTTGATACTGTGTTCTTTGGATCTATTCAAAGATTTCCAGTCACTAGTCAGAAGACACCTCTTATTAATATGTGTCAGGTCCAAGGGAGTTGTAAGCACCCGGGACACCAGTGGGGATGAGTCATCTGAGACAATGCCAATAGTTGCTACTCCAGCCACAAGTGATGCAAGGGAAAATGACCCCAATCAGTAGAGAATTCTTCATCCAGAGAATGTACACGATGCCAGAGAAGATACTCTGTGAGAAACTGAAAGACACCATAGGACTCTAGACCATTGTGTCTTCAGAGATTTAATATCATCTGAGGTTCTGTTTTAATAAAACTTTCTCTTGCCAAAGCCTGCTAAATAGGTTTACCCATTCAAGAGATGTTTGGGTGTTCTGATGAGTATTTAAGAAGAGAGTATAAATTATTGTAAAATAGCTAGTATATTCTATGTCACAGGTAACTAAGTGGCATCATTTTATTATATTCAATTATATTATTGCATTTTCTTATGAGTTTTTTAATATGTGCAAGTCCTAACTCTCTAAATAGTTTGTAAATCTGTTTTTAGGGCATGGATATTGTCAAATATTTATCTATTTTCCATAAACATTTTGAGAAAATTAGGGTTATTCTTGAACTTTTGTTGAGTTTAAACCAATTGCTTCCAGAATCGAATAACTTAAACTAGAATCAGCTAAAGTCTTACTTGGAATTAGCAGAGAGAAAACACCAGAAGGAAATGGAAGGAGGATCTCTGAGTTATAGGAAGGGTTACAGTAAGAAGAAGGTGAAAGAAAACACACCAGAGACAAATTTGTCTTACTGGACAAAGTAGTAAGGGGTGAGCCTTCGGAAGAAATATACTACCTGGTCTTTCTGAGATGACAAGTCACCAAGCAAGGTTTATAAATAATAGACCCATAAGAAATTATAGAAACAGCCTGCTGAATTTAAAGCAAAATGAACTGTGAGTCCTCATGAATCTGTTTCCAAGTTAACCTTATAAAATTACCCTTAATTTAAAATTTTACAGTCACTACCACATTGGGTGCACATTAGAGGTGCATCGGGTAATTACTATTTTTTAGCATTACATACAATTTAGACCAGACTCAGGCAATGCAATGTAAATCCTTTCCCTTGAATCTGACCTTAACCACAAAGTCTAATTATCTAACCAGGACAGTTAGCAGGGCAGAGAGAACCCATTATCTAGAGCAGGTTTTTGCAAAATGCCAGTTCACTCATCATTTATTGGCTAAAAAGCAATCTGACCTTGGGTGTGAAGTCATTTTCTGAAAATCATCTTGGAATCCAGTAAATCCACTAGAAACTTAGCAGAAATTGAGATTATGAGCACCAGACACATGTTTCCTAGACACAGCCTGGCATGATAGTGCAGGAAACATTTCTTATGTTAATATTCTGATGCCAGCAATCACTACAGACATGTATTTGCATTCAGAATGTGCAATCACAGAAGCGACGTGATCTAAAAGCTTGTTGTGTGTTAAATGACTCACAGTGTTTCACAGACAACAGGAAGTTTCACTTACACAAGGTACTAGAATTAATGTGTCAAGATTGGTGACAAGCTCTTAAGCTGATACATACATCAAGGAACTGAGCTCCTCATAACCAACCTGTCATAATTGATTATGTTCTGGGAAAATGTCCCAAACACAAATGTGACTTTATTAAATCTAACATATTAAATGCAGTCTGCTGCTAAAAATTACTCCCATTTTTATATAGGACAATGTATTTCCATAAACTATATAATGGAGAATAATTTAAACAACATTAACCATAAAGAATTTGGAGAAAATATTGTTATAATTTGCATTAAAATGTCATGAGATCAGAGAGGCTTAGAGTAGATGATTTGATGGAGTCTTTATTTTCCTGCAAGTCCGTTTTATTTGAAGTACGGTAAACACTGCCTTAAAATATTCTCTCTCATAAACAGAACACCTCAATCTTAAGAGTTCCTAATGTAGATATTCTGAAATTGTTCATTTGGGATAATGACAAAGAATACAGAGGGAAGAGAGAATCGTGTTCCTAAGGTAGAAGAAATTACCAGATGCTTGCTCTCTGTGGAGTTGGTTACTAAAACCAATGTGACAATGTGATCTTGCCAAACTTCAGTGAATGAAGCATATTTGCACAAGGGCAATGTCAAAGACCCTGTGAGAGTGTGAGCCAACATCAGCAGTAGGTCCAGTGTCCAGTGACTCTTCCAAAGGAATGGAGACTGACTCATGAAAGCTAGGTGGGCTATTAATAGTCAGGTGTCAGGATTAAAGACTGAGCAGCATTTGGATGTGGAAGGTGTAGAGCAGTAGGACTGGGTGTGGTCAAACCTTGAACTAGGCGAGTCCAAAGGGGTGGGAAATGTGCAGTGGAAAAGGCATATGGGACCAGGGAGCTATGATGACTAAGTAGTTGCTGTCTTGGGCCACTTGAGCAGAGTGACTTGATTCTAAGTGTCATAAATGTAGGAAGTCAATACAGATCATGGCTGTAAGAGCAGAGGTTTTAACATCAGAAGAACATTAAGCTCTCTCATGTATTAACTTTATGATCTTGGGCATGTTACTTTACTTCTCTAAGCTTCAATTTCTTCATCTGTAAATGGAATCATACGTGTTGGGGTCGCAACGAAGAAGCTACATAAGCACTTAATATAAGTGGCATATTTTGAGTGCACAATAATATTAACTTTTATTAGTATTGTCTTTGTGCTCCTTACATCAGCCCAAATCACAGTGAATTAAGACAAGATTGATCCCAAGCCTGGGATAACCCCTGGCTCTGTGGACTTAATAGACTCCAACTATGTTTAGGAGCAGGTTGAGTGGCCCAGGCAACTGTTAGCTGTAAGGTCTTTCCAGGTACTGTGGGTCTCCTTATAGGTTGCACTTTGCAGACACCTTGGGAGCTTTATAAAAACTGATCCAGTGGTCACAGTTTAGACATTCTGATATGAATGATGTCAGGGGTGACCTAGGTATCAGAATTTTTAAAAGCTCCCCAGCCAGGTGGTTCTAATATGCTAGGAAGACTGTTGTCGCCATCTTGGAGAATAGCCAAGTGAGTGGAAGGACCTCTGACAGACTAAAGATTTCTCTAAACGAGGCTGGAGTTATGCAGACGGCAGCTATTTAAACAGCCCTAATAAGGAGGTGAACTTAGAATTGGCTGTAAATGTCATAGAAAAAGAATAAATCAAGAGAGATGAGGATATTATTAATTGCAAAGTTTACATTTCTTCAACATCCAGTAGGATGATTTCTTATGAGGAAAGTACAATAAGTTCTAAAAAGTTTAAAACCTGCATTTTATATGAACACCTGGCAAGTTGTATACTGAAAGCGAGATAAATGGAGATGGAGACAGGGATGGGGACATTGACAGACTAAGATAGAGATAGGGACAGAGAAGGTCATCAGAGTCTTGTAGATGACCTTAAGAATAAGTAATTCCTGGGTGCACCAAACATTGCAAGTTCTGTGTTGGATGAATTATACTTCAATCCTAAATACTCCTGTGATTTTAGAAGTAGATTTAACAGTGAAGTAGTAAGAGGCCTGGAAGTACTTGATGTGGAAGGAAAAATAAAAGAAAAAAAGAGAGAAGTTCAGAAACAACAGCAGCAGTAGCAAGAAGTGATGGGCTATCAGTAGACTGAGCAATGAGAAAGCAACAAAGGATTGAAGGTAGAGTGCCAAAAAACCCCAAACTTAACATTTTAGAAGGAAGCAGGAGAAAAAACAGAAAGGGAAGAGGCTAAGTGGCAGTACAGGTAGGAAATCACTCTTCTTGTTTTTGGAGGGGATTCTGATTAGGATGGGAAATGTGCCCTCTCCCCCGGCCGAGAGGCCGTCATTCCTAACACAAGTGTCTTCTCCTCCATTAGCAGGTGCCAGGGGACTTAGCAGCCCTTCCACATGTTCTTGTCTTTGAGTCTCTAAACAGAAGCACTGATATTGGAAAGACAATAAGCAAGCAAGGGCTGATGGGTGAAAGCTCCCTCAAGAATAAGTAAGAAGGCTGAATTTGGGTCTCAGTTTTCAAAGAAGAAAGGAATCTAATCACTTCTTAATCTCTGATTTTGGCAACTGGGACTTGTTCTCCCAATAGATTCTTCTACAGATCTCAGAGCTATAAACCTTAAATTGCTAAAAACAGCCTTGCCTCTGCAGTCCATCTTACAGCCCCAAGGTCATCTGTGATTTGCATAATTAGCAGTTCTAATTTATTTTTTCCTTCAAAAATGAGAGTTGTGATAAAAATAGAAATATTATAATATTCTTGTTCTTCAAATGGTTTTCATTCTAGTTTGCAATTGTTTTTAGGTACTAGAAGAGTATAATAATTAGGATCCATTATCAAGATGATTGGAACACTGAATCACTATAATGACCTCTGTCTGTTTAAATCGTAGTGGCATGTTCTTATAAATAATAGTTTTATAGCCATTTCTGGAATCTAAATTCAAGGAAGCAAAATAATCCTATCTTGCTGAGACAGACTATACCTGCAAGAATGGAATTCTTTTTTAGCGAGAAAGTTGCAAGTATTTTCCTTCAGAGTAGCAAGTGGAGGGTGATCACACTCCAACAGGGTCACTAGATGTCAGGACCCACCCCTGCCAGATGCTCCAGTACCCTTGGCTCCTACTGAGAAAGGAGAAGAGCTTTGTACACGGTTTACCAACTTCTCCACTAAATCACCAACTTCTCGAAAACCACAGCTCATTCTCTCTCTCTGGGGAGCAAGTAATAAAAGAAATCTTGTGTAAGGAATGATTTTCCTTCATTCTATTTTTAGAATCTATGCAGTGAAATGAGGGTTTCTCTATGAATACTTTTTCTGACTTCCTGGCCTACCTGGTTACTTATTTCAAGATTTTCACCATAGCTCTTCCCTTTGGAACTTATAATTTCAAGATTTTCACCATAGCTCTTCCCTTTGGAATCCATGTAAAGATGACCTCCCTTTAGTGTATTTTTCTCAAGTTTTATTGAGGTATGATTGATACATAACATTTTATAAGTTTAAGGTGTATAAACTAATGACTGAATACTTGTATATATTGTAAAGTAATTATAGTAAGTTTAGTTAACATCCATCAACTCACATAGACACAAATTATTCTTTCTTGTGATGAGAACTCTTAGCAACTTCCAAATATACAATATAGTATTGTTAACTATAATCAACATGCTATATATTACATCTTCAGAACGTACTTATTTTATAAGTTTCTATCCTTTGACCATCTTCACCCAATTTTCCTACATTCATCCCCAGCCTCCAGCAACAACAAATTGGATCTCTATGAGTTTTTTTTTTCAGATTCCACCTATAAGTGATATCATACAGTATTTGTCTTTCACTGTCTGATTTCACTTAGCATAATGCAAATCAAATCAAACATAAGTGCAAATCAAAACCACAAAGAGATATCACCTCATACATGTAAGAATGCCTATCATCAAAAAAAAAAAAAGGGAGAGATAACGAAAGCATTCAAGGATGTAGAGAAAAGGAAAACTCATGAACAGTTGATGGGAATGTAAAATGGTGCAGCCACTATGGAAGACAGTATGGAAGTTCCTCAAAAAATTAAAAATATAACTACCATATGATCCAACTATTATAGTTCTGAATATATAACCAAAGGA
This sequence comes from Monodon monoceros, assembly GCF_005190385.1. NCBI lineage: Eukaryota > Metazoa > Chordata > Mammalia > Artiodactyla > Monodontidae > Monodon > Monodon monoceros. The sequence goes on from NW_021703775.1 coordinate 45,048,476, forward strand.
AATAAAACCACTAATCCCAAAAGATATCTGTATCTCATGTTCACTGCAGTATTATTTACAATAGCCAAGACATGGAAAACTACCCAAGTTTCCACTGACGGATGAATAAAGAAACCATATAAATACATATATGAAAAGAATATATATATATATATATATATATAGTAGAATACTATTCAGCCATAAGAAAAGAAGAAAATCCTGCCTTTTGCTACAATATGGATGGACCTTGAGGGCATTATGTTAAATGAAACAAGTCAGACAGAGACAAATCCTGTATGATTCTTTAGTATATTAATAGATGAGGGAAAGTGAATGAGAAGAGGGGTTAGGATTGACCATCATGATCCCAGATCACTGCAATTGCTCTCTGCTCAGCCACAGATAATTTCTTCACTGCTACTCACAGCCTAGGACTCACAGACTCAGAACGCTTCCATGCAATGCTGTTATAAGACAGAGTCCTCTGCAGGGCTGGCATCCCCAGATAGGCAGGCCTCATTTTTAGGATGACCATACATGCTAGCCTGGTTTTTGCTGGTTGCCTTGACATAGCTAGTAATAGTACTTCCTTTCTTTCTGTAAAATTGTCTCTGCTTGAAAAACAAAGTATCAATATATGGTTACCCTACTGATTTCCCTTTATACTGCCATTCCTCACTTCTACCTATACCACCACCACATAGAGCTGTTAACATATTCCAGATTTTATTGAGTAACTGGAGGAACTTATAAAGAGTAAGTTAAAGAATTTCAAACAAAATCTGATACATATGATTTTTCTTATAGTCCAACAGAAAAAGACTGAATATATTTTACTTTTTCTATATAGGGTCTACCCATGGATATACCCCAGTTCCTAATATTTCTCCCATCCTGAGTTGCACACAGTGCTCTGTGTATGTGCACATGTGAAAGTAGAAATGGGATTGGTCTCCATGAGCCACTCCTATCAAGTTATTCTAAATATACACACAGTCTTAATGTTATCATATATGAAATGTTATCATATATGGAATGCAGACACAACTTTAAGACAGGTCTCAGGGGCTCCTATTCCAACCAGGCTGCCACAATGAGATGCTTCTTTACAGAACCTTGTCCCCTCCACCTTCCACACCTGCTCTGAGAGCACCATGACCTCTCCACAGTGTCAGGCCCCACCCAGCTTCTCATGGGAGATGGTCTCACTCCAGGGACCATCTCTCTTCTCCTAGAAATACTCACTGAACAGAGTAGTACCTATTTGTGCATTTCCCAAGTCTGATTTATTTAATATATTATTAAAATATCACTGGAGGATGGAGAAGAAAGAGAGTGCTGAGCAGCCCAGCATGGATTTTGCTGTATTAAATCCAGGCTCCTTAGAGGACATATCAATGGGAGTTGACTTTGTTGTTTCTCAAAGCATCCAGCAAATAATTGTTGGAATACATAACTCACATGCACATGAACACAAAACCATCTCAAGACAATCATCACTCTCACAAATAGCACAGTCTAAATTCAAAAGGAGAGAGAAAAACAGTGGACGTAGCACACTATATATTTTATAGTGAAGGATGTCAGTTGCATTTCCCTCTTCTATTTTCACAGTATGTCCCCTTCAAACTGCAAAGATTAAGAAATAAACATAAAACATTACAGAATCCCTGAATATCTCCTCCATTAGATTCACAAAAATCCAGCTAATGGTTGGTATTACAACCTGGGAGGACCAGAAAAAAAGTACATCCAGGGTGCCCTCTTACTCTGCAGCTACTGCCTAAAGGAGAGGTGATTTCATTTATATTGTTATAATATCACAAAAATGTTTTTAAAAATCACATTTCCCTCTCCATTTTCTTTTTTATTTCTGCATTTTATCTTCCATTTAAACTACCCCTACCTTAAGCACATTTACATTACACAGGATGTTGTGTGTGGTCAATAGGCAATGCCATTAAAAAGAGAAAAGGCTTATCATTACCTAATGCTTTCTTTTGCAAAGATACAATGATATTAAACCTACGTCCAATCAGTCAGGTGAGCCTGATTTAATATCATTGTAAAAAAAATTTATTAACACAAATTTTTCATTCCTACCAAAAAGGTGAGTCAGCATAGGTGAGTAAATAAGACACAATGAAGCCAAAGAGATATAGATTAAAATCCTGGGACTGCCAATTACTCCTATAACACTGGGCAAATTACTTAAATTTCCCTGAACCTCAACTATCTTAATTATAATAATATCCCCTGCCTTGTAAAGTTCTTCGGAGGATTAAACAAGAAGGCAAATAAAAAATATCTAACACTATGTTTGGTGTCTGCCACTTCTACTGCCAAATAGGTCACTGCCCAGTGCCTAAGGGACAGTCTTACCTGGTTGCTTGACCATATCTCAAACGCAACATGACCAAAAATGAGTCTGTTATCTCTTTTCCAAACCACTTCCCCTTAAGAAAAATACCTCGTAACCAATATTTGTGAGTCATCAGTGGCTGCTCCTTTTCTCTTACATTATATCCAATCAATTAGTCAGTCTGGGGTCCACTTCAAAACAGCTTTAATATTTTCTCTCCTTCTCCTCTCTGTATCCATGGCCACTGCCTTAGTTCAGATCTCCACAATCTCTCTCTGGATTACTACAATTTTCACTTGTTTTTCCGCCTCCAGTCTTCACCCTTTTTAATTCACCCTCCCAATTCTCCTAGAGTGATCTTTTTGAGCTGCAAATATGACCACATACTTGCCCTCCTTGAAATAATTCAACGACTCCCCCACCCCCACCCCCGCCTTAGCCTATACAATGACTTTCTGCTTCTTAGCCTGGTATATACAATATCTTTATTGGCTCTGTTTTACCCTCATTTTTCCGCTACTTCTTAACAGAATGTGTCACACTTCCTGAATGTGTCACACATCCTGAATGTGTCACACTTCCTCCAGCCTCTGGACCTTTGTACATGCCATTTCCTTTAAAATGCTTTTCCTTTCTGCTACTGAGTTGTTGAACTTAAATCATTCTTTGAAAGATTCCACCAGGGTCAGCTGTTGAGTCTTATGATCCTAAGCTACTCGTAAATAAGTTTGTTCTAGCTGTATGTAATGATCTAAGTGTCTTCTGCCTAACTAAAGAGCATGTGCTTTTTGTCTTTGAAACTTCAGTACCTAGCACAGCACCTGGCACCTTGCCAGACTTACTGCCTGTTCTGAATAAACACGTGAAGGAATGAGCCAGTGGAAATGCAGACACTCATTTATTTAAACTGACATGTGTCATAGGCGTAATCATAAAAGAAGGGCTAGTAGTTGTGAAGTGGAAACGCTGCAGACACATAAACCTGAAGCCTGGAAAGAATAATAACTACTATACCAAAAAAGAAATGTCAAAATGAGTTTTCAGTGATTTTAAATGCACCCAGCCTGTTCTGGTTCTGGGAGATTTTGCTGCTGTGCTTATCAAAATGCATATGTCTAACAAAGAATGCACAGGGCTGCTATCGGTTACCCTGTGTTGACGTCCTAGGAAGCAATATGTTAGTGTGGAAAAACATACCAATGACTCAAAGGCTAGGGTGATCATAATTCATTCATTCAACAAATATTTCTTTGAGAACCTAACATATACCATGCACTGATTTTCTATAAAAAATATTGTTTTTAATGGAACCAGTGACAGTTGATATACTTCAACAGTCAAAAAGGCTCCAAAAGTAATGTATCTGGAGAGTACTGAAGTGCTGTTTACTTCCTGTATAATTTTTCCACTGCCCTGAGCATAAATCCTCTTCCTAAGGAAGATTACAGTATGGCAAGACCTTCCTCTAGTTCAGTCTCATACATAAAGAAACATGGTATACCAAGGTGGGATGGTGTGGTGGGCGTTCCCTAGACCACCCCCAGGTTCAGTGACATCCTAGAAGGACTCATGTGACTCAGCATATAATTATACTCATGGCTAAGATTTAATACAGTGAAAACATACAAAGCAAAAACAACAAAGGGAAAGACACATAGGGGAAAAGTTTGGAGGAAACCAGGCACAAGCTTCCAAGAGTCTGCTTCCAGTACAGTCACACAGGACGCACTTAATCCCTCCAGGAACAGGAGACTGGCTAACCTCAGTGTTAGTAACCATTTAAAAATCTTCGGGGGAGTGGACACGCTGTTGAAACATACTACCAAAGGAAAGCACAAGTGAAGTAATGTGAAAAAATACAAAAATCTTGCACTGCAATACAATTCAGATCCCAAAGCATTATAGTTTGTGATTCTAATTCACTTTAAGTCCTAACATTTCTAATTCTAAGAATTATCTTCTATTTCTCCATAATTTATTTTTAAGAATAGACATGTATAATATCCCTCATGGATGCATTTGTCAATTCTGCCCTCCTTTTAGAAATAACTATATTTAATGCAGTTATTTTTTACATGACTAACTGGCTCCTAGACAACAGATACTATTGGAGTCCTCTTAAAATAATAAACGCTTAACAACTATAGTAGGGGTGAGCAAACTACAGCCCACAAGCCATATGCGGCCCCATGATTGCTTTTGTAGATAAAGTTTTATTAGAACACAATCCATGTCCATTCATATACATATTGTTCATGGCCACTTTTTCCCTGATGGCAGAGTTGAGTAGTTGTGACAAAGACTGTATGGCTTTGTGTATGGTGTTAGGGAGTGTTCTAATTTCATTCTTTTACATGTAGCTGTCCAGTTTTCCCAGCACCTCCTATTGAAGAGGCTGTCTTTTCTCCATTGTATATTCTTGCCTCCTTTATCAAAAATAAGGTGACCATAGGTGCGTGGGTTTATCTCTGGGCTTTCTATCCTGTTCCATTGATCTATATTTCTGGTTTTGTGCCAGTACCATACTGTCTTGATTACTGTAGCTTTGTAGTATAGTCTGAAGTCAGGGAGCCTGATTCCTCCAGCTTCGTTTTTCTTTCTCAAGATTGATTTGGCTATTCGGGGTCTTTTGTGTTTCCATACAAATCGTGAAACTGAGTTATTTGTAGTGAGGTAGATGGACCTAGAATCTGTCATACAAAGTGAAGTAAGCCAGAAAGAGAAAAACAAATACTGTATGCTAACACATATATATAGAATCTAAAATGAAAAAAAAAAAAATTGGTTATGAAGAACCTAGGGGCAGGACAGGAATAAAGACACAGACGTAGGGAATGTACTTGAGGACATGGGGAGTGGGAAGGATAAGCTGGGACGAAGTGAGAGAGTGGCATGGACTTATATATACTACCAAATGTAAAACAGATAGCTAGTGGGAAACAGCCACATAGCACAGGGAGATTAGCTCCCTGCTTTGTGACCACCTAGAGGGGTGGGATAGGGAGGGTGGGAGGGAGATGCAAGAGGGAGGAGATTTGGGGATATATGTATATGTATAGCTGATTCACTTTGTTATAAAGCAGAAACTAACACACCACTGTAAAGCAATTTTACACCAATAAAGATGTCAAACAAATTAAAAAAAAAAAGACTGTATGGCTTTCAATACCTAAAAGATTCACTACCTGGCCCTTTACAAAATTTGAGAACCCTTCTTCTATAGGACCCAGGCTACAAATTGAGCTTTATTTCCAGAAACCCATTTCACAACACAGAAACACTAAAACAGATCACAGCAACAGACTAAAAGAAAAAAATGTTAATGTATTTTTATAAACTGTATTCAGTATGTCAAAATTGAATACAATATAAACACTACAACATAAATGCTCCCTTTTGGGTATCACATTCCTGAATGAGCAGAAAGAACCTATGCTTTATAAAAGAAGAGCCATTAAATGTAAATAATGCTTTTTTTCCCTAAAACTGTAGAGTAAGCAGGGCCTTTCCTCATTGCTCCAAGAATTTTCAAGTGGCATTAAAAATTAATGTTTTCATCCCCAAAAAGAACTATTATGTTAGGACTCGATGTCCATAAATTACCTCACCAAGTTTTGAGGTGCTAAATTCCAGTGAGGATGGTCTCCTCATTGCCTTCTCTAAGCACCCCTTGGTTGGAGGGTGGCAGCAGACCAAGGGTCACAAATTTACTCAGTGCTGTTGTCAATACTGCAGCCATTTTATGGACGTGATTAGGGAGCTGGCTATTATTCTGGGGGTCTTATCAGTAATTATTACTGTCCTAAGAACACAGAGGAATAAGTCAAACACAGAACTAAGAAGGGGTTACCCGTTCAGAGCCCCCAATGAGAACAGGTTTGCTTCTCGCTGTAACTTTAGCTTATCAAGGATCCCCATGACATAAATTCTTCTGGCTAGGGCCAGACTTTCATCTCTTCCTGATATACCATATTAATTTTTTACTGTAATAGTTGTACCATCAGAAATGCTGTAACATGAAATAGGTGGAGTAGAAAATTCTATTTGTCCTAAAGGATAATTCAGACACTGCCCTAATGTTCTTTTCTGCCATACCCCCACTTGTTTAGTCTGCCCTATATTTGGGTCTCAGGGGAGTGAGATCTCTACATCAGTCCTGCCCACACACTTCTACACTGCTGTTCTGGCTCCTCACTGACAGATCTGGGTTGGCATTTCTCTGTACTGGCTGCACAACCTTATGGTATTGTTTGGATGAGGGGAGCAAACAACAGTTTAATTTTACACACTCAGCCCCTCTGATCTTGAGAAGGAGCTGAAGTGTTGAAACCTGTTCTTAGGGTTTGCAGAGCCTCCAAGTCTCTCACTCCCAGGAGGAGGCCTATCTGCCTTTCCCAGAATGCCTCACAGTGTCCAGGAGAGGGACAGCCCAGACATGGGGGAAATTACCTTGCAAAGGGTGGTAAAGAAATCTCAGGATAGAGCCCTAGGGAAACCAGTGAAAGTTTAGTTTTTTAAAAGCTAAATATATGAATGATTTCTTTTATTCCATAGACATCATCATCGTCATCACAATAATAATTCCAGGTAAGATTTTAAAATCCTTACTCTGTATCAAGCATTATTCAAATTACATTGATCAAGAGGTGGAAAACTACAGCCCATTTTGTAAATGAAGTTTTCTTGGAGCAGAGCCACACTCATTTGCTTATATACTGTCTGTGGTTGCTTTTCTTCTACAGTGGCAGCGCTGAATAGTTGCAACAGAGACCATATGGTCTCTATTGCTATCTGGCCCTTTACTGAAAATGGTTGCTGACCACTGATACAGATGATCTCAATTAACTCTTGTGAGAACTCTGTGATATAGTTAGGTACCATTATTACTCTCCCATAAATGAGGAAACTGAAATTCAAGAGGTTAGAAAATAATCCCATGTTCACAAAGTAGGTGACCTCCAGGCTGCACAAGGTTTTATAGTGACTTTAGATGAATCATTTCATCTCCCTGGTCCTCAGCTCCGTCCTGGACAAAGGAAGGCTTTGGGTTAGATGGCAGGCGTGGTGTTTCCCATCTATAGCTTTGTGCATGTCCAACCTGTTTTGTCATTTCACACAGAAAAGATAAAACCAGAGTTTGCTACAAAAGCATGATATCCATTTATGTCAAAGGAGATTTTCCAAATGCCTCTCAGGAAAGGAATTTCACAGAAATATCTAGAGTAATAAAATGAAACAATCACTGTTATACCATAAAATGATGCCAGAGGCCTGTTCTCTATCATTAAATCACACAATGCCTTGTTCTCTACAGTACCATGAACAAAATTACTAGTTCTAGGACAACAATTCCCATCAATACCTCTAAAACACAAAAATTAGCCTTGAGTATCACGAGATATGTTACAAGACAATCTTCTGATGGCCTCCTCAGCAGTCTGATAGTCCTTTGAGGTGGGCAGGTTTAGCCTCCTAAGTACTCCCATCACTTCAATCCATAGGTATTCAGGTAGCACCACACGTGCCACACTGTGCCCCATTTGCTCTGAGAGCCATTGTCGCACTCCCCCTGCTCTGTTCCATATCAGAGGTGCTGTGCCCTGCAGGCTGTCTTTCCTAGGTGCAGCGTAACAGCTGTTCAGTGCCCACCACAGGACGTGCTGAGGAGAGGACAAAAGAGAAACACCTCCTGTACTCCCAGTCCCTTGCCCTCTCACTGTCCCTCCCTCTACCTTGGGCAGCATCTCTGGCAGTGAGCATTTCACCTCCATGGTTCCAGCTCATTTCCCACTGGAAAAACTGACCGTGATTCCAGCTTCTTTTACCTGGTATCAACCCCTCGGCTGTGGTAAAACTTTCCTGCTGCCGCTCATCTCTGGTTGCTTCATGGCTCCCTTTTGGTTTCTTCATGTTTATGTCACCTGTATAACTACACCCCTGTATTAAGTTATATTTGTCTTAAACAGTTAAAAAGTATTATGTTCTCCTAGATTTCTCCTAACAAACGCACAACTTGTGGTCAGGTTCAAACCTCCAGCATTCTGTCAGCAACAGCAGCCTCAACAGACAAGCCTCTAAGTGTGCATGTCGCTTCTGTCCAAACTCAACCCAATCTTGTGATGAGAGTCATTTCTCTTAGTAGCTGATACATCTCTGACCATTCAGATATTTGTCTAAACCTTTTAATTTAATGAAAAGTTTTCCAATTGTTCTAACTGAGAACATACACAAAAGCATGGTCCACAATACTCCTGGTCCAAGAACTTATAAGTCTTTCTATGCAGATATGATATATTCATATTAAAATGATTAAATGATACAGTAAACACCTAAATGTATGGAGGAGACAGTAAAGGCCATTACTGCAGACTGAAAGGAAGGAAATCATTGTAGTTGGGAATACAATCATCCCTCAGTATCTGTGGGGGATTGGTTCTAGGACTTCCAGTGAATACCAAATCCACAGATACTGAAGTCCCTTATATACAGTGACATAGTATTTGCATAAAACCTACACACATACTCTGGTATACTTAAAATAATCTCTAGATGACTTGTAATACCTAATACAATTTGAACACTATGTAAATAGTTGCCAGTGTGCAGCAAATTCATGTTTTGCTTTTTGGAATTTTCTTGAATTTTTTTCCTAATATTTTTGATCCATTGTTGGTTGAATCCACAGATGTGGATCAAAAATATTAGGGAAAAAATCCACAGATGTGGATTCAACCCACCAATATGAAGGGCCGTCTGTAGTCAAGAAAGGTTTCAGGTCATGAGCCAAGTAAAAGGTGAATGCTTTGGATGGAGAACGGACAGAAGAAAGGGCATTCCAGTTAGGGGACATCATATACAAAAGCACAGCTTAGTCCAAGTCTAAGCTAATAACTGCTCATTTATACGTGAATAGGGAGTATGCTGAAGTTGGATATAGTGATTAGACATTTAATGATTCAATGATGGGCAAAAGAGAAAGTGCCCTCTGACCTTACAAAAACAGTATCTTGTAGGGAAAGCAGCACTGGCTTTGGAGTAAGAAAGACCTGGGTTTGGATTCTCGCTCTGCCTTTACTATTGGCATGACGGTGCATCTTTCTCTTCGGCTGTATCTCAGTTTCCTCAAATGCCAAGTAGAGATGGGAATTCTTTACAAGATTGATGTGAACACGAAATGAAGTAGTGTATATCAAATACTTAACGGGGTCTCTGACAGACCGTGACCCCCTCAATTAATTATGGTGGGGGGGTGGCATTGTTAAAATCATTCTTGAGTTTCAGTCAGTAATCCATCAGCCTATCTTAAAGGAGTACTAACAGGTGACCTAAGACTTGTCATGAGGGTTAAAGGAGAGAATGTATGAAAAGCACTCAAAAAGGCTGCCCGACACAGAGGTGTTCCACTTGCTATTTATCTTTGATATTATCGCATATATGTGATCTCGGGGATGTTACAATAAACATACATGGTCTCTGCTCTCAAGGAATATGTCATTTAGTACAAGAACCTGAGGTGTAAAACAGAGAAAATAACAGTGTAACTTGTGTATGCTTGTGCGAGAGTGAGAGCAAGGCTCACAGTTAAGGTCCTGTGCTGAGGCAGTGTCCTCAAAGGAGGCTGGACTGGGCACAGTATCCACTGGAAACAGAGGAGATGGTCCAAATGAGGGTTGGGAAAAACATTCTTAAGGACCAGCACTGATGTCAGGTCTACAGTGTAAACAAGAACTTACAAGGTCAGGCACGACTGGCTGTGTGGAAGGCATGCTGGTTGAGATGGCATTTGCTATATCATGGGTTTGAGTTTGTATGTAAAAATGGATGGTGCAAGGGATTAAGGTGAGAGAATTGGACAGAAAGTTTTGGGGCTCTGAAGACCATTAAAGAATGCAAAACCCCCCTTTATTTGGGGGTGCTACTCACAAGCTGACATTCACAAAGAAACTTCCGAGGAGAAATGGCCTTTCATTAAGTCTGTGGCTCTGAATATTTTGTGGTCCAAAGCTCCTTCTCGGAGGGAAAAGACAAGGGGCAAAGAAATTAGGTATAAACAAACTTGTGGACAAACCCCTAAATTGGAAGACCTACCCCAGCATCTTTAAGGCTAACCATTTGATGGAGGCATAATGCCTGTCTTTTTGTGTTAACCCCCCTCAGGATTAAATGGAAGGCAGCTCCATCATTGTTAATCCTGCCAAGAGAGGAAATCATTTGCAATTTTATCTTGCCCCTTTGTTATTTAACCATACCTAAATGCTCCTTGAGGCCATAATTACTTTTATTTTTTCTTCTTATTAGGCCAATTACTATGACTCTATTGCTGCAGCTAAGGACAAGATGACACTATTTCAACCAAAGCCTATATTTTTAGGGATTAATAATAACCAAGGCAATCTCTGCCCTTAAACAGAACTAGTGGTACACGGAACATCAAGACAAGAACATTTTAAAATTCTGTTATATGGAAGTCTTATTTAGATCATGTTTTCACAATGTTATAAGTAGAGCACAAATGCACAAAGACCTCATGAAACTATGTGGGTTTTTTCCAGTCATTTTATCTTATTTATAACTGGATCAAATTCTGAGTTTTTCCTGTATGTTATGAAGAAAGAACAGTAGTCAAGAAGTCACATAAATAGGCTCTAGTTCTATCTTTTATGAACTATAAGAAGTAGACTATTGTCATGGTACCTTATTTTTTTGACTTAATTTTCATCTATAAAAAGATAGGATTTGAATAAATGCTTGATATCAGCTTTTCAAGTCCCCAGTGTCCTGAGTCTAAGAATCTCCCAATTGGATAAATCATATGAGAATGTAATTCTAATATCTGAAATTTATTTCAAATTATATATTATAAATTAATTTTTGTAGTTTATGTATATATAAACACTTTAAAATTATTTTACTGTTCTACTCTTTAATCATGTATTCATTCATTCATTCATTTATTCAATATATGGGTCATTTAAAATGCTTTGTAAATGCTAATTATGCTTACAACATTTTGCTTAATATTGAAGGAGGGGTGTTTTTATTAGGAAAAATCTTAAAGTCAAAGACTTGCATTGTATTTGTAAATTCTATTATTGTCACCACAATAAAGACGTAGATGTGAACTGTATCGACCATTATTATAAATGGGAAGGCCGCATAACAATAATGTTCCTCGTAATGTAGGACCAAGAGATGAGATTCATAACTTTGTTTTTGCAGCCAAATCTCTCTTACCCTGTCCCCAGAAAATGCTCCGTTAAACATTTATCTCCCCTTTAAACCAGGAGTTGCTTTGAGACTGTGGTTTTTGTCCTTGAATATTCAGTATACATGGGGCTCTTTAATATTGAGTTACCAAATAAGTGACTGACAGAGTGAGTGAATGAAAGAAAGATGGTTAGAAAGACGTTTACCCAGTAACGTGCAGAAGAACATTCTGCTTCACAAATTCAGGAGAAAGAAAATGTCAAACTGTAAGCTCTCAGTAAGCAATTTGCTCATTAATTGAACATAAGAGAAGAAAAGTAGATGTGGCTATAATAGCAACTAGTAGTACATATTTAAAATGAAAAGTGTTAAAAGATAGGAGACCAAAATTAGAAATTCAAAATAAATAGAAACAGGGTTGGTTTTCTGTTGATAATGGGTGAAGGTGATTGACAGATGTCAATCATCATACCCTTCTTTCTACTTTTGCATATATTGAAAGAAATACCCATAAGGAAGAATTAGAAATAAACAGATATGCTGAACAGGTATTATTGTCACGTTTTGCTCTGGTGATCATGGTCCATGCAGCAGAGGAATCATAAAATTATAAATTCAGTGCTAGTGACATTCAAATAAAGGATAATCTTGGGTCTAGGCACTATTGTCACATAGTGGTACCATTTTAATTGAAATGATATGGACAGCTAGAAAGGCAAAATGACGTCTCATGATGGCCTGTGTGAGACCACCAGCCAAAGCAGGAGTTCTAACTGAAATTGTGACACGTTGATCCAGAGGTATCTAGGAAGGAGGGAGGAAAGGATGAAGGGATGTATTTAGAGACATATCATACCATACTTCTCATCTTTGATGTTCCAAAAGAAGAGTGACTGGCCTTGATATCTATTGATAACCAGCATTAAAGGGGTCAACGTGAAGTGAACTCGTGGAGAACCTATGATACACTGAATTTATAAAAAGCTAGCTTTTTCTACCTGTCCTCTATACTCCCCATGCTCACAATTTTCTTAATCTATTAAAGTGGGAACTACCTTCCCTAAGACATACACACCATGCAGAAGCCCCAGACATCTGAAATGTTTATTTTGGAATGCTTAAAACTCCAAACCTCTCAGCCTTCATTTGAAACACCACAGTTTCAAACAGCATGAAAATTTACTAACTCTTCACTGACTATTTGGCATTCCACTGTATTTTGATCCATTCTATGAATAAGGCAAATGGCACCAACTAATTCTTAGTGATCCAACGTGACAGTATCTCAGAGAATGCTGAGTGTAAAACAACTCTCCCTGTCATTGCTCCTGGGGGCTCTTAGATGCACTGAGCCCAAATCCTTCTCACAGCCACCACTGCATGGGTTTCTCAGCTTTCCATCTTCGTTCGAATGGTTTTCCTTTGGTGACCTATTTTTTTCCTTTTAAGGTTGCCCATGACCTCCATTTGAAACCATTATTCACCTTGGTACAGATGATAGAAATCCAGAAAGACACATCTGCTCTACACTAAGCATTCCATCAACTATAACAAGGATTAAAAATAAATATGTTAGGGTCACAGTATTTTAAAAAATATTTTCTAATGTCAAATACATGATTTTGAAAATGGTCTGGGCGATCTATGTTCTAAGAAACAAATGTGCTAAAAACAAAAGATAATTAAAGGTGTGAGAGTTCGTGTTTATGTGTGGAAGAGAGTCACATCACACCTTATATAACAGATTATAACAATAGTTCTCACGTTAGAAAGATTAATTTTCTGGAGTCATAATAAGGGGTGTTCTTATGACACACATTTCAAATGAGGCAGGGCTCTGAACTCCAGGGCAAGTCCTAAGGGACCCATGTTTTACCAGATGAGGGTGGTCTTTTCCATTTCTCACCCCCTTTGAAGTGATTGTTCAGGGAGGTTTAAAAGAAAAAAAATTTAAGGCATTTGAAAAGGAAAACATATTAGCATGTTTTACTTTGTGCAATTTCATTTTATGATTTCTTAAAAAACAACTTGTGTCATAGTTCCCATTCTGAAATATCTCTGCTTCTAATCTCTCCTTATTCCCATCTGTCTAGCTCACAGCTGCCAGAACAATTACCCTAACAAACCACTTCAATCCTGACATTTCTCTGCTCTTTGCCTAACCTCACAATATGTTTGGCTTTCCATCCTATGGACATTCACAGCAGAGGCACCTTTAACCTTCACCTCAAGGTCCAGCTCTATCCTGGACTCTAGGACTAAAAGAAGTCCAAGTAAACCAGATGTTTATAAATACTCAAGACAACAAAACATCATTCAACAGGACTAGGTTTGTATGTGGAGAGTGAGAACAAAGATGAGCTGAGGAATAGTCTCAGGTTTCTCAATGGGTGGCTGTGTCTTGTCAGATATGTGGAGTTCTGGGGACACATAAAATGCACACAAGAAAAAGTCAAGTAGGAAGTTGAATATATAGACATTATACATATATATATTCAGGAGAGACGACTGAATTGAAGATGAAGAAGCAAATGTCATTATCAAACAGCTGAAGGATGAAACCCAGGAGTGAATGTTATAAGCCAAGTAGAATCTGTCAAATGAGAAGTGAAGGCGGCCAAAGAAAGAATATGGGAAAACATAAAATTAAAGCCTGTGTAAGTGAGAAGATTCCCAAAAAATCAGAGAAGAAAACAGCCCAAAATTCTCCTCTGAGATCCACCTTCACATACCTAACTACAGTTTCATGGGTGTCTCACATTTCATAGATCACAAAATGAACTCTTGTTCTGTCCCTTAGGCTAACAAACACCATTTCACTGCTCAAACAAGAAAGTTTATTCTGCTTCAAGTCACTCCCTGCATCTGATCCATCATGAAATGCTGCTGCTTGTAACTCCAAAAATGCATCTCAATATCCTTAGCTCCTCTCCATCTCCATTGTCACTTCTCAATCCAGTTCATCAGCATCTCTTGTTGCAATAACCTCTTAACAGTTCTTACCACTAGTCTTGGCCTATAATAATCCAGTTCATGTTACTGCCCAACATGAAAACTTCCAAATTTCTGTTGCATTTTTAATTCAACCTGGCCTTCTTCCAAGGATTAAAAAAGGTGCTGAATGATCTGCTCCCTTGCTTTTGCTACTCAACTTCATTTTATACCGCAGTTTCCCTCTCTCATTGTGCCACTATATTAGTCAGGGTTCCCCGGAGAAACAGAACCGATAGGATAGGTTAGATATAGATAATAGATACAGATATAGATACAAGAGGGGTCTTATTATAGTAATTAGCTCACATCACTATGGAGACTTGAAAGTCTCAATCTGCCATCTATAAGCTGAAGAACGAGGAAAGCCTCTGGTGTAATTCAGTCTGCATCTGAAGACCTGAGAACCAAGGAAGCCAATGGTTTAAGTCACAGTTCAAGTCCAAAGGCCCCAGAACCAGGAATACCAATGTTCCTGGGCATATGATGGATGTCTCAGTTCAAGCAAGAGAGCAAATCTGCCTTTCCTCCACCTTTTTTGTTCCATTCAGACCCCCAACAGAGCGGATGATGCCCACCAGCAGTGGTGAGAGTGGATCTTTTTACTCAGTCCACTGGATTCAAATGCTAATCTCTTCTGGAAACACCCTCACAGACACACCCAGAAATAATATTTTACCAGCTATGCCTTAGCCCAGTCAGGTTGACACATAAAGTTAACCATCACAGACACTACTACAACTGCACACAAACAGTTCACCAAAAAAATCTGCCAAGATCTTTTTAGTCTTTGTGCCTTCATAGGTACTGTTACCTCTGCCTATGATCTTGTTGGGTTGTTTGTTTTTTTGATAATGAGCTGTATGAGCTTCTTGCATATTTTGGAGATTAATCCTTTGTCAGTTGCTTCATTTGCAAATACTTTCTTGAGAAAGAAAAATGGAGCTGGGGGAATCAGGCTCCCTGATTTAAGACTATACTACAAAGCTACAGTAATCAAGACAGTATGGTACTGGCACAAAACCAGAAATATAGATCAATGAAATAGGACAGAAAGCCCAGAAATAAACTCACACACGTATGGTCACTTTAACTTTGAGAAAGGAAGTAAGAGTATACAATGGAGAAAAGACAGCCTCTTCAATAAATGGTTCAGGGAAAACTGGACAACTACATGTACAAGAATGAAATTAGAACACTCCCTAACACCATACACAAAAATAAACTCAAAATGGATTAAAGACCTAAATGTACAGCCAGACACTATAAAACTCTTAAAGAAAAACATAGACAGAACACTCTATGGCATAAATCACAGCAAGATCATTTTTGACCCACCTCCTAGAGTAATGGAAATAAAACCCAAAATAAACATGAGACCTAATGAAATTTAAAAGCTTTTGCACAGCAAAGGAAACCATAAACAAGACAAAAAGACAACCCTCAGAATGGGAGAAAATATTTTCAAACGAAGCAACTGACAAAGGATTAATCTCCAAAATACACAAGCAGCTCATGCAGCTCAATATCAAAGAAACAAACAACCCAATCCAAAAATGGGCAGAAGACCTAAATAGACATTTCTCCAAAGAAGACATACAGATTGCCAACAAACACATGAAAGGATGCTCAACATCACTAATCATTAGAGAAATGCAAATCAAAACTACAGTGAGGTATCTCCTCACATCAGTCAGAATGGCCATCATCAAAAAGTCTACAAACAATAAATGGTCGATAGGGCGTGGAGAAAAGGGAACCCTCTTGCACTGTTGGTGGGAATGTAAATTGATACAGCCACTATGGAGAACAGTACGGAGGTTCCTCAAAAAACTAAAAATAGAACTACCATATGACCCAGCAATCCCATTACTGGGCATATACCCTGAGAAAACCATAATTCAAAGAGTCATGTACCACAACATTCATTGCAGCTCTATTTATAATAGCCAGGACATGGAAGGAACCTAAGTGTCCATCAACAGATGAATGGATAAAGAAGATGTGGTACATATATACAATGGAATATTACTCAGCCATAAAAAGAGACAAATTTGAGTTATTTGTAGTGAGGTGGATGGACCTAGAGACTGTCATACAGAGTGAAGTAAGTCAGAAAGAGAAAGACAAATACCGTATGCTAACACATATACATGGAATCTAAAAAAAAAAAAAAAATTGTTCTGAAGAACCTACGGGCAGGACAGGAATAAAGATGCAAATGTAGAGAACGGACTTGAGGGCACAGGGAGGGGGAAGGGTAAGCTGGGATGAAGTGAGAGAGTGTCACGGATATATATACACTGCCAAATGTAGAATAGATAGTTAGGGGGCTTCCCCGGTGGCACAGCGGTTAAGAATCTGCCTGCCAGTGCAGGGGACATGGGTTCAAGCCCTGGTCCGGGAAGATCCCACATGCCACGAAGCTACTAAGCCCGTGTGCCACAACTACTGAGCCTGCACTCTAGAGCTTGTGAGCCACAACTACTGAGCCCACATGCCACAACTACTGAAGCCCATGCACCTAGAGCCCATGCTCCGCAACAAGAGAAGCCACCTCAATGAGAAGCCAACACAACACAATGAAGAGTAGCCCCCACTCGCTACAACTAGACAAAAGCCCACGCGCAGCAACAAAGATCCAATGCTGCCAAAAATAAATAAATAAATTTATTTTAAAAAATGGCTAGTGGGAAGCAGCCGCATAGCACAGGGAGGTCAGCTCGGTGCTTTGTGATCACCTAGAGGGGTGGGATAGGGAGGGTGGGAGGGAGATGCAAGAGGGGAGATATGGGGATATATGTATATGTATTATTGATTCACTTTGTTATAAAGCAGAAACTAACACACCATTGTGAAGCAATTATACTCCAATAAAGTTGTTAAAAAAAAAAAAAAAGAAACCCCTAAAAGACACAAAGCAGATGGGGTAAGCATGAAGAAGGAGACCATATCCTAAAATATAGGAAGAAATGACACCAATGGTGTGTTCCTTGCCCCAAAGTGGTGAATGCTAGAAATAGACAAGAACCCAAGGTCGTATAAGAACATAATTTGATTTAAACAAACAAACACAGAAATTCCAGCAAAGAAGTTCAGGCAACCTCTTTCAATCTCCCTTCCTCCTTTTGGGTAAAGGAAGAATCATGGGACTAACTGTTCTTAAGTGGGAAACATGGAAGGTGTGAGCTTGGCAGTATCTGGAGCAGCCATATCAAAAAAAAAAGAAGAAAAAGAAAGAAAAAAAGAAATAGCTGTCCAAATAGCTCACTCATCTCTAATTCTCATTCTCTTTCAAAAACAGTTCACAGTACAGCAACAGAAAAACTTCCTGCCTCTTCCCCCAGATAAATTGCATATCTACAACAGATAATTTAATAGGAAATACCCATTAAAGATGAGCACAAGTTCAAAAATAAGCACACGTGAAGGCCAACATCATAACAGAGAACACAAACTCAAACTCACATCATTTAATTTATAATAAAATAGGTATAAGTAATATATTCAGAGGATAGAAAGAACATCACATGCAGGTAACAAACAGAGGCTATTATTTTAAGATGGAGAGATTTTGAAGAGAGAAGTGGAAATTTTAAACTAAAGACACCAGTAAATGTGCTGGATAGCATACTGGGCAAAGCAAAAGAACAAATTCGTGAACTATAAGAGAACATCAAAAAATTCCCTTAGCATGAAGCACAAAGGGAAAAAGAGATGGGAGATCTAGAAGAAACATTAAAAGAAATTGAGAATAAACCTGGATTTGCTGCCATGTGTTAAGCAGGAGTTTTGGAAGGAGAAAATAGTGAGAATGGAAAAGAGCTAATATTTGAATAAATAATAGCATAAAATTTCCCAGAACTGAGGGAAGTCAGGAGTCCTCTGAAATTAAAGTATTATAAGTACTAAATACTAAAAACAGCACATCTAGAAACAATGTAATGATATTTCAGAACACCCAGATAAAAGAAATAATAATTTAAAAACTTTTAATAATTATTAATAAACAGATTACCTAGAAGGAAGAGAGTCAGATTAATGTCTGACTTCTCAGCCACAACATAAGATTCAAGAAGCCAATAAAGCGGTATTGTCCAAGGACTCAGAGAGGCATAGAAAATATTTGAAGAAACAATGGCTAAGTCTTCCAAATTTATGAAAATTATAAGCCACAAATCCAAGAATTTCACTGAACCTTAACACTGACAGCTTATTTCCTAATGGAAACAATGCAAGTGAGACGACAGTGAAGAAACATCTTTAAAGCACTGAAAGGAAAAACCTCAACCTCAAACTGGATGCGCAACAAAACTTTTTTTTTCAAAATCAAGGTGAAATAAGATTTTTTTTTCAGAAATGCAGAAGCTGAAAAAATTCATCACCAGCAAATCGAAGAAATATTATAAAGAGCCATTAAGGTGGAAGGAGAATGAATTCAGATGAAATTATGGATCTACTCAAGGAATAAAGAGTACTGAAAATGTACTGCACAGGTAAATATACAGGATTTTTTCTTTTTATTTAAATGTCTTTAAAGGACAATATACTATTTAAACAAAAGAATAACAGTATAGCATGGGCTTGATAGCATATGCAGAAATTAAATGTATAAAAACAACACGAAGGCTCGGAGGAGAGAAAGACACTGTTGTAAGGCTCTTATACTACACGTGAATTGTTATGAAGTCACTTGAAAGTAGATTGCCTTATGTTAAATATATACAGTAAAAACCCAAAGACAATAGTAAAAATAAATAAATAAAAGCTAATAAGCCATCAGAAGAGATACAAAGGAATAACAAAAAGTATTTAAATACTTAATTTAAAGGAGGCAGAAAAGGAGGGAAAAGGGAGCAAAGAACAGATAGGACAAATGGAATACTAATTCCAAGATGCAGATTTAATCTTGACCGTATAAATAATCACATTAAATATAAGAGATTTAAAACCATAAGTAAAATGCAGAAGTTGTTAGATTTCATATTTTATGAAAGACAGAACTTAGTATACCTGCCTCAAATGTTTGTGTATCTAGTAACAAAGCTTCAAGATTTATAAAGCAAAACCTGACAACTGTAAGGAAAGTGGAAAAATAGACAATTATAGTTTGAGATTTAAAAAAATTATTAAGATAAAATCTTTGTGACTTCAGGTTAGGAAAAAATCTTAAGTATAACATAATCCACAAAAGAAAAAATGATAAATTGGACTTCATAAAAAGCAAAATTCTCTTTGAAAGAAACTCTTTAAAAAACGAAAAGATATTCCATACAAAGGGAGAAAAATATCTTTACATAGCATATATCTGATAAAGGACTCATAAGAATATCTAAAGAATTCTCAAAATTCAATAACAAGAAAACAAACCAGTATTTTTTGAATGGACAAAAGATCTGAACAGACATTCCAAAGAATATGCATGAAAGGCAAAAATGCATATGAAAATATTAATATTATTACAGAATAATACTAAATATTAATTATCATAGAAATAAAAATTAAAACCACAATATTACTACATACCTATTCAAATAACTAAAATTAAATAAATTATAGCATGTTTGGTGAGAACGTGAAGAATCTGTCCCTTCCATACAGTGTTTACGAGAATGTAAAATAGTACAGCCACTTTGGAAAACAGCTTGCCTGTTTCTCAGTAAGTTAAACATACACATAGCAAATGATCCAGTTGTACAACTTATAGGTATTTAACCAAGAGAATCAAAGCATGCAGCTACAAAGACTTGTACGTGTATGTTTTTGTAGCTTTTGTTTTTAATTGCCCCAAACTGGAAACAATGCAATGCTCAGCAAGAGGTTAAATTTGGCATACTCATACAATGGAATCGATTTAAGAATATAAAGTAATAAACTACTGAGACATGCAAAAACATGGAGTGAAAGAAACCAGACAAAAAAAGAAAATATACTGTTATTTGATACATGGAATATTTAAAGACTCATTGACCCAGCGCAAATTCCTAAAGTCAAAACTAGTGCTTCAGAGAAGGGCTAAGTTCTTTAGTGGTAAAATCTGAGTACACATGTCCCCTTATTCTTAACTGAGGGTTTAGATTAATTCACCAGATGCTCTGTATTGCTCAACATTTTATATCAGAGAAAGGGAAAATATCCTACTGTGCCATAACTTTATTCAGATTCCAATATCTGAAAAAAACCCACCAAAAACTACATCTTCATGGATATTTGTATCAGTTTAGAAATCATGACACTTGCAGTCAACAAAATGTCACGAGATTTTCAGTACAAAAAAATAATAGTGTTGAATCTACCAAATTATGCCATTTCTAATTAAGTATTATATGGAATTATATATACACATATATGTAAACCCATTGAAATTATATTCTAATACCAAAAGATCAGGAAGTTATACAAATTATTATAATACAACAAACGTAATCATAAGTAATCGACAGAAGTGGAAAACATTATCAGAGTTCAAAAGAGGAGCAGGGAACTTTGGGTTAGAGAGAATAGGAATGATTGAATGAAGGAGATATTTCAGATTGTCCTAAAAAGTGTACCTTTTATTTATTTAAAAATATTACATATTAGTATTAGAAAATCTGGAAAAGCAACAGGAAGAACCATTCCATAATCTCATTCCATAGTAATTTCTCTCTAGTTTCTTGATACAAAATCATTTTTACATTATTACAGTACTAATTAGCATGCATATACTGTTAATCATAAATAATAATTATGTAATCTCTGAAAGTAAAGTTAATGTGTAGTGTGCTTACTGTAAAATATTCTGAGTATTTTGGTATACATTGTCATCCTTTTCTGAGTATTTTGGTATACATTGTCATCCTTTTCACATTCTAGATCTTTTTAATGCATTTGATCTTGTACTGTATACATTAATTTATAAAATTAACAAAGAAGCATTTACTAGTAAAAGAGAATATTTTGAAAGTCTTGTTAATATCTTCTAATGAGAAATCTGCAAATCACTTGGATTATTCTAATATTATAATTTATATTACTTCCTGAACACCCACTTTGTGTTAGGTACTGTTCTAAGTGCTTTACATACATTAACTCATATAAATCATATAATAAATGTCTTTACAGACCAAGAAACTGGATATAAAAATGCACAAAACTAATATCAATTATGGTAAGAAAAATGTCCATTAAATGCATTATGTAGTTCAATTTTATGGAAGGAGACAATGAGTTTGCCCATTTTGTGACACAATGGATGAAATTTTTCCATTTTATGTTTCTATTGTGCAAATGGTTTAGTTTTTTGTGGGGTGATAGAGAACAGCCCTGGTTATTTTTTAAATGATCATCAAATATAGGAATAAATGCCACATGAACTGTGTCAGTAAATAGTGAAGAATGGTAGTTTATTATTATTACTTCCAATGGACTTTCAAAATGTGTATCCTACTTTCTTTTCTATTTACATTATCACTTTTTATTTCATTCTATTGTCAACAGTTTCTTTTCAATGTCTTCTTGCCTTATGGTCATTTATACTTTTTTTAGCCTCATGCCTCTGCTTTCTGGTCAGGGTTCCATACAAGTTTCTAAACAAATCTTCTAGTTCCTGTAATAGATTCTTTTCAAAGTTTAGTTTCCTGGATTCAAAAGTCTTTATAAGTCTTCAGGCTAGTACTTTTCCTTTGTTGTGTAATATTTTTATGGGCCTAACTGGTTCAATTCTCTTTGCTTGTCTTTGACAGGGATAGGTCTATTCAGACATTGTAATTGGATCCCTGTGTTACTACATGGATATGAGAATAATAAACTCTTACATCATCTTTATTCCACTTACAGAGGATAATATGGGAATTCTGGACCTAAGGCTACATTGTGACCAAAGGCAGGGGAAAAAAGCAGTATTTCAAAGCATCAACTATCTGTATAACCAGAGGATACCTAGCCAAATGCAGAAAATGCTGTTGTTTAAAATAAGCTTGTTAAAGGCCCCCATTTCAGCATCCAGAGACCCCTGGAGATAGTATAAAGGTAGAGGATGACCAAAAAGGATAACAACATTAAACTTTATCACTTTTGTGAGGAGTGTAGGCACATGTTGCTAAATTCCTTTTCTTAATATTCGTCCAGATAGTGCCATTTTAAAGATTTGTCCTTTGCAAAGTTTGTGTGTGTATCTCTATGTGTGCTCATGTGTGTGTTGTTGTATGTGTGTTTGGTTTTTTGTGTGAAAGCCTGCACTCATGCAGTTACAGTAAGGTCTGAGTTTCAGACATTCGTTATCTGATGAGCATCCATGACATACTAAACAGCGTATGGCACTTCACACTACTTGCGAATCTCAAAGGACTTTGGACTACAAAACCTCCTTGAAACATTCACAGATGCTCCTCCTCCACTTACTATGAGCTTTTATTAGTCCAAACACTCATTTTGGAAAATGACCTGCCAGGTGTCAATTGTGTCTTAGGCTTTGCATTTGTGGTAATAGATAGAGCTAAGCCCTATGGACAAGTATTAGAAGGTAGTGAAGATTAGCCCTGAGGAAGTTTAAAGAAAGAAGTGCTCTGGGACCTGAGCACAGACACTAAAAACTGGGTGTGTCTATGTAGGGCTGTGCTGTCATACTGTATTTAACATATTTTGTGCTTTCCATTATCAAAGAACTTTAGAATTTTACCCTCCACCTTGTATCGTAATTCATTTCATTTACTTTCAGTCCTGCAATAGAATTGAATATACCTACTCCCTTACATGCAGAAATTATTAAAATTTAAGAAGCAGAATAGGAAAGGTAAGTATGGCTAGCCTGACTTCTACCCATCTGCTGAGGTTCATGTACAGACACCAGTGCTATACCAAGTCCAAGTATTCTAGGTGCTGACCTGCAATAAAATAAGGAGTACTCTACAGCAGACTTTTGAGCAGTGAGGCACAGGTAATTATGGAGAGCCACTGTCTAAGCAACAAGGCTGCACTTTGATTAATATACTAAAGTCAGGTAACCATTTGCCATAAGGTAAATGAGTTGGAAGAGCTGGAGCTTGTGGTTTGGCAAGAGCCTATTCTGCATGTCTAGATGCCCTGTCCTGTGAGATGCTAATGCTAATCCATTGTCTATAGTAAGATGGCAAGTTTTTGGGTACTGAATGTGCCTGAATAATTTGCTAATACCAAAGTGTGGCTTTGCTGGACCAATATGGGATCATCTACTATTCCTAATGAATGTCTATCTCAATATGCCAAGTTTATTAAAACTAAAATCCCCAGAATGTCCTCCTTGCAAGGTTCTTCCTATCTTAGCTATGAAATATCTTGAGAGAATGACACATACTAGCAGGCAAGGGGTCAGATTAATTCTTACCTCCAGCTATCTGCCCATTTCTTTTCTGGACTTTTGATATTCAGATGGTCTGAAGGATAGAGAAAGGCTATTCTGGATGTGCTAAAAAGTACCTTCAGAGAATAGGGGACTAATGACTGAATTTCCTGTTTGTAACAGACCTCATTTTGCTGGAAATCAGATTGGCTCAGTAAAAATATAGCAGAGCCTACCAATGGATTGCTTCTATCCCTACTATTGGTTTTGAATTCAGTGAAAACCACTCCCTAATTCAGAGATGGTTGGCTATCCCTAATTTGGAATTGATTATGTTTTCATCTTTTTTTAATTAGAAAGCTGTGAGAATATCACAGTTAAGAAGTGATAAAAGTCAGGACTAGAACTATGGGAATGTAAGAAGCAGGGAATGGAGATAGGGATATAATTTAACAAGTTGAAGGGCAGAATTTATGAAAATTAATACATAGCAGATAATAACCATGAAGAAGAAAACAATGAAAAAATGTCACTGAGATTTCAAGTCTGAGGCACTAAGAGAATTCTTGTTGCCATTAATGGGATAAAGTCAAGAAGAGAATTTATTTCAGAAGTGAAGGGGGATAATAAAACTATAAAAAATGATTTTACATAAATTAAGTCTGAATGATCTGTAAATTTTTCTGAAGCAGGGTTGAGGTAGATGTTTTACTAACCCCATTGGGCTATAGTGACTTTAAAACTATGGATATAAGGAATAATTCATAACAATATATCAGAAGTTCAATCTCTCATCCTTATTTCCAAAGTATTTTTTCCACATGATGATTTAAACATAACTGAAACAGTCAATCAAGAGGTAAAACTGCACAAATCTTCACCTGCCTTCTTTCCTCTCCATATTGCTTTAGACAGGTATTTGACAAAGTCCCCTGCAGTAGAGGCTATGCCACCCAATGAAGAAAAATCCCACCCCCTTTCTGTATTTCCCTATTGCTACCACGTGATAGATTGCATGTATGTTCTAAATGACATTTTGTTACAATTTTCATCAAGTAAAGAAACTATTTGCTAGGAGAATCGTCTTTCAAAATATTGCAAACCCAGTTTCAGAGAAAATCGTCCACATGATTTTCTAAAGTATAGTCCTGGAATGGGAGGCATACTCCTTGCTGCTCTACAAATTACCTAATATTTTACTATTATGAATCATCAACAGAAAAATATCCACACAGAGATAGAAAGTGGATGTTCAATGTTTATTATTGAAGACCTTTGAGCATCAAATACAAACAGACTGATACTTAAAGGAGGCATTCCAGGATTCAGCAAGAGTGACACCATGTCTAATACTGCAGTCTTCCAAGGAGGAAGTAATTTATAGAGCTAAGATGTTGTTTCTTTGATATGGTAGCACAATATGGTCAATTTTCTTTAAGCTATTTACATTCTCTTTCAAAAATAAATAGGCAAAACAGAAAAAAACTAAAAAAAGAAAAAAAAAGAGAAGACGGATTGGAGATATAATTAAGCCAATAGAAATGTTTATTTAATGGAAGCATCAATGATAATGCAATATTTAAAGAATTCTTTAAGGTTATAAAAATCATCCGTTTAAAATAGTGGTTCAACAGACTTCAAATCAGAATACCTACGTTTAAACTCTTGCTTTACGTTTTTTTTAAATAGATTTTTAGCTCCTCTGAACATTAGTTTTCTTATGTATAAAAAGAGGATTATAGAAACCTGTTTCATATATACCCCAAATTCATTGATTCTTCCCTTTCTCCCTCCACTCTTATCTAGTCTACACCACCATTATATTTTGTGTAGATTCCCACAAAAGCATCTTAACTAATTTCCCTGCTTCTATATTTGCTATGCCCACTCCCTCTCCCAGTTTCCACTTTCCACTTAGAAGTTAACGTGAACTTTCCAAAAACATACAAATTGGATCAATTCCCTTCCTTGTGTAAACCATTCAATGTTTTCCATTGCATTTAGAATAAAATCCAAACTCCCTACTCTGACTTAGCTCTTTGACTTTATCAATTACTATGGTTCAACCACAGGTCTTTTCAGTTCTTGGAATTTAATTCCTATCTTAAGGCCTCTGCACTTTATGGTCTCTCTGTTTGGAGTACTCCTGGAGTGTTTACATGTCTGGATTTTCTTAGCTAAAATATCACCTCCTCCATAGGCATTTCCAGACTACCTAGTCTACAATCAACTTTAGCCCCCCTCAACCCCAGGAGTTACCTAATATGTTACACTGTATTTTTTCCTCCATAGAATTTACTGTAACCTGAAATGATCTTATTCACTTATTTATTTGCCTATGTATTGATTGCCTTAAGCCATCAGAATCTAATTCCTTATGAGCAGTGATCTTATATAACTAGCACTGTTCAGAATCTAGAACAGTAGCATAAACATAACGCACGCTGAACAAATATTCATTCAATGAATACTCAAAGTGCCACTGTAAAGATAATGTTTGTAAAATTTACCTAGAGTGGGGCTTCCTGGTGGCGCAGTGGTTGACAGTCTGCCTGCCGATGCAGGGGACACGGGTTCGTGCCCCGGTCCGGGAAGATCCCACATGCCGTGGAGTGGCTGGGCCCGTGAGCCATGGCTGCTGAGCCTGCGCATCCGGAGCCTGTGCTCCGCAACAGGAATTTACCTAGAGTGAACAAAATAAAGATGTGAAACTCACTGTTATGTCTGTTGTAAGGATGTTGTTGAGAACACTATTTGAATTTGTCTTGAGAACTCTGCTCTAAATTCTGAGAACAGTTTTACTCTATACTGGTAATTGTTTTGTTTAAATCACATGGCATTGAGTGTAGTTTGACTGGCAAATTTTTCCTAGAATGTTTAGAAGCATTTTATGGCTCTACATTTTCCACTCTCATTTTCATTTCAATCCTGTCTCCACTTTGCACCAATTCATATTTCTCTTCTGTAGTCTTACTTTGAATCTACACTATCTTGTTATATTTTATGAAAAATTTTAGCTATCCTAAATCATTCCTAGAATAGAGAGGAAGAATAATGGGGAAAAAAAGAGGAATTCAAAGTCGTAATAGTTAACATTCAGTTAACATAAGTTGAATCTGAATTTGAATGTAAAACTATAATAAGAATTCATCAAATCAAATTAGAATATCTATCACAGCACCTGACACAAAGCAGGCACACAAAATAGTGTTTATTTCAAATGGGACCTATTTAAACTTTAAAGCTTTTGCACAGCAAAGGAAACCTTAAACAGAATGAGAAGACAACCTATGGAATGGGAAGAAATATTTGCAAATGATGCAACAGACAAAGGATTAATTTCCAAACTATACACACAGCTCATACAGTTCAATATCAAAAAAAAAAAAAAACTAATTAAAAACTGGGCAGAAGACCTAAATACACATTTCTTCAAAGAAGACTTAGAGATGGCCAACAGGCACATAAAAAGATGTTCAACATTGCTAATTATTAGAGAAATATAAATCAAAACTACAATGAGGTATTGTAACTGAAAGTGGGGTCCGGCTGCTTGCTGCTTCAAAGCCAATAAAAAGGCAAGGTTGGTGGAAAGGAAAGTTTGCTTTATTTTGGATGCCGGCAACTGGTGGGGGTGTGGGAGGAAGGGCCTGGATGGAGGGTGGACTCCTGTCCAAAGGCCGACTCCCCCTGTCCTACAACCAGTGGGCAAGAGCTTTTATAGAAGGAGGGAGGGGGCTACATGCAGAAACAGCACAGTCAACTCTGACAGTCATCTTGCAATTGGTCATGTGGTGGTCTGACCAGTGTCATCTTGATTGTTTTAGGTACAATTAGTCTTCAATTTCAGGGTGGGTTAGCTCCATTTCCTTGAGGCCAATTCTTGGAATTGTGGCAGCTTATGGCATGGCTACAGTGTGGTCATCATGTAGTTAACTTCTTCCACCTGGTGGGGGTTTCAGTACCTACAAGACAGCTCATAGGATATGGCTCAGAATATTATCTGCAGCCCTTGAGAAGGAACTAAAGGTCCTTGACTTTGCTTAATGACTATATTATTATTTAGTCTTGTTGGACTGTTTTCCTTTGTTTCTGTGTTTTCTCACTTCTGATTAAACTTACTATGTAGCTAAACTTTTTCCACAGAAAATAGGCAGGCTGAGGATGTGGCGGGGAAGGACCATTGGGCCCTGCTCTGTTTCAGTATCACCTCACACTGTTCAGAATGGCCATTATCAAAAAGTCTAGAAATACAAATGCTAGAGGGTATGGAGAAAAGGGAACACTCCTACACTGTTGGCGGGAATATAAATTGGTGCAGCCACTATGGAAACCAGTTTGGAGGTTCCTTAAAAAACTAAAAATAGGGCTTCCCTCGTGGCGCAGTGGTTGAGAGTCTGCCTGCCGATGCAGGGGACACAGGTTCATGCCCAGGGGTTCGTGCCCCAGTCCGGGAGGATCCCACATGCCGCAGAGCAGCTGGGCCCGTGAGCCATGGCCGCTGAGCCTGTGCTCCGCAATGGGAGCAGCCACAACAGTGAGAGGCCCGTGTACCACACACAAAAAAACAAAAAACCCTAAGCTAAAAGTAAAGTTACCATGTGATCCAGCAATCCCACCCCTGAGCACATATCCAGAAAAGACGAAAACTCTAATTTGAAAAGATACGTGCACCCTAATGTTCATAGAAGAACTATTTATAGTAGCCAAGACATCAATGCAACCTAAGTGTCCATCGACATGTGAATGTATAAAGATGTGCTATGTATATAGAATGGAGTATTACTCAGCCATAAAAAAGAATGAAATAATGTCATTTGCAGTAACATGGATGGACCTAGAGATTATCATACTAAGTGAAGTAAATCAGAAAGGAAAAGCCAAATATCAAATATCACTTGTATGTGGAATCTAAAAAATGATACAAATAAACTTTTTTACAAAACAGAAACATACTCACAGACATAGAAAACAAACTTATAGTTACCAAAGGGGAAAGTTGGGAGGGGATAAATTAGAATTTGGGGCTTAACAGATACGCTCTACTATAATATAAAATATATAAACTCAAGGACCTACTATATAGTACAGGGAACTATATTCAATATCTTATAATAACCAATAATGGAAAAGAATCTGAAAAAGTATATATATGTATGTGTGTATATATATATATATAAACTGGATCACTTTGCTCTACACCTGAAACTAAAAACATTGTAAATCGACTTTATTTCAATAAAAAAAAATTTAAAAATAAAAAAGTGTCTAATTTGTTCACACCCTATAGGATTTATAATTCAAATAGCCATTTATTCAGTCTAAACCTATATAATGTCATGATAACTGCAAAATAACTTGTTACATGTGAAGAGGAGATAAAATAAATTAGCCCTCCTTCTCTTCCTGTTTGAGCATAATATCCAGTAGGAAGATGAGACATAAAAGCAAATACTTTAATACAGGATACAGATTACTCTTGGCAGCCCCAACTTCAGTATGCTTGCCATTTTCAGAGCTTCTAAGAGATGTGTCTCAATCAGTAGCTGTACTGGAATTAGAGGACACACATGGCCAAAGCCGATTGGTTTGGATTGGCTCTTGGTCCAGAGGCAGTCTATCTAAACCATAGTTTGGCCAGTTCTATATAAAGTGGTCTTGAGGAAAAGCTCTGGCAAAAGGAGGAATGGTGACTAATTTGGTTAGTCAGATCCTATGTCTGGATTGTTTTGAATTTGAGACAGGTAACATAAAGGAGTGGTGGCTGTAGTCAAAGGACGCAGAGAGAACTTGAGTTGCAGGGATTAGTCAAGACCTTTCAGTGAGAGCACAGACTAAGAATCAGAAAGATTCTGGGATTGAGAAGACAACCAGATACTTGTACTACGAGAATAACTTTCTCTTCACAGTTTCAGACCATCTCATATTCCTGAGACTGTGGAGAAATTTTTAGGTTTATATAAGGGATTGCTGCATAGAAAGGATTTCTGTCTTTCTCCCAAATAAATTCATTTTTAAAACATTTTTTACACAATTTTTAAAGGTTACACTCCATTTACAGTTATTATAAAATATTGGTTATATTCCCCATGTTGTATAATACATCCTTGTAGCCCATCTTACACCCAATAGTTTGTACCTCCCACTCCTCCACTCATATACAGCTCCTCCCTCACCACTGGTAACCACTAGTTCTCTGTATCTGTGAATTTGTTTCATTTTTGTTATATTCACTAGTTTAGTTTTTTTAGATTTCACATATAGGTGATGTCATACAGAGTTTGTCTTTCTCTGACTTATTTCACTTAGCATAATGCCCTCCGAATCCATCCGTGTTGCTGCAAATGGCAAAATTTTCTTCTTTTTTATGGCTGAACAGTATTCCATTGTGTGGGGAGGTATATATATATATATATATATATATATATACCATATCTTCTTTATCCATTCATTTGTTGATGGACACTTAGGTTGCTTCCGTATCTTGTCAATTGTAAATAATGCTTCTAGGAACATTGGGGGTGCATGTATCTTTTCCCCACTCCTTCCAGAGGAGGGTTAGAAGGGAACGAAGAAAAGATAGAGGAACCAAGTGCTTACCGTGGAAGCAAGGGAAGCTCTGTAGGAAGTCAGGAAGAGCAGGGACATAGAGAAGGAAAGTCAATGTTTACGTGGGACCTATGGAAACAGAGGCTGGCTGGCCAGCCTGCTTACTCCAGGGTAATGGAGGGCAGCACCCTCCCCCTTTAGGATCTGAGGTGCTATCCATTCACTCTCTTCCTCAGTTAATCTCAGAGCTTCCTATTCCGTGTTGGGTTTTGACTGCCCCCTCCAGTGGAAGGGTTTGTTCTGCACCCAAATGCATTCTCAGGGGCTTTTTCTAAAAGAGCAAAAAGGGACCTGGGGATAGGGTGTCTGAACGTTAAGGTCGCAATAGGTATCCTCTTCTTCTTTGTAAATAATATTTTTATACTCCACCCTTGCCAGCTCAGTCTTTATACATGGAATTCCCCAAATGGAATTTTGGGGGTTGTCAGAACAGAACAGAATGGTTTTCTGTTCTTCCCCCAAGTGGGTGAGCATGGGAGAAAAGTATATATTTAAATTCACATTTTTTGAGGTAACCCAAATGAGCCTCTGTTCTTTGAACCTAAATACGTTAATGAAAATAAGGATATTCCACCCCATTGACATACACAGAAGTGAAGATGTGACTTGGCTAAAATTTGGCAAAAGAGTGTACATTAGAACTGCTCTAACTGAAAAATAAAATACTCTTGGAAAGACATTTGCTTCCTCCATGAAAACCCTGTAAAGATGTATATGTCTGAAAAAACATTCTAAGACTAGAAAAGACTTTAGAAGTTACCAAATCTAATCTCCCCCACAGTTCACAAATCCTGCCTGAACCCAGGCAGATGATCAAGCTCTCTGTTTAAATACTAAACTTTCAGGGACTATTTTACCCTATTCATATGGTAGTCCTTGCCCTGTTGTGAAAAAGCACAGCTATGTGCTAATTGTGAGAAAGCTTTTTCCTATGCTGTGTTAAATCCCGTCTTCCTTTAACTTATATCAATTAGTCCTTGCCTACCAGAACAACAAAGACTACTCCTCACCTACACTGACAAATTTCTAATTTCTGAAGATAATTGGAAAGTTCTCATAATTCCTTACTTTTATAAGGTAAACAGCCCCTCCATTAGCCATTCTCAAATAACCTCAAATAATATAGTTCCCTAATCCCTCCTTATCCTGTCCCATTCCACTCTGGTTGCTTGCTGATTTATCACTGAGCAAAGCCAAACAAAACTGATACAACTGCATATTTTTCTACATTCATATTAATAAGCTTTCAAACATACTAATTTATTCCATGAAAGGTAAAAATTCCATTTTTTACATCTGTATACTTTATCTTCATATTCCATGGTAGGCATAATGCAAGATACAGGGATGTTCAAATCCTACTGCTTGTTTGCAAGGAGGTTATATCGAGTTTAGAGGATAATAAACACTTTATAGTCATTACCTCTCCAGGATCTGTCTCTTTTACATCTCTATCATCTCTATGGATCATGTCACTTTACTCAAGAGAAAAATCAATAGTAGAGAGTGATTAATAAGAAAGCAACAAATTTGGGTGCAAGTAGATCAAGAAACACTGAGGTTTTTATGAAAGTATGATTGTAGGAGACCTCCAAACTTCCCCCTGGAGGATTACTGAACATATTGAGCATTTTTCCTTGATTTTAATTTAGGCTGCATTCCCATTAGAAATTCTACTTAATTAGGGCATTTGTTAAAAGTCCATAATGTTAATTCAATGGAAAAATTCCAGTAGTAGTCTATTAGATTTTTTGTGTTAACACTGCACATTTTTTAGAAATACATTAGATACTCTTATTAAAAGTTATAACTATCACAGTCCAAATCTCTATTTCAAATGGCAAAATTACTTTTATTCTTAATTATTCAACGAAGAGCTATAAATGTACAATTCACTTAGAAGTTATTTAGCATGTGGTGTACTTGGCTGCTATGACAGAAGCATCAGTGCACATTTTCTCAAAAGGAAGTGAAGATACAGCTTGATTTTTAGTTCAGAAACTAAGAGGATGGTTCTTTATCTTCATTATAATGATGTAAGATGCACAAGCCTACGGTATGTCTGTTTTTTAAATATAATAAAGCATTTAAAAATTTTATTTATTTATTTATTTTTGGCTGCGCTGGGTCTTCCTTGTGCATGGGCTTTCTCTAGTTGGGGTGAGCGGGAGATACTTGGCTACTCTTCGTTGCGGTGCGTGGGCTTTTCGTTGTGGTGGCTTCTCTTGTTGCGGGGCACAGGCTCTAGGCATGAGCTTCAGTAGTTGTGGCATGCAAGTTCAGTAGTTGTGGCACATGGGCTTCATTGCTCTGTGGCATATGGGATCTTCCTGGATCAGGGATCGAACCCATGTCCCCTGCATTGGCAGGTGGATTCCCAACCACTGTGCCACTAGGGAAGTCCCTGGCATGTCTTACAGCACCAAAGTATTACAATATTTATTAATATGCTTATCTTGGGTATTATAGAGAGAAATTATTTGAATACATGACACTATATTCGAATTTTCATATAAATATTTTGATAGCATGATTGGTAGTGACATGCCTGGTTTCCTACTCTTAGGCCTTTCTTGTACCTTAGCTCTAATCAATTCTAATTACAAATTCATATGTTTATATTTATTCATAAATTGTATACATTTATTACTCTTAACATACCATTATAAAAAGAACAAGAATAAAAATTTAAAGAATTTGATAAACATGAAATAAACAATATTTTAAATATATATTTGATTTTTATATATCATTGGTACAAGTTGTTTTGTCCTTACAGTTGGTAAGAACATCTTGAGTGAACAATGTGATTGACTGTGCCCTTCTTTTTTTTTTTTTTTTTTTGCGGTACGCGGGCCTCTCACTGCTGTGGCCTCTCCCGTTGCGGAGCACAGGCCCCGGACGCGCAGGCCCAGCAGCCATGGCTCACGGGCCCAGCCACTCCGCGACATACGGGATCCTCCTGGGCCGGGGCACGAACCCGCGTCCCTTGCACCGGCAGGCGGACTCTCAACCACTGCGCCACCAGGGAAGCACGACTGTGTCCTTCTTGATCAGAGTAGCATCTTATTTACTCATCATTTGGCTTCAAGGAACTCCTGTACTAACAGCAGAAATGCAATCTCTGTGATTTTCCTTTTGTTTACTTATACTTGCATTGTTCTTTCATTTTTTTTAAGAGTTTCTTTGCCGAAACTTATTTTAGGAGAGTTAGTTTAATTAAAACCCGAGAGTATAATCCATAAATCTATTTTGCCAGGCTGATGTGAGATCACAGTGTATATTCTAAGGCACAGAATGTAAACAAGGGCAAGAAGGAAGGTGTGGATTGAGGCCCATGAATCAGTATTTTTAAATGAATCCTCCAGAGGATTCATAGTTTTCAAAGCACATTCTGAGATACTACTTCAGACTCTGGAATCAATCAAAACTTCAGACTAACTCAAAAGTTCTCGAGTTAAGTGCTTGGGTATCTCAGCAACAAAGCATGTTTGGGCTGATTTGGACTGATTTCACTCTTCAATGAAAATAAATGCACTTCTGTCCTTTCCCTATGAAGCCAAACAACAATCCGATATCTCAGTCTAAGAAGCAGCTCTTCTTAAGGTTTTCAACCTTCATTCTGTCCTCCCTGATGCTGACCATACTCTGGCTGGATAGCTGCATGTTATCTATCGCCTTCTTGCTGTGTTCTGCAACAACTCCCACTTGCTGAACTTCCATGACCTCCCACCCTGCACTGAGGTAGAAAAGAGACCTAAAGTGATTTAGGTGTCTAATGTGTGTGAGATATAATTTTAGGCATTTACATTGATTATCTCAAGTAACTTTTATAATAATGCTAATAGGTAGGTGTTCTTATCCCTATCTTACATAGGAATAAATATAGGTTCTGAGAGCTTAAATAAATTCAGGTCACTCAGGCAGTTAAGTGGCAGAGCCAGTGTGCCTGATTCAAAACTCTTTGTTCTTCCAGTTTATTGGAAGATTGGGACGGACATATACACACTACCATATGTAAAATAGATAACTAATAAGGAACTACTGTGTAGCACAGGGAACTCTACTCAATACTCTGTAATGGCCTATATGGGAAAAGAATCTAAAACAGAGTGGATATATGTATATATCTAACTGATTCAATTTGCTGTACACCTGAAAGTAACACAACACTGTAAATCAACTATACTCCAATAAAAATTAAAAAAACAAAACTCTTTGCTCTCAAATATTTGCTTCATAGAACTCATAAAAATACCATTCTTCTGTTGTTTGTCTTCATTTATATATTGCTGTGATTCCCATGCTTTGCCATTGTCTATGATTTACAGGATTAAAGTAATTTGACTGAGCTCCTACTATAGGCCAGCCTTCCTTTCAGTAACAGGCTACACTTCTGTTTTGTAATCAGTGCTTACTACAACTATGATCTATGTATTCCTTTTCTATTTTCCCACTTCTATTGATGAAATAGACTGAAAGATTTCTTGACTTGCCCAAAGTCACACAAGCTACCAAGTTCTGATGGAGCCTCAAACCCATCCTCTTTCAAATGTTTTAAACTGCCTAATTATATTTGTGTATTATAAAGAAAATGCATGTTTATAGTAATATACCTCAGAATAAAGGTGACCATCCAAAGAGGTGTATTCTGGAGAGTAAAGATGCTCTGTAATAATTATACCAGAACAACAGGAATAACCCAGGACTCTAAAAGCAGGACAAAAGGTCATGAGAGCAGATTATTTCCAGAAGTTATTACAGCAATCCCTTTTTTTTTTTTTTTACAGTGTGACTTGGCTACTACTCCCATCCATTCTTCCCTCCCCTTGAATCTGAGCTGGCTCTTTGACTTTCTTTGACCCAAAAATGTGACAAAAACGACATTCTAGGATTTCTGATTCTTGGACACTAAAGACCTTGAAGCTCCAATTTTGTCTTCTAGGATGACAGCTGCCATATAAAGAAGTTTGGGCTATCTAGCTAAAGGCCCTGGAAAATAAGGGGGAAAAGGCCACATGGAAGTGAACTAAAGCCCCACATGATTGAGCCCACTGGTAACCCAAGAAGAAAGATGCCCAGTCACCCCAGACAGCTCCCAGCCTTTTGGGCTTTCCCAAATGAGACACCAAACATGAGAATGAGGCCATCTTGGATCCTCTAGTCTCAATGAAAGCCATCCTAGGTGACACCATGTGGAGCAGAGATGAGCGATTCCTACTAAGCCCCATCTAAATGTCTGATACTTAGAATCATAAAGAATACTGTAGTTGTTTTAAGCCACAGTGTCTTGGGGTTCTTTTATTTCTTTCAAGGCCAACTCAAACCCTACCTCCTCTTTCATGTGTTCTCCAAATACTCCAATCTGTTTTGAACTTGTTTGTTTTCATTGGTCACATGTGACTTCCTACTTTGTATGATTTAATGTTTATGTCTATGTCTATGTAACATTTAGGATAAAAACTAGCTGCAAGTAACAGAATATACAATTTAAATGGCTTAATCATATAGGAATTTAATTTTCTCATCTTATCAGATATGTGAAGATAGGAGATTACTGGCATTTGGCATTTGTTTATCTTCTTAACTATGTCAGGGACATTTTTCAGTTCTCTTAGCCTTTTCCTCATGCTCACAAGCATAGACACAACCATTACAACTTCATTCAATGAATGAAGAAAAACAGTATTAATTATCTCTCTCCATTTTTAATCAAAATATCTAAATCTTTCCCTTCATTCTTTTGTATATGGATATCCAGTTTTCCCAACACCAGTTTTTGAAGAGACTGTCTGGTCTAGGCACCCCTGTTTCTGCATTGTCTAGTCTAGGCATCACTGTCTAAGATCATTTGCCCATATACATGAGTCAGAAATGTGTCAATGTATCACTTTCCAAACGTGTATAGTAGAGGCAGACAAATAAGGAGGAGACTGGAAATCTCCTGAATGTTGTATAAAATATCCTCAAGAGTCTGCTATGATCTCTACCACAATAATGACTGCATTACAAGACAAATAATAAGCACCAAACACATGCTGTTTTCAATCAATGAAAATATAGTGATCTACTACTTTGTGTCCAAAACAATACTGTGAAGTAGTCTGAGTAAAGTCAATGACATTGATGGTTCTGGAAAATTATATATTTAATAATAATAATAAAATTAAGACTAAGACAAAAATTTATCACGTGTATTTCCCCAATGAGTTCATATGGAGAAAGGGAGTAGAGAGAATATTTCATTAAACCACAGAACTACATAAACCAAATTATATAATTAACAAAATAACAGAGCTAAAGGCAGTACGTTGATTCATGAAGGGAAGCCAGGAAAAAACAGAAGCAACAGGAATAAATTTAAACTTAATATAAAAAAAACAATGTCCCCAAAACCCTAGAATAATGCGGTAAATCAGAAAGCAGTGCTGGAAAACAAACAAACAACGACAAAAAATACTAAGGGACACAGTCAAAACAATGAAACAAAGATCACAGAACATTCTACTAGAGAATATGACAGACAAGGAACATGACCGCCGAGCTGTTGTCTGAATTAAACACATTTCCTTCTCAAGAATAGTCATCTATAATTTCTCTTATATGAGGAATAAGGCAAGAATGTCCACTCTATTTCTCTTCAACACAGTATTAGAAGTCCTAGTCAGAACCATTAGGCAAGAAAAAGAAATAAAAGGTGTACAAGTTGGAAATTTAGAAGTAAAATTATTTATTTTACATATGATCTTCTTTGAGAAAACCCTAAAGATTTCACACACATGAAAACTGTTAGAACAAATGCATTCAGCAGATATACAGGATACAAAATCAACATACAAAAATTAATTGCATTCCTGTACAGTAAAAATGAACAATCCAAAAAGGAAATTAAGAAAACACTTCCATGTATAATAGCATCAAAAAGAATAAAACACTTAGAAATAAGCTTAACCAAATATAGAAAAGACTGGTATGTTGAAAACTACAAAAACTGCTGAAAGAAATTAAAGAAGATACAAATAAATGGAAAGACATTTTGTGTTCATGGATTGGAAGACAGCATTGTTAAGATATCAATACCACACAAAGCAATCTAAAGATTCAATGAAATCCTTATCAAAATTCCAACACCATTTGGGGGCAAAAATAGAAAAAAAAAAATCCTAAAGTTCATGTGAAATCTCAAGAAACCCCAAATAGCCAAAACAATCTTTAAAAACAACAAGAAACCTGAAGTCTTAACACTTCCTGATTTCAAAACATATAACAAAGCTATAGTAATCAAAACAGTGTAGTACTGGCATAAAAACAGATATGTACACCAAGGGAACAAATTAGAGATTCAGAAATAAATCCTCACATGTATGATCAGTTGATCTTCAGTAAGGTTGCCAAGACCATGCTATGGTGAAAGAATAGGCTCTAACAAATGGTAATGGGAAAACTGGATATCCACATGCCCAAGAATTAAGTTGGATCCTCAACATACACAAAAATTAACTCAAAATGAATTAAAGACCTAAACATAAGGGCTAAAACTATAAAATTCCTATGGTAAAATATAGGGAAAAAACTTGATGACATTGGACTTGGCAAGGATTTCTTAGATATGACACCAAAATTACAGGCAGCAAAAGCAAAAATAGACAAATGAGATGACATCCAACTTTAAAACTTCTATGCAGCAAAACAAACAATCAACACAGTGAAAAGGCAACCTAGGGAATGGGAGGAAACATTTGCAAATCTTGTGTCTGATAAGGGGTTAATATCCAGAATATATCAAAAACCCGTACAACTCAACAACAACAAAATAACCTGATTTAAAAATGGGTAAAGAATTTGAATAGACATTTCTTGGAAAAACATATACAAATATCCAACAAGCCTTTAAAAAATATTTAACTAATCCTTGATTAGTGATAATAGTACTGATCACTAGAGAAATGCAAATCAAAACCACAGTGAGATATCGCCTCAGACCCATAAGGATGGCCACTATTAAAACTCTCTCTGATCCCGCCCATCAGCATAAAAAGGCTCCCTGTTCTCCATGGCCTGTCCTGCCTTTCTGGATTTTACACTTTTTTCAGATGGCCCTTTTGACCGGGGGGCAGTGAGACTTCATCGTAGTGCAGATTTCCTTTACACGCTTGCTTGGTTGGCCAAAAAGGGCGTATGCGTTTTTCCTGAATATATTCAGGAAAAACGCATATGCCCTTTTTGGCCAAGTGCATCATTGTCGACGTTCTGCCTCTTTTCCTATGCTTTAAGTGCAATTCCAGTCTGTCCCCTGAAATCGTTTTCCTGAAATTCTGCCCCGCTCTCTCTCTCTCTCTCTCTCTCTCTCTCTCACACACACACACACACACACACACAGAAAATGACAAGTGTTGGCAAAGATAGGAAGAAAATTCAAACCCCTGTGCACTGTTGGAGGCAATGTAAAATGGTGCAGCCACTACGGAAAACAATATGGAGTTTCCTCAAAAAAGTAAAAATAGAACTACCATATGATCTAGCAATCCCTCTTCTTTTTTTTGGTTATATATCCAAAAGAAATGAAAGCAGGATATGAAAGAGGTATATGCATATCCATATTTATTGCAGCTATT
The DNA here is from genome assembly GCF_005190385.1 of Monodon monoceros. Lineage (NCBI taxonomy): Eukaryota > Metazoa > Chordata > Mammalia > Artiodactyla > Monodontidae > Monodon > Monodon monoceros. The sequence goes on from NW_021703775.1 coordinate 45,087,540, forward strand.
CTCAGTAGCCATGATATGGAACAACCCAAACATTCATTGACAAATGTATGGATAAAGAAAGTGTGGTGTATACACACAATGAAATATTATTCAGCCGTGAAAAAGAAGGAAATTCTGTTACATGCTATAACATGGATGAACCTTGAGAACATTATAAGTGATATAAGGTGGTCATAAGGACAAATACTTTATGATTCCACTTAATTTGAGAATTCTAAAGTAGTCAGATGAGTAGAAACAGAAAGTGGATTAGTGGTTGTCAGGGGCTCTAAGGAGTTAGAAATGAGTTATTCAATGGGTACAGAGTTTCAGTTTTACAAAATGAAAAAGCTCTAGAAATCTGTTTTGCAATGTGAATATGGTTAACACTATTAAATTGTACACTAAAAAATGATAAAAATGGTAAATTTTGTTATGTTTTTACCACGATTAAAAATAAAAATAGTCATCTATATTTTATCCTGTTTTATCATCATGAAGCATGTATCCCGATTAAAACAAGAAATTTATTTCTCTCTTCCTATATTACACCTATAGCAACTATCTGAAGGTAAGTTATTACCTTTAGAATTAACTGCTCATGAAGTTCACCTTCATTAACAATTACATTTGAACTCTTTTCTCAGTATTACCCAGTTGTATCATAATGGCAGATTTCCCTGTGAAAACTGGGCTGTTCTCTTCCTCAAGCCAGGTATTTTCATTAAAAGATGAGAGAGAGAGAAAGAGAGAGAAAGAAAGAGGAAGAGAGAAAGAAGTTTTTGAACTGATTAGTTAGTCTTGGCTATTTCTACAATAAAATATTTAAATAAGAAACAGCAATAGGAGTACTATTAGATTACTCGTTGCTTTGAGGTTAGAAAGCCTATGATTTCCCTATTGAGAACTAGTTCTACTTATTGGATGATGGGAATTTACACCAAAGTCAAAGAGCTTCACTAAATTTTTTCATTAATTAAAGAACTTAATTACCAGCCATTGCAGTAATTTCTCCTCTTAAATGATAACAAATCCCTAATATACCTGGTTGGTTTATCTGTACCCTTGTTTCCTTAGAGTTGTGATCATTATTTTAGAAATTAAATTCTCAGTCTCAATCTTTGCATTTATAATTTTTTTTTAAATTGTGACCATGACACACAGCTTGCAAGATTTTAGTTCACTTACCAGGGATTGAACCCAGGCCACAGCAGTGAAAACACACAGTCATAACCACTAGACCGCCAGGGAATTCCCTAAAACATCTTCTACTATTGCGGTTGGAAAAGTATGTTCTAAACGTATTCTAATCTGGAAACAAAGTGGAAATCACAGGAGTATTTTATCAAGAATTATGAGATTGGAAAAGCAGCTAAAAAGTGCCAAGTATTCAGATGCTATCATATAAGTGGATTTTGGCATCATTTCTGCCACACTGAGTGAATTAGTAATCTAAATGTTTTTAGGGAGAGGGGTTGAATGTGAGGATACTTGAAAAGATGAGTTCAGCATAACCAAATATAAAGTGATAAGACACAAGAGGAGGCTTCAACAAAACAGCAGATGAGACCAAACAGAAATACATTTCCCAGAATTCCCCTCCCTGTTTAATCCCAGATTGGTGTTGGCCACGAGAGACATTTTTATGAGATTCAGATGATGAATGTGAAGCAGTAGCCACCCATTTTTATGCTGTGAAGGTTGTAGAGCATCAGGCACATGTAGGAGCTCAGGAATGAATTAGGGCAATAACTAGACCAGCATCCTCCATCTCCCGTCTACATCCTCCCCTTCAGTTCCTTTGATTTTGGAGCCAACACGTGTGTTCTTGTGGTGAAGAGCCCTACCTTCTCCCCCAGGTGATCCACCAAGCCAAGGTTACAGGTGATGAGAGACACATCTGGGTCCCAAATATACTCATGAGTTCTAGTTACTGACTTTTTCCGCATCCTGTTTTTCTTCCTGAGTGCCAGTCTGGCTGACCAAAATGGCTTCAGAATTCACACTAGACAGAGAAGCCTAGAGCTGGATCCAATAGGTCTCACAATTATGTAAAGTTTAACTCCTAAAATAAATCCCTTATTCTACAACGGCTGATGACTTGTAAGGGTTCTGCTTCTCTGATCAAACCATGCCTGATTAAAAGGGTCTGCAAGAAAGGCTTTGTAGGGGGTGGTAGGTGAATTGTACTGATGGCCCTGATCATTCATACCCTCTGTCCTGTAACTTTACAGTCCCTCCACACTCTGATTCTGGGCTCATCTGTGTGATTTTCATTGACCAATGCAATATTAGCAAATGTGATCCAAACTTGAAAAGCACATGTTCATTTTTCCTTGCCTCCTTCCAGAACTGGGTTTTCTTGCTCTTGAATCCCTGCCTCCGGGCTAAATTGCTGAAGGGATAGGAGAGAGACCTCCAGCAAAGCTCAGTCATCATACCCAAGGTCAACCTAAACTTAAACTGTCCCAACTCCCTACCCCTGCCCAAGACACATCATTGATCTCATGATTAAGCCCAAGTGAGATTAGCTAAGCCTAGCCAAGATTAGCAGAACGAACCAGTTTTTTTTTTTTTGCGTAGCTCTATCTTCGTGAGAAATAAAAATTTTCATTATTTAAAGACTTTGAAGTGCTTTGTAATGCAACAATAGCTAATTAATGCAGTAAGCATAGATCAAGTTACCAAAAAGTTATCTTTCCCAGATATGGGGGCTAGGGGAGAACCTAGCACTTATTGACTGCTTACTATGTCATGCCCTATTCCAGGTATTTAATAGTATGCTACTATGTTTAATGCCACAATCATAAAATTGTCTTCATTTGTGAAACGGGGAAAAGACTATGTGTTATTTATCCACAGTTGCAACCTCAACTGGTACATTCTAAAGCCGATGCTCTTACCATTTCATTTCTCTCTAGTAAAAGAAAGACAGGGGCTTCCCTGGTGGCGCAGTGGTTGGGAGTCCGCCTGCCGATGCGGGGGACGCGGGTTCGTGCCGCGGTCCGGGGGGATCCCACATGCCGCGGAGCGGCTGGGCCTGTGAGCCATGGCCGCTGGGCCTGCGCGTCCGGAGCTTGTGCTCCGCAACGGGAGAGGCCACAACAGAGAGAGGCCCGCGTACCGCAAAAAAAAAAAAAAAAAAGACAAACACTCGTGTTGCATATACACACATGTAAGCCTATATCCACTTGCCATGACAGGTGAGTAAGGAATAGCTAACTAGTTAATAAAGGCCTACACAGTGTTCTTCTTAGTTCAGTGGCAAGGAATGAAGGGTAGAACAGGAGAGTCACACAGGATACTTGTAAAATCGAGTTCCACCTCTTCGTTCTGACATGGTCTCAGTGAACTAAAGGATTGGTGGGGTTTGAAGGACTGTTTGGAATTGACTCAGATACAGGAAGTACTTCCCTTCCTCCAACGTATGTGAGCCACTGAGCAAAGTGCTCTCCCTCCATGAACCTAGGGAACAGATATCCTCTTTGTGAAGCAAGTCCCATGTGGATTCAATTACCTTAGAAGAACTTCAGGAGACTGCAGTGCAGCCCCAGGCAAAGATGAATTCCCTGCTAACTGCCACTGGCCCATCCCTCATTAGTTAAAAGACATTAATATTTAAAGCAATTACTGACATCAAGGAGGTAGGGAGAAGATTATGATTTTTTTTTTTCTAAAAAGGATCCTTTCTATATTGGAAGATAGGGGAACTAGAGGGGAAAAGGGGCAGAGCAAGTCCGATATTGGGGCTGAGGCCCAGAATTGTTTAACCTTGTGCTCTACTAGATACGGGCAACAAGTTCTGCTAATGGTCTAGATGCAATAAAATGTGAGGCCAAATAAAATAAAAAGGACACAAGTTTGGGAACATTTCATCTTTAGAAGGTGATATGACAGATGCTACAATCATGTCTCTGAATTTCACCATTAGTAGAACATCCAAAGATGCAGAACAGTGGAGGAAATACTGAGGATACTCTCTTTGGACAATGCAATGAAGTTAAAGAAAATATTTAATTTCAGATTTGTTTGGCACTGTTAACAGCCTAACTTGCTTCGAAACCAGTTTGATAAATTCAGGGCCAGTCTTTAAGTCAAGATCAACAGTGTGACTTTCAACATTCCAAATGTTTAGAGGAGTTAACAAAGATCCATAGGGACTGAGTCATTTTTTTTTTAAGTTGAATAGCATTAGACCTACTGGAGGACGGACTTGAGGATATGGGGAGGGGGAAGGGTGAGCTGTGACGGGGCAAGAGAGAGGCATGGACATATATACACTAACAAACGTAAGGTAGATAGCTAGTGGGAAGCAGCCTCATAGCACAGGGAGATCGGCTCGGTGCTTTGTGACCGCCTGGAGGGGTGGGATAGGGAGGGTGGGAGGGAGGGAGACGCAAGAGGGAAGAGATATGGGAACATATGTATATGTATAACCGATTCACTTTGTTATAAAGCAGAAACTAACACACCATTGTAAAGCAATTATACCCCAATAAAGATGTTAAAAAAAAAAAAGTTGAATAGCATTGCTTTGTATTAATGTAGGGTCATTTTTCCAAGAAGGTCCAAGCATTTGACGTTACACTAATCTGACTGAGTATTCTTGAAACACAGAACTCACAGATGACAGAACTGAGACAGTTGACAGTGAAGTGGCTAAATCTTTAAGATCGTCTCTAAAGGATAAACCAAATCACCTGAGTGAGGTGAATGACTGGAGGAAGACTGAAAATATGATCAAGATGATGGTGTAGAGGGCAGGGGTTAACCACATTTCAGATTTTTAGGTGTTTAATTTCTCTCCCTAGCTATTTTTCACTAAATAAAATAAAAATAACATGATATAGCAGGAAGATCTCTGAAGTGGTTGCCAGGACCACTTTTTGAAATTGTTCAGCCAAACCTGCATTCAGAGGTAAGGGTGACTTCGTGTATGTGACAGGACAGCCACAGGCAGAGGATGAAGTACTGCCATACGTACGCCACATAGATGTCACCCATACATTAAATCCAATTTCTGTTTCTATTTATCATTGCACTCCTTATTGGGCTACTCTTTATATTCAAAAGCATCACATTTTCTAGATAAAGTAATAAATATAGTTATAATAGAGAAATGAAAAATTAAACAAAAAAGATGTCTTTTTCCATGTTTTCCCATATACGCACCACCATCAGGCCCTGCTAATATTCCCTGAAGAGACAAAAAGCTGTATATACAGCAGTGCAGTACACTAAGTGGAAATCACCTGAAAAACCAGACATCTAAACCCATTTCATTTGGGAATTAGAAACTGAATAACTCAAATTAGAACAATTTAAGTCAATTCTTTAAAGCTTTGTTTGTTGTTATTGTTGTTTTTCAATCTGACCAAGGTCATAAAAAATGAAGTCTTATTTGTGATTTTATTCAGCTTAATTTGTATCTTTTCAACACAGTCCGCATGCAAAACTGTGCAAGTCTATGACTAGCAGATTTTTACTATTTCATTACTATGCTATTTTGAAAGGCATTAATACTGGGTACTCAACACAGTTTGAAATAGGTATTCTTTTCCCCGTATTTTGGCAAACAATTTTTATAAATTTATTTCACAAAGAACTATTTCAATACAATACAGGACTGTGAAATTTTGCAAAACAAAAGGGTACGGAAAAATAGAATTGAGTTTTCTGTGTTCTTACAACAGTTCTGTTTAAAAACTTCATATTCTCTATGTCTTCGTTCATTTCTAAGTTATACATTAAGATGTTTAGACAAATAACTACTTAACGGTATTTTCTTCAAAAAACCCTGAGATATTAAAATGCTTCTTTTCTTTTCCTATAGAAATTACCACCCAAATTGCAAAATGACAACTTTCCTGTATCTAGAACATAATTATTGCTTTTGTTGCAATCACAAAAGAAAACCCAGTAGGTTTAAATATTACCTTTTGTTACTGCACAATCTAAAGACATCACCTCTAACAGCAGATTACAGAAAACAGGACATTTCTTTTCTCTTCGGTTGCTGAGTAGCTGAGTCAGGCCATATGAAGTCAATTGTTGCTATGACAACATGTGAAACAGGGAGAAGATAACATGTCTAAATACAGAGAATTCACTTGCCTATGATGATCCATTTTTTTCTTTGATAGGACACACATGCTTGCATAGGAGGGATAGACGTACCTACTTTAATTGCCAAATATCTAAATTATATTAATAAAATCGGGCGCCTATCATTGTTACTTAAAAACTAAAATCATTAATCATCTACTTGAACTACATGAATTTTTTTCACCTCTTTATTTTGCTTTTTGATTAAAAGTGACGTGGGTAAATAACACATCTTTATGTACTCTCCTTCTCCTGTCACAATGTGAAATAGACCCATATGTTAAGAATGTAAATAAGTTTTCATTATGGCATACTGTAATATTTTACAATTCGATAGTTATACGGCTGAGATATAGTGATATAAGCCAGGGAATGTAAAAGCCACACTAACTCATAATTCCAAAGTGTTATAATTCAACCATACAGATTTGTCCTGGATTGAAATCAGTCACACACAGTATCTATGCACACAGAAATTTATTTTCAATCAATTTGTCAAAAACTATCTGTTATTATTTCTTACTTTTATGACTGCAAGTCATCAACTTACGTGGTGGATAATTACTTTCTTCTACATTCACATACTAGTTTATTTTATTGCAGGAGTTACCAACCTGTGAGCTGTGTCTACTGGTCAATTCACCCTGACCAGGGACTGAACTAGTGCCCCCTGCAGTGGAAGCATGAAGTCTTAACCCCTGGACTGCCAGGGAAGTCCCCCAAAATTTAAAAAGTGAATGCCTGGGAAGATATTCTCATAGTCCTTACCTGATAAGGCACACACCTCTGAAAATGGAGGATTTAATTATCCCCTTATCCAAGGAACTCATAAACTAGAAAAACATTCTCAGTAGTGATACTAGCAACTGCCTAAATTAATGTGAAAAATTATACACACGTGTGTGGAATTCTTAGCATGATATAGGGAAAGAAACATGAAATATGTGGTTTTGAATTCTGCATCTGCTAATTATTCACCATGTGAATTGAGGTAAATATTTAAGTTCTGTAACCAACAGTTTTCTCATCAATTAAGTAGGAATAATTGCAATAACATATGAACACTAACACAATTTCTGAGAGAAATTAAGACAAAAGAAGGAAAGTGCTAGAAGCCTGAAATTTTATATTTATGTTTTTCATCTCCCATATCACATGCAAGTTCCTTTTTTGGCCAACTGGGGAAGGGAATTCTTGGAAGCACAGTTCTCAGATTAACCAAGTTGAAAATAGAATGATACAGCACAAAGAGAAACTTCCCTTTCTCAACTTTATGGTTGCTCTGAGGTTGCTTTCATTTTTTTATGTTTAGAACTCTGGTATATGGAAAGAAGTATGGATTCAATTTTATCTTTTCATTTTATTATTTATTAAAATCTTTATTTTTCCCCACTGATTTAATATGCATTTTTATTCTATCCCAATTTGCATTTTGGTCTGAGTTTCCTATTCAGTTCCATGATTCTTTTTACGTTCCAACAACAACATGTTTTAATATTTCGCAGGGCTAGTGTGCCCTAACCGCTAATTTTAAGGGTTTTTTAAAAATTTAACTTTGTTTTCCCCAACTTTATTGAAAAATAATTGACATATAACATTGTGTAAGTTTAAGATTTGCAATATGAATTGTTTCACTTATATATTGTGAAATGATTACCACAACAGGGTTAGTTAATACCTCCATCACCTCACATACCATTTCTTTTTTGTGATGAGAACATTTAAGATCTACTCTTAGCATCTTTCAAATGTATAACACTATATTGTTAACTATGTAATGTTACCATGCTGTACATTACATCTCTAGAACTTATTCATCCTATAACTAGGAGTTTGTACTCTTTGAGCGACTTCTTCCCAAACTCTCCCACTCCTCAGCCTCTGGCAACCACCATTCCACTCTGTTTCTATGAGTTTGACTTTTTTGGATTCCACGTAGAAGTGATACCATACAGTATTTGTCTTTGTCTGACTTATTTCACTTAGCATAACGCATTCAAGTACTATCCATGTTGTCACGAATGGCAGGACTTCCTCCTTTCTTTCTCATTGCTGAATAATACTTTTGTGTGTACCTCATATCTTCTTTATTCATCCATAGATGGACACTTAGGTTGTTTCCATACCTTGGCTCTTGTTAAAAGGCTGTAACGAACCTGGAGGTGCAAATATCTCTTCAAAATCCTTCAAGTTATTTTTCATTTCTTTTGGCTATATACCCAGAAGTGAAAATGCTGGAACATATGGTAATTTTATTGTTTTTTTTTTTTTTTTTGAGGAGCCTCCGTACTATTCTCCATAGTGGCTGTACCAATACATTCCCACCAACAATGCACAAGGGTTCTCTTTTCTCCACATCCTTGCCAACACTTGCTCTTGTCTCTTTGATAATATCTATTCTAACAGGTGTGAGGTGGTATCTCATTATGGTTTTGATTTACATTTCCCTGATATTGAGCATCTTTTCATGTACCTGTTGGCAATTGGTATGTCTTTCTTGGAAAAATCTCTCTTCAGGTCCTTTGCCCATTTTTAATTGGATGATAATTATTATAATTATTGCTACTGAGTTATGAGTTCTTATACATTTTAGATACTAACCTCTTCAGATAGATGGTTTGCAAATGTTTTGCTCCATTCTGTAGGTTGTCTTTTCATTTCGTTGATTGTTTCTTTTGCTGTGCAGTAGCTTTTAAGTTTGATGCAGTGTCACTTGTTTTTGCTTCTGCTGCTTGTGCTTTTGGTGTCATATCCAAAAAATCATTGTCAAGACCCATATCTAGGAACTTTTTTCCTATGTTTTCTTCTACCCACCTCAAGAATTAGAAGAGGAAGACAAAGTAAATGGGAAAGAAAATGAGAAAGAGAAAGGTGAAGAGGAAGAGAAGAAGGTGAAGGAGAACAAGGAGGAGACAACTAGAGAATTTTAGAGCTGATGATAGTAGTTTTTCCCAGAGAATCTAATGAGAAAAGCATGCCTAAAGTAAATGATGTAGGTTTCATTTGGGTTAAATGTCTTCAAAATTGGAGCTATATCTGTCAATAAGCTAGCTGCATGTCAATTCAGTAGTAGGCATATAAGTGTAGTCAGTCAGTATTCACTAGTTAAATCAATATGACTCTTTTCAAAGAAAAAAATTACCGGCTTAAGTGTCATTTACCCCTTACAATATATTGCAAGAAAAAGTAATTTAAGCATTTTGAAGTTGAAAACTAACTTTTAATGCAAGAAATACCTGAATTCTATGGTGAAAATAAAGGCAAATGAGCATTTTTGATTACCTTCCATCCCTCTCAATCATTTTAAAATGATAGAATATACACAAAATAAAAGTAAGTTCACAGGGAAACAAAGAACAATGCCACAATTAGAATAGAATGTTGAGGACTTTATAGATAATATAAAGCAGAGGAAGTTATGTCAACAGTGAATCCCAACTGGGGTGAAAAACTTCAACACAAAATAATTAAACACAGAATCACTTAAAAAACGTTTTCCTAACAGAAACCTGAAATTATCCCAATCAGATGCACCAGAGGCTGGCAGCCAGAGCTGGACGGTCAGTAAGATAGTTCATTAAAGTCTGTGGAATAACTGCAACAGTCTCCTACTCTCAGTGATCCTGGTTCTGATTTTTCCATCAAGCTAAATGCATAAGAATAGATTTCTGAATAAAGTAGTGAATCTGCTGTTGGGTATTGCCTAAGCAAATGTTGGAGCCAAATCGAAGCTAAAGGATGTCTCAAATTGAGGAGGCAAGTTTACCTCATACCCAGGAAGAAAGGCATCCTGATTACATGTTCCCACCCTGTTCTTTCACAGAAGCCTGAAGTTCTATCAGAATCGGAATTTGTTGCCAAGAAAACAGAGTATATTTGCTGGCGATGTGAAAACACATGCCAGAAAAATACACCACTCTATCAAGAACCTTACACAATGAACAGATAACCAAGATTTTCCATAAAACATTTAAAGAAAACAATAGCATGAAAGAAAGGCATAATGAAAAAAAAACACCAAGGCTGACTCTCCAGGCGAGAGAATATATGTAGGAAACAAACATAAACGTTAAGATAATTAAAATTGGTATCCTAAGGAAGATCTATAAAACAATAACTTCTTGCTGTAAAAGAAAAGCAGAGTTCTTGGAAATTAAAAATATGACTTCAGAAAAATGATAATAAATCAAAATAATAATTGGTAAAATTGATTCAACTGAAGATAAAAGGACAGCACTAGAAACCAAAAGATATTCCCAAAGTTCCATGTAAAAACATACATGAAATGCAGATTCAAGAAATACAATCCAATATCAATCAAAAGGATAGAAACAAGAACAAAAAAGGGAAAAAAGCCCTGGCTTCCATTAGGTCTAGTCCTACATTACTTTGTGCCACAAGATTATTGATAGAAGTATACACTTCCTTCAGAGAAAACATGCCACCCTCCCTCACACATAAATATATCTTCAAGATGTGGTCTCGTCTCCCTGACCCAGGAAAGTCAATCATATTAAGCAACAGAACATTTTCCTAAATCTGGCTTATTTGGGAAATTGAAACCATTCATATTTATTGTAATCATGACTATATTTGATTTTATTTCAGCCACAATATTAGTGAGGTAAATATTGGCTGTATATGAAATAGACATAAGAGCATTGTATAATGACTTGAGTGTAATAGAAGTTGATTTCTCCTGTAATAGCCTTGACTGGTCCAAGGTGGAAAGGAACAGTAGGTTGCTCCATACAATCATTGAAGGACTCACATGAATAGATGTTTTGCCATCTTCAGTGAATCAAGTCCAAGTTTGATTACCCTAGTCATCTCCATCCAGTCGGAGGAAACATACCAAGGAGCCCTCATAAGGGGACTTCGGAGACCAGCTCTGGAAGTGACAACTTTTTCTTATGCTATACTGTTTAGACATCACATGAGTACATCAAACTGCACAGGAATATGGAAAATGTGGTCCAGTGATATGCCCAGGAAGAAGAGTAAGACATGGATTCTGGTGAGATTCTAGTATAGCCATCTTATTTTTCAATGTCTACAATTTGCTTTTTTTCAATTTATTATTGCCCATGTTAATCATGTATTATTTGTTTTGTCATCTGCTATATTGGATGTTTTAGTTTTTATTTATGTTCTACTAGTGTTTATATTTAAATTTATAGCTAACATTTGCAAACAGTTTCATTTAATGTCAAAAAGTAATCATTATCTAGAGCCCCTTCTTCTTTTGACACAGATTGACCATTACCTCACTTTTACTTATTTTCTTCTTATACAAACCCTCCAATCCTGCTAGTTATAATTTACTGATTTTTAAAAAAGAAATTTGTACTATTGTCTATGAATTATGGGTCTATTTTTAAACCCTTATGTAACAATTGAACTTTAATTTCATGGCCTTTTAATTTGTATATTAATTCACGGCCTTTTAATTTGTATATTTAATTTGTATATTGTATTTTTCTCAAAGTATCACTCAGTCTTGGCTGGAGAACATGATGAGTAACAATTTTCAGAGAAACTAGTGGATAGTTAATTTCTAGATACTAGAAACGTATTTTTTTTCTCTCATGTGTGGAAAATATTTGGATTGTTTTTGTGGTCCTAAAGACATATCCTTTCTCTGAAATGGAGGTATCAGAACAGTCACAGAGGCAAAACACTAGCAGAGAACTGTTCCAGGAGAGCAGGAAACCCAGGGGACCCCTTAGTCATTGAGAAGCCCCATGGCAGTGATATGTAAAGCCTATCAGGACTTTGTATGGAACATACATGAGTTTATCCTGTGACAAACACTCAGGAATAACTAGAGAAAATTTGACAGGGGCTAATTCCTGGTATATAACCTAGTAATGGGGTTCATGCCTTACTTGTTTCCATTTAAAAAGGAAGTGTAATCTCATTTTTTAATCACAAACTACTGAGAAGCACAAAACATATATTAAATATTTACAATGAACAAAATAATGACAACTATTCAGAATCTTCTTTGAGCACCTAATATGTGTCAGACCCTATAGAAGACCTTTTATAAATGTTGTCTCTAAGATAATCAACAATTCATCAAGGTCTGGATATTATTTACATTTTATACATAAAGAATCAGACTCATTGGATTGTCTTGTTCAAAGTCTCACAGCTAGTTAATGGGATTCAAAACTAGCTCTGCCTAACTGAATTCCATGCTCTTCTCCATAAACTGTTCATCTTATTTTAAATCTAAGACTCGGTTTAATTTTATCTCATTCAAATCAGCTTTTGCCTGCTCTATAAGTGCACTGTCCAATATGCTAGTGACACACTGAACGCTTAAGATGAAGCTCATCTGAACGTGCCATGTTGTAAGTGTAAAACAAAAGGATTTAAAAGATACTACAAAATGTAAGATACCTAATAAATAATTATATTGATTACCTGTTAAAATGTTACTTTGGATATATTGGAATAAATAAGATATATTATTACTATTAATTTAACCAGTTTAATTTTATTTTTTAATGTGGCTACTAGAAAATATTAAACTGTGTAAATAGCTCACATTGTATTTCTGTTAGACAGTGCTGCTCTACAAAGAGTTAATTTTGAAAAATATGGATTACCTACAGGATAACCCAATTGGTCAATATCCATGGTAATTTCATGATTAATCCATTTATTCTTTAATTCTTTTAACAAATATTTATCAATTACCCATTTGTGGATAAGCTTTGTGTTTTAGGCACTGAAAAAAGATCAGGAGGAAAAATCAGAAAAATGTCCCTGACTTCATAACACTTACATTAAGGCTGTGAATTCTGACAACTGGTCTTTGACAATGCTTTCTGGGCTAGAATATTGTCCAACACCAGCTTTTCTGTGACTCATAAAACTAAGAGCTCTAAAACTTAAGTTACTAATCAACTCAGATTAGAAAATAGGTAAAATAGGTACATGGAAGAGGGATGGGGCCAAAAATATTTAAAGAATCAAATGATGTCTTTTATTTGCAAAACTACAGTTGCTAAAATCCTGGTCCTTTTAATGGTCTGGTAAACCATTAAAAGGTAGCTTTATAGAGGCTCTGGTATGTAGTACAGATTATTTCTGACCGATAAATTACTACACAACATTCTATAAATGTCACAGTGTCAGGCAACTCAAGAGGTTTTAATATTTACCTATTAGCTATAGATTATAGAAGTCATTGAACCAAAATGAAGGTTTACAATCCTATAAAGGAGGATTTGATGAATTATCTCAAAATTCTTATGTGTGGGCAAGCTTCTAGCTTTTTCTTTTTCCTCCTTTTGTTTAAACCAGTATATATCAGGCACTGTGCTAGTGTGCCTGTTTTCATGTTATCACAAGTTATCTCACTTAACTGATGAGAAAGCTGGTAGTTGCAGGAGTTAAGTGTATTGCCCTAATTTCACATGATCATAAGCACACATGTACAATTCAAAAATACATTTTCATGCTTCTTTCCCTATAGTACATTGAATATTCTATGTTTTTTCCCCCCAAATTCCAGAATTTTCATATAGTCAGGTTGTATAAGCTATTTGCCTACATGTCATTTGTTGAACCTCCCTCTAATTCAGTTTCCATACATCTGGGTCCCAATAATTGCCTTACCTGCAGGTTCAAAACCATCTAATAATTCTTTTAATCTCCAAACTTCTGAAACATTTTTCCATCTCTCTCTCATTTTCAACTGTTCTTAGACACGCATGATCCACATTCTTTCATTCCAATGTTCTTTAAACTTCTTTCCTAACTTTTCTGTCAGACTCAATTTTCAAAGATATTTGCTGCTTCTCTCCCCTTATCTCCCATCTCAGCTTTTCACTATTTAGATCAATTTAGCCTCTTTAGATTATATTTCCCTATTTTTCAGGACACAGATTCTACATGACATGGAAAAAAGTCCAGAATGTTAACCTGGTGAAAAAGAATAAGAATTTTTTGTCTAAGAAAGGGTACAATAAGGAGTAGGAAGAGAAAGTAATATGTTAAATACTTACAACTCAGCATTTCATCTTTTTTTTTTTTTTTTTTTTTGCGGTACGCGGGTCTCTAACTGTTGTGGCTTCTCCCGTTGCGGAGCACAAGCTCCGGACGCGCAGGCTCAGCGGCCATGGCTCACGGGCCCAGCCGCCCTGCGGCATGTAGGGATCTTCCCGGACCGCGGCACGAACCTGTGTCCCCTGCATCGACAGGCGGACTCTCAACCACTGCGCCACCAGGGAAGCCCAGCATTCCGTCTTTTATCATGCCATATTATGTAATGCCAGGACTGTCATGGCTACTTCAGTCCTTTTCCTAAACTGTAGGTCTGCAATAAGAAACCTAAGAGCGCTCACTTTAATTGCCTGTATACCTGGATCACTGTTTCAAAGTTCTACTGCCAGATGAGATATGGTACTATCTATCGTGTGGGTTGGTTATTTCTGAATCATAGTTAGGTATTTATAAGCCCCTTATAATGCTTACCAGCATATACCTCAGAGTTCTGTGAGTGTGCCCAGTGGAATACACTCTACCCTCGCATTAGGGCCTAGCATCACCTGTTACCTAAACTTGCAGTAAGCTCATTGCCTAATCCATCTACTGTCTCATTCAACCAATGTACCTCCATGTCACTCACATCCTTTTCTAAGACTACTTCATTAAGCTAAATCCACCCCATGCCCGTTTTATCCCCACTGAGCTATAAAACTTGGAGTAACAAATGGTAAATAACTGATCACCTTTTTCATATAATGATTTTTAAAACTACACTTATGGTAAATGGGACTGTGAATAGCAAAAAAACTAAATTACAGATCTATACATAATTCTCCAATTATTTCAACTGCTTTGAGATATCCCTCACTTCACTTTCTAAAATAGATTCCAGGAAGCAGATAAATGAAACCGATTTAAGCATCATTTTAAAAAATTTTGTCTAAATTCTTGTAGTTTTGTGGTGAATGCCCAAAGGACTAGGAGAAAGGAGAAGAGAAAGTAAAAGCCTGGATAATCCATTTTCTAGAGAGTAATCATTTACTGTGTCTTTCCATTTTGTTATTCAATCCATCTAGCCCCTGTGCCAAAACTAAATTCTTCTTATTATGTAAATTAATATCAAACTGCTAGTTTTGTGATAGGCAAAGTCCTGTTCTTATGTCTTAGAAAAAAATATTTTTAATCCTCTCTTTGCTCCCTTCTTCCTCTGTACCCTCCCTCATCTCTATTTACATTTTGCCATTTGTGAACAGTTTTGTTTCCATTGAGACAGCTGAGTTGGTATTATTACATTTCAGTGGATAGTTGTCAGTATTGCTTTGCAACAAAATAATAAGAGCTGCTGGTGTTTAGTCTAGGGCATACCACCATACAGATGCACAAATGAAATGAAAAAGAAAGAATTGCTCAAAAGTACTATGGAGTTTTCTAGTATTTCTTCTTTTTGTAAAGTCATTCCCAAACAGGAAATACAAAATCCAGAACTTAAGCCTTGCATACACAATCAGCAACCAATTACAATTCTAGGCTTCAGATCACTCGGCATCCCATTAACAACCACTGCCTGGGCTGTGAAGGCCCTGGAAGGTTGTTTCCTCACTGTGAATGAGCCAGGATTTATGCGACCTTTGCAAAATCAGACAAGGAGCCTACACATCAGATAAAATGTCTAATGAAATTAACACATTATTCAATAGGCTTGAAATGTCCACAGACTATTAACCAACTGGAGGCATCACCTTTATTGTCCCTTCTCAATTGCATCTCTCCTTCTCATTTAAATTAATGCCCAAAATGCCTTTAAGGCAGGCTCTAATATATAACTCTCTTACACAAAGTGCACACACACAAATACACATGTTTAGTAGTTGTCTCTATACAACCTGCTAGAACACAGATGTCCTTCTTTAAGACATAATAATATGGATGAGGATGACAGATTATCTCTTATTATGGCTTATTATTTAGTCAGGCAGTAAGTGAATATTTATTGAGTACTGACTTTGTACAAGGTCTATGGTTCAATGTGATAAATGTGTGTACAATGAGTGTTGTTGAATAAAAAGCATGACTTCTGGCTTCTAAGATATTAAAATCAAATTAAATACAAAAACATAAAATCATACCAAACTCACTGATACATTAAAAATATAGATAAGCCAAAAGGAAAAAACAGCCATGAAATTACCACCCAGGTAACTCATTATTAATGTTTTGGTAAGTATCTTTCTATCTGTCTAACCCACTGTGTTTCTGCCAGTCCCTTGCATGCCTATGACCTATTATTCTCATTGAGAAGCATATAGTGAGCATCTTTCTCTATCAAACAGATTGCCATATTCATCCTAATAGAACTACAGCAAACAGTTTGATGAATGCTCCATAATTTATTTAAGCAATCATCTTAATGGATATGAGGGCTCTCTCCAAATTTTAATTCACAGCACGTACGTACACACAAACACACGGAGATTTTTATATGTGTTTGACAATATCATTAAGATAGATGTCTATCACAAAGGCATGAACATTTTTTAAACTTTAAAAAAATTTTAAATTTAATACTCATACAGAAATATAAATACATCAAAGTGTAAACCTGGATGAATTTCCACAAAGACAGCACACCATGTATAGCACCCATTCCAAGAAACAGAATATTACCTATAACACAAGGCGCATTTTGAACCCCCTTTCCAGTCTTACTCCCCCAGAAGGGTAATCATTATACTGACATTATACTGATTAGAAAACAGAATACTTTACATAAATTAAGTGACAAGTTAGGTTCTCTTTTGTACCCAGCTTCTTTGTGAAATCTACATCGTTGTAGATTAATCAATCATTTTCAAAGCTATGTAGTTTTCCATTTTGTGAATATGCCACAATTTACTTATCCATTACATCTGGTGAACATTTAGTGTATTGGACATTCAGGAAGTTTCCAGTGTGGGCTATATGAATAGTGCTCCTGTGAACATTCCTATTCATGTCTTTTGTGAACATGTATGCATATCTGATGGTTATGAGTGGAAATTCTGAGGGCTAGAAAATATACATTTAGCTCTAGTAGATAAAGTAATTAAAAACTACTACAGATTGTAACAAATTACCCCAAAATTAGTAGTTTAAAACAATATTTATTATCTCAATTTCTGTGGATCAGGCATCTGTGTTCAGGATAGTGAAATGCCTTTGCAATCAAAGATGGTCAGGTTTGTAGTCCTCTCAAGGATTAAGTAAATCTACTGATTAAAAATTTCCAAACCTCAGTGGGTAGCAATGTAGACTCCACCATGCTAACTCTGGTTAGAGTTCAGATTTAGGAATACAAATACTCGATAACAATCACTCACCCTTCTTCATATGTCCCGTTCCCCTCTCCATATTCTTTAAGGACATGCACAAATTAAATGATTTGTATATTTCAAAATTCACTAAGGACATAAAAGAAATCCAGGCACAATGTAAGAATTTAACAGGTCGTCTTTTTACGCTGTTCTAAAATTTCAAGACACAAAATTGTATATGCATTAGTTAAAAAATAATAGATGCAATAACTAAGTCCAAAACACATAATGGCTCAAAACAGTGAAAGTTTATTCTCACTCAAAGAAAGTCCAAAATAGGAATTCTTGATCAGCAGAAGACACCACTCCAAAAGTGACTCCAGTATTCAAAGTCCTTTCATCTTATAACCATTTTCACCACATAATTTCCAAGATCACCATCCAACTTCACCAACTGTCTTCACCAACATCTGCATCCAACCAGGGAAGGATCGCTCATGGGAGGTTTACGGCATGTTCCTGGAAAGTGGCTCACTTAATTTTTGTTCATATTTCACCTGATGCAACTCAGTATTCCCACCTAATTGTAAGCAAGTCTGGGAAATGTGGTTTGTGGGCTCAGGAAGAAACAGAATAAGGTTTGGTAAGCAGCTAGCTAGTTTTGCTACACAATTCTACTGCATAATTCAGGTTCCCCTATACACTTTGGTTTGATCTTTTTAAGAATAAGAAAGATTCCATTAACTGCAATAAACCCAAAAGGCAGATTAAAACTGACTGGAGACATCAAGGGACCATTCTTAAAAAAATTCTGGAAGTAACTGTGACACCATGAGGATAGGTGTGACAGCCAGAAGAACCACATGCTTCTGACTCTCTTCTGATAAACATTTATATGAACGTTCCCCCATCCATCACATTAATATGTTGTTTATTTATCAAATAAGGATTTAAGGAGATTCTCAGTATCACCAACTACCAGAAAAACCTATTGGTTTCCAACAGAGAAATAGGAGGATGGTGAGCATTTTTACTTTTTCCCTTCATGGCAGGAGGTGGTCAAGAACAAGGGTAAAAGTGAAATGTGAGTCTGGCATTCAGCTTTTTATTTAATAGAACGACTGCAGCTGTTCAGGTGCTTTGGAAACTTCACATGAAGGGGAAAATACAGCCATTGTTCCAGTTGGCATGTTTGGGAAAAAATACAAACAAATGGTTATGTTTCTGCCTGCCTGTCTTTATGGATGCATAGCTCAGACAAGCCTCAATCCTCTTTTAAATCTTAGACTTAAAAAAAAGCCTCCTGTCGCTTTGGATCAGGAAACAGTAAAGTATAACATCTGTGAGAGTGGCCCCAAGGACACAGATAGTGTTGAAAATCCTTGAAAATAAGATTAATTACCAATTCTCATTATTCATTTGGTTTCCACAGAAGACTAATCGCTAAATAATTTTCCATACATTACATTACCCAAGGTGCAAGACGTATAATATAATGTTAGAAATTTATTGACTAAAATGTTATTTCCACAACTTTTCCTGTAAGTTTGAGAAAGGAACATCCATTAAAGGAAAGAGAACAATATTTTTTCACTGTATGTTGCTATAGTTTAAGACTAATGTTGCCTGAACACAGGAAGGGAAAGGATATACAGTTCTCTGAGGAAAGAGATTGAGATACATACACATTTCCTTTACAAAACAATACTTAAAATCTTTGAGGTAAGATGAATGTGATTATTCCAACAGGGTTAGGCTTGAAATACATTTAAACAGCGAGAAATCAAATCTTCCATGTAAAAATCATGGATTAGGTAATCTGGGGATCCCTGGAGAATATGAAAAAAAAAGTGAAATTGTTTTCTTAAGACAGAGTCCTAGAATGGAGGACCTGTAGGTGTTGCAGTGAGGCTGGTTAAATGAGTCATTCAAGTGTCCTTACTGAATTTTGTTTGATGCCTATTATGTTGTCCACAAAGGAGTATAAGAGAACTCAGAAGGAGAGAAAGCTTAGAGTGATAGAGTAGAAAAACCCCAGCTATCCTTCCCACCTAAATATTCTCCCTCTATGCCAAACCTTAGAGTCTGCTAACACAGAAGCAGGGATAATTATTAGCCAGTAAACTGTGGATAGACTGTTATAGATTGCATCATTGAGGCCATATATGCTGCCCTCTCCCTGTATTAGGATAATAGATCCTATCCTTTATCATGTGATGTCACAGTGCCTTTCAGTAGATGGACCAACTTTTTCCATTCTACGGCTATGGGATTGACCATGTGACTTAATGTGATTTACCTCCATCTGTGAGGTTTTAACATAATTGTGTCCTTTGTATTGGTCTCTTTTACCATGATCCATCAGGAGAAAAGAAAATTAGAAATAAAACTTGGGTTCTCATAAGAGAAAAAGATTGGGGGGGTGGTGTTTGTTAACAAAAGGTGACTAATACACAGTCTAATCATTCATTCATTTAACACACACTGAGTGCTTACTCCACGACATACTAGATTACACATTGGGAATATGAAAGCAAAGTTCCATTTCTATTTTCATACAGTTTAAAGTTCTCTAACTCCCCTCCTTGCTCTTCCATGTGGCATGGCTATCTCAAAAGACTCATCCCTGAGATAAGCCACTGGGTTGGCCAAGTCTGTGTACAGTGCTGTTTTAGTTCTTCTGCCTTACTCATCAAGAGTCCCCCAAAAAAGTATAAGGCAGAATTCTACTTTTTCATGGACATGCCGTCAGCCAGAGATAACAGTGGTGAGGAGAATTCTAAGATGCCCCCCACCAACCCCATGATCTCTGTCCCCTGACGTTACTCTTCTGATTATGTTACTTTACATGGCAAAAAGGATTTTTCAAATGTAATTTGGATTAACTATTTGATTAATTTGGATTATTTGGATTAATTATTCCTTTGATTAGGAATATTACCGGGCATAATCTCATTATATGAGCCCCTTAAAAGCAGAGTTTTCTCAGGCTGGTAGCAGAAGAGGAAGTCAGAGGTTGAAGCACAAGGGAGATTCAAAACTGTCTTGAAGATGGAGGGGGCCATAAAGCAGGACCTAAGAGTGTCCTCTAGGAGCTGAGTATACCCCCAGGTAACAGCCAGCAAGAAAATGAGAACAAAGAAATGAATTCTCATTACAACCAGAAAGCTTGCAAAGAGACTCTTTCCTAGATCCTCCAGATAAGTGTGCAAACTGGCAGACATCTTGATTTCAGTCTTGTGAGGCCCTAAACAGAGAACCCAGACAAATCCACAACAGATTTCTCACCCACTGAAGAGTAAAATAATAAAGTGGGTGTTCTTTCA
The DNA here is from genome assembly GCF_005190385.1 of Monodon monoceros. NCBI lineage: Eukaryota > Metazoa > Chordata > Mammalia > Artiodactyla > Monodontidae > Monodon > Monodon monoceros. Next base: position 45,108,244 of record NW_021703775.1, read on the forward strand.
AGCTGCTATATTTGTGCTAATTTGTTACACTGTAATAAAAAAAAAACAAGTACAATGACCTAATCTAGATTTAATATTCTAGGGCTGCCCTTGTTCAAGGCAATATTCAGTGCCAGCCTCCTAAGTGGAGTAGGTAGCCATGTATAAAGTCTGTCACTAATTCAGTGAGATTTCTGGGGCACTAGAATAGTTGTTCTGACCCTAGATCTCCCTCATTTGTGCACCAGTGCCTGAAATCCCTTGAACTGTGAGCAAAGCCTTTCATTATAAAGTAAAGCTTAAAACGGAAATCTCCTTCAGAATGGCATCATAAAGACTTAAATTTATAGGAGAAAATGCAGGCTCTGTTCCAGACCACTGCAATAAAGTACATCATGTGAATTTTTTGGTTTCCTAGTGTATGTAAAAGTTGTTTTTATACTATACTGTAGTCTATTAAGTGTGCAATCTCATTATATCCTCCAAATTGCATATATTAATTAAAAATATTTTATTACTAAAAAATGCCAACCCCCATTTGAGCCTTTAGTGAGTCATAATCTTTTTGCTGGTGAAGGGTCTTGCCTGGATGTCGATGGCTACTGACTTATCCGGGTGCTGGCTGCTGACAGTTGAGGTGACTCTGGCATTTTCTTAAAATAAAACAATGAAGTTCACTGTATCAATTGACTCTTCCTTTCACAGTGGATTTCTTTGTAGCAGGCGATGCTATTTGATAGCATTCTACCCACAGAACTTCTTTCAAAATTGGAGTCAATCTTCTCAAACTCTATCACAGTTTATCAAGTAAGTTTAAGTAATATTCTAAATCCTTTGCTGTCATTTCAACAATCTTCACCAGGAGTAGATTTCACCTCAGGAAACCACTTTGTTTGCTCATCCATAAGAAGCAACTCCTCATTGGTTCAAGTTTTATCATGAGATTGCAGCAATTCAGGCACTTCTTCAGGCTCCACTACTAATTCCTGTTCTCTTGCTATTTCTATCACATCTGCAGTGACTTCTTCCACTGAAGTCTTGAACCCTTCAAAGTCATCCATGAGGGTTGGAATCAACTATTTCCCAACTCCTGTTAATATTGATATCTGACCTCTTCCCATGAGTCATAAATGTTCTTAATGGCATCTAGAACGGTGACTGCTTTCCAAAAGGTTTTCAATTAACTTTGACCAGGTTTTTCAGAATAATCCTTATCTATGGCAGCTACAGCCTTATGAAATGCATTTCTTAAATAATAAGACTTGAAAGTTTAAATTACTCCTTGATTCATGGGCTGCAGAATGCATGTTGTGATAGGAGGCATGAAACAACATTAATCTCATTGAACATTTCCATCAGAGCTCTTGGGTCACCAGGTGCATTGTCAATGAGCAGGAATATTTTGAATCTTTTTCTGAACAATAGGTCTCAACAGAAGACTTAAAATATTCAGTAAAACATGTTGTAAACAGGTGCTGTCATCCAGGCTTTATTTGTTCCATTTATGGAGCACAGGTAGAGTACATTTAGAAGAATTCTTAAGGGTCCTAGGATTTTTGGAATGCTAAATAAACACTGGTTTCACCAGCTCATTAGCCCCTAAAAAGAGAGTCACCCTGTCCTTTGAAGCTAGGCATTGACTTCTTCTCTCTAGCTATGAAAGTCTTCGATGGCATCTTCTTCCAATGGAAGGCTAGTTCATCTACATTGAAAATCTGTTATTTTAGTGTAGCCATTAATTATCATTGTTGGATCTTCTAGATAACTTGCTGCAGCTTCTACATCAGCACTTGCTGCTTTACCTCATGCTTTGATGTTATGGAAACAGCTTCTATCCTTAACCTCATGAACCAAACTCTGCTAGCTTCAAACTTTTCTTCTGCAGCTTCCTCACCATTCTCATCCTTCAAAGAACTGAATAGAGTTAGGGATTGTTCTGGATTAAGCTTTGGCTTAAGGGAATGTTGTGGCTGGTTTGATCTTCTAGCCAGAACACTAAAACTTTCTCCTTATCAGCAGTAAGGCTGTTTCGCTTTATCACTCATTTGTTCACTAGAGTAGCACTTTTCATTTCCTTCAAGAACGTTTCCTTTGCATTCACAGCTTAGCTAACTGTTTGGTGCAAGAGGCCTTGTGCCAGACAGAGAAAGACAAATATCATACGATATTGCTTATATGTGGAATTTTTAAAAAATGATACAAATGAACTTACATACAAAACAGAAATAGACCCACAGACATAGAACACAAACTTATGGTTTCCAAGGGGAAGTGGTAGGGAGGGATAAATTAGGAGTTTGGGATTAACATATACACAGTACCAACAAGGACCTATTGTATAGCACAGAGAACTATACTCAATATTTTGTAATGACCTATAAGGGAAAAGAATCTGAAAAAGAACATATGTATGTGTGTGTGTGTGTGTGTGTGTGTGTGTGTGTGTGTGTGTGTATAATATATATATATATAAACTGAATCACTTTGCTATACACCTGAAACTAACATAGCATTGTACATCAACTATACTTCAATAAAAAAATAAAAGAGAGTCAAAGATGCTGACCTGACAACAGATCACAGGAGAAATATAAGAATATTTCTATAAGCCACCATAGTTTTCTGTAACTGCCAACAACATGCATGTCTAACTGATCCAAAGCCAGATCCCTTTAATCTCCTTCTCTTTACCAATGGACATCAAATGCGGATGGTTCTAAGAGGTCAGTGTAATATAGTGATTTAAGATCAGATTTCATAACATGCTCATTGACCTGAGGTATTAGGTTAGTTGAGTGCTGGCGAGAGTATTTTGGAAGACTTGGTCCCTTCTTTATATGACTCCTACCACCAATCATTTACAATATATAACTATTTAGCTCTAAGAAATAAAAACATACAGTTGACCCTTGAACAATGCACGAGTTAGAGGCGCAGCCCTACACACAGTCAAAAATCCTTGTATAACATATAGTTGGCTCTCCTTATACACAGTTCCTCCATATCCACAGTTCCCCATCTGCAGTTTCAACCAACTGTGGACCATGTAGCACTGTAGTATTTACTACTGAAAGAAGTTAGTGTATAAGTGGACATGGTAGCTGAAACCTGAGTTGTTCAAGAGTCAACTGTATTGTCAGGGCCTGGAGGTAGTGCAGGTGGGGGACATTAACATTCATAAACATCACAAAGATCCAGAGACTAAATGTTTCCTTCAGCATCTTAGAACTGATTCCTTCCTAGTCTCCCCAGGGATGGTTGTGAAGCTGATGGTCATCATATATCAGCAAATGTGCTCTATTCTCAGAAAACCAGAAGCTCGTTTTGTAGCACTTTAGCTTTCCATATTGAAAATGCTCAGGGAGAGTTTACTTAGATTGATCTTGGTGTTGGAAATCTTATAAGATAAATTGTCCCTAAGAGATTTCCTAGACCTTGAAGCTTGACCTTGGGAATCCGCCTATCCAGGAAAAATGAGAAACAGCGACCCCTGTGCCACTTTTCCTGTGTTCACTATAGGGTCACTTTATCAGCTTTTCATTTCAGCAATAAAGTACACACAGAGTTAAGGAGAGTGTCCCCATGAGAGACACCATGCTTCAGGAATATCAGGTCCCTTACAGTCAACCTTTATCACAGTGACCAATTTGAGGACTGCTAAATAAAACATGTTTGAAAGTTTCACCCTGGATGTTAAAGTAACATTGAAAGGAGAGGGCTTGTACCCAAGGGTCCTTATTTGTTTTATTCCGTCTACATCAGAAGCAGCTCCCCACCACAGACTGTTTTATATAGAAGATGGAGGAAATAAGTCAGTCCTTTCATATCATTCCTATCTACATTAAAATACTTCAGCTGAGAGCTCATCCGCCATACAGACAAGCTCTGGAATGCAGCTGAGCTTTTCTCCTAGAAATCCATCTGGCAGGAGCTGAAAGGCAACCTCGCACTCTTTCCCCAATTCTCCAGATTTATAGAACATAATTGATAGAACTATAGCTCTCTCACCTGAGAGATTTCTTCCCATTGACTCGTTTATCACATGATCAAAGCCTTCCTGGGCTGTCAAACCTCCTCTTATTTCAGATATGCTTGTTGGAGGCTTCGCCTCTGTCATTTACCAAAATAGCTGTACAAGAAGCTCGATGCTGCAACAATTCTCCTATTCAGGGCTAAAGAGAATCATTCTAAACCCTATTTAGGGGATAAAGAATAAGTGTCTGTAATGTACCTTCAGTGGAACCAAAACTCATAGTAACCACCCCAAAGCTCTCTCCATGATAGGATACAAAATCCATGATATTATTTTTCATCAATCAAATAATCGTAAGTTTTACATCCCCTTTGCTACCATAAACAAACTGCCTTGCACCTCAGAACTTAAAGAATTAACAACAGATTCATGATGACATCCATACCATTCTGCAGGTCAGGATTAATTTTAAACTCTCTTGCAGTGAACCTTCTCAGCTGCTGCCCAGTGGCCCCTGCGTAAAGCACCAACATTTATCTTACTCTGGCTTGTCAGGTGACCATTTGCTTTTCCATCCTAGCTTATGATCTTCTCATTAGGGAGCTTGATCTGGATTTGAAACTGCTATCACCGGAAAAGAGAAGTGGCTAATTGCTTTTCATCAAAATGCCAGAGGGATGCAATAGGATTAAAAAGGTCGGAGTATTTTATTATTTCTCAATCATGGGAAGGATCAATAAACAGCTGTGAGTGGCCACGCTTCTGAAAGCATTTTTCCTGAAAAACAATCACCATTGGGAACCAATGGAAAGTTTCTTCCTCTTTTGGAGACGATAATGAGAACACTTGATTGAATCTTCCGTTCCCACAGTCTGGACATTCTGGTCGTATAACCTATTTTTAAAAAGGTGTTAGTGGGAGAGTGAGTTTTTACATTTCCAGCTATGGCTTTATAAACCATCACATCTATCTTGTCAGAAGCTAAGGCAACTCAATATCCATGCCGTGGAAACGTAGGAGGCCCTGAACACTTTCGTTTCACCCTAACTGCCATGGTCCGAGTTCCAACTACTACAATCTGTCACCTGCACATAGCCCCGCCCCTCAGCAAGTCTCTCGTCCTTTATTCTGCAGTTAAACGCAGAATGCAAAGAGGACAGATCCAAAGCTGCCACTCCTCCACTCTAAACCCTTCACTGGCTCCCCATTTCCCTCAACAGAAAGTCCTAACTGTACAGAAGCCCTTCATGAACCAGCAGCTGCTGACTCAGCCTCATCTCTCCAACTCTCCCTACAGCTCAGTGAGTGATCTGTAATTCATTGGCTACCCTGGGCTCTCACCCTCCTCCAGAATCTTTGTGCATCTACTTCCCAGGTTGAAATACTCTTTTCACCTGCCCCCACCCTAGCCCTCCATTTCCCTGACTAAACCTACTAAATTTTCCATTCTTAACCTATCTCCAGAAAACTTTCCCTGTCACCCAATCGTCAGATGGCTAGATGACCTCCTTCCTTCTCTCATGACATCCTCTTTTTACTTTTATCATAGAAATGTACTGTGTTAAAGTAGTCTCCTTGTGCTCCAAACCATAAATCCAACAGGACAAGAATCAAGTCTATTTTTCTTCACCACTCTATTCTCATCACTTAGCAAACTACCTGACACAGTGTAGTAGACATATTTTGCTCTGTAGCAAATTACCACAAATTTAGCTGTTTCATAAAACACACCCTTATTACCTCACAGTTTCTGCAGGGCAGAAGTCCTGGCATGACACAGCTGAGTTCTCTGCTCAGGGTCTCACAAGACTGAAACCAAGATGTCGACTGGACTGTGTTATCATTTGGAGCTTGGAGGCTTCCAAGCTCATTCAAGTTGTCAGAATTTACTTTCTTGCAGTTGTGAGACTAAAGTCCTCATTTTCTTACTGGCTGTTGGTTGGGAGGTCGCTCCCAGATCCTATACGCTTCCCTAAAGTCCTATCCACTTGTCTGTCTCATGTCATAGCTATTTTATTTCAAGGCCAGCCAGAGAATCTCCCTCCAGTCTGCTATCATGGAGTCATATACAGTGTAACATATTGTAGGAGGGACTATTCCATCACCTTTGCCATATAATGTAATCTAATCAAGTTAGTTACTATCCCTGGCACCCACAGGTTCCACCCAAACCCACAATTGGTCCCACCCAATCCCCTCAAGCAAAGGGGATTACAGAGGGTGTATACACCACTGACAGGTTTCATGGTCATCTTAGAATTCTTCCTACCACATACATACATACTTAATAAATAATTACTTAATATATAATTACTAAATGAATCAGTGAGATAAGAGAGCTGAGTTTTAGCTGCAGTGTCATCACAAATATCGGGTAGGTTCCTTGATCTCTGTCTCATTTTTCCCCAATGAGGAATAATAGCAATAGGGAAAAATTAATCCCTGTATTACATACCTCCAATGAATTATTGGAGATATCACATGAGAAAATACTAATAGCTATTATTTATTGTTCACTACATGTGAGACACTATACTAACATTATCTTACTTATTTCTCTTCAAAATGGGATTGAAGGGATACTAATATTATCATTATATTACAGATGAGAAAGTCGAGTCTGAGGGAATAAGATTTCACTTAATTGGGGTTCAAAGGTAGTGTTCTTCATCATCAAATATATGACTTTCGGGATATTAGGTGACATTCCTAAAGTCATATAGCTAGAAAGGAGTGAGGCCAAGCGTTGTACCTGGATTATTCTAATTCTGAAATACGTGCTCTTAACTACTTGTCTATTATACATGATATGAAAAGGACTGTTATAGGAAGATAAGTTATCAATATTTTGATTATTAATTGATATGTACACGGGACAAGTTAAGGTATACAGACTTTAGGGCAGCAGTCAGTAGATTATATCCATTAGGCCAATTCAGCCCCAATGCCTGCTTTAGTACAGCTTGGGAGCTAAGAATGCTTTTTATAGATGAATTTCTGCAATTGATTTGATGATGAAGAACACTAATTTTGAACCCCTAATAAAGTGAAATCCTATTCTCCAAAGAAAAATTCCATTTATTAGTAGACTTGTATTACAAGAAGTTGTAATTGGTATTATAAATTCATCAGTGAAAAACTGTAGAGTCTTTTCTTTCTGGTTATATAACTGCCTCTAATACCCTTGATTTTGCTTGTTGGCCGAAAAACATTTACCACCTGGTTCTTCACATAAAAATTCTACTGACCTCTGCCTTTGCATTATTCGACAGGTAATATGCATTGCTAGGCAAATTTGTTTGTCTGACCAAGTCTTTCCAAGTTAGGAAAGCAGCATAATGAAAATACCCCACATTAAAATGAAGACCTCCAAATAATTCCAGCACTGCATGTTAAACTGCATTAGTGGCATGGAGCACACCATCCCCTTTGAGACAGAGCTACCAAAGTTGTCCTCAATTGCTTCTGAGGAGTTAGCATAACCCCAAGCCAAGAACTGGCCTTCCGGTCCCTTTTCTCAAGCGCTTGAATCCCCTTTCTAGATACAGACTGCACTATTGCATAATCACTAAGAGAAACATAGAAGGCAGCAGAGGGCAGCCCATTCATATTCACGAGTGAGAATCTCTTCTACTCTGAGGATGTATAGACCTTTCCCTGTGACCTCAGCAGATTCCTGAACATAACACCTTTATCATGACATTTACTACATCATGTTGTCTTTCAGGATGTCAAAGCACAACAAGAGGGTCAGCTTCCCGGGTGTCAGAGTAAACAGCTCCACTGCTGTAGCTTGAGGGCTGAAGTCCACCACTCTCATCCCCGCAACCTCTCACTCCCCAGACATTTCAGCCTGCTCTGGCACCTACGATTTCACAGTAAACAGTCATTTCTTTGAGCTCAAGTAGTTTCCCTTCTTAGGAGACAAATGTATCTGTGTCATGAATGTGTAAGTTGTCAACATCTTAGGATTTCTCGCCTGAGAGCTTTGCTCATACCATTTCCTGGGCACATGAAGTTTCATGAACACTTCAGAACTCAGCTCAAAGGCAAACTGCTCCATGGAGTCATCCTTAAATTTCTGAGTAAAAAACCTAATTGTCCAGCCTCTCAACAATCACAGCACTTAAGGTGTACCCTTTGGATGAAGAGCATTATATTATGTGTATATTATAATTATGTGTGTGTGTCATTTTGCATCCCTCTGAAAAAACCCTTGACCAGCTTCCCTTGGCAACAGGATTAAAATTCAAACTATTCCCCAGAACCCTCAGGGCCCAGCGGCTGACTCTGGTACTTTTTGAAGTTTGCTTGGTACATGTTTGCTCCTACTTCCCAATGGTTGTATTTGCAGTTTGTCGCTACAAGAACACACTGGCCTCAGATGTTTGTGTGGCTGACACAAGTATTACCTCTGCCAAGAGACTTTCTTTGATCTGTTTTATTTTCTTTGTAGTGCTTCTCATTACCCATGATCCAGTTTATTTATTTATTTAGGAATTTGTTGCCTGAGTCTCCTAAGATAATATAATCTCCATGAGAGAAGGCATTCTGTCCATCTCAAGTACCAGTGTATCTGTAAGGCCTAGTCCTGTGCCTAGCATATACTTAATCTTTGAAAGAATCAACCAGCATCTCATTTTCATTGTTATTGATTTTAATCTCCTTTAGGACAGGAACTTTTATATATTCTTTTTTGCATTCTCCACAGGCCTCAAGAGCAAAGTGCATGCACCTAGTGCATAATCTATAACTGTGTATTGAATGTTGACTGTTGAACTAATTAATTAATCATTAACACTTGAGATTGAAATACTTTATTAACATCTCTCTTACAGACTTAGGTAGCTCAAGAGTGAGAGGATCATTTACTATTGTTTTGTCCACAGACACAGCCCTATGAGATCTTCATTATCTTTCTGGCAGTAAGACCTGCTCCCCAGAAAAATACCCAGAACTCATTATGCTCATCTTACCTGATCTTCACAGAAGTAAACCAGTCTATCAGAATGATAAAAAATATCATACAATTTTAGCGATACTTTGTATCTAGGTCATGAGGCTTTATGAATACAAAGCATTTAAAGCACAATCAAATATGCAATTTTTTAAAGTTTTAAAAAACACTCCTCCCCCAAACTGCAACAGAGCGTCCATTTTTGAATTAATCACCTGTTTCTGCAAGTCAGACTAGTCTATTTTTCTTTTGGAATACCTCCATACCCAAAAGAGACATGGCACTAGTCATAACTATTTCCTTTTTCCTTTGAAGCCAGGTTTGATATTCACTGAAGCCCGATATCTGTACTAAACATGCTACTAGAAGTGGTGTAGAGATTGACTGTAACCACACCCATCTTCAGGAAATTCTAAGAATGACCTGGTTTGAAACTGCTGAAGCTATCTCCTCTTGACCAATGGAATTTTGTTACACGCTGTGTTTTTGTTTTTTATTTTTGAGGGGTATTTTGAACAGGTTTACACACTCCTTAAGGATACAGAGTATGAACACCGTATGTGTTTGCAACCTCTACGAGGCCTAGATGGTAGTAAAGTGGAAAGAGTCAGTATGCTGGGAGGAAGATAGTCTTGGACATGAGGCAATTCTAAAGACAAACCTGAACTGCACCACCTGATAGCCATGCGATCTGAGGAACATTAACTACTCAATCTCCATTTCTTCCATTATAAAAACCAAAGTTAAGTATGCTTATTTCATATGATTATTACAAACAGTTAACACAATAGTAACTGAAGGGAAACCTTCCTTTATGTAACGAATCTGACTTAATCACTTTCCCCTCCATCATAACATTATACTGAATGAAGAGTTCTAATGATGACACTGCCATGTATTGAGCTCTTACTGAGATGCCCAGCGCTGTTCTGTGTCACATACCACTGATAGTGTACCTACTTTGTTATACCCTATTTATTCATGTATGTGTTTATTCTTTCTTAAACTTGAATTCCTTACGGACAATTCCTTCACTTTTCTTCTCCGTATCTAGCACAGTGAATGTAGTGGCAGTAGTTGTAATCACTTTCCTCTGGTTTCCTCAGTAAATATACCTAGATTAAGCTGTTTCTAGGTCAGTAGATGTATACCAGACTCCTTCCTCCCAATAAGATTCCATACTTTCATTTTCAGTGAGAAACGAGCTAAGGCGCATTGGTGACCTTTCTGTGTGAATCGACCTCGTGTATTTTCAGACCACAGATAACATTACTAGAGGAGAAATGAATGATAGAAAAATGTCCCTCTTTTTTAATGAGTCACTGGACTGCTGATCTGTTCTGTAATAGTAAAAGGCAAATTAGTGACTCACATTAAGTGGATGTTTTCTGTAGTCTCTGAATTTTGGATTCAGAAATTGCCAGTAGATTATACAAACATGACTAGAGGAAGGTAGGACAAGTATTAGTCATTTTGTCTGAAGCAGACAAAATGACTTTAAAGTAATTATGGATGTAAAAATGCGCACTGTAGTTTTGAGGCTTCTCAACATCCAAACCCTCGAGAGGATGGGTGGTCTGACATCACACCGCTCTGCAGAATGTCAGTTATCTGAGCTGAACAGTGTTTCGCAGAAAGATGAACTGAAGTTCTGTTTCAAGTAGATTATTTCATGATGAATATGTTCTTGAAGAGGGAGTTGGAAACTAAGTACACACCTGATTGTGAGGAATTGCACTGCAAAAGAAGGCAGAAATACTAAGATATCTGGGAACTCATGCAGTCTGAGAAAATTTAAAAAGAACCTTGGCAGCCATTGGAAAAGAGGTCATTGGTGTTCACCTACAGCATCAGTACAGCTATACCCACATTGTCAGGGTCCATCCTGCTTCCTTTTAAAGACACAGCTATTAGAGTTAATGTAGGAGCAGTACAAAAGAGACATCTATTACCGACACATTCAGCATTTTTCTGAACTTACCCAATATAATATCTAATTAAGGTAGATGACTGCTGTTTGGAAAGAGTAAGGAATTTCTCTTATGAATCTTAAAGCCAGAAAGTTGAAGAGGAAGTACACTGGAGACTCTAAAAGGAGTTGTCCTGCCCCATAGCCTCACCTCCTTGTGTATTTACTTGCTTTATGCCCAGTTTTTACAGTGGTGATCTCTAGTCTAGGATGAAAACATCTGAGAAAAGCTTTAACCTCAATTATTTCTGAAGAATATATTGAAGTGGCAGGGACCAGCACACTGTTTTCTGCTCCTTGCTCTTAACATGAATCCTATCTTACTGCTTTCTTATCTTTTCCTCCAAATATTATCCCCTTTTTTCTTCTAAAATAGAATTAAAACTTTAATCTGCTTTGGAATTACCACCTGATAAACTCTCTTTAAAACCTGGATCATTCTTTTACTTTATATTTCCTCAAGATTGTACTCTTTCTTCATATCAAGGCATACCTCAAGTTTTTTCTTCCTTCATGGAATTTCCCATTTACTGCAGCTCATAGCTCTGCTTCTACTAAAACTCACAGTATTTAAAATCTGTGTGATCACTTAACAATAAGATTACATATTTTTACAGTACAACTTTATTCAATATATCCCTAATCTATATTATAGAATATAGATTATATATAAGCAATAAGATTATGTATTTTACAGTATCATATACTTTTATTTAGTTTTGCTTTGAGTTTAGTTTTTTCATATAGTTACCATTTCATATTTTATATAGTTATTTTCCAGCAAAGACTATGGATTCAATTCTTTGTGCTTCCCACAATATGCTGACCCAAAACAGGTGCTAATTTAATGATTTCTGATTTGTTCATAGTATGAAATCCCTTTGTATGTTCTCCTATATTATATCTAGATTGTTAACTTCAGGAAGGTAAAGACAGACATGATTACTTGTGATTCTATCACCCAGAGCACCTAGATGTCCAAAATAAAATTGGAAATATGGTTACTGACTGACTGGTAACATGGAGAGATAATGTAGAAAATGAAGAAGTTTGAAATCAGGAAATTTGAAACATCATACAGAGGGCCATTGAGAAAATGTTTTATTCTGCTTAGTGGCGATTATGCTCTTCTCAGAGTACAACATCAGCCTGACTTGGGGAAATCATTTCAATTCGAATACCCATTTATTTAGGGTAAAAAGCAACTGATGAACGCTGCTTGTGTTCAGAGACCCTGGCAAATAAAATTACACAGGCCATATTTACCCCTTTAGCCAACACTGGGGACCTTCCCCCTTTGGGAACTTCTCTACTAGCTTCCATGGCTCTTTCCATTGTAAGGAAATCCTAGTGATTGATGTTCTCTTAGACCTCAGGCTTTCTCACCAGTCTTTAGCAGCACTTTCTAATACCTTTCTGAACATATGTTCTTCACTTAAATGGGTGTAAATATGTTAATTTTGAAAAATGTGTATCTAAATATGGGACAGATGGGCACATTGATGGTATTTTATGGGCAGGGCCTTCTCAGCAGTTGCCTTCCTATTGACCCATGCTTTATCTTCTTCATCTGTTTGCCTGCCAGCATGTTGAAAGAGGAAATGTTGGTCAGTTTCATAGAAAATACAAACAGGTTAATTTTTCTCTGTTTTTCTAGTTTCTCTGCCCTTATACAGGCAGATACTATTGGGCTGGCAGTGGTGTAGAGGAGCAAACACTGCTGTTGGGGCCAGAAGGCCTGCATTCAATCTTTGCTCCCAAAATTGTTAGCATCATGACCTTGAACAAGTAATTAAATCTCATTTCATTCTGTAAATGAGCCCTCTTTGTGTCAGATACTGTGTTAGATTCTGAGCATAGGGAAATGAGTACAAGACTGCCCAAACTTTCATTTGTATTTTTCTGTCTATTGGGGAACAAGACTGATTAACAGGCAATTAAAATATCCAACTCTATTTCATTGTTTTATATGAAATAATGCCAAAGTATCCCAGTAAACTGTAAAGGATTATACAAATATAGGGTATTATTTTATTGTAGTTTATTCCATAGGTACACATAATTTCCAAAATTTAGAAATCTTGGATACCAAGACCTAAAATATCAAAGAAAAGTTTCTGATTAACAGATGACTTTCTGCATGTGAGTGTCAAGATAAAGACCTAACAGACTCTAATTTAAGTCATCATATTCACTAATAAGGCCCCCATCCTTGTGTAATTTTACAATTAGGGATTAGCTTTTAGGTAAGATTCTCTGCCTTGTTTACAAATGGCATGATATACAAATCTGTGCAATGAATTTTATAATTATTCCCAATATTCTCTGCCTCTCCTTCTGGAGTGATAACATTTCCCTGCCCCATTGATATCAGCCTTGGTTCTTGCTTTGGCCAATAAAATATGACAAGTGATGTACACCACTTCTGAGCAGTTGTTGAAGAGCCATTCTGTGTTCCATTATCTCTTTTTCACCCTGCGTCAAAACACTATCACCCAGGTGAAGAAATAAACACTCTACAGATAAATTAGCAGTATTAGTAAGTAGACTGAGGAAAGTGGTTTTAGAACCAACCAATATGAAATTTAGTTCCATTTCTAGATACCAGTAACACAAAGTAAGAAACAGAAATTTTTCTTAATGTTTCTAAACTCAAAAGGGAAAACTTTCGATCAGGAAGCTTGTGCAAGCCTCATCCACCAGAGGGCAGACAGCAGAAGCAAAAAGTACTACAATCCTGCAGTCTTCAGAATGAAAACCACAATCACAGAAAGTTAGACAAAATGAAAAGGCTGAGCATTATGTCCCAGATGAAGGAACAAGATAAAACCCCAGTAAAACAACTAAATGAAGTGGAGATAGGCAACCTTCCAGAGAAAGAATTCAGAATAATGATAGTGAAGGTGACCCAGGATCTCAGAAAAAGAATGGAGGCAAAGATTAAGATCCAAGATATGTTTAACAAAGACCTACAAGAACTAAAGAATAAACAGATGAACAATACAATAACTGAAATGAAAAATACACTAGGAGGAATCAATAGCAGAGTAAGTGAGGCAGAAGAACAGATAAGTGACCTGGAAGACATAATGATGGAAATCACTGCCATGGAAAAGAAGAAAAAGAATGAAAAGAAACGAAGACAGCCTAAGAGACCTCTGGGAAAATATTAAGTGCAACAATATAGGGGTCCCAGAAGGAGAAGAGAGAGAGAAGGGACCCGAGAAAATATTTGAAGAGATTATAGTCAAAAACTTCCCTAATATAGGAAAGGAAACAGTCAACCAAGTCCAGGAAGCACAGAGAGTCCCAGGCAGGATAAACTCAAGGAGAAACATGCTGAGACACATAGTAATCAAACTGACAAAAACTAAAGACAAAGAAAAAATATTAAAAGCAACAAGGAAAAAGAAACAAATAAGATAAAAGGGAACTCCCATGAGGTTATAAGATGATTTCTCAGCAGAAACTCTGCAAGCCAGAAGAGGGTGGCATGATATATTTAAAGTGATGAAAGGGAAGAACATACAACCAAGAATACTCTACACAGCAAGGCTCTCATTCAGACTCAAAGAAATCAAAAGCCTCACAGAGAAGAAAATGCTAAGAGAATTCAACACCACCAGACCAGCTTTGCAACAAATGCTAAAGGAACTCCTCTAGGTAGGAAAGAAACTAGCAACTTCAAAAAATAAAACAAGAAATAAAAACTTTGAACATATATAGACTGCCATATCAAAACATCATGGGAATAGCAAACCCCAAAACTGCAATAGATACACACACAAAAAAGAAAAAATCAACCCAAACACAACACTAAAAATGGTCATCAAACCGCAAGAGAACAAAAGAGGAAGGTAAGAAAATAGACCTACAAAAACAAACCCAAAACAAATAAGAAAATGGTAATAGGAACATACATATCGATAATTACCTTAAATGTAAATGGATTAAATGCTCCAACCAAAAGAAATAGACTGGCTGAGTGGATACAAAAACAAGGCCTGTATATATATTGTTTACAAGAGACCCACCTCAGACTTAGGGACACATACAGACTGAAAGTGAGGTGATGGAAGAAGGTAGTCCATGCAAATGGAAATCAAAAGAAAGCTGGACTCACAATACTCATATCAAACAAAATAAACTTTAAAATAAAGATTGTTATAAGAGACAAGGAAGGACCCTAAATAATGATTAAGGGATCAATCTAAGAAGAAGATATAACAACAGTAAATATATATGCACCCAACATAGGAGCACCTCAATATATAAGGCAAATACTAAGCCATAAAGGGAGAAATTAACAGTAACGCAGTAATAGTGGGGGACTTCAACACACCACTTTCATCAATGGAGAGATCATCCAGACAGAAAATCAATAAGGAAACAGGCCTTAAAAGACATATTAGACCACATGGACTTAATTGATATTTATAGTGCATTCCATCCAAAAGCAGCAGAATACACATTCTTCTTAAGGGCACACTGAACATTCTCTAGGGTTGATCACATGCTGGGCCACAATGCCAACCTCAGTAAATTTAAGAAAACTGAAATCATATCAAGCATCTTTTCTGATCACAACACTATGAGACTAGAAATAAACTACCGGAAAAACACTATTAAAAAAAACCCAAACATGTGAAGCCTAAACAATGTTACTAAACAAACAATGGATCACTGAAAAAATCAAAGAGGAAATAAAAAAATACCTAGAGACAAATGAAAATGAAAGCACAATGATCCAAAACCTATGGGATGCAGCAAAAGCAGTTCTAAGAGGGAATTTTACAGCAATCAAATCTTACCTCAGGAAAAAATAAAAATCTCAACAACCTAACCTTCCACCTAAAGCAAATAGAGAAAGAAGAACAAACAAAACCTAAAGTTAGTAGAAGGAAAGAAATCAAAGATCAGAGCAGAAATAAATGAAACAGAGACAAAGAAAACAATAGCAAAGATCAATGCAACTAAAAGGTAGTTCTTTGAAAAGATAAACAAAATTGATAAACCTTTATTCTGACTCATCAAGAGAAAAAGAGAGAGGACTCAAATCAATAAAATTAGAAATGAAAAAGAAGTTACAACTAACACCACAGAAATATAAATGATCATAAAAGACTACTACAAGCAACTGTATGCCAATAAAATGGACAACCTGGAAGAAATGGACAAATTCTTAGAAAGGTACAGTCTCTCAAGACTGAACCAGGAAAAAATAGAAAATATAAACAGACCAATCACAAGTGCTGAAATTGAAACTGTGATTTTAAAACTGCCAACAAAAGAAAGTCCAGGACCTGATGGCTTCACAGGCAAATTCTATCAAACATTTAGAGAAGAGCTAACGCCTATCCATCTGAAATTCTTCCAAAAATTGCAGAGGAAGGAAACTCCCAAACTCATTCTATGAGGCCACCATCAACCTGATACCAAAACCAGACAAAGATACCACAGAAAAAGAAAATTACAGGCCATTATCATTAATGAACATAGAAGCAAAAATCCTCAACAAAATACTAGCAATCTGAATCCAACAATACATTAAAAGGATCATACACCATTATCAAGTGGGATTTATCCCAGGGATGTAAGGATTTCTCCATATCTGCAAATCAATATGAGATACACCATATCAAACTTAATAAAAACCATATGATCATCTCAATAGATGCAGAAAAAGCTTTTGACAAAATTCAGCACCCATTTATGACAAAAACTCTCCAGAAAGTGGGCATAGAGGGAACATACCTCAACATAATAAAGGCCATATATGACAAACCTACAGCTAACCTCATTCTCAACAGTGAAAAGCTTAAAGCATTTCCTCCAAGATCAGGAACAAGATAAGGATGTCCACTCTCACCACTTTTATTCAACATAGTTTTGGAAGTTCTAGCTATGGCAGTCAGAGAAGAAAAAGAAAAAAAAGGAATCCAAATTGGAAAAGAAGAAGTTAAACTGTCACTGTTTGCAGATGACATGATACTATACATAGAGAATCCTGAAGATGCCACCAGAAAACTACTAGAGCTCATCGATGAATCTGGTAAAGTAGCAGGTTACAAAATTAATACAAAAAATCTGTTGCATTTCTCTACATTAACAACCAAAGATCAGAAAGAAAAATTCAAGAAATAATCCCATTTACCATCACATCAAAAAGAATAACTTGCCTAGGAATAAACCTACCTATGGAGACAAAAGACCTGTACTCCGAAAACTATAAGATGCTGATGAAAGAAATCGAAGAAGACACAAATAGATGGAAAGATATACCGTGTTCATGGATTGGAAGAATCAATATTGTGAAAATGACTATACTACCCAACACAATCTACAGATTCAGTGCAAGCCCTATCAAATTATCAATGGCATTTTTCAGCGAACTAGAACAAAAAATTTTACAATTTGTATGGAAACACAAAAGACCCTGAACTGCCAAAGCAATCTTGAGAAAGATAAATGGAGCTGGAGGAATCAGGCTCCCTGACTTCGGACTACACTACAAAGCTACAGTAATCAAGACAATATGGTACTGACACAAAAATAGAAATATAGATCAATAGAACAGGATAGAAAGCCCAGAAATAAGCCCATGCACATATGGTCAATTAATCTATGACAAAGGAAGCAAGACTACACAATGGTGGAAAAACATTCTTTCAACAAATAGTGCTGGGAAAGCTGGACAGCTACATGTAAAAACATGAAATTAGGGGCTTCCCTGGTGGTGCAGTGGTTGAAAGTCCGCCTGCCAATGCAGGGGACACGGGTTCATGCCCCGGTCCAGGAGGGTCCCGCATGCCGCGAAGTGGCTGGGCCCGTGAGCCATGGCCGCTGGGCCTGCATGTCCGGAGCCTGTGCTCCACAATGAGAGAGGCCACAACAGTGAGAGGCCAGTGTACCACAAAAAAAAAAAAAAAAAAAAGAAAGAAATTAGATCATTCTTTAACACTGTATGTAAAAATAAGCTCAAAATGGATTAAAGACCTAAATGTGAGACCAGACACTATAAAACTCCTAGAGGAAAACCTAGGCATAACACACTCTGACATAAATCTCAGAATCTTTTTCAATCCATCTCCCAGAATATGGGGGGAAAAAAAACCAAAAATAAACAAATGGGACCTAATTAAACTCAAAAGCTTTTGCACAGCAAAGGAAACCATAAACAAAATGAAAAATCCACCCACAGAATGGAAGAAATTATTTGCAAATGATGTGACTGACAAGGGATTAGTCTCCGAAATTTATAAATAGCTCATGAGGCTTAATGTCATCGAAACAAAAACCCAATCAAAAAATGGGCAGAAGACCTAAATAGACATTTCTCCAAAGAAGACATACAGATGGCCAAAAGGCACATGAAAAGATGTTCAACGTTGCTAATTATTAGAGAAATGCAAATCAAAACTACAATGAGGTATCACCTCACACTGGTCAGAATGGCCATCAAAAAATCTACAAACAATAAATGCTGGAGAGGGTGTGAAGAGAAGGGAACCCTCCTACACTGTTGGTCAGAATGTAAATTGGTACAACCACTATGGAGAACAGTATGGAGGTTCCTTAAAAAACTAAAAATAAAGCTACCATATGACACTGTAATCCCACTCCTGGGCATGTATCTGGAGAAAAACATGGTCTCAAAGGATACATGCAGCCCAATGTTCATTGCAGTACTGTTTACAATAGCCAAGGCATGGAAGCAACCTAAATGTCCATCGATGGAGGAATGCACAAAGAAGATGTGGTACATATATACAATGGAATATTAGCCATAGAAAAGAATGAAATAATAGCATTTGCAGCAACATGGATGGACCTAGAGATTATCATACTGAGTCAAGTATGTCAGACAGAGAAAGAGAAATACCATTATGATATCACCTATATGCAGAATCTAAAAAGGAATGAAACAAATGAACTTATTTACAAAACAGAAACAGACTCACAGACTTAGAAAGCAAACTTATGGTTACCAGGGGTGAAGTATGGAGGGAAGGGACAGTTAGGGAGTTTGGGATTGACATTTATACACTGCTATATTTAAAATGGGTAACCAACAAGGACTACTATATAGCACAGGGAACTGTGCTCAATGTTATGTGGCAGCCTGGCTGGGAGAGGTGTTGGGGGGAGAATGGATACATGTATATGTATACATGTATATATGTATGTTTACATGTCGAGTCGCTTTGCTGTGCACCTGAAGCCATCACAACATTGTTAACTGGCTATACTCCAATATAAAATAAAAAGTTTAAAAAAGTAAAAAGTAAATAAAAAAATAAAAAACAAACAAAAAGGAAAACTTTCAACATCTCAGGATTAAATATAAGATTTTTAAATGTTTAATAGATGCCCTTTGACAAATTAAAGGTGTTTGCTTCTCTTCTATTCCTAGTTTGAGGGTTGTTTATTTAAATTGTGAATTGATATAGCATTTATTAAATGCTTTTTCTGTATATATTAAAATGAATTATGTGATTTTTCTCCTTCATTCATTAATGTGGTAAATTACATTGACTGATTTTGAGATGTTAAACCAACCAGCTTAAACATTTGGAAACTCTTATGAAGAAGGTTCTATTATTATGTCTGTTTCACATAGGTAGAAATTGAGGCACAGGGATACCAGTGACTGGTCTGAAGTCACACAGCTGGTAAGTAGTGAAGCCAGAATTTTAACCCAAACAGCCTGACTCCAGAGGTCCTGCACTTATCCCTGGAGCTTACTACCACTTATAGGCCTGGCAGCTCATCAATTTTTATTCAATCACAAGAAAGATGGAGTTATGTCCATAAACTAGCTACAGAAAATTTATTCATAAATCTAAAAGAACACATGGTAAAAGTACAATATAAATTGGAAAAATCATGCAAGATTTACTAAAACTAAATCTAATAATAGCCTCACCTCCCTACATATTTTAGTTGACATATTAAGAAGCTAGTATATCCTTTGGGCTTGCAATATGACAAAATGGAAAATATGTGAATATTTCAAATATAAATGAATATCAAAGACATATTATTGGTGTTTTAGTTATCTACTGCTATATGAAAATTATTCTAAAATTAGTGGCTTAAACAACAAACGTTTACTGTCTAATAGTTTCCGTGGGTCAGGAATTCAAGAGGGGCCTGCTCCAGGAGTTCTGGGTCAGGGTTCCAACTGAAGTAGGAGTCATCTGAAAGCTTGACTGGGAACAGAGGATTGGCTCCCAAGATGGCCTCACCCACATGACTGTTGACAAGAGGCCTCCGTTTCTGGCTACATGGGCCTCTCCATAGGGCTGCTTGAATGTCCTCATAATAAGGCAGCTGACTTTCCCCTGAGAAAGTGATCCAAGATGAAGAGCACCCAAGATAGAAGCCACTGTGTTGTTTTTCTGCCCCAGTCTCCACACATCATAACTTCTGCTTTAGTTTGTTCATTAGAAGCATCACTAACTCCAGCCTATACTCAAGGGAGGAGTACCCAAGGTTCTGATATATTTAAAAAACCCCACAGTGGGTAAATGCTTAATTCCAAAATAACCCATTTGTTTTAGCCCTCTCAACTCATTTCCATCACTGTCATTGAGAAATATGTCTCTTGGTCACTCACACATGAGGGAGTCAGCTGCTAAGAGTTTAATAGCACTTTGGTTCATTAATTTTTTTAACTTGGTATTTGGTATTTTTTAGAGAATTATGGGAGAAAGGAAACTTGGATCTATTTGAGACAGCATAGAATGCAGTTAATGTTTAAATAAAGGATTGGGGTATTAATTTCTTATTTCGTTCTCAGTCCAATTTTATTTTTCTCAACTACAATAAAAAATTACCAATTTATGAGAGAAAACTCTAGCCTTTATCAACCACTGAAAATGTAAACTTTTCCCAAATTCAACCCAACCTGAGATAAGTTGCTTGCATCAGTTGGCAAGTATTATTTTTACTTGAGGAAGATATCCATTTTTCAAACCAAAAACTATTTTTCAAAGGGATATTAGATTGGAAAAAGAGAGGAAGCGCAATTTTCAATCTGTGAAAATTACCTGTCATTGGTATGAAGAGAGATGATGTTTGAACAGAAAACATTTCAACATTTTCCCCACGTGGGGAAAATTTTCTCCCATCCTATCCTTTAAACACTTAATCCACATCAAGAACTTTAATCAGCTAGGAAGTAATCTCTAGTCTAGCCTAGACTCATTTTAAGACATGCAGACTTTCTGTCATCAGCTGTCTCTTGAAAGTTAATAATGTTGATAGCACCTGTCCTCAATTAAATAGGTAGTTGATGTTTGCTCCTGTCAAAGAAGGAAACATTCTTTTACATTGTTCATGGCTATGTGTTGTTTTGACCTTTCTCTGGGAATTTCAACTACCCATTTGAGTGAGGAAAAGGGAACCCTCCTACACTGTTGGTGGGAATGTATATTGGTACAGAGTCACTATGCAGAACAGTACGGAGGTTCCTTAAAAATCTAAAAATAGAGCTACCATATAATCCTGCAATCCCACTTCTGGGCATATATTCAGAGGAAACCATCATTTGAAAAGATACATGCACCCCAATGTTCACTGAAGCACTGTTCACAATAGCCAAGACATGGAAGCAACCTAAATGTCCATTGACAGATGAATGGATAAAGAAGATGTGGTACATATATACAATGGAATATTACTCAGCCATAAAAAAAGAATGAAATAATGCAATTTGTAGCAATAAGGATAGACCTAGAGATTATCATACTAAGTGAAGTCAAAAACAAGTATCATATGACATTGCTTATATGTGGAATTTTTTTAAATGATGCAAATGAACTTATATACAAAACAGAAACAGACTCACAGATGTAGAAAACAAACTCATGGTTACCAAAGAGGAAAGGCGGAGGAGAGGGATAAATTAGGAGATTGGGATTAACATATATACACCACTATATATAAAATAGTCGACAAGGACCTACTGTATAGCACAGGGAACTCTACTCAGTACTCTGTAATAATCTATATGGGAAAAGAATCTGAAAAAGAATAGATATATGTATATCTATAACTGAATCACTTTGCCGTACACCTGAAACACAACATTGTAAAACAATTGTACTCCATTATAAAAAAAAAAGTTTCCTTGAAAAATCCTAAATCCTAAGTATGCTAGAAATTTTGAGAATGAAAAAGTGAATGTCTTCTTATTAAATATACCTAGTTATAATAAAAAGTAAATGGTGAAAAAAGATGTTAAGGATGAATGAATGCCCAGCTCATTCAGTTTTTAGAGTTTTCATTCCAATCAGACCAAGTTGGTGGCTAAGGTTTAGGAAACAAAATTTGACCAAAATCTAAGTGATTAAAGTGAAACACCTCTCATTCTCTCTCTATTGTGGCTTAAAGGAAAAAATGCGTGGAGCAAAAGCTATTCTTAGCTTCACTGTGGGCCAGAGTAGAGTCAATGACAGATTCCTGTTATGAATTTCTGAAGTGTCACAAGAACATCTTAGACAAATAAATTTGAGAAAAATAATAATTTTTTTTTCTTCTACAGCATCTTTATGTGTCAGTTTGTTCCCATCTTGAAAGTAATGGAATGACATCAGTATCACATTTCTTCCGTTGCTTCACCTTTTGTCTCTGTGTCATTAATATCTATAAGAAACACTACTTTAAATACAGAAAGCTTCAGAGAAGATGCTCCTTGACTAAGCACATAATAGCAGACCTGGGTTTCTAGTTACCCAGCTAACCAATATAGTTTTGGGGGGAAGAAGGTTCGAGGGTTCTACTGGCATTTAATGGGTAAGGGCTAGAGAGTCTTATATTTCTGAAATTCACCAGAGTCCCATACAAAGTACGGTAAAGCATTCTGTATGGCTTTTGAATTTCCAAACAGCCACATAAGTGAAAAACCTGCTTATAATTATCAGAGCCCAGAATCTAAGTCCATTTTACATAGACACAAGATAGCTTTCACCAAGTTTTAATTACACACTGAATTTTCCAAGATTTCACCTACATTATAAGTCAAGGGGAAAATTATGCTGTTTTGTTCATAAGCAGATCAAGAGTTTCACTCTTGGAAAAACTTGTGTCCTTGACTACAATGCTGCTCACAGTACACAAGTTGCCTACACATCTGTGTCAACATTCATGTGAAGCTATGGCATTCAGTGATTCTAAGGTTAATTATAGGTACAAGCAGCTGGCTACGTTAAGCTTCTAGTGTGGTAGTACCTGGGTGTTTAGACAAAGAAATAATGTGCTGGTTATTATTTTTAGTTTAAATTACTTTCCTTTTATTTCATTACAGTTAGGGATTTATTTTTACTTTTTTGAAAGAGATATTATGAATAGAATTTCAAGATAGTATAGGGAGGTTCAAAATATTTGTTATAAAAAATGAGGTTGAATCAAGGAATGAAAACCACTGATGAAGAAGCTAAGAATTTGACTTTAATTCCATTTAAATCCACCTGGATTTAAATCCTTACTCTACGATGTGTTAA
Source organism: Monodon monoceros (assembly GCF_005190385.1). Taxonomy (NCBI): domain Eukaryota; kingdom Metazoa; phylum Chordata; class Mammalia; order Artiodactyla; family Monodontidae; genus Monodon; species Monodon monoceros. The sequence goes on from NW_021703775.1 coordinate 45,131,628, forward strand.
GTGATATGTCCTATGGAAATGTTCTTAACTTCAGTGACCCTCTCTGCCATCATCTCTAAAACACAGATAATACAGACCTCAAAAAGTTGTGACAAGACACTGAATGTTGAGTCCTGGCTTCAAACTGAGTATTTAAAAGAAGTGGTAACCCTGATTTTGTGTCCCTTGATGGGATTTAGCATTTGTCTATTCACTTCATGGTTCAGCTAAAGAAGTCAAAACAAGTCACCTACGTCTACAATTGCACAGCCACTCATTCAGGTCTCTATTACAATCTAAGAAATTCTGACTCATTTGGTCTAGATGGGAGTCTGGGCACAAGTATCTACTAAAAATTCTTCCCAGGTGATATAATGAGCAGTCAGGTTTGAGAGCCATCTCACCAAACCTACTCAACTGACTGGAAGAGCAGAAAACAGTAAACAATCTGCAGACATAGGATCACATGGTTGAAAGTACAGCATCTACAGAATGTAATGAAATAATAAATTCAAGAACATTCACATCTATTCCAATTGTATGGAGGATGATGATAAGTTATTCTCCATTCTAGCTTCTTCAAACATTTAGATGAGGAAACAAATTAATTTTTGGAAAGCTCCCTTAGTAACTGATATATTATACTACATGAGATGGTGTCCACTGGCTTCCATTCTGGTGTACTGGGGTATTTATTAGCTGCAATTTGATTAAATTTCATTTCAGTATAATCTCTCATAAAATCCCTCAAGCAATTCCCTCCTTTCATCTTTGCTAAATTCAAATTACCTTATATATTTTAAAATCTTTTTTCCTGTTCTTAAGCAAAGTGGCTTCCTAAAGCTTACAATTTAAGCATACATACATACATACATATATATATACACGCACACAGACACAGACACACACCAATATATATGTATGAATATATTCGCTTCTGAAAATACTCTTAAGAGTTGATTTTTTAGCCAGCAAGGATTAAAGGTCAACATTTCGTTCCCAAATCCTTTCATCTCAAGGTAATTTAAGTAACAAATGTAAAAACCTTCTTCAGTTTGTGGCCAGATTGTTGCAGGAGGCCGTTTCTCCCAGTCATCAGTTAAATAATAAACTCTGTCTGATACTCAGGAAGCAAACAATGAGAAGCTAAATTTGTGTCTCCTAACAGATGTTTTCAGCCGGGAAAGCACTGATGCACTTCATGCAATCTTTTTCCAAGCAAATCACAGATTTTTTTTCAAGCTCTGATCCATATTCACAGGCTCAGGAGCTGAAATGTGAAGGAAAATAATGCCAGGAAGAAAGCCCATCCTGTGGGTAATGCTTCATGGCACTGACTATAGCCAGCAAGGAAAGCTGAATATCAGCCATCAGTTTACCACTCAGTGAGTTGTTTTGATTTTTTTTTAACATCTTTATTGGAGTATAATTGCTTTACAATGTTATGTTAGTTTCTGCTGTATAACAAAGTGAATCAGCTATATGTATACATATATCCCCATATCCCCTCCCTCTTGCGCCTCCCTCTCACCCTCCCTATCCCACCCCCTAGGTGGCCACAAAGCACCCTATCCCACCCCCTAGGTGGTCACAAAGCACCGAGCTGATCTCCTTGTGCTATCCAAGCGGATTCATTGGGGGTACGTGGAAGACAGAGTATATACTATAGAGGATGCCAACACATCCTATAGAGATAGTTTAAGACAGCATGGTCGACATTAAGCTTTTAAAGAATTCAGAGCAGAGTTAGTAGCAAGTACTTTAAAAATCTGAAAAGTGGGGAAAAAAATTAATTCTATGTGTCTGTTCTATTGTATTAATAGTGTCCAAAATTTTTTTTAAAGGGGAGGGAGAGTTTGCTGTGTTATCTGGTAACATCTAAGAGGTCCATAAAGTGGTGCAGATCTCTGAAGTGTAATTCTAGCAAAGCAATCAATTCTTCCATGGTCTGTATTTTTCCATGGAGTTCAACTAAACTCTTCTATCAATAAAATAGCATGCAAGAAACACCATTCCACCTCTCAAGCACTAAACTAGAACAAATATTTATGTGGTAATATGGCCTGCAAATTTTCAGCTGTTAAAATAAACCATGGAAAAATACCTACAATGAATTGGTTGCAAGAATCTCTGGGGATTTAAAAGTATCTTCTACAAATTACTTCATCAACCTCCAGAAAAATCCGTAAAGACTTCTATGCCCATTTTATACAGAAGATGTAAAGTTAGAGGCAAGAGTTTGACTGGCACAGGTACAGAAAAAGTTGATGTGATTTTGTTAGTTTTGAGTCATGAATCTTCACAGTACTTGAGTATCAGGCTTGAGATACTTGGGTCTGTCTACATTGGTCATACTCTCTGGTCAAATATGATACTCCTACATTCATTATAAGCAACTCATGGAGACTCTAAAGAGACCTCTAATAAAGTCTCCTGAGAGGTGAGTTAGTGCTACCTGTCTTAGTATTGTTGTCTTTTCCTCTCTTCTTTCTAAATCATTTAGTCTTGTGCCCTACGGAACTATTCTTTGGCACTGATTTTAGGTATCCTCGTAGAATGTGGTGGAATATGAAACAAAGAGTAACCAGTTTTCATACCAATCTATGCAAAATACCAATGTGTTCATTATACTTTGTTCCCCTTGTGTAGTTACAGAGGAAAGGTCAAGAGAGCAATATGGCAAAGTGGTAGGGAGGCAGACTTTGAAAGCACACCTGGGTACGAGATCCATTTTCAGTATTTATTAGCTAATGGTCCTGGGAAAGTACCACAGAAAGGTTTATGTGCTATCTCATCCAGATGTTTTCTAACCTTCCAACTGAGATACAAGATGAACCTCATGTTTCAGCTTTCATTTACAAAGTGTTTACACCAGTCATTTACAAAATAGGTAGGGAAAGCCTGTTTGTTGAATACTGAAAGCAAAGAAGAAAGTGAAAACATGTATCTAACAGTTATGTCTCCTTGGCTTATTTCTTCCTAAAGCTTATCAGAAGACTGGGAGTGTGCTGGGAGACTAATCTTTATTAGTATACCTTCTTAACTTTATCCAGTGAGAAAACATTGGAAAATTTTTCTATCAGAATATTTTTCTTGTTAGGTCTAGATAGCTAGATAAAAACTTAGCTGTACTTTATTACATATTATTAATCAAAATATATACCTAAGCAAAAATATATCAGCTTTTTAAAATTTTTCCAAGGGAAATAATCAAAACAGTATTCTGTGGCAAATTCTCCTTGCCATAGGCTGACATTGGCTTTCCTTTTTCCTCATGGACTTTGTCCCCAAGTAGAAGGATAATCACGAATGCACCTTTAAGAAATTCACTTGAGAGCACATAATCTCTCAAAACTTCAGTTTCTTCACCTGTGACACAGAGGGACTACTGAATTCATAGGCTATTTGGGAAAATTAAGTGAGTCAATGAATGCTAAGTACAAATATGGATAGATAGTAAATAATAAATGCTAGCTTTCTAACCAGTATCACCTTCATCACTAGTATAACTCTGCCAGATACCTTCATTTTGCACCTCCAGATCTATTTCCACCCTGCCCTATCCTGCCCTTTGCCCTCAGAGGCTGACCTTGCCTCTGGCTTCAGGTTTGAGTCCACCAACAAGGAGCTCTAAAAGGAGGTCAGAGGAAAGATCATCCTATATCCTCCTCACACCCTTGAAAATAAACCCTTTTGGAGTAATTTTGAGTGTGCTACCTTTTCCTAATGGGACCCTAACTTATCATAAATTCATCTTTCTATTTGTTATCTTCAGCGCAACATTTAACATTATAAAGGAAACATTGTTTAGATAATTAGCTAAATGTACAAGTTTTCATCCACATATATCATTTGTAAGAGGAGCCCAACTAAGTAAAATTTGCTTCTATTCAGATTCAATTATCACATATGTCTAAATTATGATTTCAGCCAAGCAAGAAATAAAGGTATTTTAGCTGATGCTCAGGAAAGGTACAGTTTTCCTGTGTTGAAAATGAGATTTAATATAGGCCTTTAATCTGATAAGCATTCTGCCTTAATGGCTTCTTTTCCAATGCCTAATATGGCCATCTCCATTGTTCATTTTAGGTGCTTAAAGACAATGACAATTCATTCTCTGTGTCTTATGCAAAACATTGATGCTATAAGCCATCTAAAAGTCTGATTTTTTATTCTTTTAAAAATATTCTCATTTGTTGTGACATCTTTCTAATAACATTTACCTATTGATACCATTATCTGTATCTTGTCTCACATGAAAAGATCAGTCCTGGACAAAAAAGCAAGAGACTTAACTTTTAGTTGTGACTCTTCTAGTTTGTTGTCCATTGTTATATAGACGTGCTCCTTGCCATGCTATTCCTCAATGTGCCCATCCGTTAAAGAAGGCTGTTTTATGACATACCCATCTCCTCGGACTGTTTCAAAGTTAACATGAGATAATGTAGGTGAAAATACTTTAAATGTTACAAACGTCAGGATTTATCAAATGAACATATTCAACTTTATTTGTGTGAGAAAAACAACTGTACTGCTTTTTATTTAAAGGTGCATGATGTAAATAATTTCGTGTACCTGAATTAACAGAAAGAAAAAGTGATTCAAACACATGTAACCTGACAGAATTTTTTGGGGACCAGTTTAGTCCATCTCTAAAAGGAGCTTTGCTAGGAGTTATCCATTACAGTTAAAGCTCTAGAGTGAATTATCTTCATTCCTAGTTTTGGTTTCTCATTGCTTCCAAGAAAAAACAAAAGAAGGTATAGACAGGTCAGCCTGAAAGACCAAATTCTTAAAAAGTAGTAGTTTGATGTAAAAAAAAAAGCTAAGAATATTTTTCTCTACAATTGCTCCACCTGAATCTACAACAGAGGGAATAGTATACCCAATAAACAGAAAATACCCAGAGAAAAATATGCCCAGTTTTGACTTTGGTTGGAAGAGTCTAGATTCATATAGAAAATGAATATATACATTATATTTACAAGTTCACAAATACAAGCATGAACGTCACATATATTTGAGTTCAATATTGACCTCTCTAAGCCTCAATTTCCAGATTTCCTCATTCTTTCAAAATAAGTGCATTCATTTCAAACTTACTTTGTGCCAAGAACTGCCCTAAGAGCTAGACATTCTTTGTTAAATCTTTATCAGATCAAGTCCTTGGACATGTGGAGATTGCATTTTAGTGGTGGACAACAGAAAATAGACTAATACATGGAAAAGGTAAATTTAGATATTGGTTAGGACTGTGAACAAAACAAATGGAGGTGATGTAATCAACAGTCTCTGGCTAGAGGGACTAGTTAAGATTGGGTGGCCATCAAGAAAGTCTAAGGAAGTGATATTTGACTCGAGATGTGCCTGAAAAGACAGAGCCAATCAAAGGAAGAATTGGAGGCAGAAGATTCCAGGCAGAGGATATGACCCCCCCTCCCCCTCCAAAAAGAGCATGAAAACCTGAAGGCAGGAGTAAACTTGGCACAGCTGGGGAAAGAAGACTAATGTGAATAAGGGGGAAGAGTATAGTACCGGAGATAAGCAAGGTAGGCAGGGGAAAGCCCATGGCAGGCCTTGTGAACCAAGGTAAGGGGTTTGCATATTATTTTAACTGCAAAGGTAAGCCATTAAAATGTTTTAGGAGATAAATGGCATCCATTCATTCATTTGTTAATTATATAGTACCACTGGTATGCCAGGCATTGATCTAAGCTGAGGGCTGTGCAGCTACCAACAAAAATTCCTGTGTCTGACCTATGGAATGTCCCTCCAGCCGCCTTGGAGAAGATCATTTACATAGGAACAAGGTCAAATTGTTGGGAGCCTAGAGTGGTAATTCAGGCAAAAGATAGTTGGTTGTGGTTTGACTCAGGTAGGGATTGGAACAATAGTTTGCCTAAATCATACGGGGCTTTTAGTCATTATATCAGCTAACGCTAAGTTGCCATATCATAAGTGCTCAAAAATTATAAATATTAGTGTTACAGAGCAGCAGAGAGGATCATTCCAAACTCCACTGACCGTAGGAGTGAGAAACTATCAACCTTTGTTGGGTCAGGAAGAGAGGAACAGAAGCTGCAAATAACTGGCTACTTTTTAACAGTAACTGGCATGGCTAAGAAATGGGTAAGAATTGACAACAAGGAATATTTACACATGATCAGTGATCTCTGAGCACCATTTGTTATTCTCTGGATGAGGGAATATGATAGGATGGAGGAATGGAAAAAGATATAAATATTGGAGTGATGTGACTCATAATGGCATTCCAAAAGTGTATTATTTATTGTGGATACTTAAAAAAATTACACAATCAATTCCAAGTTGTTTAGAACAATGAAATAGCAGTTAGGAATTTTTTTGCTTTATATCTCTTTGACAGAGATATATATCTATGTATCATACGCATATATACATACATAAATATATACACACACACGTATGTGTGTTGTGTGTGTGTTTTTTACTGAACCATTTCAATTAAGTTGCAGAGCCCACCCATCTATCCCCAAAATGCTTCAACTTGGGTATCCTAAGAATAAAGGCCATGCTCCCACATAACTACAATAACACCATTATCAAAACAAAACATCACTAGTATCACTAACATATAACCCATATTAAAATTTCTCCTATTACTCCAGAAGTTATTTTATAACATTTTAAAAAAATACACGATCCAGCTAAATTTCCACATGGCATTTGGTGGGTAAATTTCTTTTAGCTTATGCTGATGATTATCTTTGAATAAATTATTACATTGAAGGTTACAAAATGCTGATTTAAAAAATATTTGTTTCTATGCTTGTTTTTGAAAATGACTTACTTTAAGCTATAGCAACATAGTAAAATATATTTTCAATGTCAAGAAAATATGAAGAAATGAATACGACTGATTTTTTTCATCAAGCAAGGAAGATCTGTGCTGAGCATCTGTTAGTTTTGTCTTCTTGGTATACCTTTTTTTTTTTCCCCTTTTCCATTTCAGGTAGTAGAGCCTAAGTTTTCTTTTATGGAAGCCACACAATGCTGTTCACGTAGTTTGGGGAGGAGGGGCATTCCCTCCCCTCAACCTAAGAATAGAAACATAGCCCATGCCTGAGGAATGAGAGAAGTCTACTCCCTCAACCACAGAACAGGGATGGACAAGCCAGCATCAGTTCTGGGACCTTGCTGGAACTATTAGAAAGGAGATGTTTTCTTTCTCTGGCATTGTCATAGGTAGGATAACTAAGGCAGGAAATTCATAATTACTTCATGTAAATGATTGGCCTAAAAAAGCAGCAAAGGAAAGCAATTACAAGGTAAGAGGACACAGAAAAATTGACTGTTGAGGTACTCATCAAGCCCTTGGACCCAACCACTGCTGGAAGTGATCTACCTCCAGACCTTCCTCCAAGTTAACCCATAAATTAATTCCCTTTACAGTAAAAGCCACATTGAGTTGGGTTTTTATTTTTTGCAACTGAATCATCCTGGCTAATAATATACTTCTTAATCTTTATAAAGTTTAGACTAGAACAGGCCTCTGATGCAACCTCCTCAGTCCATAGATCAAGAATCTAAGGTCCAAAGAAGTTTTGAAAATTGGGAGATGGTCCATCTAGTTATTTGCAGAACTACAGCTAAAAACCAGGTTTCTACACTTGTAGTCCTTTCTTCTACTTCTTGCAATTTAGCTCCAAGGCTTATTCTGTGTCAACCATAAAAGCTATACACTGATTAACTAGATTTTATTAAGCTTTGTGTGAGCAAATCAAAGAAACCAGGTAACAAAAGTTTTCTTCTGAAAATAGATCCAGTGTTTTATTTGAGCATAATACTTTCTATAATTATTAGAGTCTTTAATATCTTAGTAAAAACCAAGTTCAAAATCCTCCAACCAAGGAAAGTATAGACTACTACAATGCCATTCATGCAATTGGTATATGTACTGCCGAAGTGAGCACCATTCACGCAGTTGGATTTTTTTAGAGATGAAATCACCTTATAATAGGTGACTATTCTACTACTATTTCCAGTGCTTGCTGTCTGCAAATATATTCTGTTCTACAGGGAACTGTAATTTCATGATACTTCATTTTATTAGCTATTAACTACATAACTGATCCAGATATTTGCTGTTTTAAGGAGAAGAAAAAATAGAGTACATTTAGAAGTTTCATGTAATACCGTTTAAAAAAAAATCTGTGGGGCTTCCCTGGGGGCGCAGTGGTTGAGACTCCGCCTGCCGGTGCAGGGGACACGGGTTCGTGCCCCGGTCCGGGAGGATCCCACATAACGCGGAGCGGCTGGGCCTGTGAGCCGTGGCCGCTGGGTCTGGCGTCCGGAACTTGTGCTCCGCAACGGGAGAGGCCACAGCACTGAAAGGCCCGTGTACCGCAAAAAAAAAAAAAATCTGTGGTGATTACAATTTTAATTCCCCAAATATATGGTATCTATCTCTTTCTTTCCCCTAAGGTCACTTATTTGAAACACAGATTTTGTACATCCTATCGTTATTTTTCGTTAATTTTCCTGAGAACATTGTGGAAAAACTAATATCCTGAAATACACATATACAATCTAGCAATCTAGAAATCCAGCATTTACCTCAGACTCAAGAAATAACACCGCTCCGTGCCAGCTGCACGAGGGAGCAATATGAAAACAACCATTTGTTTTGTTTCATCACTTTCTGGAGCAGGCTACCCACAGGGTACTTAAATAGTTGATTTTCTCTTTTGCCATCTCTCTAGGCTAATGACAAAAATATATTCAGCTACCAAGAAACTAAACAGGTTATTTATGTTTCACTTGTCAAATCTATATTTTTCAAATATCCCCTGAGCCAGATTTGAGGAGGCAGTAAAGCTAGGGTGGGGATATTTCACACACATTTAATTTGTAATTCTAAAGAGGTACAGTTCTTTTTTCTTTTTTTTCTTTTTTCTCCTTGTAGTTCTGCTGGATCTCTACGATGTCAGCAATAATATCGGCACTGTTGTGCTTTGAATTGTTTCTGTGGAATCCCACAGGGTAAAATGGGCAAATTGAATGACTTTAATTTTCCAGTAGGAGACTGTGGCCTGTTGGCTCATCCATAGAATACGAAGTCTCTGCCTTTCTGCCCGCTGCTCCCTCATTCCTAATCACACTATGCATGCAGTGTCTACATGGATGACAGGTCCCTGGAAAAGGATTGACCAACTCTCCTTTTTCTTAGGTTTTTTGATTATTTCTTAAAGCTGACCACCAAGAACTTCTTTGTCTAGCAGAAAAGTAATACCTTCAGGTATTCTATTATTAATAAATTCTAATATTAATAGATTCAGCTTATTTGGATGCTTTTGTTATATGAGTACTCAATGAGCAGTAACTCCATGCCAGAGTTTATTTCCTCCTTACTTTCAATATAAGCCAGCTTCTCTACCTGTTATCAGAGTGCTGCCTTCTCTCCCTTATTTCTAGTCTCAGTTTGATGTCACAGTATTCATCAACGACAGGAAAGGAGAGGGAGGTACCTGTTAAATTCTTTCTAATGAGTAAAATTTCAATCGTATGTTGATGCCTTTAAGAAAATGGGAACTCTGACAATGCCAGCTCTACTAAACCAAAAACTTCCATCAGCTATCATAGTTAAAAAGGTATGGGGTTTTATTGATGACAATATATTGGGCTAGGTACAATGCTCCCACTGAGAACTTAAAATGTCTTGATTACAGTATTTTCAAACATCTTTTAAAGTGCATTTATTCATCTACAAGAATAAAAAGACTCCTTTGAGACCAAAATCTTGGTAAAAACAGAACCCAAAGAGGTAAACAGAGCACTGACGTTGGCTTTTGCTTTAGAGTCTTTGCCAGCTCCGACTGATTTTTAGCTTTTATGTTCTATGAGTGCAGGTGGAGAGGTGGCAGTGGAAAGAGACATAGTTGAGGAATCTACTAAAGTGGAGCATCTAACAGAAGACCCCCCACAGTTAACTGGTACCCTACAACACCTATCAGTTTAGTAATGATGGCCAGAAATAAATCTCTGTCCCTTCTCAAGGGGAAAGCATGGAAAGCACCTGTCTCAAATCTTGGCACTGGCCTGGGAAAAAAGAAACCTCCCCTGAAAATGCATACCACAGCTGGTCCTCCTGATGGTAGGTAGCTGTAACCCTTAATCCCAGAATTTAGTTCAAGCTGATCCCAGGAAGGTAATACTCTGAGGTACTTATCAAAGGCAGTAGAAAATACACTGTGAAGCACCATCTTTTAACCCAGATGTCAAAAGATCCCAATCAATAAACTTGCCAGGGATATACATACACTCAATAATCACAAAACTCATAATGAAATGACGTGGCATGAGCAAAGCCAGCAGAAACCACAACCATTATAATCAAAACTATAAAGGCACAGATGTTAGATTTATTGCAAAATTTAAAATTAATGCTTAATATGCTTCAAGAAATAAAATAGGGGCCTGAAAATAAGAATGAGCATGTAAGATTGCCAAAACAGTTTTGAAAAGGAACCAAAGAACATTTCACAATAAAAATTATAATAACTAAAATTAAAACTCAATGAGCATTTAAGAGATGGGAGAAAAAGTGTTAGAAAACTGGAAAACTCATCTAAAACTATGCAGAAGTCACTGTAGAAAAACAAGACAGAAAATATGAACAAAACATGGATGGAGGAAAGTGGCCTACCAAGTACCTAAGTTTTGGAATGAAATAAGATAATGCTGATAAAGTTCCTGGAACTATTTTTTTTTTTTTTTTTTTTTTTTTTTTTTTTGCGTTACGCAGGCCTCTCACTGCTGTGGCCTCTCCTGTTGCGGAGCACAGGCTCCGGACGCGCAGGCTCAGCGGTCATGGCTCACGGGGCCAGCCACTCCACGGCATGTGGGATCTTCCCGGACCGCGGCACGAACCCGTGTGCCCCGCATCGGCAGGCGGACTCTCAACCACTGCACCACCAGAGAAGCCCCCTGGAACTTTTTTTTTTTCGGTACGCGGGCCTCTCACTGTTGCAGCCTCTCCCCTTTTGGAGCACAGGCTCCGGACGCGCAGGCTCCAGACGCGCAGGCCCAGCGGCCACGGCTCACGGACCCAGCCGCTCCGCGGCATGCGGGATCCTCCCAGACCGGGGCACAAACCATATCCCCTGCATAGGCAGGATGACCCTCAACCACGGCGCCACCAGGGAAGCCCTGGAACTATTTTTAAAGCCACAATTTACACTCAGTTTAGCAAAGAGGAATAAATTTGAATACCACCCACATCTAGACATAATATAATGAAATTTCAAAGCAACCAAAAAAATTATCACAAATATCAACATTATATACAACATTATAACTGCAGTGAATAAAAAGGCTATTAACAACTTTATATCAATATAAAACTTAGTTGAAACAGAAAAATTGTAAGAAAAAACATTAAAAAAATTAACGAAAGAAATATAAAGCTCGAATGACCAATGTTCATATCTATCATACCGTGACAAAGAACCCAAGGCAAAAACTGCCAAAAGGAACCCCTTATAAACAGACTCAATTCTGCTTTTCTTCCACAAATACCCCACAATATGAACACGAATGTAATGTGTTCTTTGTAAAATGGCCCAGCCTCATCTCATTACACCCAAGACTAGACTTAGACTGTTCTTCACAAATTTAACTACTTACAGTTTGAAAATTCCAAGCCATCCTTTGTCTCTGGTCTTCGCCTGAGCTGTTACTTCTGTCTGAAACCTCCTCCTCCTCTTATCCACTTCCTGCTTCCTTCAGGGAACTTCTGCTCATTATTCATGATGTAACTCAGGTGTTGCCTACTCTAAGCGGCCTCTGTAGCTTCCCCCACCTGACCCGCATCTTGAATAATGGTCTCTCCGTAATTGAATGAATGCCTGCCTCTGCAAGCTTTTATCAGTTGTTTTGTAGCCATCTATTTCTTTGTGTCTCTCCCAGCCGACTGAGAGCTGCTGAGGACAGTGATTTTGACTTTTGATCTTTTGATTCCGTGCTGTTCTTCAAGGTCTAACACAGTGTTTAAATATAATAGTTCATATCAATTTGTTCCGTAATTCTATAATAAATGAACGCAATTTATCTTGATATTATTAGCCACTTAATTCATCCATCTGCTAGCTCCTGTCAACAAGAACTTTCTGCTTGATTTCCCTGTAATTTTTTTGTGTGAGAAAAGAATGTATCTACATCAGAAGTGAATATCTCATCTGATTAATGGTCTGCCATAAATTAAAAATTTGTCATTTTGGCTTTTACATCGATGTCTCCTGAGTATGCTAAGAGTGAATCAGTTTTCTTGAGCCAGTTTCGAAGAGCCAGGACCATAGTGTACTGGCCAAGATAAATGCCACCTGTTGAGGGTTTGGGCAGGCAGCCAGTTAGCTTTTCTTTACACAAATCTCTGCAGCTGGAGTCCCCTTCCGTCCAGAAACTTCCTCACAGCATTCTTCAAACTATACTAGAAGGAATATAAGAAAAATTAGGTTTCTTCTTTTTATTGCAGATATTTACCTTCTACTTGATTTGAGGCAGCTCACATTAGGGGATAAAGGCAGGTTTTGGTATCAAGCAGACTTCAGCTCATTTTGGCTCTGACACTTAGTAACTGCATGTTCTGGGAAATTTTATAGCCTTTTAAAGCATGCTTTTCATTTCTAAATAGGACAATAATCTCTACTTCACTTGCTGTGGAGATTCCACGTGAACATTTGGCCCATTGCCTTGTACCTGCTAGGCCCTCAGTTGGTTCACTTCCCTTCCCCACTGAGTTATGAGCATGCTATGGCTTCCTACAATAACTGAAGTGCCTGATTTTTTTCCTGCTAGATTATAAGCTTCTTGTGGACAAATGCTTCCTCATAACAATTTTGCATAGTATCATACCTTGCACGCAATAAAAGCTCAATAAATTTGGTGAATCCCCATAGTTGTATCATCTTTCCAAGTAGATATATGCAGGAAACTGCTTTTTTTCTTCGTTTTTTGGCCACACTGCGCAGCATGAGGGGATCTTAGTTCCCCAAACAGGGATCAAACCCTCACCCTCTGCAGTGGAAGCTCGGAGTCCTAACCACTGAACCACCAGGGAAGTCCTGGAAACCGCTTTCTAACAACATGGATTTGGTTTCTACTTTAACAGTAAACATCTAAGAAGCATTTGATGGCCCAGAGCTGTGTTTCAGAACCAAGTTTACCTCACAGACTTCACACAGCTGGTGTTGGTTTTTGACTTTCTGGCATGTTCAACCACATTCGTCCACCACTCCTGCCTATGCTTATGTAGTGCAGAACTCCAGACCTCTCTTGCCTTCCTGGATATCTGCTAGTCAGCCTCATCTTCTTCCCTATCTTTCCCACAACCCATCTCTGCTTTATTTCTCCTTATAAATGAAATATTTAATGTTAGCTAAACAAAATACTCTCTTCCACAATACAATTACAAAATATCTAACTATCTGAAGGCCTGTTCTGCCAGTTTTTCCCAGAGCACAGAGGGCCTCCTTCCTGATCTGCACCCTGAACTCCTTTCAGGATGTGTTGAAGGTCAGCGACTGCAGCGGCTAATGACTTAATCCTCGTAGAGGCAGATGGCAAGTGCCAATTTTTAGTTGTCAGCAGTATTAAAATGGATCCATTTTAGGTTAAAAAAAATCAAGTTGCAGAAGCCTTCAAAACAGAAGCGTCAAATTTGAAATATGGATCGTTGTTTCATGATTTAAAAACTCCATGTTCTTGGAATTAATACTTTAGTTTTTCATGCTGTCCAAAATAATGAATAAAAATGTAGTAATAACTGCTTGGGATCTAAAACAGATGATTAAAGAATTATCATAAAATCGTCTGACCCAAAATTATAGAGACACTGTTAGGAAAAGTTCCAATTATGTCCACTTTTTTTTTTTTTTTTTTTTTGCGTTACGCGGGCCTCTCACTGTTGTGCCCTCTCCCGTTGCAGAGCACAGGCTCCGGACGCGCAGGCCCAGCGGCCATGGCTCACGGGCCCAGCCGCTCTGCGGCATGTGGGATCTTCCCAGACCGGGGCACGAACCCACGTCCCCTGCATCGGCAGGCAGACTCCCAACCACAGCGCCACCAGGGAAGCCCTATGTCCACTTTTAACCACAGTTTGATTTAATGGAAACTTTTGATATAAACTATTGTGAAAATTAAAACATTATTATCTGCAGCTCAAGGTAGTTCATCCAACTGATTATCCTTTGTCTTGAGGACTGCAGGCTTCACATATCTTCTGCCCACTCCTTCCTTAAATTTTCACTGCCTACTATAAGTCATCATTGCCGCAGAGAACCCATTTTCCGTAATTTTACCGTGTCGTTGACTTACTCAAATCCATTGCTCGTAAATCTTCAATAACTATCTAAATATTACTTGAGAAAAACCCCAAACCAACAAACAAAACCTCTTAGCTTTGGTTTCAAATCAATCAGGAAAAACAAAAAACACCTCTATTACAGAGATCAATACAAATGACCTATTATAATGCTAATGAAGAGTTGTGTACTTAAAGGAATGCCCTAAAATGAGTCCTGGTAAGCCAATGAAGAGGCAGAAGAGCCAATTTACATTACAGTGCCAGCCATGCTAAATATTCATGAGGGTTCATTTTGAGAGGGCACTTCCATCAATAATACTAAAGATGACACCTAAATTAAAAGAAACTACTTAGCATGTGGAAAGAGTATACAGGGTTGAGCCCTAAGATAGGCAAATTTTTGAAAACTTGTAGAGATTTGAAGTAGAAAGTAAGTCAACAAGCTTTTCCAATTCAACCTCCGGTGTTAAGAGTGTACCCTTATATTTCTAAAAACAAAACTTAGGTTGTAATATATTATCCTAATCTACAGAGATTAGCATTTGGACACATCCTTAGGAATATAGACACTTTAGTAGGGCTCAAACAAACTGATTTAAAATATTTTCAAGCATAACATGTTTTATTACAGAGAGGAAAAAAGGAGTGACCAGTCATGGAGGAAAACAAGCAGTGGGAGTTATTCTGCTGGGATTACTTTTGCATGCAAATGCTATCAGGTAGCAGGGTCATCTTGAATTTACATTATCAATTCTCTCTCTTACGATATGAGGGGAGAATTAGGTAAGTACCTCCACTGGCAGTGAGTGGGCAAACTTAGGCCATTTCTTGAAAATAGAAAGACAGCTGAGAAAACAGTGCTCATATCAAAAAAAAAAAAAAAAAAAGACAAATAGACATGTTCCCAGATTTCATTTAGATTAAATATTGTAAAGATGTAAACTGCATCCAAATTAATCCATTTTTAATGAATTTCAATAAATAAATAGGGATTTTTGTTATGTCAGGTTTTTAAAAAGTATGTAATAGAATGATAATTCAACCACAAAATGATGAGAAAATATTACTCACTATTGGTGAGGATGAAGAGAATATGGAAATCTTTTATAATACTGTTCTTAACTTTTTGGAATTAAATTTGATAACTGGTATCAATAGGTTCAAAATCATGACTATCCTTTCTTCTAGTAATTACACTTCTAAAACATTATTCTAAGAAAAATAATCAGAGATGCTCATGAAGATTAAATACAAGATAGAGCTTCACACCAATAATGATAAAAAAAAAATTGGAAACAAAGCTCCCATAGGAGTTTGGCTAATCTCTAAAATTAATCTATATAATACAATACTAAGAATTGCTAAGAGTTATGTTTTAGAGTTTAGAGGAATATAAGGAAAATGTTAAATATAAGGTTAAAAAAATAAGTCTAAGACAGCATCTATAGTGTGATTTATCAATATGATTTCTCTCTCATTATGTGTGTATATATATGTGAGAAGAGAGAGGGAGAGAGAGGAAAGAGACCAAATTGAAAGAATGTTATCATTGGCAATTACAGGTTGTAGATTTAGATTTTATCAGACAAGAATGAGTACAGAAAGCTACATTTTGTGGAAAATGACATGTATCACCTAGAAATGCTCTCAGCCGCAGGTAACAGAGGTTTAAACAGAATAAATATGACTTAAAGAGACGTCTGCTTAAAGAAAAAATCTGAATGTTGTCAGTTGTTTCTGGCATTGATTTAGCTACTGAACAATGCTATCAGGGCCCCTGATTCTATTTTTCTGCTTTGCTATGCTTAGATTGTCAGTTTTTATCCTTGTGCTTGTCTCATCACAGTAGCCAGATGGCTACAACAGCTTCAGCCATTACATCTGCATTTAAGGCAGAAGAAAGAGACTAAGGAACAATGCCAACCATGTCTGGTATCCTCAAAGAGAGAAGTAAAAGCTTTCCCATAATCATTCTCTTAAAAAAATTGACTTTATGTCTCATTGACCAGAAGTGGACCATGTGGTCAACTCTAGATTCAATGCTATTTGATAAAAGGAGGAACTTGAGTACCACAAATGACTTAGACCAATGGTTCTTAAACTTGGCTGCACACTTAGGTCAGTGGTTGTCAACCAGAATTTTAAAATATGAAAAGTATGTGTCTGTCTTCTGGGTAGGTAAGAAATGGGAAACAGTCATTGACAAAATCATAAATTCTTTTAGTGGTTCCAGATGAAAAAATAGTCTTTCTCACCTTATTCTAACCCTCTAATATTAGTTGCTGGCAAGGCATTTAATTGCTTAACCCAGCTACTTCCTTCATAAAATACACTGAAGGAGAACATTCATTTCATTTATCATCATTCTAGTCTAGGAAAATGAGAAAAGATGTTTATATAGGAGAAAACTGTGAAACAATTTGAAACAGGCCAAAATCACTTAGTTTTCTTCTATGAAAATTCAGTGTTCTCTAGGAACACTCTTCCAGGTTATCTGATTTTACAAATCTCTATGCCTTTCATTATCTTTGAGCAATGTTACAACTTCATAAGTTGCAAATAACTGATATGAATACAAACAATTCTTGTTGATAGACATATAAATAAATTTTGTTTGGTGGAATTATAATTAACACCTCTCCTTCTCCTACTATGTAATATATCAGTTTACCATCTATTTTAGATTCATTCTTATCTGCTAATATATTGTGGTACTTTGAATTCATCTTTGAATCAGTTGTAACATTTTATTGGTTCACTCCTTAATTAATGAGGTAAATAAACTGTTTGATGTTATATGAGAATCATGATTATATTCTAAGCTGTTCTTTAACAGATGAAAAATGCAGAGGTTGATAGGGAAAATGGAAATTTTGACTTGACTGTGTGTCTGAATTGGTCTCACAAAAGTCTGCTTTATTATTATAAATCAAATCAATGGTTGATTCTACTGTTATGAGTAGGAGATATTTCACTGACAGTTTGAAATCTGTATTTAAACAAACAGAAACAATAACAACTCAACACAAACCTGCAGAAAAAAGTAGTTACAGAAAAATAATATCAAATTCCTCAAAAGTTCATTTACATTTTGTGCTTTGCAGTCCTAAATTCAGATGAACATCATCCTCTTTCTTTCACTGTTGCTTTCACTCTGTCTCCCTTTTCTAGGTTAATAAGAACAACAACAAAGACAGTATAATACTTAAGGATTCTCAATGTGACTCAAATTTCAGCATATTTGTTTTAAGAATTGGCATTAGCTTTTCATAAAAAAATAAGGAAAAATAGATGAAAGTCTTTAATTTTTCTGAATTTAGAAGAAAAGTTTATAGAATTTTAAATTTTATCCAAGACTAGTGTTTAGGACTTTGGTAGGAACTTTTAAAATGTGCCTGTATTGCCAAAACAAACAATTAACCTGTTTTTTAAACTCTGTTCCATGATATCAAGTCTTTGATAAATGGAAAATAAAATCAAAATCAAAAGAATATTCACTCTGAGTTGTTCATGACTAAAGGTATTGTCCCTTCTAGGAAAAGAGCTCTTTAATCATTAACGGTGGGGTTTCAAGTACCCTAGCAGTTCAGTGTCAGCTGTTTTGGCGGGTGGTCAACATACACATTTCATTAACTTCCAAGTTACCTCATATAAACTTCATTTTATTTTGTGTAGTATACACTCTCTGGTCTGTGTACTCACAATATTCACTCTCTGGTCTATACAAAGCTTGAAATACTCTTTGGTCTGTACAAGGTACATTTAAATAATCTATTTTTACAACAGGGACATTCAACATGGGTCTAATAATGTGAATAAACTCTGGACAAAATTGGTCAAAATACCAAATACTTTTGACCCTTCTGGCTTTAGCCAGTCAGCATGAAATTTAATTTATACCAATATGCCTGAAGATTTGGTGAAGTGGAAAACAGACTCTCCATAGGGACCAACTTACACTATAAATTTTTCCCAACTGTAAAACCAGGACTGATGGAATATTTCAATTGTAACAATAGAAAAAGTCATTACAGAACAGTAACCACAAAGAAAAGATATGTTCCATCTAGAATTCTTATAACATGTAGACTAAGATTGGGACCAGCTGAGCCAAGGATCCATCTTGCTCTTAATGAAATCTGAGCCAGATCAATTGCATGCTGGGAGCATCACTGTTGGAGATAGCTCTGTGGCAAATGAGTTTCTTGAATCACCCAAGTGGATCTAACAGCCATTTACCTGAACAGTTGGAGTCATTTTGCTGGTCTGAATGAGGTTTTAAAAACAAAAAACCTGATAATAGCTCAGCTTATCTACTTTGCCAAAAGGACAACTGGCACATCTATGTTTAATGTGATGAAGGGTACATAGACTGTTTTGTAGACCATGTTTGGCAACGTCTCAAGAGAAAGATATAAGTTCTATTTGAGCAGCCGTTTCTACACAGTCATGTTGGAATCCTAGGATTGATGTAGACGTCTCAGGAAGCTGATGAAGGGAGGGAAGGACAAAGTCATGTGGGTAGAGTTCTATCTCCTAGGGAACCTCCCTTATTTTATCCAATTTTTAAAAATCAGTGTTCTACAAAATATTTCATTGTTCAAAGAGTTCCACTGCTAAAAATATTATCCAAGAACATTCCTCTAAGTCAGTGATTCCCCACAGGGGCTATTTTGCCCCCAGGGGACATTTGATAATGTCAATGATATATTTTGGTTGTCACAACTTGGGAGTGCTATAGGCATCTAGTTGGTAGAAGTCAGTGATCCTGTTAAACATCCTACAGTGCACAGGACAGGACAGCTCAGCAACTAAGAATTATCTGACCCAAAATGTCAATAGCACCATGGCTGAGAAACCCAGCTCTAAAGCAGATGTATGATTTCCATAACAGCTCTAAATTCTCCTTAGAATAGTCGAAAAATATTGATTTTACAAAACCATGAGTATTGTTTTCCTTTGTTTTCTAGAAGAACCCAAGGTTTTTTTTTTTGTTTTGCTTTGTTTGTTTTGTTTTGTTTTGTTTTGTTTTTATTCTGTTCCTTTGAGAAACAGCCTGGTATAGTGAAGAGAGAAGATATATAATTAGATCTAGGTTAGAATTTTGATTCTTCCACTTATTATCTCTGTAGCCTCGGGATATTCCCAGATCTTTCTCAGTTTCTTCTTTTGGAAAATGGAGATGATCATACCAATTTACTGGATTATTGTCAGAAATAAATGTGAAATTTATTTGTCGAACTTTTGTTTATATAAATAAGAAACAAATACAAAATCTCACCATTGGCAGTTATGTATATATTAAAAATCTTTAATAACTCCCTCTGTGGTAATGGAGATTTAAATATACAGGTGGTATTGACTGGCTCCAGCCAAGACAGGATTAAGGTTCCCTTTAGCTTAACTAAACTTTAGACAGGGTTCTTTCAAAGTCTAGGCCCTTACCTCCTTTTTCTTAGAGCATTTACTTTAAAAAACTTGTAATTGCAAATTCTTTCCTGCACCCCTTTGAAAATGTATATAAATCTCCCAGACTTATATCAGTTTTATAACCCAGGAATGTCTTTCTGAACAACCTGGCAGCTGTCCCTCTGAAGTAGAAACATCAAGAAAAATAGGGCCCTAACTCCTAGTGTGTGTAGGAGAGTAGGAATCTAACTTCAATGGGCACCAGTTAGCAAACACAGATGGATTAATCATAGAGAAAAACATTTGCAAACTTAGGAATAACCCAGTGTGCTCAGCCTATCCCACTGATCATCCTTCCCACTAAGGTCCTTCAGTACTTTCCTACTAGCTCACCCCAGCACTTAAAAATCTTTCTACCTTTTATTTCAGTGGTGTTAAGTTCAATCTCTCTCCTCTGTTGCAATGGTCTTGAATAGTCTTCCTTGCCTATTTAACACTGTCCAATGAAATTTTTCTTTGATAGCTCCCAGCATCTGCCCAGCCTCCACTTTAAACCAGGGGTGAGCTTAAGGTATATTCCACAGAGAATGGGAACAGGCCTTGGAATGGAAGACTTCTCTGGTCAAGAAACAGTAGATAGTCTTATCTAGGGAAGTGAAGATTTGCCCATTTCACCCGTATTATCAGATCCAATATTCTTAGAGTAAATGCCAGCAAGAGAGATTTCTGGAATTATTAACACTGTCCTGGAAATGTCAGCCCTCCTAGACCCAATATTGCCCTATAAACAGAGCAGACAGCAAACTACCTCATGGACTTGGACCTCTCAGCTAGATCCAGAACTATTTATAAGACAGCTTTACAGCCTTAATCAGGTTATTTCACTTTTCTTGAAGTGAAAGGACCTTGCACGTTATGGAATATAATTTCTTAGACCTCATATATCACATTTCACTCAGCTACTTCATTAAAAATAACTTAAAAAAAGAAAACTGAAAATTCAGGGATAGAGTAACAGTTTTATTTAAGAATCTGCAGCCAAATATGGAGGCCACCTACTTATATAATTTTTTATTGGAACATAGCAACACCCACTGATTTAAATATTGTCTATGGCTGCTTTCTCACTAAAAAGACAGAGGTGAGTAGTTGTGACAAAGACTCTACAGCCTAAAAAGTCTAAAATATACTAAACTGTACTGTTTGGCTCTTTATAGAAACACTTTACCAACTCCTATATAAAGAAGGAGAGCAGGGTTAATTATAAAGTTCTGGGCTGTTATGACCAGCTTTTACATTTTTATGTTACTTTTTAATGGTCTCTATTATTATAAAAATTAGAAGAGTTCAGGTCTCTTAGTAGACCAAATAAATGGCCCCCCTATAGTCTTCCAGGGCTTTGAACAAGTTGAGAAACAAACCTGGGAGCAGTCGATGGCGGCTCTTTCTGTGTTGACAATGATCCAGTGGGAGGGTGTGGCTTAGTGTCAGAGTCCTTGGACCTGTGAACTGAACCCCATGATTAAGCAGATTTACTCACTACAGTGGGAAGCATCATTATCCACCCCTAAGATGGGCAGAAATAACTGGATGTGGGACGATCTGAGGCAAACATGCCAACTTATTCTTCCTATATTTACCAATCATTCTACTTCAGAGATGGAGTGCAGGAACGTCTAGAGAGAGGACAGAAGAGTGTGCTGGGTAAATCACTCCTCTAGAAAACCAGGAGAACGAGAAAAGCTTCCCTTTTAACTGAGAGTTCAAGCATAAATCTTAATAATTAAAGTGGATGATGGTATTAGAGATGGTGTATAGTTTATATATTACTTATTTTTAATATTTTTTCAAAATGAACAAAATATTTTGTACTTCAGTAAAAAAATAAAGAAAAGCTTAAAACTATGTAAACCAGTGTTATATATTAAGGTTTTTTTAGAATTTTTATGAAGATGAAACATTAAGAACAGAATGCTTAGTTATATTTGTATCTGCAAAACCTTGAATGAGGAAAAAATATAGGCAAATTTAAGTTCCTTTTTGTTCTTGTTGTTGTGCTGTTGCCTATATTTTTCTTCTTTTTTCTCCTTCATTTTAGTGAGCATTCACTCACCCTGAATGCTTTAATATTATCAAGTGACAGAGGAGAAGATATACAACTAAGGATAGCATTAATGCATGTAAAATATTATAACCTTATAAATTGTCAAATCATCCCCTTAAGTTTTTTTTATCAGTTTTGAAAAATTCTGATCTGGCTCCTTGCTGTTTTTAGTAAAATTGCTAAATTTTAAAAAAATATGTAATAACATTCTGAATATTTCTGTGGCTAACACCTTGGTATTACAGCATACTGACATATACTGATATATTTCTCCAGAATGAAATGTAGTTTTCCTTATATGTAATCTTTGGTGTGCTAGGCCTCATCTTGAGGTGTAACTTTTTACACACATCCTCACTTAATCAATAAGAACACAACTCAGTGTTTTGGGGGGAATTGATAAATTCTCAGTACCCAGTGGATGCAAAATGTTAGTAAAAGTGTTTTTGCTTAATAGTATATTACTTACAGAAAAATATATATGATGGGTGATTTTCTATTACTTGAAGGAGAGTCATGTTTGCTCTTGCATAAGATGAACATCTCATCCAAGATTACCAAAAACAAAACACAATAAAAACACTCAAAACTGAGTAGTAATGCTAGTTCAAGGTCATATGGGATGTGTACTTCTCTGTAGCAAGTTAAGAATCTACATAGAATCACAATCTAATAACTTTGTACCAGTGTTGCTGGAAGTACATCAATGTAATTTGGTTTCCTCCTAAATGAATATTTTACCTGGATCCATGATGTAAGTTAGATAAAAGGGATTTCCAGAGAAAGCTTTATTGTATTGTATTGTATTGTATTGTATCGTATTTTTAAAATTTTATTCACTGAAATATTGAACAAAAGTACAAGGCTTTTGGGTATTGACACACAATATATGACAATATCAATGTTTTATTGAAATGTTGAATCTAGAAAACTTAAAATGTATTATTCTCAGGATACTCACAGAGAGGAACCGTTCTGTGGATGTGAATAATGTAAAGAACCAATTGAGCCATCCATCTTCATTTCAATAACAATTAATTCCCAAACATCATAATAATTACTACTATTATTATTACTACTATATTAGACAAAAATAGACTCCTGGCTGAAGGTATGAAACAATTTCAAACCTGTAAGGCTTCAGGAAGTTAGTTACAGCTGAATTTCTGGCTCACTATCTCTAAGTAATAAGAACACAAAGTATTCCTAAAGAAATTACTACGTCTATGCAGGATATCTTGTTACTAAAGACCCTTGACATTATATACTTCTTTGGAACTTTGGATTTTAAAAGTTTCCTATACATATATTGAGAGATTTCCTATCTCATTTGTGTTGTCTGAACTTATTCTTACTGTCCTGTCCTTGGATGGTATGGCTGAAAGAATGTTTCCTTTTGGCAAATTGGCACCTCTGTTAGTCTGAAACGGAGCCTTGACTAGTAGCATAGCTGACATTCTGATCTGATCCGAGCAGGCAAAGACAGACAAGCTGTCATCCTTCCTGTAAAAAGCCTGCTGTGCAGAACTATCCTGTCTGGTGGGAATATGCTAGATTTCCCTGGAGAGAGACTACTGCATTTGGGTTTATATTTATTGCAGATTCACCTGATTTGGTAGATGGATTTAGATGGAAATTCTTATTATTAGTCAGCTTGATGTTTCTTTAATGTTCCTTGCTGGTATTTCCCCCATAACTATGTCTTGGCTCTGCAAACACAAAATCTCAGTTTAATGACTGGTATCCTCCCTGGAGATTTTCATTCTTCTCCCTACTCTGTTCCTGGAATTCTCCATAACCTTGTGGAGCAAAACAAGTTGAGAGTTTCAGATAGTTTACAATAATCTTGTCAACTGGAGTCAAAATTCTAGTTCACTATTCAAAAGAATATGTGTGGGACTTCCCTGGTGGTCCAGTGTACACGGGTTCAAACCATGGTCCGGGAAGATCCCACATGCCGTGGAGCAATTAAGCCTGTGCTCCACAACTACTAAGCCTGCGCTCTAGAGCCCATGAGCCACAACTACTGAGCCCATGCACCACAACTACTGAAGCCCACTCGCCTAGAGCCCGTACTCTACAACAAGAGAAGCCACTGCAGTGAGAAGCCCATGCACCGCTCTAGCCCCCGCTCACCACAACTAGAGAAAGCCCACACACAGCAACGAAGACCCAACACAGCCAAAAATAAAATAATAAAAATAAATAAATTAAAAAAAAGAATATGTGTATCTCAGTTATTTGTTTTCATAGGTGGATTCACTTTGCTAGAAGCACCAAAGTACATATGTATTTGAATAACTAGTTATGTCGTCTTTGTGTCCTGCTGGTAGTCCGATTATCCTATCAGATCTTTGGCCCAAAGTTTATGCTGTCTGGATTAGAGAGATATGTGATAAAAAGCGCTGTAATAAAAAAACTTTAAAATTTAATAGTTCAAACAAAACAAAAGTTTATTTCCCTCTCGCACAGTGGTCCTGTATGGAACACTGTGTGTGTTACAAGTCAGCTCTGAACAGTCATTTAGACTATAGGTTGATGTGCCATCAACACATGATTAAGGTTCATGTGTTCATGTTCACTGTCATACTGCCATCAGAGAAGGGGACAAATCGAGGACTAGTCTAAGAAATTTCCTCTTAAGGAAGTGAGGCAGAAGTGCACATCACTTTGGCTTACATTTATTGACATGACCTTAGTTATCTGGCTACCTTCAAAGGGAGTTAGTAAATTCAATCATTATCTGACAACCATATTCGAGCCTCAACTCATGGTATGGACTAATGGCAGGCATATTTTGTTGGACATCCAACAGCGCCTACCATATTACCTTCATCTCCCCAAACTCAGTGCTCCTTTACATGGAACCATGGGAGTCACTAAGTTCCTCTTCTATGCTCTCCAAGGGAAATGGGGAACACTTTTCCCTGGGTCCACTATATTATAATCCCTTATTGGCCCTAGGCAGAAGTCTACTCCCTCAAGCCTCCCATCCTTATAAATCTCCAGGTGAGTAAGAGATTCCATCCCCTGTCTTCATATATGACCCTAAATTTCTGGGAACACCTGTCAAGTTCTTCTAATGCATTATCACTGTTTATCACTGTACTCCCATGGCTGTGCCAAGAGCAACTCCAAGGTGGGCCTGTAAATCTACCCTCAGTGACCTGCCCCCTAGGTGTGGAAGGTGTGCCTTCTCATTTTGCAGGTACTTCCAATTAGGATGGGGGGAATTCTCTTAATCAAGAAGATCATATGTCTTAAAACTCCATCCATTCCTCTCTTTCTGCTTTCCAGTATTTTTGAAGAAACTAGGCAAGAATTGGCTAGGCAGTGATTGGGGTTACCAGATCTGTTGAGCAACTTATTAATGGGCTCTGAGAGAAACATTTAGACCCAACTGTAGATTGTTGGGAATTTATCCCCTCTTGTTACTTACTACTGGTTGCCAGTTCCGGAATAAGAACAGTCATACTCAAAATACTTTCTTCAAAATCTTGTCTATACCCATACATTATTTTGTGGAGTTGTCATCATAGCATAGATCCAACTTTTAGGCAATAATTGGTAATCATTCAGTAACTGAACAATACTCCATGGTGTTCTTGTTTAATAAGTTTTAAAAACCTTATTATCAATGTCGGAGTCCTACCTTGTAGGAAGTTTAGAAACTACAAAGAAAGAAGGTCTATTTTGTAATTACTCATTATACAAACTGATGCCTTCTGAGATTTAATAAAAAAAAATTTAAACAATGAAAAAAATTAAAACCCAAAACTTATGAGCAATGGCCACACCAAAACAACAACAACAAAAACAGATCTATTTTGACTTAACCTCTGTTGGTGACATATTAAATTTTTTAATTAAATAGAAAATGTTGTTAAGTGTAGAACGAACATTAATAGGAAGAAAATGAAGTTCAGGTTAGAAGAAAAGCAATTAAGTCAGCTTATCTAAGTTCATGTCTCTAGACCAGAAAAATTATATCCCACAATACTGGAATCCCTTACAGTGATGGCAAATTTATAAAGCATAAAGAAGAAAATAGTATAAATATTGTGACAGGCAAAATGTAGGGGAAAGATGTATTCCTAAAATACTTGAAAAATAAATTCTACATTGAATTTGTCAAAAGTTCAAAATACATTCTTTATTTTATTGAATATCTGCATTTACATAATTCTTACATTTTGCACTTTAAAAATTCTTAACTCTAATACAAAAAGCTACCTGTGTTTCCTTTACGTTATTTTGTGATACTTCATATATCACATTATATTTTTATATGGAATCTCTTATAACTTTCTATTAAAATTCCTTCTTCCAATCCATACCATCTTTGAAATTTTTGTTTTATAATAGAGTTTAATATCCTTAATATTTTAAAGTTTATGCTACTGCAATAAATGAGAAGCAGTGCCTTTTAAGAGGTGAAGATAATAGTGTTCCAGTGTGGAGAAAAGGGAACCCTCCTACACTGTTGGAGGGAATGTAAATTGCTACAACCACTATCGAGAACAGTACGGAAGTTCCTTAAAAAACTAAAAATAGGACTACCATATGACCCTGCAATCCCACTCCTGGGCATATATCCAGAGAAAAACATGGTTCAAAAGGATACATGCACCCCAATGTTCATTGCAGCACTGTTTACAATAGCCAAGACAAGGAAGCAACTTAAATGTCCACTGACAGATGAATGGATAAAGAAGATATGGCACATATATACAATGGAATATTACTCAGCCATAAAAAGAAACGAAATTGAGCTATTTGTAATGAGGTGGATAGACCTAGAATCTGTCATACAGAGTGAAGTAAGTCAGAAAGAAAAAGACAAATACCGTATGCTAACACATATATATGGAATTTAAGAAAAAAAAAATGTCATGAAGAACCTAGGGGTAAGACAGGAATAAAGACACAGACTTACTGGAGAATGGACTTGAGGATATGGGGAGGGGGAAGGGAGAGCTGTGACAGGGCGAGAGAGAGGCATGGACATATATACACTAACAAACATAAGGTAGATAGCTAGTGGGAAGCAGCCTCATAGCACAGGGAGATCGGCTCGGTGCTTTGTGACCGCCTGGAGGGGTGGGATAGGGAGGGTGGGAGGGAGGGAGACGCAAGAGGGAAGAGATATGGGAACATATGTATATGTATAACTGATTCACTTTGTTATAAAGCAGAAACTAACACACCATTGTAAAGCAATTATACCCCAATAAAGATGTTAAAAAAAAAAAGAAAATGTGGTATGTATATGCAATGGAATATTACTCAGCCATTAAAAAGAATATAATAATGCCATTTGCAAGCAACATGGTTGGACCTGGAGATTATCATACTAAGTGAAGTCAGACAGAGAAAGACAAATATATGATATCACTTGTATGCAGAATCTAAAAAAAAAAATGATACAAATGAACTTATTAACAAAACAAAAACTGACTCACAGGCTTAGAGAACAAACTTATGGTTACTGGGGGGAAGGGTTGGGGGGAGGGATATATTGGGAGTTTGGGACTGACACGTGCACACTGCTATATATAAAATAGATGACCAACAAGGACCTACTGTATAGCACAGGGAACTCTGCTCAATACTCTGTAATAACCTAAATGGGAAAAGAATTTGAAAAAGAATAGATACCTGTATATGTATAACTGAATCACTTTGCTGTACACCTGAAACTAACACAACATTGTTAATCAACTATACTCTAATATAAAATAAAAATTTTAAATAAGAAAAACAATAAAAAAACAGTGTTCCTTCATACCCACCATATTCATTGTGTATACATTTTACCTTATAAATGTGATTAAAATGTATTTTAATAAAAAAGAAAGTTAAGTCCCTTGCTGCCTGTATTTTATGATCCTTTCCAATCTATTTTCCCATAGATTTAAAAAATTTCCATAATCAATGAATATAAAAATTTATATTCCATCTTTTTCAAACTTACCAAACATAGCTAATTTTCATAGAATTTCTTAGGTTTAGAGCCATAATTTTAAAATGGCTACCTAAAATGTTTTTGAATGGATATAGTTTAATTAATATTTGGGTTATTCCTAATATTTTACTCTTGAAATAGCATGATTAATACTTGGTTTCATGTGTTTTTTAATTGAAATATCCTCATTAGCATTATTGGCCTTGAAAGTGCCTCATTCAGTCAGTATCCTCAAACATTTTTTATTAGGAAGTAAAGGATGATTTAAAGAAAATAACCCAGATCACATGATCAGTTTATAGAGGAGGAATTTTACTTGGCATCTTTTTAATTTAAAAGCTGGGCATTTAGATTAAGTATAAACCTATCATTTTCCCATATCAGTTTGTGATAGCAAATTAAGTAGATAATTAATTCACTTTTCTATTCTTTATGCATAGTGAAATAGTTATGTACTGATGGAAAAATGTTTCATGGAAAAATGTTTCATGTGGGTACATGGAAGATAGAAAATGTACCTAATAAGCTCTGGATCTAGTGAAGAAGATTTTGAAGCAGAATGTTAAAAGTCCTAACTGATTTCTTTTTAGCTATTTATGATAAGAACAGGAAGACAGATAAGGGAAAGAATTATATAATTTTCAGTCAGAATGTAATGGAAAGATAGAGATTCTAGGACAGTATCTCTAACCAGCAAGTTCCTCAAAAAAATCCTCAGCACAAACATCCAATCCAGGGCAGTGCCAGTAAAATATGGCCATGAGATCAAGATCAAACCCAGGGTGGGTCTGTAAGACTTTGGCAATGTTTAAGGCAGAGCCTCATAGGCCCTCTCAGCTAAAGTGCCTCTAAGACTCAGATGGATGTTGTCTCACAACACCCTGATTTATAGTTCCTAAAGAGAGGAGGCTGTTTCAAAGCAGATTTTTTGTAGAAATGCCTTTGCCTCATGGAGTGGGTCATAAGTTCGTTTATAGAAAACCCACAGTCTTTTAAAAGGGATTGTATTAGCTTACATTAAAACTGACAGAGAAAATTCAAGATGAAAGGGAAAACGTTGAGAACCCTACTCAGTTGCAAACATGACAGGATGGAGCGAAGAACCAGTGAAAAATACCCTTAGTGAACAAAACAGACCCCAAATGAGGAATATTTCCTGTCCCCATAGCAGGAGAGAATGATGGCAAATGCCCAGTTAATTTCCCAATTGATGTGAACTAGTGACTACTCTGGGCCTCCCATTTTTGCTTTTGTTTTTGGGTTGCCCCACACAGCTTGTGGGATCTTTGTTCCCTGACCAGGGATTGAACTGCCAGACCCTTGGCAATGAAAGCACGCATTCCTAATCACTGGACCGCCAGGGAATTTCCTTCCCTTATTTGAACAGGAGTGTCTGTTGTGGTTATCCTTTCCCCATCTTCTTACTGTGCACTGAATATGTTACGAATGTGTGGGTGGAATAACATGTCCATTTAGTTTCCAGGTCTTCAGAATGAGTAGAACCATACTGGTGGAATGGCACCTAAGGACACAAACCACAGGAATCTGGACCTGATGTATATAATCTTCTATGTTGAGCCTGAGTCTGACACTGAAATGGAATAAGACATTGGAGGCAATGTTTTATTATATGCAGGGGTGTGTTATGGGTTGTATTGTGTCCTCCCAAAGATATGTTGAAGTCCTAACCACCAGTACCTCAGAAATATGACCTTGTTTGGAAATAAGGTTGTTGTGAATGAAATTAGTTAAGATGAGGTCACAGTGGAGTAGGGTGGATGGGCCCTTATCCAATGTAACTGGTATGAAGAGACACAACAGGGAGAAAATGTCCATGTGATGATTGAGACGGAGATTATAGTGAAGCATCTGCAAGCCAAGGAACACCAAGGATTTCTAGCAAACTCCAAGAGCTAGAAGAGGCAATAAAGGGTACTCCTCCTAAGGTTTCAGAGGCAGCATGGTCCTGCTGACACCTTGACTTTTTCCTTCTAGTCTCCAGAACTACTGTGAGACAATAAATTCCTGCTGTGTTCAGCCACCCAGTTTGTGGTATTTTTTATGGCAGACCTAGGCAATGACTATGGGGCGTATGTATTTTTGCCTGTGGGAAAGATGTAAATAATTTGTAGCCAGAGGGAGAACTACTGTAAATTAAAAGTAACTATAAATTGTTTGCCACACCTCTCAGTAGGAGGTATAGTTCATTCTTTCCTCCTCTTGAAACTGGCTGATCTTATTACTTTATTTGACTAATAAAATGAGAAGGAAATGACTTTGTTTAACTTCAGAGATCTTCAGCCTCTGCTTTGTATGCTGTGAATATTTTCTCTCTCAACATGTAGAGAGAAGCCCAGATCACACAGAGAGATCACATGGAAGGGAGCCGAGGTGGCCTGCTTGACGGCCCCGGAAGAGCCCCGAGCTAACACACCAACATCACCTGCCAGTCAAGCGAGGACTTTCCAACCAGCCAAAGCATGGGGAGACTGACGCAGAAGCACCCAGGTGATCACAGTCAACCTACAGACTCCTGAGGAATAAAAAGTGATTTTTGTTGTTGTAAGTTACTGGATTGGGGGTATTTTGTTATGCAGTTTAACAGCAAACCAAAATATTTTCATAAACTGAGGGATCATTAGGTGCCTGATACTGTGCTGGAAACTTTGAATTCATTACCTCATTAAATCTTCACCAAAATTTATGTTAGGTATTATTCCCACTTTAGATATGAAGAAACTGAAATTTGGTGAGGTTAACTTAGAACATTTCCTGGCTAGCAAGGGACTGAGAAAGTAATCCTACAGAGATATGTTAAAATTCAGAGTCTGGTGTGCTTACCTGTTTTAATATAATTTTTTTAAATGACTGCATGATCTTGGTGAGTCATTGAGTCTCTTTGTGAATGTTTTTCTCATTCATAAATGAAAGCTGATGAAATAAATCTTCACTGTAACCCACAGGTCTATTTTGCTGATTTTAGGCATATAGAAAATAACCTGTGTAGACTATTTAAAAATCTATATTTTATCTACAAGTGCAAAGCATAAGAACTTCTGTTTCGAACTGGAAATGAAATGTCTCTTATTTTAATATTTTCATTAGTGCACTTGCTGTTTCTTTAATTTTATGTATATATTTTGCTTTTAGTACTGGTGAGAGGAACTACATGTAAGAAAAAAATAACTGTCCTCCAATTTGAAGGCAAAGACAAACTCAGAGGCAATGGAAATGCTTTAGTCTTTTTCATTGTCTGTTTGTTTATTCACAATATCCATTAACTTTCAGGGTGTGTTTTCAACCACTTTGAGTGTTAGATTGATTCTTACTGAATTCATTTCTTTGAGCCATGTTCCTTACTTTTCTGGAGCCAAACCACCAGAGCTGAAGGCATTTTTGTGGTATTAAAACCCACATTCACATACCCACACAACTGCATCAGCATTAGGAAGATAGCAGGGGCATAAATTCAGACGATTCGAGTGTGTCAAGTAGCCAATTGAAACCTGGTACTAAGGATATGGTTTTTCTGCTTGTTCTCAGGAGACAGGTGTTCAATGAAATGTATTCACTGGAGAAGTATTTGTTTTCTTCAGGAAAGCAGTCAGCTTAAGAAGTCATTGTTTTTACAGTTTTCAACTGCAGCAATATTACACAATATACAAACACACTGAAGGCTAATGTTTTATTTTATTACCTCATTGTGGCCATGGTTCAGCTTCATAAAAACAAAACAGCATCATCCTTTGGACCAAATGGCCTATTATTTAATGTGGGAAATAGGTAAAATTATACAAATACATGTCTGTTTGTAGGTACAGACACAGGTATAGATATAGAAGTAGAGATAGAGATAATGATACGGATACTGATATAATCAGAGACACAGCACTAAATAGTACTCTATCACTAATGCATTCTGCTAGTTTTTTTCTGAACTGGTTCTTCACACTGATATCCCTTTAATGAAAACTCTCCTCTTGCCTAAGCTTAAGGATCAACCTAGTCACCTTGATACAGAGCTTTGTGCAGTCCAGGTTCAAGTACTTCCTTCTATTCTCTACACATATCACCTATGCCAGTCAAGACAGATTTCTCACTGTCCGTCAGAAAAGTCATGTATGATTTTACCTATGCAACCTTTGCTCCTATAACTGTATCCTCCTTGTCTGGAATGATCTATTTGCTTCTCTATACTTGCATAAGACAAACTGAATTCAAGCTCCATAAAGCCTGCAATAAATGTTCTCTCTTTCAGTTATTTTTTTCCTTCTCTGAAATTCTGTAACACTCATTGCCTCAACCACTCTCTTGGCATTTTGCCCTGAGTTTTTACCTACCATTTTACGTATGGATCTGGTCACCCCAAAGAGCTTGTCAGGCCTTTAAGAGCAGAAACCATATCTCATAATTATTTGTCTTCATTGCCTAATATAGACAGCCCTGTGGTTAGTGTGCTCATGATTAATATTTGATGCTGATGATTTTCATAAATTTTAGTTATTCATAGACCATACGCTACACTTAAGTTCCTGGTCTGTCACAGTTTGTCATTAGAGAATTTTTTTATTTCTCATAACTACATGTTAACATAGGCAAAGCAACTGTAGATATTTTGGTCCAAAATAATTTTCTTTCAATGAACTATTAAATAAAAGCCAGCTGAAAGAATCCTGACTAAATAAGATATTTACAAAAACAAAAGAGCTTGACTGAGTTCAAGCTAGAGGGCAATTGTCTAAAAGAATCTTGTACTGAAAATGCTGTAAAAATAAACCTCTCATTGGTGGAATCCAGGTTTTTCTATTCTCACTTTATATGTCCTTTCTTAGGAGGGCCTAAGCACTAGAAGGTTTGTGCTATTCTTTTATAGATTGAGCTAGAACCCATGGGGACCTGTTTCCTTTTCGCCTCGAGACATATTCTTTCCTTGTGTGAATGTGCCAGACTTATTCTCTTGCCTTAAGCACCAAAACTCTAGCTACACTCTCACTTCCACTTTAAAACCCTCAGTATGTTATCTATGATTGCCTAGTTAAGAATTCCTTAATAAACCATTCTAGGGTGGTGTGACATGCAGAATAATGGTCCCCCAAAGATATCTACGTCCTTATCCCCAAAACTGCAAATAGATTACAGGGCAAGGTGGAATTAGTATTGGAGCTAGAATTAAGGTTGCTAGTCAGCTGATCTTGAGATGGAAAGTTGATCCTGGATTATCTGGGTGGGTCAAATGTCCTCACAAGAACAGTTATAAATAGCAGAGAGGATACCAGAGAGATGGTAGCGTGGGAAAGACTCAGCCCAATGTTGCTTGCTTTGAAGATGGAGGAATAGCCCCATGAGTCAAGGAAGGCAGGCAGCCTCTGCAAGCTGGAAAAGGAAAAGAAATAACTTCCCCCTTAAGGCCTCCAGAAGGAATGCAGCCCTGTCAATGCAGTGATTTTAGCTTGGTGAGATTCATTTCTGACTTCTAACCTCCAGAATTATTAGAAAATAAATTGGTGTTGCGTTGTTTTAAGCCACCAAACTTGTGGTAATCTGTTGTGGCAGCAATAGGAAACTAATACATGTGGCGACTTCACTGATAGCTTGAACAGTCTCCTAACAATGGGAAAGGGAACGAAGCCTGGTTCCTGTTTTGCTGGTCTTTTATAGATTAGCGTTTTCCACTTAAATTCCATTTCCTCACTCTAGTCTTAGTGCTTCCTGCTCTTTAAAGTTCTTTCACATCCATTATCTCACTAAAAACTCTCACACCATGGCTGTCCAGTTGCTATTACAGGGATTACTATCTACGTTTAACTGATGACGAAATTGAAGGTATAGAAGTTCAAAAACTCACATTCATGATCCAGTAGAGTGCAGTCTAAAACTGAGAGTGGAGAGAAATGAAACAAACATATGGAATCTCAAATATTATTTGCTCTTTATTTCTAAGTCACCTTAGAATTAATATAATGCTTTATTGTTTTTTGTACCATTGTATAATTATTCCCAGAATTAGCGTTACGTTTACGTTTAGAAGGTGTGAGAGAGATCACTTCCTTAAAGAATCTTAAAAGCTAGAAAGGGAAATGAGAGATTTGTCATGATCTGTAGCAATTTCAGAATTCATTTAGGGACAACCCTTGTCTGACTCTTAAAACACATTTCATCCTGTTCTTTCCTGTCCTTTATCTTTTAAAACCTCACCAGCCTTTCTGTGTCTTGACACATGGAGTTCCTTCCCACCTCAGTGCTTATGTACTTAATGTTTCCTTCATCCATGATACACTCACCCAGATTTTTCCATGCTTGAATCTTTTCAATGAGCTTAAATTTCACCACATATGCCCCCATCTTGAGTGGACAGTACTTTCTGGCAAGTGTTTAATTTCTTTTTAGCACTTACAGCGCACTGCCATTTACTCCTTTGTTTATTTTCTAACTCCCCCTTTTTACTAGAACGGTAACTGTGGTGGAAGCAAGAGTCTTGTCTATGCTGTTCACTGGTATATCCACGATGCTTAGAATATTGCCAGGAAATTATTAACTCCTTGTTGAAGGAATGAATAGTTGCCACATGTTTTTGGTGCTTCTGATACTACCATTAGATCCAACAGACTGAACTGATGAGCAGGGCTCTAAGGAATAAAGAGCAATCTGTTTAGAAAAGTCAGACATTAGTAAATAAGCATTGTGTTTTTTCCTACTGAAAGCCCGTTTGGCTCAGGGATGTATAAAATTGGATACATTTATTGATAAATATGTAGTGAAACTGAGCTTGGGCATTAGAAACAGATGTATACTTCCTTTCATTCTGTTTTTGTCATATGCTGAACGTTTAATTTACTATGGATATAATGATACAAAGCTAAAATAAAACTATTGTGTAATCTCCAGCACAAACATGCTCCTGATAACACTGAACTAGAGACTGAAGAGACTATGCATTCGCACATGGCAATTTGCCAGGCTCTTACCATATGAACTGCTGTCACAGGTGAGTACTGTTAAGATTCACAGGCTGTATTATCTTCATCTCAGAATGATTTAAAATTAATAACTTTCTTCAAGTTGTAAAGAATTGAGACATCCTTTTGAATAGAATTCACAACATACATTTAGAGAAGAAAATAAGCCATACCCAATCACACTACCTAGTGATAGCTACTGTTATCCTTTTGATGCACATTCTGGCAATCTTTTCTCTATGTGTATGTACATGAATGCGCAAATACATTTATTTATTCCTAGAATGTAGTAAGTATCTGATAGATTTTTCTTGAGGAAATGAAGGAAGGAAGGAAGGAATGACTGACTATTGGTGACTTCAATTGACATTGAAAATATAGGTTGTTTCAAAGATTAGTCATTTGTTCCATTTAAACTGTCAATATTTCACTACTTTGCTTTCTCATTCTAATTTTCTTTGGCTACTCCAAATCTTAAGCTTTTAATTTATCCAACCAGTTCCATTTAAATGCAAGAGGTCCCAAAACTCGATTTAGAAAAATATAAAACCTACCAAAATATGGCAGACAAATAATAAAGCTGAATTTCTTTTCCTCACATCTATTCTAAGGGAAGTATTTATTTAACATAAAATAAAGATTATCTCAATAGATGCACTTTATGATACAAACTCTCAACAAGCTACACATGTAAGTGAATTTCCACAAAATGAAATAAGGCATCTATGGAAAACTTAGAATTAACATCAAATTTAATGGTGAAAAATGTAAAGTGTTTTTTTTGCAATACGCGGGCCTCTCACTGTTGTGGCCTCTCCCGTTGCAGAGCACAGGCTCTGGAAGCGCAGGCTCAGCGGCCACGGCTCACGGGCCTAGCTGCTCCGCGGCTTGTGGGATCCTCCGGGACCGGGGCATGAACCCGTGTCCCCTGCATCGGCAGGCGGACTGTCAACCACTGCGCCACCAGGGAAGCCTTAAAGTTTTTACTTTAAAATTGGAAAATTTGGAAACAAGAAAGACTGGCCACTATCACTTTTATTCATCATTAAAAGGCAGGTAAAATAAATAGAAGGCATAGAGATGAGAAAGGGAGAAATAAAACCAATTCTATATGCTGACAACATGATTGTCTCTACAGAAAATCTTAAGTAATCTACCAAAAAAAAAAGAGAGAGAGAAAACTACTAGAACTAATAAATGAATTTAACAAGTTTAAGGAATAAGTGTCAAAATGCAAAGATCAGTTGGCTTTTTATATATGAGTCACAAACAGTTAAAATGATGAATCAATATGATTTACAGCAGCATGGAAAATCATAAAATATGCAAGGATAAATTTAATCTAAGTTGTGCAAACTTCACTGAAAACTGCAAAACATTGCTTCTAAGAGATATTAAATAAAATGTAACTAAATGAAAAGTTTTGCCACATTTATGGTTTGCAAGACTCAAAACTGATAAAAAGTCAATATTCTCCAAATTGATTTACAGATATTATTAAATCCCAAGCAGAAACCCAGACCATTTTTTTTTTTTAGTAGAAATGGACAAGCTAATTCTGAAAATATATATTGAAATGCAAAGGACTTGTATAATCAAAAAAAGCTTGAAAATAAAGATCAAAGTTAGAGGATCTGCATTACCTGATTTCAAGAATTATTCTAAAACTATGCTAATTCTAAAACTATGCATATTGTTGATGTAAAAATAAACAAAGAGATAAATGGAACAGAATGGGGAACCAAAAAATAAATTTACATGAATCCGATAATTGATTTTAGGCAAAGGTGTGAAAATGATTTAATGGGGAAAGGGAAGGAAAGCCTCTTCAACAAATGATACTTGAACAATTTACATATCTATATCCTTGTGATGTCTACCTTACACCATACAAAAACACTAATTTGGGATGGATCAGTGACCCAAATGAATAAGTTAAAAGTATTGATCTCCAGGGAGCAAACATAAGAGAATACTTTCATGGCATGTGCTTAAGAAAGGTTTCTTAAATAAGGCAAAGAGTAATAACTAGGAAAAGAAAAAAAGAATTGATGAAATGCTAACAATCAAAATGAAAGTTTCTGTTCATCAAAACAATGGCTGGCTTAATTTTATAAAGCTGTGCAGGCCTTAAGCAAGGACACAAAAGGTCCTGACAAAAGCAAGAGAATCCCAGCAGAGGTACATGGCTCACATGGGTATCCTCAGCAAAGGTACATAGGAATCACAAAGCTGACTGGGCAAAGCTTCTTAGCTATGCTACAAGTGGCCTGGATGGGTTTCTAATAGCTGTGTGTGACTACAGTTTAATTCATAGGCTGGGCTGTTCATAATAGAAAAGATTATATTATAGGAAAAACAGAATCTTTACATGTTTCCTTGGTATTGGTGGGTGTAAAATATTTGCTGCATTTAAACATTAAGGAAGACAAATTTCTATAGTTCTATGATTTATAGTTCACAGAAGCTAGTTTAAAGTCTTAGTGCCAGCCAGATAGGCATTGCCAGATGACTGCTCCAAATTTTATCATCTATTCAGGGCCAAGGAGATGCTGTCGGAGGAATTAATTTTATATTTAATGCAGCTTTTTTATATACATAAGAATGAATAATTCTCAAGGAATTAGTGGATATATTTCAAGATGATGCAATTGTTATGCGTGGCATGCCTGTGCCCTAAGAGAACATGTTTCACAAGTATGTGGAATTGAAAAGTAGAAGAAAGATAGTGTGTTGAGGGAAACAAGGCAGAAGTCTTGATCTTTTCTAATCCTCTAGGGTAGGGTTACCACACTATACTCAACCGGCCAAATCATGCTGCCAGCTAATTTTATAAATAAAGTTTTATTGGGACACAGCCACACCCATTAGTCCAAGATGGCTTTCTCTCCACATTGCCAGAGTTAAGTAGCATGGTGAGATCATATGGCCCACTGGCTTTTTATAGAAAAGTTTGTCAACCCCACCGAGAAGAGGGCAGTGATTCTCAAACCTGAGTGTGCACCAGAATTACCTGTAGGACTTGTTAGCATACAGATTGTTAGGCTTTACCTTCAAAGTTTCTGATTCAGATGTTCCTGTTATCCCAATAGTTTGCATTTCTAGAAAATTCCCAGTGATACTGATGCTGGTGGTCCGGGGACTGTACTTTGATAACCACTTTCCTACGTACAAGCTTCTATAATTTCTATACAGAGTAATTTGCTTAGAGTGATTTTCAGTTAAGCCAAATGTGAAGATATGGTGAAAGTCCTAGGTTTAAGTATCAATCACAAGAGGTAGTGACAATAACTGAAAAGGAAAAAAAACAGAACAGAAAAAAAAAGTAATAAATTAAAAAACAGTATGTCAATAGATTTAGTTCACACTTACTCAAGTACCAGAATTCAAAAGTCATGTGGCTCTAAGAGGACATTAAGAAATTTAAGAAATGTATACTGCATATTTTTAGGGAAAGATGGGCTCTTCTTTCCCCCAAATATGTAGAGAGAGGCAAAATAAATCACATTCTGGGAGATTTTTCTACATTCATTGGGGAGGGAGGAGGGGTATTAAATTATTTCATTTGAAGGAGTGGTACAAATGACAGAACATAAGTAGATGTTCTTACAACTTACAGAAAGGGAGAATGTAAACCTGAAAAACACGCACTGCATTGGTGACCACGGAGGGTCACCACATGGCTATGGGGAAGCCACTCTAGGTTTAGCTCTAGACATCACTGTCTTTCAGGGTGCACTTGTCACGGACACAGCCACACCACGTTCCAGGGTGGAGGCAGGGTCTGGGCCGGGGGCGGGAGGACCAGAGGGGACTGGAGGGTGGCAGGGAGGGGGAGCTTCTGTCTCGCACAGGTTGGTTACAAGGCCACCCAATTCTTTGCTGGCTTTCACCTACGCGCTCTTTCAGGCCACGAATCTCCAACAAGTCACACGTGTAGACGTCGTTTTTCTCGGTGGCCAGTTTGTGCAGTTCCAGTAGTGACTAATTCACACTAGTTTCTAAGGGTGAGGCGGACTCCGTCCCAGTCTCCGTGCTCTGGCTCCTCCCTAACCTGAAGGAAGATTCGGCCACCTCCTTGATCTACAGTTTCAACGGTTTTTCAGCGTGTTCTCTCACCTCATAGGGCTGGTGAAGAAAATGCTGGCAAAGTTCTTCAAAGCCACAGCGTCGCGGTCCAAGTAGTAGGTCATGGACAGGCACAGTGGCGGTAGGGCTCCTGCTGACGGGTGGGGGGTGGCGAGTTGGAGCCCCGGCGGGGACGCGCATTCATGGTGGCAGCAGCGATCCACTCCCAATGACAGCTGTCTGCGGGGACGTTTGGCCTCTCCAATCATTTTTATGTTCCCCGGTTTGGGATTCTAGACATTTTGGCATCGACCAGTGACTGGCATCTCAGCGAGGCAGAAAGTGTCAAGCCCTCCACTTCCCTTCACTATGGCCTTTTCAACACTAAGTACTGGGTTCTGGGAACAGCGTTTTGCCGGACCTAAAGGCTCTAGGGCCTGGTTGTGGCTTCCTTTCTCAATATGGCGATTGTGGGGTCAGTGCTTAATAGTCATATATGCTTGTTCATTCATTGGGATGTTTGAAATATATCAGCGAATTGACATTGCAATTTGTGATCCCAAAGGAATAACGCTCCTTTTCTAAGAATGCTTAAAGAACCTCAATTCCACATGGCCAAGATTTTGCTGAAAAAGATGAGGTTTGGACTTTATACTCAAATAGGCAAAATAATTTGAGTCCAGATATTAAGGGATATTAATATTTGGTGATTTTAACTTGCAAGAGGATTTAACCATTCTCCCTTGGAATTTGATAATGAGAGAGTGATTTTTATTCACATTGAGATGTCCCTATACTGTGGATATTTTAATTATTTGAATGTGTTTAAGGCCCCTGAAGAATTTCTGGAATGCTGTGTGGGTAGAGTGGTTGGTTGTAGTTTGGGATGGCAAACTGAATAGGGAATGGATTTTTACTCTTGGGTACAGAGTGGTCTTGGAGTTGATTTGGATAATGCATTGTTCCCCTTAATTTTAGCAAAATCTAAAACAGCTACCAGTGGTCCCAGGATGATTCCGAAAGAGCAGTGGTTGGTAATGGAGAGGCAGCCTAATGAAGGTTGGGTCAACGTTTCCCTGATAGACCACTGGTCCCCTTTCCCTAAAAGGACGCACTCCTGCTTGACTACAGGCTTTCTGAAAAAGTTTAAAGGGTTCTGAAGAAAAAAGGGAGGGAATTTTATGGGGAGCACTTAATCCTCCCTCTTCAGGTTTCCTGCCTGTAAAAGAAACTCAGAATCTAACTGTCCCTTTATTGACCTCAACCTTGGGGCAGTGGAGTGACATATCTGATTGGTAAAATTGGGAAGAAAAAATAGGCTGATCTGCCGTTTATTTGCTCAGCTCAGATCTACTATCTCTTCCTCTTAGAATTCACTGAAGTTAGCTACTCTCTAGAAACACAGGTTGGTTGTTTTTTTTCAGAGGTAGTTTCTCTTCCCTCTGACCATGACAGACACTGGATGGATAAGTCTGCCTAATTTGGGGGTTTGGTGTTAGGAGTCCATTTAGTTCTTAGAACAAAGCTATACCTTTAACTTAGCATTAAAGTAAAAGAAGTAGTATTTTGGTCTCAACATGCCACTCTGTTTTACTTCTCAGTGTGTTTAGAAACTAAATGGTAAAGAAGGGTACTATTTTTTGGGGGGGAGGAGGTCCTTCCTCAGAAATTCTTAACAGTTTTTACCCCTTATTCTTATTACATTACTTTTTAAAAATTTTACATACAAGGAATATTATATTATGCTATTTTTTTATAGTAAGCTGATGGATGAAGAGATTTTGTCAGTTAAGAAAACAATAAAAAAGTCTATGGTCCATAGATATCCATGGAGATTTATTTTATAAACCTTTCTTCCCAAAATAAATGAAAGTGTAAGCATCCCTCTAAGAACAGGTGTGTACATTTACAATAAATAAATTATTCATTTGCTAATATTGTGAAATTGTTTTGTAGTGCACGAGAGTAAAAGAAACATGAAATAATCTCCATCCTTTGCATTATGCATTGTAGCATTAGAAAACAGGGTTTGTTTGTTTTTGTTTTTCCAGGAAATACTAAAAAAAAGACTCTCTTTTCAGTCCCTAAGGTACTAAAGTAAGTAACAGAATAAAATCTAATAAAATTTTTTTGAATTTATTTTGGCTCTTTGTCATCACCTTTAGTTAACGGTGTGTGTGTTTCAATTTCTAAGCACAGGGAATATGGTTTAGCTGGATTGAATGTCATTTTGATTCCCTTTGCTAAACTAAAAGTGAGCTACCTTTCCTTTTCTTTCATTTTGGGAAACTCTGTATGCTCACTCATAGTCATAGTTGTTCCCAGAGCTTGAAAACACCCTATGTAGTCTTTGGTACTTGGTCTGTATACGCATACCTCCATGGAGCTTTCTGGTTCCGCCATTCTAAACTCACTGATTGTTGATTTTTTCTTCCTAAACCAGGGTTCCCCAACCTTTTTGGCACCAGGGACTGGTTTCATGAAAGACAATTTTTCCACGGACCGGGTTTGGGGGATGGTTTCGGGATGATTCAAGCGCATTACATTTATTGTGCACTTTATTTCTATTATTATTACACTGTAATATATAATAAAATTATTATACAACTCACCATAATGCAGAATCAGTGGGAGCCCTGAGCTTGTTTTTGCTTGTCACTCACTGGTAGGGTTTTGATATGAGACTGCAAGCAATTGATTTATTATGGTCTCTGTGCGGTCAAACCTCTCTGCTAATGATAATCTGTATCTGCAGCCGCTCCCCAGCGCTAGCATCATTGCCTCAGCTCCACCTCAGACCATCAGGCATTTGATTCTCATAAGGAGCCCACAACCTAGATCCCTCGCATGCACAGTTCACAGTAGGGTTCACGCTCCTATGAGAATCTAATGCCACTGCTGATCTGACAGGAGGCGGAGCTCAGGTGGTAATGCAAGCAGTGGAGAGCGGCTGTAAATACAGGTGAAGCTTCACTTGGATTCCCGCCACTCAGCTCCTGCTGTGTGGCCCAGTTCCTCACAGGCCACAGACCGGTACCAGTCCGTGGCCCAGGGGTTCGGGACCACTGTCCTAAACAACACTATTGTATACTTACTGCCTATACCACTCAGTTCATTTGTTATTTAATATTTTAATTGTTATTTTTATGTCCAATGTGCATATATCATGACTCTCAAGTTAACTGCAGGCTTGTTAAGGTAAGCACCAATTTTAATACTTTGTAGATTGCTCAAAACATTGTGTTTCGCAACTCATAGACACTCAAACACGTTTGAATGTACCTAACATTCCTAACTGAAGAAATCATACTCAAGGAAGATAAAGAACACTTTTGGAGCTTCTACTGGGGGTACAAAACAATTTATTGTGTTTATTTTCTAAAATCTATAACATATTTATAGTTGAAATTATGCCTAAACTTTGAGTAACTAATAATTCACAAATGATAATTTTAGGTGTTATTTTTCATGTGGCTGAAATTAATGTGCTGTTTAGAGCCACAGCTATGTTTTTCTTGGTGTGTACTCTTGCTTTTATTTGTAAAATCAACTTTATTGAGGTATAATTAGTATATGATAAAATGCATCCATTTAAGAGTACAGTTCAATGAGTTTTGGATAATAACCCATATAACCATCATTATATTCAAGATATAGAACTTTTCCTCAACCTAAAATTCTTGTGGCACACAAAGGTCCGTGCATGTGTGTACTTATTTACTTTTAAAAGACAGTAATGTGCCATAAAAGTAACATTGTTTGGTGTATTGTTTGTTGTTTGTTTTTCTTTTCTGGACAATATCTTTGTGTAATTTAGGGGGCAACTGCTCTAGGGATTACAATAGGCATTAAACTTTTCAGAATCTATTTAGAATTAATAATTTACCACTTCAAGTGGAATGTAGATAACCTAAAACCATATGTCTCTTTACTCTTTTAAATTCTAGTTGTAAAGAATTACATATATGTAATTCATACACATTCTGCCACACAATGATACAATTTTTGTTTTCTGCTGATATGTATATTTTAAAGAATTTAAGATGGGGGTGGATAATCTATTATATCTACCCAGATATTTAGAATTTCTGTTACTTTTCCTGCATTCTAAAATTTCCAAGTTTCCTTTTGGTATCATTTCCTTTTTCTGAAGGACTTGCTTTAGCATTTCTTTCATATTAGATATGCTGGTGAAAACTTTTCTTAGTTTTCCTTCATCTGAAGATAAGGATACCTTCATTTTGTCTTTAATCCTAAGGAACGTTTACACAGTATATATTATTTTATGTTGCTCATTCTTTTGTCATAGCACTTTAAAAATGTTCCGTTACCTTCTGGTCTCTATAGTTGCCTCTAAGAAATCAGTAATAATTCAAATACTTGTTCTCCTTTATACTATGTCATTTTTTTAGACTGCTTTTAAGGTTTGCTTTAGCTTTGATTTTCAGCAGTTTAATTACTGTACATCTGGATATACAGTTCTTTGAGTGTTTTCTGGTTGGGTTTTGCTGAGTCTCTCAAACCTCTAAATTTACCAATTTGGGATGATTTCCACCTTTATTTCTTCAATATTTTTCTACCCCACACTCTTTCTCCTGCCTTTCTGGCACCTGTAGGACACCAAATTTTGACCTTGTTATATTGTCCCACAGGTACCTGAGGTGCCGTTCATCTTTTGTTTTTCAAATTTTTTCTCTGTTGATCAGATTAGATCATTTTTATTGTTCTATCTTCGAGGACACTGACTGGTTAGTTTTAACATTGAGCCCATCCAGTGAATGTTCTTATTTTGTTTATTGTGTTTTTTCACTTATATAATTTCCAGTTCTAAAAATGATTGTTTAAAAAAGACCTCTCATGTATCTACAGAGACTTTCTGTCTTTCCATTTGTTTCAGAATTGTTTGCCCTTAGTTTTTATAGAATGATTAGGAGAGATGCTTTAAAGTCTTTGTCTCTTAAGTCTAACATCGTGGCAGATTTGGGGCTGGCTTCTGTTGATTGTCTTTTCCCTTGAGAGTTTGTCAGACTTCTGGTTCTTTGCACCTTGATTACTTTTTGATTGTATACTGAATATGTTTAATATTATGCTATGAGATGCAGATGTTGTTTAAATCCTGTGGAGAATAAAGTTGTTATTTTTATGGTAAGTACTTAACCAAGTTAGGTTTTAGCCAGAAGTTTCAAATTGAATTATGTGGATATTGATTTCAATGTTAGTTGTTTTCAAAGCCTTTGCAGTGCTATTTGTATCTGTCCCAACATGTATGCAGCCCAGGGGCCAATCTTAGACCTAGGTTGTGATCTACCCTGTAGGTTTTTCTCCAAGCCTTCAGTATACTTGTTTAAGGTCAGATCCATGCATACATGGGCTCAGGAGAGAGCCCATGAGTTCATACACAATTTTATGGGATCCCTTTCTCAAGCCTCTTCTTCTTTACTCCTTTATGAACATGTTCTAAGTCCAAGTCCTCCTCTTCCTTCTTGGTCCTTTGCTAGAACACTGGAGATTTAGTATCCCCACTCTGCTGTGTACTTCCCATAACAGGAACTGAAGAGAAAAGGAAAAAAAAATAATAGGGAATTTCCCCTACTTTTTGTGGTCTCCCCTCCCCCATAGACCAGAGAGAAAAGGGATTACCTCGGAGGTCTTTCTGTCTGCACTCTGTGCAAAGTTCTGAGATGTGCACTGCCTTTGAATATAGGCTGAGAAATATAGGAGGAAAAGAGAAATACAGATTCACTGCCAGATTTTCTGTAATTTGAATTCTCAGTTCATTCCTCAATTTCCCTTCCTCATTTGCATGTCAGAGTCGGCAGACAGTTGCATTCACTGGGAGGGACAGGGTGGCATGTGTCTATTCTATCTTAGAACTGGAACATTCATAGTTATAAAATAAAATTTATGTGTCTTCTTTTTACCTGGTTACTATGAAATCTCCCTTTTATGTCCAAATTAATTTATTTGAAAAGGAAATATAAAGGGAATTTCATTTTTTTTTCTTGTCTCTCACTAGCCATCAAGTCCTTTTCCTCTTTTTGAAGGGAAAAGGTGGCATGTTTAAACAGAATCTCATCACACTCTCTCTAGAATAATAATTCTATTTCTAATGGATAAATTATTTTCTCTCCTAGAAATCCTTTTTCTGGAGAAG
Source organism: Monodon monoceros (assembly GCF_005190385.1). NCBI lineage: Eukaryota > Metazoa > Chordata > Mammalia > Artiodactyla > Monodontidae > Monodon > Monodon monoceros. Next base: position 45,176,604 of record NW_021703775.1, read on the forward strand.
AAATAAAGGAAGTGCCCACGCTTGGTACCTCACTTAACCTTGTTTTTCTTCACATTTTCAGAATCAGAGAAGCCAAAGAGAAGAAAAGAGAGATTACTTCAAATATTAATGATATTCATAGAGGAATTCAATATGCAATTCCTGGAAATTAATCCCCAATACCATCTTCTTTAGGGTTAGTGCAAGTGAATGTTTATTACTGTTCAAAGAAAGAAGAAAACGAGCCAACATAAAACATTTGAGACACTATACTGGCAAATATTAAAAAAAAAAAATTAGAAGCTTGGCCCAGAGTAGATTCTGACAGTAAGAATCACACAATGCACAAAAATCTTGGGTAAGCACAAACTAGACTCAACACCATCCCCTTCTTTTCTGTGACCCAAATGCAAGTGAGTGGATACTGCTTCATTCTAAAGCCCAAACTCTAGGAATTGGCTGTCTGAATATTATCTTTTCTAGAACCTTCCAGTGCTTCATCCAATGCCTGGCACAACATTTGTTTCCAATATCCTGCTTTAGTTGTTGGTTTATGAAAGGAAATGAAATATATTTTTCTTTCTCGCCTTTTACCTTTCCTGGAAAAGGTTGCTGCAAAGCTGAAACTTGAATGCAGAATTCCTATTTCCAAAGCCAGTTCACTTTCCATCATGTTAAAATTGAGGAAATACTAGAAACTGTTCCTTTAACCATCTCTGCATGCCTAAATCCAAATTTATGCTTTATAGTATAGCTCTAATTCCATTAAGCAGCTCCCTATTCTTCTTTAGGAATACAGACTGTGGAAATCGATAAAAGCAAATTGTGTTCTGATTATTCCTCTGAGCAGCTGTGCAGCTGTGGATAAGTCACTTGATATCTCTGAGCCTCACTGTCCTCATCTGTCAAATAAGGATAAGATGACCCTCTCACAAGGTTTTTGCAGCAAATCCACTAATAGCTCTGTAAATGTTAGCTGCTTCTGCACTTATCGCAGTCAGCCTTTTATTATGATTGAACAAATATGTTCCCCTTACATGATTAGAGAGCTCTAGGACACTGAGACATTACCTACATCATTTTTTCAGGTAAAAACCCTAAAGGTCAGAGGCTCAGAGTGATTTTTCTAAAGGGTGCAGATATAGCTAGTATGATAAGAATTAGCTAGGCCTTAATGAAATATCACTTTTAAAGGATGATATTTCATAATATTAGATATCTCATAATAGATTCTAAGTGGATAATAGGAGAAGCTCAGCAGCCCAGATGGCAAGCAAGTCTTAGTTGCCTGCTTGATTTTAGTTTACACATTTTTTTCCTGCCTGAAGACAGGGCAGGGGAAGGCTATTCAGAGCTTTATTGAATGCAAGGGCATCTGGGCTGAGCCAAGCAAAATGATCAGGTGATTCTCCTTAATCCTTATTAGTAGGTTGCTGAGGACTTTTCACAAGAAGTGAATTATTTTAGTGTTAATAAGAAATCAGGCACAAAATACATTAAATTCTCACTTTTCACCTGTGTTTTTCATGTCATTCCATTTGCTGATTTGCTTTACCTTAGTGACCTATTTTTCAAGTACTAAATACATTGATGCTAATGCAGAGGCCTTTGTGAATATCTTTTGGTCATTGGGTTGAGACGGAATGTTCGTTTCTTTCAATCTATGAAGTACAGACAGAAATGAGTGGGCTGTGGAATGGACTTGCCATGCACTGCTGCTACTCTGCATTATTGAACATGCTCTCAGTCTCGGCTTTCTTGGGTGTCCGTTTTCAGAGACAGGGCCCCATCTTACCTCTGTTTTTTGCTTTTAATAAATAAACTGCAAATAAAACTGTTGCAACTTGATTTGTCCCCAGACCACTTCTTTCTTTGGATGCTTCAGATTCAGAGGCACTAGAGTCTTCAGTAAGGACTGTTTTGACTTTTTTAAAAGGGAACTGTAGTTTTGATCCTGAAAATAAATTAACGTTCCAAAGTAGGTCTATGAACAAAGCATCAGCTACGAAAACTTCTTTGCAATTGATTTTAAAGAATACATCAGGAGGGTCAGGACTGGGAGAGGATAAAGCTGAGGATATTGGGGGATGGAATCAGGCCTGCCTATATTCAAAATTATTGAGTGCATGAAGACAATCTACACCTCCTCAGCCTTCTTTTACTTTATACCTTTAAACCTCATTAGCCATGTGCCCTGTAAATTACCCTACTCTCATGAAAATCTCAGGAAAAAAATCTAAGAAACTACCTCACATTAGGTTTAAATGACTAATTCAACTTTCAATGTCATCCCTAACTGGTAAATCTGAACTTGAATCGATAGATAAAACCTCAAGATGAATGATGCTTTAGTGGTATATTCAGAGCTATATTTTAATCTTTATTTGGCAAAATAAAAAGGTCCCTAAGATCACACATGTCTGTCTTTGTGTAAAACTGTACTAGACTTGGACCATTGCTTTCCCTGACACCTCTTCCTAGTGAAATCTTCCTCATTCACTACAGAAATCATTGCATGACTTCATTCCACTCTCCGAAATCACAGCCAATTGGGCCCTGAGAAGGAAATGCTCCAAGGCTTCATTTATTAACTTGGTAGTAACAATGAATTGTGTAGCCTGGCATAGTAGAAAGAGTTGGGCCAAGCAGATTCTCTCTGGGGAGGACCCTTCATTTCTTCTCTCATTCCCCTCAGCAATATTGAGTCATGTTCTAGAGAGGTTGGACGCTGGGGCAAGTCAAGTTTGCTATCATTGTTCTCACTCTTATTTTTAACTCATTGATTTCTCTTGCTGAGATCTGTTCCCATGGCAACAACACAGGCCACTTTGGGTAAGAAGCTCAGATAGAGCAATGAAACTTGAGGGAATCCATTTTGTTTTTGTGTCCACTTGGCATGCTTTTCAGATGCTACTGACTGTCTCATAGGTCACACCATCCTTGAGTCCTTAGGATACGTTTGATGAATTTAAGATCATTTTTATTTCCTTCCCCGTTAAGAGAAGGCACTTTGTTTTTCCTGACACAAAAAGTACTCTTACTTTCTCAGAAGCTTTTTTTGTTGTTGTTTAGCTCTATATTAGAGTATAACTGCTTCACAATACCATGTTAGTTTCTGTTGCACAACAAAGCGAATCAGCCATATGCATACACATGTCCCCATATTCCCTCCCTCTTGAGCCTCCCTCCCATCTTCCCCATCCCACCCCTCTAGGTCATTGCAAAGCACTGAGCCGATCTCCCTGCGCTATGCTGCTGTTTCCCACCAGCCAACTATTTTACATTCGGTAGTGTATATATGTCGATTTCACATACTTCGATTCACAATACTCAGTTATAAAATCCATGAAGATGAGCAATGACAGAATAGCCTCAAATGCATCACTCCCTCCGAGCGGGCTTTGCATGGGCCATTTCCCCAGCTTAGCCAGCTCTCCCTTCGCCCCAGCCCTCTCTTGCCTTTCTCTCTTTCTTCAGCCACATCAACTCACACTGACCGTTTCCCTCTAGGCTCAAATGTCACTTCTTCAGAGAAGTCTGCCCTGGCCACTCAGACTGGATTAGGCCGACTGCTTTTCCTGCCCATAGCTCCCCTCAGTTCTTCTTTGAAGCATTTATCAAAGTTGGTAATTACATATTTTTGTGATTTTTTTTTTTTTTTTGCGGTACGCGGGCCTCCCACTGTTGTGGCCTCTCCCGTTGCGGAGCACAGGCTCCGGACGCGCAGGCTCAGCGGCCATGGCTCACGGGTCCAGCCGCTCTGTGGCATGTGGGATCTTCCCGGACTGGGGCATGAACCCGTGTCCCCTGCATCAGCAGGCGGACTCTCAACTACTGCACCACCAGGGTAGCCCTGTGATTTTTAAAATAATATATTTTTTCCCCAACTAGGCTCTGTGCTTCCAAAGACAGGGTACCTGGCTTTTTGGTTTATCAGTGAAACCCTAGCACCTAGCACAATGACTAACAATACATAGGCTTGATAAAGATTTATTTATTGAAGGATGGATGGAAGAATCTTTAATTTCTCCCTTCTTATGGTTAGCAGCAAGTTGACAATTTATCTGGATGCATTGGTCAGCTCGGAATGCCATAACAGAGTACCATAGACTGGGTGGCTTAAACAACAGAAATTTATTTCTCACAGTTCTGGGGGCTGGGAAGTCCAAGATCAGGGTGCCAGCCAATTTGGTGAGAGCTCTCTTCCTGGCTTGCAGATGGCCACATTTTCCTTGTGTCCTCACATAGTGGAAGAGAAAGAGGAAGAGGGAGGGAGGGAGGGAAGGAGAGAAAGAGACAGACAACAGAGAGAGGGAGACAGACAGAGAGAGAGAGGAGGGAGGGAGACCATATTCTTCTTATAAGGCCTCCAATCCTACTGGATAAAGGCCCCATGTTTAAAGACCTCATTTACTTTTTATCACCTCATCACAGACCTTATCTCCAAATACAGTCACATTGGGGGTTAGGGCTTCAACATATGAACTGCAGGGCGGGGGCACAATTTTGTCCATACACCTGGGTTAAGTTTATTTGACCTGAAGTTCTCTCAGTCCTTCCAGCAGATAACTTACTACTTCGTAGTTTCTTCCTTCTCTGTTTTGCAAGCAAACCATTATTTTTTTGGCCAAAGAGCATCTGGGTTCCTGCTAGAGTTTACAGCCTCTCCCCACCCCTGCCCCACCGCCCCTCTCTCTTTCCTTTCCTTCTTGTCTCTTGGTTGACGCTTGGCTTTCAAGATAATAAAAATCTTTTTCGAAGTTTATGATTTTTCCTGATTTGAAAGTTCTGGTGCAGGATGCTAACACAGAGGTGTATGAATATAAGCAAGACTCAGAGATTATTATTGATTCATTAATATGATAAACATACTTCCAGTTAAAGTTTCAGTGTTTGCCACTGAATATCACTGGCCTTTATGTTCTTTCTATGGCTTTTATTTTCCTCTAGCTCAAATCCTTGACTAAAGGTGAACTCTTGTTCCTGATAGTCTGGCTTCACAGAAAAGTCTTATATTTATCTGCAAGGGTTCTGTTTAATTTTTAAAATCATATTTATTACTCTGTACAAGGGAGTCATCTGGAAATGATATTCCTTAATAAACAGTCCTTGACAAATATTATTTTTTTCTTGTTAAAAAGCTCCTTTTCCTGTTTTTCTTCTTCAAATAGCCATTGGCAGTTCTCTGATTGAGAATGCAATGCTACCGGAGGAACAGCTCTTGCCAAGTGAGAAGAGTTTACTTTTTAAAATTCCTCCTACTTTTATGTTATATTTAATCAAAAGTGCACCATTTTATATTCTTCCCTTTTCTCTCAACTTTGGTTTAAATTCCTTTTCTGTAATTGATTTTTCAGTTTTCATTGAACTTGCAAATGAATGCAAAAATCTGTTAAAAGAAACTTCCAGTTTATTAATTCAGTGCTGGGTTGGCTGGTCATTTCTGAGGGAGTAAGAAAGTTGCATCAGGTGTGAATCAGGGGTGTGAACAGACTACCTGAATACTGATTTGGAAGGTCTACAGTGAATAACATTGCACTTGAAAAAGCAGTTTCAGGCTAACTTAATGCATCAGTGAGGCTGTCATATTGACTAGACTTATGAAACAAGAAATAAGCCTTCTTCCTTGCCACCTTACCCTATTTGAATCTTATGCCACTCCAGACCCCTTTTAATGTCCCTTTTCAAAAGAGGGATTTTACATTTTTCTGATCCATTCGTAGTAGAGCCAGGAGAATTTATGACAAAGGTGACTAGGTAAATGGCAATAATATAAAATAGGGTAAAAATCCCATCATCTGAATATGCTAATTAATTCCCTTCCCATATGGATCTATTTATTACTTAGATGGCATCAATGACCAATTTATCTATTAAAGTGTTATGTAACTAGGCGATTCCCTGGTGGTGCAGTGGTTAAGAATCCACCTGCCACTGCAGGGGACATGGGTTCGAGCTGTGCTCCGGGAAGATCCCACATGCCGTGGAGCAACTAAGCCCATGCGCCACAACTACTGAAGCCTGCGCTCTAGAGCCCACGCTCCACAGCAAGAGAAGCCACTGCAGTGAGAAGCCTGTGCACCACGACCAAGAGTAGCCCCCGCTTGCTGCAACTAGAGAAAGCTCGCGCGCAGCAGGGAAGACCCAGCGCAGCCAAAAATAAGTAAATAAACAAATAAATTTATTTTTAAAAAAGTGTTATGTAACTAAAATGTTACTTTTTTTTTTTTTTACCTAAATGTATTGAATATCTATTTACGTTCCAGAAGATGATGGAAAAAATGAAGTCAAATTGATCATTGTTTCTACCTTGAAGGATGATATATTCTACTAGGAAAAAAACAGATAATAGGTGAAGAGAGAGGGGTGGTAGAGAATGAGAGAGAGAGACAGAGAGAGAGAATGAAAGAGAACATAATTAAGTGCTTAGGAATTCAGGGGAAGGAGTGATGATTGTCATTTCATTTGTGGAAACAGAAGACCTTCCAGCATAGAGGCATTTGTATACTGCCATCTCGGGGGTGAATGAGGGCTGGACAAATGGAAAAAGATAGAGGTAGGTATTCAGGCAGAAGGAAAAGCAAAGGGCCAGATGAAAGAAATTTGCTCCCTAAATAGGTTGGAAAGGCAGGACTGAAAGAACAAAAATATTATATGTCAGATTTTGCACATTATTCTGAGGATCTTGGGCCATCTGAAATAGTGTATTACAAATAGAGAGGAGGAGATAGCATAAAGTCATATTATATAGGTAGAATTGACTAGACTTGACAACTTATTCAGGGGCAAATAAATTGCAAATCTGAGCAGTCAAATCTGAGTCTGTAGCTTTAATCCTGGGCTACCAGGAGAAGGATGTTCTTCTTTGAAAATGAAACTATGAGGTTAAGAGCAAGGTGTTTTGGAAAAGGAAATATTTGATTTCAGAAGTAAAAAGATGTTCCTGTAGAACATCCCCAAACCCCACTTATTTAAAGGAATATAAAACTTTTATCCAGGGTGTAGACTTAATGCTTCTGGATTTTAATCCAGATACAATTCCCAGAATTTTGTGTTTGAGAGTGATTTATAAAATCATCTCTGTGCCAGTTGATATTCTTTGTTGCCTTCTACTATTCTGTTAAATGAGGTAACATGATAACTTGCTATTTGCATTTATTTTGTTTTCACCTAATGTGCAATCGAGAAATAAAAGAGCTGTATAAAGGAAATATAACAGAAAGTCAAAAATAGGCCATATATTGAATACAAGGAGGCAGAAGCTTAATAAAAAGCAAAAAAGACATATTGAGGGAGCAAACAGGAACATGGGTGAGGACAGCAGGTGATGATGATAGAAAACATTAACATTTAAACTGGATCCATCTGATGGCTCTGGGCTCTAGGATATAAATACAGATACCATTTCAAAGGAGTCTCCACAGGGCCACTTTTACAAGCCTAGAGAGTTCGAATTGGTGTCAGAGCCCTTACTTATTCTGAGGATTCTGGCCAATGGTCTATAGTGGTATGAAAGTTCTGTGGTATGTGGAAACCACTGGAAAAGGCTGGGCCTAGAGTGTGGGTGTTAAGTGTAAGAGTGGGTACATGGAAGAATCTCCAGGTTTGTCTTATTGTGAAAGAAAAGGTGTGTTTGTGTATCTGTGTGTGTGTCTGTGTGCTTAACAATTATTTTGTTTAAAGAAGAAGAAAAATATTTTGTTCTAATTTCTCTTCAAGTGTTCTTCAGCTTTTGACCTAAACCCTAGTGAGATTTTCTTTCTTTTTAAGCACAAAGGCTTTAAAGAGTACTTGAGTTCTTTTCAGCAAGATTGTTTTTTATAAATCTCAATTTCAATTGCCTTTGAGAAAATCATAAAAAAAAAGAATTAAGTAACACTCTAATTTGCTCATGTCATCTTATTGATAGACTAGATATTTATGGTATTAGGAAGATGTAAAAGCTATAGGCTGTCTTAGGAAATTTTTGATCTCTTATTATCTTCAAATTCCAAGGTTCAGTTGAAACATATCAGCAAAATCTAAGCTCATGTTCTCCCACCCAAGTCTATTTAAAAATCTCCATTCTTATTTTGAGTTTTGCAACAAGTGCATGGAAACCTCATGGAAACCAATCATGGGAAGGTGCTGTTGATAAGCCTCCTTTTTCCATTCTTTCATCTAGTAAGTAAATCTTAACTTTCCTTCAAAGTAAAAGCAAAGCTAAGAAGACTAGATTGAAAAATTCAGACAAATTATCAAGAAATAGCCTAGGTGAGTAGGGCTCTAAATCCCAGGGAAGCAAATTGAGGAATAATGGGTTAGAAATATGAGCCAGAAGACTGGTTAACAATAAATTATAAGAAAGTCAAGTAAGGACTGTACACAACAAAGGAGCTTGATAGCTGCTGGGGCTAGGAACTCCTTATATATTTTATGTCAAAGGAAGTATACATTATTCAGAATAGGGGACTGTGATTTGAAGATTGTGAAACGAGGAATAAGAGAAGTGAGATACAACCCTGTCTAAATTTTTTTAAAATAAAAATTGTATATATTTTAGATCTACAACATGAGGATTTGATATACATATACAGAGTGAAATGATTACTATAGTTACAGTCAATCTAATTAACATATCTTCTAACATAGTAACCATTTTGTGTGTGTATGTAAAATCAAATCTTAGCATATTTCCAGTATTCAATACAGTAATATTAACTATAGTCATCATGCCGTATATTAGATGTCTAGACTTATTCATCCTACATAACTGCAACTTTGTTCCCCTTGGCCAATATCTCCAATTCCCACCCCCAGCCCTGGTAAACACCTTTCTATTTTCTGCTTCTACGTATTCAATTTTTTTACATTCTGCATAAAAAGTGGGATCCTGCAGATTTCTTCTTTATGTGTCTGGTTAATTTCACTTAGCATGTCTTCTAGTTTCATCCATACTGTTGCAAATGGCAAGATCTCTTTTTTAAAGGCTGAATTACATTTTATATATATATGAAAATCATAATTTCTTCATCCATTCATCTGTTGATGAATACTTAGGTGGTTTCCATATCTTGGCTACTGTGAATATTGCTTTAATGAACACGAGAGCACAGCTATCTCCTATAAGTTTATTTCCTTTGAGTATATACCCAAAAGAGGGACTATTGAGGTAGTTCTATTTTCGGTTTTTTGAGGAACCTCCATACTGTTTTTCATAATGGCTATATCAGTTTACATTCTCCCCAGCTGTGCACGAGTTCTCTTTTCTCCACATCTTCAGCAATAGTCATCTTTTATTTTTTTGATAATAGTCATCTTAATAGATGTGAGGTGATATCTCATTATCCTTTTGATTTATATTTCCTTGATGATTAGTGATGTTGAATACTTTTTCATATACCTGTTGGCCATTTGTATGTGTCTAGAAAAATGTCTACTCAGGTCCTTTGCCCATTTTTTAAATTGGGTTGTTCGATATATATAATATTTCTATGCATTTTTATATCCATCCAGATTAATTTCATCTGTGATCAAATTATCAAAGGGTCATGTCATCTGAAACATTGGTAATTCATACTATAGCTGATTGATCAACTTGAATTCTGATAATTATTCAAATTTGGCAATCACAGCTTTACATGATCTCTTTCAAACAATTAGCTCACACATAAAGCTACAGAAACAGATCTTCTCATCTGCTCATTCTAAGTGGCTAGGGTGATATATACACTAGAAAATAAATGGTTCTGGTTCTCTGTGTAAATGTCTCAGCAAAAAGGATTTTTTGTTGTTACTAAACCATTCTATTTGTGGTTATTCTGTCTATCTACATTGGTTGGTCCCTGATATCAGCTGATGTTGCAAATGGCGGCAGCAGCCAATCCCAGATTTTCCCTGCTGCCTGTGATACAACCAGTAGCTGACTTCAAAACTCCATTACCTGGTAACATCAGGCAAAACAGTAATCACATGGTTGCAGTGAATAGTAAAAATTTGGCTCAGGGAGTTGAAGGTAGGGGATTCCTTCCATCCCATAAAAATTAAAACACTGATGCAAACAAATAAATTATGGAAGTTGCTAGGGTCAGGTTTTCAGATCTCAAGAAAGCAACACCTGTCTTGACTCTTCTGGGTACTGGACCATTCCCACTGACTCAATGGTGCTAAGATCTTTTGACTCCATCTTTGAGCCTGCTCCCGTCATGTGTCTTCCTCCTACAGAATCTGCCAGTCTTCACTCACAGTGATGCTGCTTGCACAGTCAACGGCTTCTCAAACTGGCTAGACCTTTAAGCCCATTTTCTTGTCCTTCCTTCTATCTATAGTTATTATAGATAAAGGTATATTATTAGAAGTGGTGGATAGTATTAGAAGTGGGGTTAACTCAGTTAAACCTAATCTGAATTCTTAACAATTTAGATGCTATGAATAAGTCTAATGATCTCAAGTAAAACAAGTTAGGGCTGAATATTCTAAATTCACATTAGGAAAAGTTTTAGAATATATTGTTGCTTTGGTTATGTAACTTTTCTATGTCTAAACTCCTTATTTATCTATTAGATATTAACAAGCACTCAAACTCTTCCTGAATCATTAAATTCACAACATGCTTCAAAATTCTTCTGTAACACTTGGGAAGAGGTTTTAATATAAAAGTCAAATTCATAAAATAAAAATGCTATTATTTAGCCACTATTTTATGCTATTATTTAGCCACAACTATATGGCAGCATCTTGCATATTGATCTCTTAGATGAAAGAATGAGAACTTGCACCTTAAATTGTTAGCAGTCTTCAAATACTGAAGCTGTTTTTCACACCCTGCAATTATTCAGAATACACTTTTCATACAACTGGCAATCATATCCCTGAAGTATGAGCAAATCCAAATGCCAAAATGTCAGGAGATCAGGTGAGACCACCTCTACTAAGGTAAACCAGAGATTTTTGTTTTCAAAAAACTGCACCTCTTTCTCTCTTAAGAAGAATTCTTGAAACTAAGAGCACAGCTTACAGAGGAGTTTGGCTAATGCTCATTACGCCTCTTCTGCCTGTTCAGTCATCTGTCTCTCTTCTGTTAAAGCTGTAGAGACAGTGCTTGTTAGTGCCTTTTTGTCTTATGAACCGGTCCCATTGTGGATCAGAACGAGAAAGTAAAAGGGTGAAAACAATTTATTGGACTAGTTGAGCAAATGATTCCTCAGGATTGGCCCCTGACCTTTTCAAGGGCAATATTTCCATAAATAAATTGGGGCTTTGCTTCTTTCCATGCAGATAGCTAACCCAAACTTTAAAGACATTTGAAAGCTGGAATCACTTTACTGTTCTTTTGCTTTAATGATTTAGATTGAATGTCATTGTGCACTCAAGCTTACCAGGTAATTGAGCAAATATGTGCTTTATTTGATGATATAGTCATGGCTCTTTAAATATCAATGACTATGGTTTTAGAGTATAAAATAATAGTTGGCAAATAAGCAGTCATTAGGAATAAGAAACAACACTATAAAAATTCATCATTTTAAAATTAATGGGTTTGAACATTATTAACTTAGAATAAATTGTATCTTTTTAAAAAATTACAATTATGTAATTATGAATCTTACATTTCCCTTGGAGAGAAAAGTACTTTATTGGAAGTATAGGCTTTTAAAATTCCTTTCCTGTTAAGTGAGAAGAGTAGCTATTTTAAAAACAATTGTTTTATTTCTTCAGTGAACTTTCTATTTGGGGTTTTCTGGTAGTCATGGCACATTCCATCATAGTCTCTTTATATTTCATTATTTTTCATATTTTCACTATTTGCATTATTAAGGTATGGATTGTTCTCAGTAAGATACATGTGGGGTTTTTTGTTTGTTTTGTTATGTTTTGGGTGGGGAGGTGGGTGGAAATTGGTTTAGCTGATTAATTCTCATCTTGTCCTTCAGGTTTTCTAGTGGGTCCTGCACTCATGCAGTGACTGGCCAGGTAAGTAATGTTACCTTTGATCATGAGCCAGTGAGAAAAAGTAAAAGGGAAGTAAATTGATATTGAATGGCTACAGCTCTGTGTAAGGCAGTGGGGTGGGAAATTAGACTACTTGCCACCAACACTCTCAAGATGGCTGAGCAGTATGTGCACCACCCTTAGTGCTTTAATGCATTACACCATTTAATTTTTACAACTACTTTTTGAAGTAGGCATTAAAAATCTTCACCTTGCCAAGTGAGGAACTTAAAGAATGGACAGGTCATTAAATGGCAGAGGAGCAATTTGAACAAAACCTGTATTTCTCCAAGTGTGTTTTAGACAACAGAATCAAGGTAGATGAATCCTAGAACAATAATAAGTAAGCACACAAAAATATTTATTGTGTAAATTAATAGAATAATGAGAACTCATTTTTATTCAAACTCAACTAATATTTATCATGCACTTATTTTTTAGGACTGTACTGATTTCACATATGATTCACTTAATCTTTTTTGGGGGGGGAATTTCAGATAAGGAATTGTATACCTGTATTAGTGTTATAATCGGAGAAGAATACACTATAAAAATATACTTAGAAAAAGAAGTGGAATCTGGCCCCCTAAGTCTGAATGGTTACAGTGCCTCCTTTGATGGTGCTGGTGTGTCAGCTGATAGGCGGCTTTTTTTTTTTCCCTTCTGTGTCTGCAGGATGCAAAAGTGATATAAAAGCTTTTAGTTTCTAATGAAATATTACTTAGGGCAAGTTAAATCAGCTTTTGACAGCTGTCTTATATTGGTTTGAAATTGAGGGAGGAAGAGTGTTAATTAAGCATGGGCTATTAAAAAGAAAATGGTTTGAGTGATTTAGGAAAACTTTCCTCTGCCTACTGACATGTCAACAAACTGTCTCCTGGGAAGAAAGTAGTTTTGCAGGCTCTTCCCCAGTCTTACTGCGCTTATCTAGGTGGGGGGTTAATAAGAAACATCTGACAGTGGCAAAAATATCCTGTCACATACCCCACCATTCATTTCAAGACTGCTAAGCATCTTTTTTTCGCTTGGATCTTTTTGGTAATCTCCTTTTCAAAACAGGCCTAGGTCTATAAACAGAAATCCCCTTTTCACACTTAGGAATATAGGCTAGATATTCCTAGGTGGAATGATTTTTACATTGCAGGCCTCACATTCCAGGCTGAACCTAAGTGGTTACTCAGGCTCAAACTACCCCTCAATCTTGTGGAAACAAAATTGAACAAAATGTTTCTCTTTGTTTTGTTGCTTCACTATTTTAAGGCATTTCTTTCCACACACTTTAGCCTTTTGTTATTTCTTGTGGAATAGATGGAATAAGGCAGAGAAAAATATAAAAATATCAAGATCACCCACAATTTCCACTCAGAATTTTTGTGTGTATCCATTTATCCTTTGGTATTTGTGTGTGTGTGTCTAACAGTTAGATAAATGTACATGTATACTGCTCTAAAGATATTGCATATATTAACACATTCGATCTTCCCAACAGCCCCAAAACGTTGGTATTAATATTACACCTACTTTATAAATGATGAACATGTAAATATTGATGTCTACTATATATAACTATACATAGTATTTCACAATCATTCCTTACATTTAAGACTATGGTCTCTTCACTTTTCTATATCATTAATTATTTTTTTGAAAACTCCATTTATTTTGTATAGCTGTATAATATTCAACAGTATTGATGTACCATAATTTAACAAGACCACAGCTATATACAGTAAGTTATACTCAAATTTTCACTTCAATAAATGATGCAATAAATAATTGATGTATATTAACATTTCTGTATCTGATTATTCCCTTCTGAATAATTTCTGGAAGTAGAATTATTGGTCCACCTATGATAAACATGCTTAGGTGACAGAGAATAGAGTTACAGACTGCAAGCTCTACAGACAGACAGTGTGCAATGAAATCTAAGGAGCTCCATTTACTAATCCAATATGATGTAATAAGTTACCACAATTTTCCTGATTGAAATGGGTAAACCTCTTAGGATTCTATATAGAATTAAAGGAGACAATATTCAAAAATATTTAGCAACAGGTAAATGTGTAAACAAAATGCAGTATACCCACACAGTGGAATATTATCCAGGCATACAAAGGAATGAAGTACTGATACATGCTACAAATGGGTGAATCTTGAAAACATTATGCTACGTGAAAGAAGCCAATCACAAAAGACCACATACTACATGATTCCAATCATATAAAAGTCCAGAATAGGGAAATTTATAAAGACAGGAAGAAGTTTAAGGGTTGATTAAGTCTTGGGGATGGGAATAGCAGATGTGTGGGTATAGCTAAAAGGTACTAGACATGATGAAAATGTTCTAAAACTGACTGTGGTGATGGTTGCACATATCTCTGAATATACTAAAAACTATTTAATTGCATGCTTTAAATGGGTGAATTGTATGGAATGTGAATTACGTTTCTATAAAGCTGTTAAAAAATTTAGCCCATAACTACTTTCTCACACCATTTTTTTTTTTTTTTTTTTTTTTTTGCGGTACGCGGGCCTCTCACTGTTGTGGCCTCTCCCACCACGGAGCACAGGCTCTGGACGCGCAGGCTCAGCTGCCATGGCTCACAGGCCTATCCGCTCTGCAGCATGTGGGATCTTCCCGGACCGGGGCACGAACCTGTGTCCCCTGCACTGGCAGGTGGACTCTCAACCACTGTGCCACCAGGGAAGCTCCTCACACCATTTTTAATTATATGAATTTTTATTTAAAAATATATCTTTGCTAATTGTACAGCAGATTTCATTTCAGTTTAAGACTTTGTTATTGATCAGTTTAAATATTTTATGTATTAACCATTTGTATTTTATTTGTGTGAGTCTTTTCTTTATCCATTTTCTATAATTGGTTATTTGATTATTATTAACTGATTCATAAAAGCTCAGTACATTTGTGATATTAACCCATATTCTGTGACATATGTTGGAAATAATTTTCTGCATATTTGTATTTGCCTAGTAATTTTTATGGGGTATTTTTTAAATTATAGAAGTTACTATAAGCGTACTTGAAGATATTGTGGGTTCAGTTCCAGACCACTGCAATAAAGCAGGTCACACAAATTTTTGGTTTCCCAGTGCATATAAAAGTCATGTTTACACTGTACTGTAGTCTGTTAAATGTTCAATAGCATTATGCCTAAAAAACAATGTGCATACTTTAATTAAAAAATACTTTATTGCTAAAAACTTCTAGCCATCATCTGAGCCTTCAGCGAGTCATAGTAGTACCATCAAAAATCACTGATCACAGATCACCATAACAAATATAATAATAATAAAAGGGTTTGAAATATTTTGAGAATTACCAAAATGTGACACAGAGACACAAAATGAACAAATGCTGTTGGAAAGATGGCACCAATAGAATTGCTTGATGCATGGTTCCCCCAAACCTTCATTTTGTAAAAAATACAATATCTGTGAAGCACAACAAAATGAAGTATGCCCTGTATAGTGTAATTTTTGTGTTTTAAAGTGATTTTTCCCTTTGTTTTCCTGCTTAAAATTTTTCTACCTTTATATCAAGTAATATATATCTATATTTTATTCTAAATATATAACCCTACAATATGATCTGGCACTTCATTTTGATGATGATATAAGGGTTTCTATTTTTATCAAATATCATTTGACATTTTCCTCAGCAAAAATGTACTTGAAGATTTTATAAAAAGGGAAATAATTTGTACCTTTGAATTTGTTTCATAATTTTTTCGTTGTTAATTTTTTTAAATAAAATTTATAAATTATGGCTTTATAAAGCCTTCCTTCTATAATGAAGATATTGACACTTCTTATTTAATAAAAATATACACAAGTATGAGGCATGAAGTTATTTTGAGTTGTTCTATTTAATACTAACCTTGACTTTGAAATTAACTTTTATCGAGGTTCATGCTCTCTAACCACAGATCTTCCTTTTATAACTCAGCTGACATTCAAAGTGGCACTCAAAGGATTGGATAGAGTTTAAATCTCTTGAAAGATTAAAGGAACTCTTTGCCATGTCATCTTTTCGAACCTCCGATGGAGGTTCATCTACCCTTTGGCCAATATCTTTATGAATATTGCAAGCCTTGCCATTTCATATTAATCTCACACTATTAAGAGTATCTTTATTACTCTAGCTGGATGTCATACCTCTGCTGTTGGCATGAAGAGAAAAGCAAACACTGGTCTCAATACTGTTAGCATAATTTGAATGGAGGCTCTGCTCATTTTAGCGACCATTATATAGGGTTTAATGTTGACGATTTAGTTTTATCTGGCAGTTTATCAGATGCTTTTAAGGTAAATAATAATACTAATCCAATTTTGCAGGTGAAGAACAGGTAAAAATTAAATACTTTGTCCAAGGTCATATAGGCAAAAATTGATATTCAAATCCTGTGGTTTTATTTTTGCATCTCTCAGTCTTTTTTTAAGTATAAAACTTACTACCTCTCAACAATTACATGTATTTATTTTATTCAATCCAATAGAAAAATATATTTTGACTGTTTCTAACTTTCAAATTCATGCTGAGCAAGGGTATTTATGGGTTTTAAAGAAAACAACCTGCAATATAATTGTTGTCTTTGTTGTTTCAACCTATAACTATATATTTTCTGAAAGGATTGTGGTGAGCATTCTTCCTGTAGAAATGCTAATGAAGTCTAATATTCCAGTTATTTAAAGTAAATTTTCAATAAGCTGTAGATATGTCAGTCACTTTTATTCCTGGATGGAAATATGCCTATCTTTTCACAAATAGCAGTTGGACTTTATGTTGCAAATTTGTAGCCTTGGAGATGGTCTAAAGGTTATAATGAAACAAATTAACCAGACATCCAAAAAAATAACTCTATTCTCCTTCTTATTGTTTTTTATTTCTTTGAGAACTTTGGGAGGAAAAATCTCCAAATCTTATGAGATATATATAATGTCAGATTCTGAAGTTAGGCTGGAACCAAAAATCCATGTTAAAATTCCTCCCTCCAAAAAGTCATGTTACTTTCCTATGATAAAAGTGATCTAGTCACTGGAATATACCAAACTACCCATGCAATCTTTCAGTTTTCTTTTCCATTCTGTCTTCATGATGCTAAGTATCTTAATTTCTGGGACAATCTAGGTGGTTGATAAAATTATTTTGATTTTTAACCCCAGTTATGCTATTAACTAGAGATAATATGAAGAAAATGTAACCGTCAGTTTAAAGAGTCTCTGATTTCAGTGATATAGTTAATGACTTCTGAGTTAGTTGTTTTCCCATAAAGTTAAAACTTGTGGAAGAAGTGGGCATTTACTTTGATATCATCAACTACTTTTTTAAAAGCTTTATGAGATATAATTTACATACCACAGAATCCATCCATTTAAAATGTGCAGTTCAGTGATTTTTCATATATTCAGAGTTGTACAATCATCACCACAATCAATTTTAGGGCTCAGAAGAAACCCCATACCCATTAGCTATCACTTCCTTTTTTCCTCTAAGCCCTCCAGGCCTAGGCAACCACTAATCTATTGTCTGTCTCTATAGAATTTCCTATTCTGGATATTTCATATAAATTGATTCATATAATATGTGTTCTTTTGTAACTGAATTCTTTCACTTAGCATAGTGTTTTAAAAATTCATTCGTGTTGTAGCACATATCAGTACTTCATCTCTTTTTATGGCTGAATAATATTCTATTGTATGGATATTCCACTTTAGTTGATATATAGTTGGATTGTATTTTGCTTTTTGGATATTATGAGTAATGATGCCATGAACATTTGTGTATAAGATTTTGTATAAATATGTTTTTATTTCTCCTGAGTATATATCTCAGAATGGAATTATTGAGTCCTCTGGTGACACTGTTTTACATTTCGAGGAACTACCAAATTATTTTCTAAAGCACTTGCGCCATTTTATGTTCCCACCAGCAGTGTATGAGAGTTCAAATTTCTCCACATCCTTGCCAACAATTCTTGTTATCTGTTATTTTGATCACAGTCATTCTATTGAGCATGATTACCAGTAACTTATTTTTTATTTTTTTAAAAAATTTCCAAAAATAATCAGAATTTTATAATATTAAAGAAACATTATTAGAAAGAGAAATGGTTTTTCTTTGACATTATGAGCCAGCTGCTTTTGAATAGATAGCTTTCTTTTTTTTATTTTTTTTAACATCTTTATTGGAGTATAATTGTTTTACAATGGTGTGTTAGTTTCTGCTGTATAACAAAGGGAATCAGCTATACATATACATATATCTCCATATCCCCTCCCTCTTGTGTCTCCCTCCCACCCTCCTTATTCCACCCCTCTAGGTGAACACAAAGCACAGAGCTGATTTCCCTGTGCCATGCGGCTGCTTCCCACTAGCTATCTATTTTACATTTGATAGTGTACATATGTCCATGCTACTCTCTCACTTCATCCCAGCTTACTCTTCCCCCTCCCCATGTCCTCAAGTCCATTCTCTACATTTGCATCTTTATTCCTGTCCTGCCCCTAGGTTCTTCAGAACCTTTTTTTATTATTATTTTTAGATTCCATACATATGTGTTGGCGTACGGTATTTGTTTTTCTCTTTCTGACTTACTTCATTCTGTATGACAGACGCTAGGTCCATCTACCTCACTACAAATAACTCAATTTTGTTTCTTTTTATGGCTGAGTAATATTCCATTGTATATATGTGCCACATCTTCTTTATCCATTCATCTGTTGATGGACACTTAGGTTGCTTCCATGTCCTGGCTATTGTAAATAGTGCTGCAATGAACATTGTGGTACATGACTCTTTTTGAATTATGGTTTTCTTGGGGTATATGCCCAGTAGTGGGATTAGTGTGTCGTATGGTAGTTCTATTTTTAGTTTTTTGAAGAACCTCCATACTGTTCCCCATAGTGGCTGTATCAATTTTACATTTCCACCAACAATGCAAGAGAGTTCCCTTTTCTCCACACCCTCTCCAGCATTATTGTTTGTAGAGTGTTGATGATGGCCATTCTGACTGGTGTGAGGTGATACTTCATTGTAGTTTTGATTTGCATTTCTCTAATGATTAGTGATGTTGAGCATCCTTTCATGTGTTTGTTGGCAATCTGTATATCTTCTTTGGAGAAATGTCTATTTAGGTCTTCTGCCCATTTTTGGATTGGGTTGTTTGTTTTTTTGATATTGAGCTGTTTGTATATTTTGGAGATGAATCCTTTGTCAGTTGCTTCGTTTTCAAATATTTTCTCCCATTCTGAGGGTTGTCTTTTGGTCTTGTTTATGGTTTCCTTTGCTGTGCAAAAGCTTTGAAGTTTCATTAGGTCCCATTTGTTTATTTTTGTTTTTATTTCCCATTCTCTAGGAGGTGGGTCAAAAATGATCTTACTGTGATTTATGTCATAGAGTGTACTGCCTATGTTTTTCTCTAAGAGTTTTATCGTGTGTGGCCTTACATTTAGGTCTGTAATCCATTTTGAGTTTATTTTTGTGTGTGGTGTTAGGAGTGTTCTAATTTCATTATTTTACATGTAGCTAGCTGTCCAGTTTCCCAGCACCACTTATTGAAGAGGCTGTCTTTTCTCCATTATATACTCTTGCCTCCTTTATCAAAGATAAGGTGACCATATGTGCGTGGGTCTATCTCTGGGCTTTCTATCCTGTTCCATTGATCTATATTTCTGTTTTTGTGCCAGTCCCATACTGTCTTGATTACTGTAGCTTTGTAGTATAGTCTGAACTCTGGGAGCCTGATTCCTCCATGCCTATTTCCTCTTCATGTGTTTGGTCTGGTGGGTTTTTACCTTGCTCCTTCATCTGCTGCATCTTTCTGTGTCTTCTCATTTTGCTTCACTTACTGTGTTTGGGGTCTCCTTTTCGCAGTCTGCATGTTCGTAATTCCTGTTGTTTTTGGTGTCTGCCCCCAGTGGCTAAGGTTGGTTCAGTGAGTTGTGAAGGCTTCCTGGTGGAAGGGACTGGTGCCTGTGTTCTGGTGGTGAATGAGGCTGGACCTTGTCCTTCTGGTGGGCAGGACTGCGTCCAGTGGTGTGTTTTGGGGGTGTCTGTGAACTTATTATGCTGTTAGGCAGCCTCTCTGCTAATGGGTGGGGTTGTGTTCCTGTCTTGCTAGTTGTTTGGCATGGGGTGTCCAGCACTGGAGCTTGCTGGTTGTTGAGTGGAGCTGGGTCTTAGTGTTGAGATGGTGATCTCTGGGAGAGCTCTCGCCAGTTGATATTACGTGGGGCCAGGAGGTCTCTGGTGGACCAATGTCCTGAACTCAGCTCTCCCACCTCATAGGCTCAGGCCTGACACCAGGCCAGAGCACCAAGGCCCTGTCAGCCACATGGCTCAGAAGAAAAGTGAGAAAAAAAAATAAAATAAAGTTATTAAAATTAAAAAAAAGTTATTAAAATAAAAAAATAAAAAAGTAATTTAAAAAAGTAGAGAACAACCAAACCAATAAACAAATCCACCAATAATAACAAGCACTAAAAACTATACTAAGATAAACATAAAAATCAGAAACTAATAAGTCACATACAGCAAACCCCAAGTCTACAGTTGCTCCCAAAGTCCACCGCCTCAATTTTGGAATGATTTGTTGTCTATTCAGGTTTCCACGGATGCAGGGTACATCAAGTTGATTTTGGGGATTTAATCCGCTGCTCCTGAGGCTACATGCAGAGATTTCCCTTTCTCTCCTTTGTTCACACAGCTCCTGGGGTTCAGCTTTGGATTTGGCCCCACCTCTGCATGTGGGTCGCCCTCTGGCATCTGTCCTTCACCCAGACAGGAGACAGCCATTAAAGGAGCAGCTGATTAGGGGGCTCTGGCTCTCTCAGGCCGAGGGTAGGGAGGGGTACGGAATGAGGGGCGAGCCTGTGGCAGCAGAGGCCAGCATGACATTACAACAGCCTGAGGTGCGCTGTGTGTTCTACAGGGGAAGTTGTCCCTGGATCACGGGATCCTGGCAGAGTCAGAGGCTCTCAGAAGGGGAGGTGTGGATAGCGACCTGTGCTGGCACACAGGCTTCTTGGTGGCTGCAGCAGCAGCCTTAGCATCTCATGCTTATCTCTGGTGTCCATGCTGATAGCAATGGCTCATGCCAGTCTCTGCTTGTTTAGGTAGTATTCTGAAACTCCTCTCCTTGCACACCCTGAAACAATGGCCTCTTGACTCTTAGGCAGTTCCAAACTTTTTCCCAGACTCCCTCCTGGTTAGCTGTGGTGCACTAGCCCCCTTCAGGCTGTGTTCATGCAGCCAACTCCAGTCCTCTCCCTGGAATCCGACCTCCGAAGCCTGAGCCTCAGCTCCCAGCCCCCACCTGCCCCAGTGGGTGAGCAGACAAGCCTCTCAGGCTGATGAGTGCTGGTTGGCACCGATACTCTGTGCAGGAATCTCTCCGCTTTGCCCTCTGCTCCTCTGTTGCTGCACCCTCATCTGTGGCTTTGAAGCTTCCCCCCTGCCTAACCCCCATTTCCACCAGTGAAGGGGCTTCCTAGTGCATGGAAGCTTTTCCTCCTTCACAGCTCCCTCCCCAAGGTACGGGCCCAATCTCTATTCTTTTGTCTCTTTTTTTTCTTTTTTCTTTTGCTCTGCCCAGGTACCCAGGGAGTTTCTTGCCTTTTGGGAAGTCTGAGGTCTTCTGCCAGTGTTCAGAAGGTGTTCAGTAGTTGTTCCACATGTAGATGTATTTTTGACGTATTTGCAGGGAAGAAGGTTATCTCCACGTCTTACTCGTCCGCCATCTTGAAGGTCCTCGTAGATTGCTTTCTTTAGATTCAGTATGTTTAGATGGCTTTGGTGGTATGAAGAAATATGGAGAATGAATTGGGATTCAAAATCTATGGTTTATATTCTAGAGTATTCTCAGGGACTAGTTTCTTCATCTGATAGGCATCTTTCCTCTCTGGTCTAGGGCTATGTTTGAGATAAAGTTAGCAAAGTGTTTACTTTTCCAGGAGAAAGTCATAATATATGTATATAGGATGTGTCAGCCACAGAACCTTTACAGAACACAATTTTTCCCCTTTATTTCCTAATCTAAATGCTACATGAAAATATATGCTTTGATCCTGAGATATGGATACTCTCTGGTTGACCTAAACTGAGTGATTGGTTCCTTGGTTACATATTTCTACTTACCTCTCAAATCTATAGAATACATATTCCTAATAGAGTTGTTTGTTGATTTTAATTTTTACATATTATCAGTCTTATTAGTTTTAATTTGATTAATGCCCATGAGAATGCAGGGATTTGGTGGTCTAACTTTGGAATATTGCTTCCCTTTTAATTACATGTGGATTTAATAATATTTATCAGGTATTGGTGGTTCATGGGAAAGATGTTAAAGTAACAATTAGACATGGGAGCAAGAGAGCAAGCTTTAACTACTGTTTAAAATAGCTTTTTATTAGTTTCTGAAAACATTCCAAATAATCCTATGGAAGGCAGATTCTGTCCATTAAAAGTAGTTGGTTTAAGATAGAATGAATCAATAGTATAATTTAAAATTTTGTCCCATGATACATTTTAGGACCACATCTTTTCAAGATCAGACAGAAGTGAGTGTGAAATGTTGCATTTTGTTTTATTTGTCTTATTGGAATGTCATGGCAAAATAAGATAAAATTATGGAATTTGACAGCTTTGATCTAAGAAGGATTTGCTTTCACAGACTTTATTTTTTTTCTGTCCTGTAACTGTCACACACCCTGCGGGAGAAACTGCCTCATTATCCTTGACAAGAGAAAGCTGTCTGTGGTTACAAGCCAAGCTTGGTTTTAGCATCACCTTTCCATGCAAAGCAGGTATAGTGAGAGAATGGAACTTTTATAAAAAGGGCCAGAACAGGGACTGAAAGCATCACCAACATGCATCAACTGAAGATGCCCCCCTCTGTAGTAATGGTTTTTAAATCAAGTTCCCAGAGCCCTAGAGTCAGTCAGATGTTTTTGAAGCCCAGTGTGAGAAGGAACAATGGGTGAAGGTCAAGCCTTCCCATTCCTGCTCAGATTATTTTGGGCTTCCACATAAGAAAAAGTTACATGGCTTAATATAATTTGAATATTCTTAAATAATATTTCTGTAAAATAGCTTTAGGTTCATCAAAATAAGCCAAAGTCTTTCTCTTGCCTTCAACTTTGTCACGGTCAAGACAATCCACATCATGCAATCAAGAAGACTCAACTTGACAAAACACTAAACTATAATACGTATATATTTATATAAGGAAAATACCAGAGCAATATAGACCAAAAATGTTGTTTGTATCTGAAAGATGTGATTATCTCCAACTTATGATTTACTTTATTTCTCAAACTATTTTAAAATCTCTAAATTGTAAAAAATATGTTTTATAATATGAGAGAAATATTATTATTAGATGACAGAGTTCTATATTAGCCATAAGTATTAAGAAGGTTGAGGTACTAATTCTGGATCTTCAGCTAAAATTTGCAATCTTGGTCAAATCACTAAATATCTGATTTGTAGACTCTTCATATAAAAAAAAAGAGAAGACTGAGCTAACTAGACTACAATTTGTAAGATGCCCTCTGGATCTAAAATTTTGAAAACTATCATATTAGGAAAAGCATCTGGATATTTTTAGATTTAATTGCATCAAATATTTTGTTCTTCACATTAGCAGCACTTAGAATGAGAGAAATATCAACTCTCTGTAAAGCAGACAAGTTGTGATCCCTTACCTTCAGATTGTTGAACACATATCACATAATCAACCTACACCTTTTTTAATAGGCTTTTTATGGGCTCAGCTAATACATGCCCTGGGGCTTCCCTGGTGGCTCTGTGGTTGAGAGTCCACCTGCCGATGCAGGGGACACGGATTCATGCCCCAGTCCGGGAAGATCCCACATGCCGTGGAGCGGCTGGGCCCGTGAGCCATGGCCGCTGAGCCTGCATGTCCGGAGCCTGTGCTCCGCAACGGGAGAGGCCACAGCAGTGAGAGGCCCGCGTACCGCAAAAAAAAAAAAAAAAAAAAAAAAAAATACATGCCCTGTATATGTGGTGGTACAACAGAAATGTAAACTAAATTAATAGAAAGAATAATAAAATTGGATAGAAATCATATTGCCATATCGATGAGGAACCACTCATGAAATAATAGAATTTAAAATGGTATTTTGTGTTATGATATAGATGAGAGAATAGGATAAGATACAAGGTTATTACAATCAATAGGTAGAAAAGGGAGCTAGAAACATATGCTGGTATGCCCAGGGGCAGATGCCCACTGAGCCTTAGGAGTAAATCATGAAGATAAAGACAAATGAGTACTGTTTATGTTTGTTATCCCTATTATAAGTCTTGCAGGGCTGAGGGCTATATAACCAGAGCTTGCAAGAATCTACCAGAGATAATCTGTTTTCTATTAAGAAGGTTGAGAGTAGAGAATTCTGTCATTGAAAGGAAAGCCCCATAGAATGAAAAAAGAAAAAAAAGACCTCAAAATTAGTCTTTTCTTTAAATATTTCTCTTTCTCCTGTGGCTTCTTTTTTGGCTTTATTACTTTTTCCCTTGCTTTCCTCATAAACATGGCTTAGTCTTTCATAACTTCGCAGAATGACTTGGCTTGCCTGCTGCATTTCCTCAAGTATGAACCATAATCCTTTTAGAAGCAGGAATGTCAACCTCTCCTTACTCATCGAGGTTTTTCAGAGTTATCCTTGCAGAAAACTTTATTAAAAGAATGTACAAGCTGAAATTAAGAATGCGTCAAGGAAATTTCTTACATAGTATGCCTGTTGCCTTGCCACATTGTTTATAATGATGAGGGATGAAATTCAGAAAGTGTCTATTGTAACAATTTAGTGGTTTGTGTTTGGGTAGAGTAATAAACTGACTTATGCTTCATTACATGACTGACTTCATTATAGCAAAACCATGCACACTGTTTCTGTCAATTAAATCCTCGTTTACTTTCTCAGGCACTAATTAAGAAGTTCTTATCATTCAGGTAAGGATAAATAATAGAAACAATTACTGTCAGATATAGACATATTTAATAAGCTTGGACAAGCCACCTGTCTTGGTGACAACCTTGTACTTTCGGCCTCAGAGTCAAAGGCTTAAGCCTTCATGCGAGTGAAGACTGGCATCAAGAGTTAGGAGAGCTGCTGCTTTCTGTCAAAACTCTTCCTTAGCTAAGCAACTTTGTTCTCCGCATTCTTCTGTATATTGAAGAGGACTATATAGAAACTATTGGAAATGTCATAGGAAAAGTGAAGTTTCTCACACGCACAGGTATATAAACTGGCAAAAAATCACACCAGATCGAGAGTAAATCATGTACAGTTTGTCAAGGTCTCCTCAGGGGTAGGTCAAGCAACTAGATTGGACAGCTGGGTTGCTGTTGAATATCTCTACTTTTTAAACTGAGTTTACCATATTGTCTGTATATGGTTCCCTGTGGTCCCTCAGAGTCATCTTCAGATTCAAGTAGACCTATGTTTTCTTTCAGCCTCACCTAGATTTTTTTCCTGAGTGCTGGATGACAAAATTGCTGCCTTCATTTAGCCTTCCATAATTCTCTTTCTTGCCTCTTCAGTCCAATAGTTTGAAAGAAAGTAAATTGGATCAATCCATTCTTTGTGGATTAGGACTGGATACAGTGAGTTTATAGTGAGAGAATCACCTCTGTGGTAAGACTATTTTCCATAATCCTATGCCATTTCCCTTCATTTAAAACTATTTTTGGCCTTAAAACATACCACTGTACGGTGGAACAATATTCCACCGAAAAGTAAGACTGGATAGAAAAATGTTCTGATTTCCAAGGAATCTGACCCAAATGGGGGCTTTAAATATACAGAGAAAATTCAGTAAATGAACTTACTGAGACATATTAAATTACTTAACAGTTTTTTTGTGGTGGTTGTTTAAAAAAAATAGCAATGCTATACTTGCAATGTTCCAACTATAAATAATACCTTTCAATATACCTAAGATTTTTCTCAAATTGATGGAAGAGAGGAGGGGTAAGGATATTTGTTTTAAGAATGGAAACTTTTTACAAATATCTGAATGACAGTTTAGATATAACTTTAGTAACAGTCTTAATGTGAGCAATTTTTAAAACATGTTTGTGGATATTTGATTGTATACAGATACTAAGAAAGGACAATATTGATTAAAGGTCATGCAAGGAAGACTGCTACAATGTGAAACAGTGGACATTTATGGAAAATTTTATGAAAAAATAAGATAGAGGAAGGGATATTGTCTTCGTCCTCCCCCTTTTCTTTTAATTCATAGAGTTCTATCTTAATAAATATCCCTTCTGGGAACAAAATGCAGAGGCTGGAACCGAAGCACTACAGTTAGCTAGATGTGGTTTCAAATCCTAGCTCTTCCGTTGGCCAACTGTGAGCACTTCCTGAGAAACACATTTAACTTTTCTGAGTCTTAGTTCCTACATCTATAAAATTAAGACAAATTAAATAGCTACTTTGCTGGATTGTAGTAAGGAAAGTTAGTTAACTATCATTAGGCATGTATTATGTGCTGGGCCTTTTTCTAAGCTTATGACATGTAATCCATTGAATTTTCACAATAATCCTGTGAAGTAAGAGCTAGTATAATTTCTAATTTTTAGATGAGAAAAATGAGGAAAAAAAGGTTATGTAATATTTCCAAGTTATAGAACACAAGATGTATGAGATTTGAACCCAGCTTTTCTGTTTCCAGAGTCTGAGTGGTTAGCCACTAAGCTAAATACTGAGTATTCAGTATGGTATCCAGAACTCAGTGAATGGCCTATAAATATTAGTTTTGGATGCTCTCACTGATAAGTTTATAGATGCCCATAAGTAATATCCTTGTTCCTTTCCTTAGGCCAGAATCAATTAAAAGGTAAGCACAGGTTCAGATGGAGATATGAATATTACTGATAAAGTGATTAGAAAACGTGCCTTTAGATTCACAGCTAAGAAAGTATGATAATATTTTGTTCCTGAATTATTTTGAGTCCCTCTTGGAACAGTGGACAGCCAATGGCTCCCTAAAAGGGGCAGTCTCCCACACAGCAGAGTCGGAACCAGAATGTATTCGTTCTGTGAATAGGTTGGCTCTGAAAAAGAGAGCTCACATGCTTCCCAGTCATACCTACTCAGCTCCTTCTTCCAAACTCTCCATTCAGATAAGACTATCCTGTTTTCCTGAGGAGGACTGTGTGTGAGTCAGGGAGAAAGGCCTCCAGTATCAGCTAATGTCCCTCCAGTGCAATTGGAAGGCCAGGGTTACTCCAGTCCCAAGCCCACAACTGCTATTTCTACTACTACCACTGTTATTGCTGTTGTTATCATTATTATTGTTTCCCCCAAAATGACAGACATAGTGATTTAAGAGTACCTCCTTGCTCCTCAGGGTGGGCCAAGAGCTGCTGAAAAGGAGATAACATTGGCCTTGTCTTAAACATAGACCACCCTGGATTTGCTGACATGCTAGCCCAGCTGAAGAAAAGACTGCTCCATGGTGTGGCTGCCCTTGGTTGCCTCTAGTAAGGCAGGAGCACTCCCTTTACAGGACTGTGGATGTCACGGGGGAAGTCTTGCCCCACCTGGACAGAAAGGAGGAAGAACAGCAGTGATAATCGTCTTTCTAGATGCCATCTTTAGACTTCTATCTTTTAGCTTAAGTAAAAGCATATCTATCAGAATGCACTTTTAGAAGTCATCCTCTTTATTAACAGAAGAATTGCTCTGTTGGTGATGTTAGCACAGTTGTCACTGGAAATGCCATAAGCACAGAGTGAGATGTTTTTTTCCTTAGAGTTGATTCTTATGTTTCCTTAAAAGCCACTTATACAAGAGTCTCAAGATTAATATATTCATAACTGCCCCACTTCCAAAAGAAATGGAATTTTTAGCAGAAATTCCCGCAGCAAATAGAGAAACAGAAACCCAGGAAATTAGCCATGGTAGGGCTAGATGATGCCATTATAATGAGGGTATAAACCAAGAGGTTTAGATCACCAAGGAGGTGATCTAATCCCTGTGTCTACAGTAGTTGAAATAATAAGCCACTTAGCAAGAGACCATATCAGTCATAGACTTGAATACTATATGCACTTTCAAAGCCTAACTCTGGTAGCTTTACAAACCCCACATTTAATGATGCTCTATCTGTTGAAAGCCTGGCCCAATAGTTGTCAATACAACTGGTTATCCTCTAAAACAATTATTTGCTGATGCATTTAGTTAAAGGCATCTGAGATGGAACTAATAGTGCATTAAACCCCTGGAAAAATAATCATTGCAATGTCACTAATATGTTGCTTCAAACTTATGAAAGCAAAGGAATTTAGGCTGGTGAGTCCTCAAGGAAAGAACACAGCATGGATTGTGGACTCTGTTAAGAGCCAGAGGCTAAAAGTCCACCCCTACCTCTCAATCCCATCCTTACAGGAAGTCTCAAAACAGCAAACTTGCTTGGCTACATTCCAGAGAAGTAAAATAGCCCCTGAAAGGATGCAGTTACTTGTTTGGAACAATAAACTCTACCGGGGTGCTACGGGCTTGAATTTTCCATTTAGTCAGAGGGCACTAAATGGTTTCCTAATAAGTAACAGCTTTAAATTAAGTGAAAGGAAAATAAAAAAGCACTGGAAACTATAAGTTCTTTTTTCTTTTTCACCTTTATACTTTTCATGGATTGCAGAAGAATATTCATCTTCCTCGTTTCCTCTGACAGGACTTCAGGAAGTCTCTATGTGCTTCTGTGATAGAGGAAGAATGTGAAGTAGGACTACCAGCCCTTCCTCATCCCAACTGAGGTCATCCCAGACCCACATGACTATTTTAAAACCATGTGATGCTTCTTCATTGTCAAATATAGAAGCAGTCATTTACATTGGGCATACTTCTTGAGGAAAAATAAAAGTTATTTACATATCCTCTTTCCCCCTTCCTCAACCAGAAGGGCCGCACATTTTCTGAAATCCATTTGCTCAGTTGAGCAGCTGAAATTTCCCTCTCTCTGTGTGTGTCTCTCTCCCTCCCTCCCTCTCTCACTCTTTCCCTTTTTCCCCTAATGATTTTGTAGCAAAATGGGAACAATTTTCCTATATAACCCTTTTTAAAAAAAGTACTTTAATTTTTAGAGCAGTTTTGGGTTTACGACAAAATTGAGATTCAGAGATTTTCCCATATACCTCCTGCCCCTACACATGCACAGCCTCTCTCGTTACCAACATCATTCATTAGAATGGTACGTTTTTTATAAAGGATGATCCTACATTGACACATTATAATCACCCAAGGTCTATAGTTTACTTTAGGGTTCACTCTTGCTGTTGCACATTCTATTGGTTTAGACAAATGTATAATGACATATCCATCATTATAATATCATACAGAGTAGTATCACTGCCCTAAAAATCCTCTTTGCTCTGCCTATTTATCTCTCCACCCAACCCCTCCAAAACCACTGATCTTTTTTATTATATCCATAGGTTTGCCTTTTCCAGGATGTCATATTGTCAGAATAATACAGTGTTCAATTTTCATTACATTCCTGTTTTGCCTGTGGGCTTTTTAACATGTCACCTCTCTTCACTTGGTATTTCCAACGAACTTCTCCTAGAACACTTCTGCTGACAACACTCCAGTGAAAGTCTAGCCCTTCGATGTAAGTAGGTTTCCCTCCTTGTCTACCCTTATCTCCCCTGAGCACTCCTGCTTATATTCCTTCTGGTTTTATGTTATACACTAGAGTTTATTTGCTATCATTCAGTGCACTCCAATAATTTTATAACACCGTTTTTGACTCCCCAGCTAGACTATTCGCTACTCAAAGGCAGCAGTTGGTATCTCACAGTTCTCTCTTACTTTTTGTATTATTTATCTTGGCACTAGGCACATAAACAATGTTTTCGAAATAACTGTTGGTTGATAGAGACTCTCCCTGAATAATGTAGAAGAGTATACCAATGAGAACTTAAATTACTTATGCTAACTGAAAAACATGTTGTAGACTAAAGAAGATGAAAATACTCATAATCTAAGCACCAAGAACTTGCTTTCTCTCTAATGATTATAAATCATAGCCTGAACATTTTACCTATTCAAGATTTCATTTGTTCCCTAACTTCATCCAGCGTGAAATCCAATCAAGCATTTGCTTGCTGCTGTTTTCTACATCCGTCTCCAAGCACCCATTGTAACATATATGCTAATTGTGATTATTTTTAATGATTTCTTCAAGTTGTTTTTAATACAAAGTTGCTTTAGTACAAGTTGTCTTTAATACAAAGGTCTAGATCAGCATGGCATATCCCATTATTTACAATTGTATCAGTTATTTTGCCACCAGCTTCCAAAAATAAACACATTTTTCTTGATAGGTAGTCAGACAGCGTAAACTTATTGCAGCAATCTACAGAGAATGGTCCTCTCTTTAACCCTGTCCTGAATCCAGCTGACCTCTTCCTTAACAACTGGGAAACTCCAAACTCTTTGTGATGTTTTTATCTCTGGCCTCCCGCTGAAATGTGAACTCCATGCTCCCCTTTTTTCATGGCTCTCTTATCTCCGCATTAGGCAGTGAGATCACATACAGGTATATGCCAGGTATGTGAAACCTGACTACAGGGTTAATTTGTTTTAGCTGGTGTGATATCTTACTTAATTCTGATGTTGTCTGGGTACCTGTTTTCAATTTCTTCCCCAAACTAATAAATTTCCAGTTTCCCAAGTTTTTGCTCAAAATACATATTTTGGAGGGCTTTAGCCTTTGAGTCTAGGATGAGCTTTAAATTCCTCTGATGCATTGTCCCTCTAGCTATGAATTTCTTGTCTGAAAGGCTTTCTGAAGGGTTGAAATCATCTGCCATTAACTGAGATGCTTTGCCCACCTCTATTTTTTTCTCAGTTAACCTCATGTGCTAAACAATATCACTTGCTCCTGGCTATCTCTTATTTCCCAGGTTGATCCACATTTTTATTAAAACTCAGGATTTCACAATTCTTTTTTGGACTGTAATTATTTCTATATGATTGTTTCTCTATTCCCATTGTAGGTCACTTTTTACCTTGTACTGGAGTTATCCGAATAAAATATATTTTGCTATTTAGGCCTTTGAATGGAAATGGTTTTTCCTTATCAGTTTCTAAATGTGTCATCAACATTAAGAAGGAAATTTAGAGTTACTCTATGTGGAAGTTAGATTTCTGGCAACTTAAAACTTCTGGACAGAGCTCTGAGCCAAGATGTTGGAAAAATACCCTATAGAAATTTCCAACACCTTAGTGGCAATCCTCTTAGAACATGCAAGAAAGTGACCAAGAAAGTTGTTTCATCCAGCACATTTGGTTTAAGAAGGCAGTAAAGTATTTAATACATTTTAAATGTTTCCATTGTAAACAATTACAAGATCTTAAAGTTTGTATCTACCATTCTTGAGCCCCTACTGTTGGACAGGTACTTAATATATACTGTCTCACTGAATCCACCCAACAAAATAGATGTTCTCTTCCTGATTTTACAAATGAGGAAATAATGGCTCTGAGAAGAACATGTATTTGCCCTCCTTATATCTTCAGAGATAGTCAAAGTCTTAGTTTAGGTATGCAAGCATGTTTGGAAAAGATTGCTCAGATAATGTTTAATGCGCTCTGATAGTTTTTCTCTTTAAATTTCTAGACTTATTCAATTCCGTTTCAGAATTCTTGAGCAGTTAAGAACACTTTGCATAATCCCCGTAAGACAGTGAACTCTGTCCTCTAAATAAAGATAAAAGGCCCTGGTCAGCTGGTGCTACCAGCTCTCCACATATTCTAAGAGCCTAATAGGCCAGGAAAGATATGGTGTAGGAGGATCAGCTTTCTCTCAGTGTGGTTTCTCATTTGAGAACTTGCTAACTTCACTCTGGACCTTTGATCTTTATCTCATTTCTTGATGATATTTGGTAAATAAAGTGTCAGGAGCTCAAGTTTTCCATAGTTAATCAAACTTTGCTTATTGCAATGAAGAAATATAATGTGTGTGTGTAAGAGAAAACAAGTCCGAGGCAGGGGGAGACCTACTCCTGACTTTTATAACTAATACATTGCTTATTAAAATCAACACCTGAGGGCTTCCCTGGTGGCGCAGTGGTTGGGAATCTGCCTGCCAATGCAGGGGACACGGGTTCGAGCCCTGGTCTGGGAAGATCCCACATGCCACGGGGCAACTAGGCCCGTGAGCCACAACTACTGAGCCTGAGCATCTGGAGCCTGTGCTCCGCAACAAGAGAGGCCGCGATAGTGAGAGGCCCGCGCACCGCGATGAAGAGTGGACCCTGCTTGCCGCAACTAGAGAAAGTCCTCGCACAGAAACGAAGACCCAACACAGCCAAAAAAAAAAAAACAACACCTGACACTCCTTTAGATATAGATATAGCATATATATACTATATAGAGAGAGTATTTCTCCTATAGAATCTGATTTGCTAGAAAATAATTCTGACATACGAATTCACAAATTGGAAGAAATATATAGTTGCAATTGTTAGGCATCCAGGCTCTTGAAATACTGGTTTGTCTCTCTACAGAAAAATTTTCTCTCTAATTTTAGTTTGAATGTCATATACCGATTTTAATTTCTTGCCAACATAAACTATAGAATTTATTTTTAAAGTATAATCTGAATTTAGACTAAAATCAAGAAAAGAGGGTGGGGAGGTAGGGAAAAGCCTAAGACAAAGCCTTTGAATATCAGTATTTTGGAATAGTGGGGGAATAAGCCAGAAAAGCTAGGAAATTGACCAACTGAATACAATGATTACATGAGGCTTAATTTTTTTTTAAACCTGTTCTTTTTTTTTTTCATTGGAGTACTACTACTACTGAGCCTGTGCTCTAGAGCCCACAAGCCACAACTGCTGAAGCCTGCGGGCCTAGTGCCCGTGCTCCACAGTAAGAGAAGCCACCGCAATGAGAAGCCCGTGTACCGCAACGAAAAGTAGCCCCTGCTCGTGGCAACTAGAGAAAGCCCGCGTGCAGCAACCAAGACCCAACACAGCCAAAAATAAATAAATAAATAAATAATTTTAAAAAAAGGAAGCTGCTGAGTTGACATTATTACTCTGACAATGCAATAGGAAAGTCCATACTAGTGAAGGGAACAAATGTGATCTTAGTATTGATATACCTATAAATATTGATCAATTTTGGATTTTGTCAGGTGATTCCATGACCAGTCACTAACTTCCATTAATTAACTGATGATTAGATAGTGTGTCCTCTAGCTAGTAATTATTGGGGATAAATATATTATATAACCTAGGAAGACAGTGAAGATATCCAGGAGTGAAGTATAGGTTACAGCACAACCAGGAATCTTATATCATATCTCTACCTATCCTTTTTGTATTGAAGCTCTTCTTGACTCTACTACAACTTTTTGCAAGATGAGAATATAGTGGGTTGATCTTCTTG
Source organism: Monodon monoceros (assembly GCF_005190385.1). Taxonomy (NCBI): domain Eukaryota; kingdom Metazoa; phylum Chordata; class Mammalia; order Artiodactyla; family Monodontidae; genus Monodon; species Monodon monoceros. The sequence goes on from NW_021703775.1 coordinate 45,210,012, forward strand.
TTATGAATCATTTACTGGCACCTCATCCATTACCATTAATTTACCAGATAAAACTCAGAAGAACACATTCTTGATATGATTTTGTCTCCATATGTTAAAATTTATATATTTCTGGCAGGCTGTATCCAGGCATAAGTGTAATGGATCAACTAAGCTCAATCTCTACTACAATAGACAGAAGAGAATACCTCATCATTCTGCATGTCTGTCAAAGTACTATATAGTTTTAAAATAAATTTATTTTATTTTATTTATTTTTATTTTTGGCTGCGTTGGGTCTTCATTGCTGCACATGGGCTTTCTCTAGTTATGGCGAGCGGGTCCTACTCTTCGTTGCAGTGCACAGGCTTTTCATTGTGGTGGCTTCTCTTGTTGCAGAGCACGGGCTCTAGGTGAGCAGGCTTCAATAGCTGTGGCACGCAGGCTCAGTAAGTTGTGGTGTATGGGCTTAGATGCTCTGTGGCATGGGGGATCTTCCTGGACCAGAGACTGAACCTGTGTCCCCTGCATTGGCAGGCGGATTCTTAACCACTGTGCCACCAGGGAAGTCCCAAAGTACTATATTTAGATAGTTGCTTTCATCAAAACAGATACATAGCTATTGTAAGTAGAATAACTGTTTTTCCTGAAGTATCTCTTTATATTCATATTTAGTTCATTAATACAAATGCATATTTTCCCAATTGTATGTTTATGCCAGACAAAGCTTTGGGATGGGAATTTTTTAGGATATGAAAATTTAGTTTTGCATGCTAAAAATAAGTACAGTTCACTACTAAATATAATAAAGTAGCCTGTCACTTTTCTGGGTCTTCTAAAGAGTTTGAAGTCTGCATGGCTGGGAAGACATTGCAGGTATTAGATAAAAATGTTTAAATATTTTTTATTACTCTGAATAACATCTTACAGCTATTATGTCTATGCATCAAAACATGATTTTATAATAGTTATTAAAAATCATATAAAATGTCAAGAATAACAATGGTGGTGTTTTTAACTGCTAACACATTGAGAACTGGGTAGTTTGTAAAGCATGATACCTAACAACTTTTGAAGTAGGTGCTACTTGAATAGGAAGCCAGCCAAGAGTTAGAAAGGTCTCATGGCCAGTATGAAGTGAAATCAAGATAATAGTCTGAATCCAGAGTTTAAACTCTGGATCTTTATGATACACAATATTAGCCAACATTTATAGAGCTATTTAGTATGTGCTGGTTTAATTCTAAGTGATTTACGTTCAGTCCTTACAATAACCCTGTGGAGATAGGTAGTATTATTTCCATTTTATCCATGAGGAAACTAAGGTAAAGAGAATTTACGTAATTTGTCCAAAGTCAGATACTTAGTAGGCTGTGGTTTCAAAATTTAGATCTAGGTAATATGGTTCTAGAGCTTCCCCCAAATTAACAACTATGCTCGACTGCCTGGATTTTTCTCAGTTCCCTGGAGCTCTTTGTAACTAGCAGTTTTGCCCCAGCAAGAATGTATATTGTTGTGTAACTAGGGACTATGTTCCTGTATTTTCTTGCAGACCAAGAGGGCTATGTTTCAGCAAAGCCCACTCAATGAAGTGTAAAAATATAGAAGAACAATAGTGAGGTAATTCAAGGAGTCTCATCTCTTTAAAACTTCAAAGCAATGAGCAGTTCATGAATGCCATTGACATTGGTCCCATGAAACTCCTCAAATGAAATGACTTATTTGAACCTCAGTGAGCATTCTTATGCCTCTTTCCCAGTTCTAGACCAGCTTGATCAGGGGCAATCATTCCTGCCTAACAGAAGGGGAAAACTCTTACCACATGTTGGTCAAGCCACAAAGTAGCCCTAGTCTTGGCATATACTGACATTTTTATGATTGTAAGTGTAGCGTACATAAATCCTCTTATCCAACAAATCTTCCAAACACATTTTGAATCATTATCTCTATTCTTTGATATAGAGCTTAAAAAAAAACATGAATTTCCTCCTCCCTCAAGGTACTTACTTCTCTTTCTTCTTTCAGTTCAGGTGACTTTTCTATGGAGCTAACTCACAGGGTTTGCCCCATACTACTTACTGTTTGTTCTGTAGTTTGGGTACTTGTGTAATTTCGTGATGTTCTTTTTCCAGGGACTCATATGCACCTTTGTATTCCTGAAGGCTATCACAATTTTATAATTCCTAGAAGATAAAGCACACGTTAAAAAAAATAAACAAACAAGGTAGTCGATAGTTGATCTAGAAACTTTCCTTTCCTGGGACTTCCCTGGTGGCACAGTGGTTAAGATTCCACGCTCCCAGTGCAGGGGGCCTGGGTTTGATCCAGAGAACTAGATCCCACATGCATGCTGCAACTAGGAGTTCACATGCCACAACTAAGGAGCCAGCGAGCCACAACTAAGGAGCCCGCCTGTGGCAACTAACATCCAATGCAACCAAATTAATTAATTAATTAAAAAAAAGGAAAAAGACAGTTTCTTTTTCCTGAATGCTTTGAAGCAGATCTCCTCTTTTTATTTCATTTTTCAAATAAATGATTTTTATTTTCTACATACCTTAGAGGGTGGTAATTCCCTTGCCTATTAAAGCCATTTTTGAAGTGATTCTGCATAATTCATACTGAATGTAATGCTCAGAAGCTGGCATTATTGGGGTATGCATATTAATTATTCATATGCAAATTAAGAACCATGGGACCCAGCACCACTGGAATATATAACTCTTGCTGCCTTTTCTAAAGTGGTACATTTCTGGCACCCTTGTGTTATCATTTCTTTATATAACATTTTCCAGTTCACCCAAACAAATGTCTAATCATATTAAGATCTTAACTTTTACATTAGCTAAATCAATTATGAATGTGAGAAGATGGAAATTGTTAATATAAAGCAATTACACTTTATGGCTCATCTTTTTCAGTCCCCATAAGCAGAATTATGTGCCTTTTGGATGTTTTTCTTTATGAACCATATTTTTCAAATACTTCACCTCAAAGTCTATTTTTCTCATACTTGAGCATTTTCTATTTATATCCATTGATTTTTTTCCTTATAGCGATATTTAGAGAAACATAATTCCAAACTAAAGATGTATAAGGGCTCACTTGATTATGACCCCCAGCCCAACAATCCTTATTCCACAGTGTGACTCCTTCACTGATAAAAGATAAAGGGAATAGGGATAAAGGCAGGGGAATAATCATTAAAAGCAGCCATCTCAGGATACATTATATTCCAAATATCAAAACATCTTCTGAAATACATTTAGAGGTGAAACTCTTTACTTGAACTTTATAATTGGCACAGTGTCTCATTCTTAACTAAAGAGTTGACTATGAATCCCTGAGAGAGGGAGTGATATCAGGAGGTGCTTTAGCCCTATAGCCCCTGGAAGTATCATATGACAATTATCCAATTGAAGTCAAGGATGACAGAAAAGGAAACTAATGATAAGACCATCAACTTGTGGATCTTTTGTTTCAAGAAGATGTACCTGAAAAAATGCTACCATTATTCTGGATTAATATCTGGGTTCATAATTCACCTCTGACTGGACCTACATGGAATTTTAAATTGAAGAAAGTTGGTCTTTGGCAGTAATACCTCCATCATTCCACTTTGTATACTCGTTTTCTCTCTTCTTAGGGTGCTTTGCCAATTCCTCAAGCCTCCAGCCCTTTTTGTTCCCTTTCTTTCACTACCATTCTCCCATTAAAACCTGTACTCCAAAAAGACCTACCCTTAGATAGTTAAAGTCAGGTTGAAATCTATCACAACTCCCAGACCATTTTCATGGAAACAAAAGGTAGACCCTTAAGAAGAGAAAAATATTGGACCTCCTAGAAATCTGAGAAGCAACATGCCTGTGAGAGACATAAGCTTTACTCAGATAAACCCTACATAAGCTGCCTCACATCGGATGAATAATCACTCATTCATAAGGCATAGTCTGGTATGGAAAAAAACCAAATATTAATTATTCTTGTTAATAAGACATATGAAGATGAGAACCAGCATCTCCATATTCTTAATATTGTAAATGAGATAAAATTTCACATAAAACTCATACCATTTAATTTGGAAATCAAATATATTAGGCAAAAGAAATGAAAGTAAGAAACTAAATTAAAAAAATAGAGTCTAAGCACAAGAGATTACATCATGCTGTCTCTTAACTAATACTTATCTAAAACTAGAAGTGTCTTCACCCCCGACAGGGCACGTTCACTTTTTATTTAGAATTATTACCTAGCCCAGGCCTTCATCACTTGAGAATTAGAGTCTATCAACTGTCCTTAAACTGGACTCTTTGAGTCTGTCCTACAGAACTTCATCAGAATTTCAGCAAGCAACTCTAGAGCATGGCTCCTTAACAGGAAAAACAAAACAACTAGTTGGAATGAACAATTGAAAATAGCCAGAGATGTAGTGAACTTTGTCCAGTACAATATGTCTCTCATTCATGCTCTTGATTATCCCACCAATATTGTATTCCTGGGATTAAGACTCTATGATCTGGAATTCCTGGGCTGATTCTGATTTCCAATTACTCTCTCCCCACATAGCCATTCTTCAGGATGTCTGACATAAATTTTCGAAAGTGTCATATCCATCATCATATCCCTCTGATTAGTGGTTCTTTTTTTCCTTTTTTATGAATGCCTCTATTTTCAAGCTAGTGATAGTGCAAATATCCCTAGCCAATTGAATTCTCCACAGCTCCCTAAAATTGATCTACTGCTGCTCCATTCAGAACAATCTCCTTATGATATCTTAGAGTTTCTCTGAGATTGCAAAAAGTCTGTTCTTTCACTTTAAATTTTTACTCTTTTTTTTTCTCTTTCTTTGGAATTCTTATCCATTCTCCAGGAAAGATTATACCCACACAATTTTCTTCCTTTGTTTGGGCCCTCACAGAACCCACAATCTAGCCCTTTCTTCTATACTCCTTTGAATTTTATATTGTTTCATATTTTGGGGTCTGTTTCCTTAACTACATTAAAGCTGAATAAAGCAGTTTCAAAACTTTACACTAATTATATGGCTCTCTCAACTCCAAAAAGAATACCAAGCATAAGGTAGGCATTTTCACATAATACTTAGTTTAACTTCATGTAATGGGAAGTGCTCAATAAATATTTGTTTGATTTTATTAAAAGCAGAAATGGAGATGTGGTTCTGAGTGTTAATACTGGATACTTAATACTTAAGCTTTGGGCTCCTAGGAGGAAGTAAAAAGAGAAAGAAAAATAAAGCAGAATAAATACTGTACCTCATAAAGTTTTAGAGTCACATTTGTTTTAATTCAACAAACATGCATTTAAACAATATTTATAGACATTATACTGTAGACAGAGTATACAGAGATGACTGAGATGAACAAGTTCCATTTTCAAGACAGAATAATATTGGTTTTATAGTAGAAATACAATTGAGGGCTACATAAAAGAAGGAGAAATTAATTCAAGATGTGCAGATGAATGACTTCAAAAAATGCCAGATATGGTTTGGCTTTGACGTGTGGACAAAACATTGATTATATGGGAAGAAAAGGCATTTCAAAGAGTTAAATTAAACAAGGAGGTGGTATTAAATTGAGGTGCCTTAGGAGCCTACTTAAGCAAACCAAAACCTAAGCCTGTAAATGCCTCAATGTTAAGAAATCAAAACCTAAGGACAACCAATCACAAACAGCCAACTAGGACTTCCAGGCAACCACTTAAGCTATAGCCAATCAAATAATTTTCTTGCTTTGCTTCCACGTCTTTCCTATAAATGTCTTGCCTCCCATAGGTAGAACGTTTCTAACCACTTTCGGTTTGGTGCTTCCTGGTTTGAACTGATTTTTGCTCTAATAGACGCTTAAAATTTTTAATATGCCTCAGTTTATCCTTAACAAAAGGGGAAAAGGTCTTCTAGTTGAGGATGAGAGAGAGAGGATGAGCAAAAATTAAGAAATGGAAAAAGGTTTGAGTTCAGTGAGCTTGGGAAAATGACTTAAGAATGACAATCATGGGTGAGGAGCCAGAAGATAAGAATGGGAGGGCAACCTGGTGATTTCTAGTTTTAATATTGTGATTTATAATAAGAAATATGTATTTGGTCTTTGTCCTCCTTTCTGGCACAGAGCTCCTAAAACCCTTGGAACTCCCTAGGTGGTAAGAGTGATAAAGATGTCTTGGTATTCATAACAAATTCCTTTTAATCACACCTGAGTTTATGTTAACAAAGTGACTTTTGGAAAGCATGTTAAGTATGGGTCTGGTTGCCAGGGGAACCAAGCCTGTGATTAGAGAGTTGGAGCTTTCAGTCCCGCCTTCCTGACCTCCAGGGAGGGGAAGGGAGCTGGAGGTTAAATCAATTGCCAATGGCTAATGAATCATGCCTCTGTAGTGAAGCCTTCATAAAAGCCCAAGAGGACTAGGTTTGGAGAGTTTCCAGGTTGGTGGACGTGTAGAGGTCTTGGGATTGTGGCATGCTCTGAGAGAGCAAGGAAGCTCTGCATGCCTTTCCTCATAATTTGTCCTATGCATCTCTTCCTTCTAGCTGTTCCTGAGTTTAATCCTTTTATAATAAACCAATAATCTAGTAAGTAAACTTTTCCTGAGTTTTGTGAAATACTCTAACCAATCAATGAAATCCAAGGAGGGGGTCATGGGAACCTCCAATTTATAGCTGGTCAAAAGTAGAGGTGACAACATGGACTTGGTGACTGGCATCTAAAGTCAGGGGGCAGTCATATGGGACTGAGCCCTTAACCTTCAGGTGGATCATGTCAGAATTGAGTTAATTGGTTTGTGGTATGGAAAAAAATGCACATTGGACCAGTTAATAAACTGGTTGGAAAACTGAACACATCTTACCTCTACTCTCTCAAAGCTCACTAAATTGAAATTAGATGAATTAAAAAAGATATATACTTACACGAATAAAGAGAATGGGAGAAGAGAGAGCATCTTAGAAGATGGATAAATAAAATCTGAATTGACAGAATGGATAAAATTAAAACCTGAATACTTAACCTAGAAAAATAAAAGAAACAAGCCAACACACAACCTAGAGAGTGTTGGAGGCACAAGGTATCTTGAGGGGAGGAATTTAACACTGGAGTATTGGATTAAATTCTGTATCAGGAGTAGTAAGGTGTCCCAGACATTCTTTCAAAGCCTACGCCACCAGGCTACTGCTCACCTCCCAATCCCCATCCCAGGTGAAGGGAAGCCTGGAGGTTTACCACTGGAACATTGAACCAGAGATACTCTATGCTCATGAACACCAGACAGTAGAAGATGATGGGAATAAGCAGTAAGGGGATTATATTAAAAGCCAAATGAACTGTGACCTCCATCCTCTACTCCAATTTAGCTCCAGATTGCTGGTATCCTCCCCCTCAGCACCTGGAAGAAAAGGGAAAGATTTCTCTTTAAATTAATTTACAATCCCAAGGAAAAAAGTACAAAGTCATTTAGAGATACACCAATTAAACCATGTTACTCACCCAGTGATCCTCAGTGAAGGTCTCTGGACAAAAGCTTCTAATAATTTTCTCAGTACCTTAATTTGTTAAAAATGAATCAAAAGCCAAGGAGAACTTGAAATTTTGAGGAAAGCCTCCATGATAAAAGACAGACACCAATAAACAAGTTGGAAAAAAACAGAAGAAATTATTGCAGCAGAAACAATGTAGAAAGCAGAATAAAACGTCTAAATAAAATTATAATTCATGAACTCATTTGTACAGAGAATATTATAATAACAAATTAAGAAATAGAGTAATCCTTTGGTCTCCTCTAACCATAAATGTCTCAACTTCCATGGCAGCAATGCTCAAATAATGTCTTACTTTGTTTACTTATCAAATAAAATGAGAGGTAAATTACTTCTGTTTCATTTTTATTGAGTTAAGTTTGTTATGTACTTCCTTGTATATCTAGACATCAAATAACTGTTAAGGGTCTTATTTAATTATACTAAGAGCTTCCTTATAAAGCGAAACTCCAGTATTTTTCTAAACAATGCTCTAAGCCCTATGAAGCAGTTCCTTTTCTGTTTTCTTATTCTTGTTAACCAGCCTTACTTCCTAGATGTCCTCTCTGTTTTCCACAGGGCCATTATCACCTCAGACCCCTCTAACTTCACTTTCTCATCAACTCTCTGTTCAATGATTACTTGCAACCTGATTTTTGATAGAATATTTTAGAATATTAGTTAACTACCATTAAGTTATATATTTCTTCACAATGACACCCAGCTGTTCCATTAGTAACTTTACAGATGACTTATAAAGATCTCTGGCTCTTCCTTAGGTTTTTGGATAATTTAGAAAGCAGCCTGAATTAACCAGCCTAATGATTTTGCTGATCATAATTATTTAAGCTTTGACTATATAAAATTTTACCATTGTCAGCTCATTGTCAATGAATTCATTTTAATAGATACTCAGTGGAATAACCTCTAATTAAACCATATTATGTTTTTGTGATTTGGGTTAATCAAAGAATAAAAGAAAGTTTAACAATGTTTAGATTTCTTCCATGAAAAATGGTTATGCTGTTCAAGTATTAAGTCAGTGACCAATTGCCATGGCTTCTAGGTTTTCATGGAAGTGTATATTTACTGAGGAGTCTGGGCTTCTTTTTCTGATAACAGTTATATAGCACTCAAATACCCTCGGGTTTAGTAAACAGAATTTTGTGCTTATGGTCAAAACTTGAGCAGCTAGATTATCAGAAAGAATGAAAATGCGTTACCTCGAATTTAACATAAAATCAGTAATCGCAAAGAAAATATCTTTTAAAAAATGGAGGTAAGGAAAAATGTATTATTTTTATTGCATTTAAGGCCTGAAATTATTATCTGATTCTCATCAGCAGATCAGCTTCTACACTATATTTTTTACTGAGGTTTTTGAGTTTAAGGTCAATTTTAATTAACAATTGAAAAGTGTACCCAAAAGAAGGTGCTCTGAGATGGTTTTTGTTGTGTGTAGTTTCTATTTTGGTATCTTGCATTTCTCCTGATGTGTTGTGGGTTTTGTATTATTTTAATTGTACTTTTTTTCAGGAAGCAACAATAAAAGAAAGCACTGCCAATATCAAAATTCCAGCTGAGCTTTATTCACTTTGATTTACCCCATAACTAGACTCAATGTCTACAAGCAATGTGAACTGGAGAGTTGAACAATTCGCTACTGAATATTGTCCCCAAAGCTACTTTTCTCCCAGTTGTTTCTTAGTGTCATGATTATCAGAGCAATTACTTTCTCTTTTTTTAGTGTAGTTGTAGCCATATCTCATTGCCTGTGGCACAAATATTTAATAAAATAGTCTTGGGGACTTAGAATTTGATTGCTGGGAAAACACAACATCTGATCAAGCTCCTAAAATAAAAGCATGGATTTTATGTACATAATATCTTGCCTGAAAGCTACAACAGAGGAGGCTTGCAATTTCTGACAGGATTTTTCAAGTTGTGTCTCTGAATGCATTTTCAATGAAGGGATAAACAGGTTTAAATTTGTGTTTTAGTCACTCTGTAGAAATGGGATACAATCCTACCACCCAAAGTTAGGTTCAGATGTCAATGCTGCTGATGCCACACACACAAGGAGGTATGAAAAGGTTTAGTACTCACTTAGTAAGCTCTCTGGGCAGAACAGGGTGGCTACTGATCAGGTCCAAAATGGCTTGAAAGAGCAGAGGAAGAAGCCTGGCTCGGGCTTTTCACGGTGGTTAAGGACGGTAGATTGGAGTGAGGGGTGGGCGCGTGCCAGCAGGGCTTGTGTGGTTAAACTTCTTGCCAGAGGGAGCACGGAGCCTTCTTATCTATTTGCCTAGATGTGGGGCAGGTGAAGAGAGACAGGGTATAGCTTAAAGGCTTCAGTGGTCACACATCAAAAATGGAATCAGACTGTTTATTGCAATTTGCATATACCATTACCTTCCTAATGAATATTTTGGATCATCTTTCTGACCATAATTTGCAAGGTTCCTAGTTGTTGACTAAAACTGATAATTTTTTAAAAGGTGAGATAATCATTAATATGGCTTGTCAAATAGAAATAAATGATGTGCAACTTGTTATCTATAATGATGATTTGCCTACTGTTTTATTTTAGCTTTATTTTTTTAGAGTGTTTGTTTATTGCCTCTGGTATACAGAGCAGAGGTTTTGACACTGTAGTGTGCCTAAAAATCACCAGAAAATCTTGTTAAAACAAATATTGCTGGACCTCATCCCCAGAGTTTCTGATTTAGTAGGTCTGAGGTGGGGCCCAATAATTTGCATTTCTAACAAATTCCCTGATGATGTGAATGCTTTTGATCCAAGAACCGCACTTTAAGAATGACCGATCTAGAGTTCTTGAGTTTTAATAATTTGTTTCCCAGGATCTTGTTCTTTTGAGGGTTTTCAGCTTTTTGAGTATTATTGGATAATGAGTTTGGGGTGTTCATATTAAAAAGCAAAATCCTTTCAAAGGTAAGAATTATTTGGTTACTTTGTAGTGTAGTAAACTGATTTAAACATACTGTGCCTTGGTAAGCTTTGCTCATAGCTTACTGATTCTCTTCTCACCCAACAGAGGGAAGCACTTACACATCAGACTCACTCTTTGCATGAATTACATTATCCGATTGGAAGGAGAGATTTAAATTATTGTTCCCAACAGAGATGTTGCCTTGTGTTCCAACTCCATCTAGACTGGGAGACAACAGTAAAATATAAAAGAGTTAATTAGTAGAAATTGTTATAAGCAGATAGAATATAATACATATCAGAAAATAATACAATTTGTCATTTACTAATTATTAGCAGCAATACACAATGTTTTTACCATCATAACAAAAAGTTACATGACGATTAATTCACAGAAATAGGGACTAGGTTTGGAGTATCAGGTCCTTTTTTAAAATAAGTTTACTATGATTAAACAGCAATGTTTAGAATCTGAGAAAGAATCACACAATTGGCGTTTGAGCAAGGAACACAAACACTAAAGTCGGAATCTATGCTTCAGAGCTAGGGTGTATATGGGTCACTACACCCAACATTCAGATGTGTAGATTGGTTAAGAGGGGGCACATCATATTGAGTTTCACCTAGAGATGGACTCATAAAAAAAACCGGGGCCAGAATTTAGAAAGAAACAATTGGAACAACTTCTCAGGTGAATCAGTGTCGGGGAGTGAAGAGTGAAATGAGGAACAGGGTTATAAGTGTTGGGTTTATTACAGGAGCTGCCTTCTGCCTACATACTGGGGTTTCAAGGATCATTCTTCATATGGCACATAAGGGTTAATATATGTTTGAATACATACGGAAGTGAACCATACAGACTGGGTCCTGTGAGCTCCAAAGAACAGGCACTCTATTCTTCAGGTGCTCTGGGGAGTCATCACAATTTTAATACCACCAAGTTGATTCCCTACCAGACTTCTTTCCCTACTCTTGGCAAAGTAGGCTTTTTATTTTCTGTCCATTCATCCCTTAATCATGCAGGAAAATACTTGTCTCTCCTCTGAATTACTAAAGAACTTTGCAACTTGGGTTCTTACCTTTGTGTGTTGTTATGAGGGCCAGTGACATGCCTTAAAAGGTTTTTTTTTAAATATATATTTCCCTGTATCTAACATAAAACCCAATATTTAATAAATGATGAATACCTTGGTCAAATTTTAAAATTATCTTAAAAGTCTAGTGATTTAAAGTAAACTGAAAGATGCATTTTTCCGTCGTTGTCTAATGTTCTCTGGGTTTTCACTCTGGCTTTGGTCTGAACCTCAGGTTAGTATTGTCATCTATTATGGAAAAAATAAGGCCAGCAGTCCAACTTGTTATTTTCTGGGGGATCTTCCTTCACGCACAAGATTTAGGTATCTGTTGCAATAGCTTTAGTATGGAACATGTGTTGAAAAGAAAGGCTTTTAATCTGATGTTCTAGTTAAATTTAAAATAGAAACATGTTTTTTCATGTTGTACAGTAGAATTCACATTTGATTATTCAAATATATTTTCTCACAATGGAGATCAGATTTATGTTAGATGACAAAAATCTTGAGTCTGCTATGCAAATCTATTTCTACTAAAAAATGAGATAATTACATATAATTTATTTCAATAATAAGAGTTTCTAATTCTAGATCCTGGCACAATCTACAGTATGAGTGTAAGAACGGTGTTTCCACTGAAGACAGTTTTAGTGATAAGAATGTTATTTTCCTAAACATAGTCTGGGTAAGTAATAATATTAAGTCAATTTATCATAGATTTTAAATATCATGGCTGAAAAGAGGAATTCTTTTCCAGTTTCTCTGCTTCTAGCCTGACTTCCTTACCAATTTTTGCCAGAAAATTCTTTCTAACCTGAAAACACGATCCTTTTTTCTTGATCAGCATTTTCAGTATTTACACACTGCCAAAAAGATGACATCCAAATACTTTTCATATTATATAATGCTCTTCACAATATGCCTTCTACCTCTGTGTCATTCTCATCTCCTACCATTTTCTGTCTCCTTGTACTTTATAACTGAAGAATACTGAACTGCTTCTCTTTCAACAAAGAACACGTGCTTTCAAAATTCCTTTCCAATGAGCATCTTATTACTTCCATTTGAAATGCTTTCTATATGAACCAACTTAGATATTTCTTATCTATTTTTTCTGTTTCAATCCAAATGTTTTGCTTTCTGTGGAACATTCTCTGACTTTCACTAATGGATTAGTGCCTCTTTTCTTCTTTGCTTCTATGGTCTTAGTATAAATGAACATTCCAAATAAGTATCTCAAATTTTGGTTATTTTAATATGAAATGCAGAAATCTGAAGATCTGTTTTTCTAGTAGTTTATGTTGTGAGAACATTCTCTATGCTTTTATCATATTCCTGCATGACCCAGACCTTCTAAACAAATAGCATTGTAAGGATGTTTAACAAGGCTCTGCATAACAGACAGCCTTGGAAGCTAGATATTGTGCCTTTCCAAAGATAAAATCTCCCTCTTTAGAGATGCCTTCTCTCTCTTCTCCAGAAGAAATTTATTTAATGAGTAATCTCTTTCTCTGGGGGAGAGGATGGGCGGGTGCCAGCAGTCCATAAAAGCTGAAAGTCTCCTAATTTGGAAATCCCTCCCCTGTAATGCAAAGCCACTCCACGCACAGATAAACATGACCCTCATCCCATTGCCCTATGGGGATAGTGGCTTTGGGAACTAGAGCTGGGGTATTGTTCTTATTACTGCCTTTTACTGTGACTAATAAACTATCTGTGCTTCTGATACTATCTGTGCTTCTGACCCAGGGTCTGGTGTTCCTCACTATATATATATGAAACTGTGGCAGATTAACTTGTTAGCTTGCAAGTAGGGTAAAATCTCAGACCCTCAACAGTTGCTAACTTTATAAACTCAAGACCTGAATAGTGCCTGGCATGTAGCAAATTCTTAATAAATGTATATTAAATGAATGATTGGGCTAGTCAGTGAAGGCTAGAGGAAGACTTTCATTGATATACCCAATATCAGTAAAAATTGTGAATGACATTGAAATTGACCATAAAGTTACTGATATATTTATCTAGCACACGCTTCTGGGATATCTGCATCTTTCATTGTCTTTGAGCTATTTTATTAATCTGTACTGAAAACTGATAGTTTTCTATGGAAAATTCCTTATTCATAGAAAAGCAAATTAAATTTGTCCTGTGGATACTGACCAGTTTTACATCCATTTGTAAATTGATGCCAGCATTGTAGGCTGCCTAAATTACCTATAGTGTATATTGCCTACGTACATATGTATGTTTGTTCAGATTTTTGGTTTTAACATCTTATTGGCTCCATCATTAAGTGTGTTAGAAAAATCTTAGATGTGTGTTCCTTTTATAGTTATAGGAAAGTCATAATTTTAAAAACATTGTCCCTAATACCAGTGATACAGCCTTAACATCATGAAGTGTGGTGTAAGAATTTTCTGTGTGTGAGGTGTATGTGTATGAAAGAGCTATTGTATTTTGCTGTTTTAGACTTTCCCCATTTTCCTTTCTTTGGCATTTTCTAAATCTGTAGGTCACAGAGTGTCTACAATCACTGCAATACTTAGACTACCTTGTGGTTTTGGTATGGGCTGTAGATTTTGTAGTATTTAAATGGTGCTGGAAAAAATATATGGTAAAGTAGACAAAGGAACCTCCAAATCTACCAACCCTTTGCATTATAAGTCAGAATAATACAGATTTTAGGTTTGAAAAATAAATAAATGAACATTTATTATACCTTTTAAAAGGGAGTCTAAGTATAGCCAGCATAGGAAATATCTTGGTAGAATGAATCATATCCATGCCTTGACATGACTGAGCACCCAGAAGGCGTGAATGTTTGAACAGCTGCTGAGAAGATTCACACTGCTGGCTGCAAATCTTGCCAAAAGCAAACTTATTTCCAGGAAATTATGAAGTTCTTTATCCCAATTTCCCTTAAATAGAACACTGGAAAAGAATACTTTCCACAAAAATTTGTATTCAGAACATGAAATTAAAGTCAGAAAGCCCTTAATCACTATCACTGTACAGACTCACCCTTCTATTTATGAGAAATAAATCCAACAAAAATAGAAATTCAAGTATACAGAAAAATATTATATAGCAAAACAACAGCAATAAACAATAACTACCTTTTTAAAAAAAATACTAGTAAATTTATTCTGATTTCAACAGTTTTTTCACTAAGGTCCTTGACTCCAGGATCCAATTCAAGATCTCTGATTGCATTTAGATGTTGCTTCTCCTTAGTCTCCTCTAGACAGTGAAAGTCCCTCAGCCTGCCACGACCTTGACACATTTGAAGAGTATTAGTCTAATACTTTGTAGAATGTCCCTCAATTTGGGATTGTGTGATATTTTTTCATGATTAAATTGATAACAATGCATAGTGATGCTTTATTGGGAAGAATTCCAGAGAGGTGATGTCACTTTGGTTCATCACATCAGCTGTTGCACCATGATATGTTTTCTTACTGCTGATGTTAACCTTGATTGTTTGTCTGTGGTGGTGTTTCCCAGGTTTCTTCACCAGGTAGTTAATATTGCTCTCTTTGTAACTGGGGAGGTAAATATTTTAAGAGAGCTAATTTGAGTCTATGCAAATATCCTGTTTTCTCATAAAATGTTGACTCACTATTTTTTAGCACCTATTGGTAGATCTTGCCTGCAGCCATCATTGGCTGAGGACTTCTACTTGGTGATATGCTATTTTCCTCCTTCCTTTTATATGTATTGATTGGAAGTCTTCTCTAAGAGTTGTCCCTTCTCACCTGTTTATTTATGTAGTCAATTATATAGGGATATTTTATTCTTTGAGTTATAATTCAATCTATCAAAATTTATTTTTTGCTCAAATGGCTCCAGTTTTGGCCATTTGGAGCTCTTTCAGATTGGCTCCTGTGTCTTCTAACTTACCCCCGTAATTCTTTTTTGGTCCCAGCACAACAATATACTCCAGCATCACCTTATATTTTGCCTTTGCCCCAGCCTGAAATCACTTCTCCAAAGAACCCTGGTTGATTGTTAGGGTATGACAATTACCTTTTCTTAAGCTTACTAATTTGATAAATGATTCTCTTCAATGCTTTATGCACAAATTTCCTAGTGTTTCATAATTGGTTATGATTTTATTGAGATGTTTTTGTATGTTTCCATTAGAAAACAATGTAAATAGAGTAATATGAATGAGAAGATACCTGATTTCATGTGACCTGATTTCATGTGGTAGATTTCTATGAGGCAATGTACTTCT
This sequence comes from Monodon monoceros, assembly GCF_005190385.1. Classification (NCBI taxonomy): domain Eukaryota; kingdom Metazoa; phylum Chordata; class Mammalia; order Artiodactyla; family Monodontidae; genus Monodon; species Monodon monoceros. The sequence goes on from NW_021703775.1 coordinate 45,225,781, forward strand.
TAAAAACAAAAGCAACAAAGGAAAAGAAAGAAATTACGAGTTTACGGAAGTGCAGTCAATATTTATTGAATTCTAACTTATAAGGAGCACTGTGGGAAGTGCTGTAGTAAGTAAAAATATGGCCCCTTCCCTTAAGAAGTTGTGCTGTCACAGTGAGACCATGATAAACATTTAACAAATGAACAAGTGCTGGGTACCATTGGATCACTTAAGTCACATGTTACCATGTATTCAACGTATACAATGTTTCAACATCATATTTTCCTTCAATTACTTTTATTTGATCTCTTCTCCCACAGAAGAACACCTACACTTTTTAAGAACCATCTAAAATCCAATTCTTTCAAGAATTTTTCCTTTATGAGTTCATTTGCTCCTGAGATACATATTGAACATCTACCATTTGCAAAGCAAAGGGAAGACAAGATGGCAACAAGGTAACTAAGACATCTTTCTTGATTTTAAGGAATTTTTAGCTCACAGGGACCAATCCTCCCTGACCTCTCAAGTCCATACTGTTTTGTTTTTGTATTTTATTTTTTAAATTCTGAAAATACCTATGCACAGTTATGAGCCTCTGACAATATGTGATATTTTCTATTTGCATTGTTTTCTATTTGGTCCATGTAGGTTTACTTCATCTCATCATCTTAGAGGTTTAATTTGCTTGAGTGAAAGGTCTATATTGTCATTTCTTTTATCCTCACAGCATTGACCAGTGATATTTAGATGGTAAATGGATATAAAATGCTAATTATCATTGCCAACATCAAATGCATTAGTAAATAGAATGTTGTCTCCTGGATTCAAAGAGCTGCCCTAATTTTCTATTTGCTAAAGTGTTGAAAATACTTCATGGGGTTGCCATGAGGATGAAATGAGCTCTTACATGTAGCATTTAGAAAGGAACTTGGAACATAGTAAACATTTACTGTTATTAATTTTTAATATGAGTGTATAAGTAGCATTAATATTATATATGTAATAAAGAGCATAGACTATGAGTACTGAAGAGGAGATAATATAGTCAGATTTGGATAACAGAAGTGTAATTATGGACCAATGCCAATGTCACTCTGCTTGACTGACTACTCTTCTGTCTCTGTTCAACATTCTCACACAAATTTAATTTTCTTGCTGCAAAAGTGTTTGAAGAAACAAATTTTCAAATAAAATTATTTTAAATTAGTTGCTATCCATGAGCTCCATTAAGTTAGTGATGTCAGTGCTGTTATACTTAACAACTGAAGGGCAAATATCTTCATCCTCCCAGCCTCCTCTCTCTGCAGGGGTTTGGGTGTTTTTGCACAACCCCAATTTTCAAAGATGCACACAGTGGCATTCAAGATTAAACAACTTTAAATTATTGTTATTTAATGCTAAGAATATACAAATAAATATTTATGACTGATACATAAGGTACGAAGAACATCTACTTACTACCTAATTTAAGTAAACAAAAAATTATCATTACTTTGAATTCATTTGTGTAATCTTCCTTCATTCCATTGCTTCCCTTTTCTATCAGAAAGGACTGACTGCCTCCCTGAGTTGTGGGTTTATTACTTCATCACTTTTCCTCATATGTTTAAAAATTAAATTTGTATGCCTGAATTTGTCCAATTTCACATGCTCTTCATGTTGTATAAATGAACACATACTGTATATATACTATAACTTGCTCTGTTCCTCAAAATAATAATGTAGAGATTTATCCATTTTATTGTCTGCAACTATATTTTATTCATTTTACTGCTGTAAAAAAAAATCTAATGTATGACTATGCTACAGTTTTTCTCCCAACTGCTAATGATAGAAATTTTGGTTTTGGGTTTTTTTTTTCAGCTTTATTGTATATGATTTTAGTACTCATGGATAAGCGTTTTAGTGTGAATGTGTTGAAGTAGTATTGTAGGGTTAAGTTATTCACATCTTTAACTTTACTGTAGAACACCAAATTCTTTAATTCAGGGTACCAATTTACAATGCCAAAATTATTTCTGTTATTCCCCATTCTTGCCATTTGTTTTCAATTTTTAACAATATGCGAGGTGTGAAATTGCATTTTGTGTTGTTTTAAATTTACATTTAACTATTTAGTAATGAGATAAAGAATGTTTCTTATGTTTATTGGCCAATTAGATTTCCCTTTCTGTGAAATGACCATTTAAATTTTTGATTCATGCAGGAATTTGATATATTGAGACATCCAATCTATAAACAAGGTATATTTCTTCACTTATTTTCATTTTTTAAAATGTTTTTCAATAACAGTTCATAATTTCTTATATAAAGATTTTACACAACGTTTAGATTTGTTTGCAGGTTTTCTGGCCAGGAATTACACTTCTCCAGGGCTACTCCCAGCCAATGACAGTATGGCTGGGGTGCACTGCCTGTCGGCCTACTTCTGTGCAACACAAGATTTTACTGACAGATGACTCGACTGAAGGACTCCTCATTAGCCAAAACTTTTTATAACTGCTGTTCAGTCTGAGACTCTTCGTACCCAATTTTTCTCTCTTTTCTCCTTTCCTTCAACAGTGTCAGATAGGCTTTATGGATTTTTTCCATCTTTTTTGCTCCCTTTCTTTCATTTTTCACATTTTCTCCTCAAACAATCTCTTGCACATCTAATCCCATTTTTGACATCTGCTTCTAAGGGTACTGGTATGTGTACTGTCTCTTTTTCCTGTTTCTATTTCTCTCTTTTTTGCCTCCCTCTGCTTGAAATTTCTCTCATTGCATTCCCTTTCCCTCAACTTCATTGTAAGTTACACACTCTATTTCTTTATTTTTAATGATAGCAGTAAAAACTGTAATGTATATTTAATTATAAAATCTAAACTTAATTATTTTTAAGCTCTATAATACATCATTGTTGTTAGTACATTAGTTGGTACAATGAATGAGATATATCTCACTATGATATATCGAGCTGGATTTCTTTTTTGTTTTTTTTCTACTTGGACTTTGTTTAGTTTCCTAAGTCTGTGGATTAATGGCTTTTAGCAGTTCTGAAAAATTCACCACATCAAATTCTACTTCTGCTCAAATTTTGTCTTATCCTTCTATAACTCTGTGTAGACATAATTTAGATTGTCTTTTTCTATACTCTATATCTTTTAATTTATCTCTTGTATGCCCCATCTCTTTATCTTTCTGGGCTGCATTCTAGGTAATTAATTCAAATATTTATTCTAGTTTATTGAGTATTTAGCTAATTTTGTCAACGTCAAATCTGCTATTGAGCTTTAAATAAATATTGTTACATTTTTTGTTTCTTAGAAGTTCTATTTAGGTCTATTTTTAATCAGCTTGGTCAATTTTTTAATGATTTCTTGCAATTTACTTATATTTTCAATCCCCCCTCTTTATCTCATAGTTCTAATATGTATAGTTTCCATGGGTCTGATACTGCTGTTTATGGTTTCTCTCAGTCATTGTGTCTTATTTCTTTGTGTTTTGTAACTTTTACCACAGTTTCATTGTTTTTGAAACTTTGTGGGAATTACCTGAGTTTTGCATTGAAGGTAGGCATGTCAGCTTCTGCCCTAGAGACCAGTAGTCAACGATCAACCTCAAGCCATAACAATTCATTTCTTCATCTCAAACAGCAGACTGATCCAAAATACCTACTTTCAGGTTTGAGTAGCTTAAAAGGGACTGTTGAGGTTCCTTTGCTACCTGACTTGGTTGTGACAATAATGTCTTCTTTGTCATTTTTGGCTTGTCCCACTTGACATACCATTTTACCCGCAGACATCCATTCTGATGTCAAGAGGCTACTATGTCCACAAATTGTCAAACCTATGTCAAATTCTTTGCTTGAGCCTCCTCAGGCCACCAAGGTAATACGAAAAAAATGCTGCATAATCTTTGAATGTCAGATTATAGTTACAATTTTTCAAGGTACATGACTTTCTTCCCTCCACTGAGCACCGAGGCAGGGATTTCCTCGTTTTGGAAAAAGCATGGGTATCTCTCTAGTTCACCCTTTAGGTCTCTTCTGAGTAGGTACTGATGTACCTACTTCGGTAGCCTTTGGTTTTGACTTTTTTCTGCTACCCAAGAGGAAATGAAAAACCCAAGCTCAGGTTTCCCAGGTTTGGCAAATGCCAAAGCGCCCTCTACACGGAGATCAGTTTCTACTCTGGGTTTCTCCTCTGACTTAGTTTCTGGCCTCTGAGAAATACCTTATGTTCCAGTACATATAAGGTTATCAGTGTGTTCCTGGGTGTGTAACATCTATTACAGTACTTTTAGCTGTTATCAGTGAAAAGTCTTTAGGCTCTTAGGATACCACAGTGTGAGAAATGGAAGTGTCTAATTAGTTTCTAATGTGAGTGACTTGCTTTCAATTTAGAGAGAAATTAGCTCAGCTGCCCCAAAACAAAGATCCATGCTCCAGCAAAAAAAGCTGAAATGAGGCTGTTGCTGCCAATTTGACATTGAGAGAAAGCACGTTTTTAAATGTTAGGACTGAGATATTGGATTGCAAACTAGCCAGGCTCTCCCACTGCTACCTGCTCCCACACAATGTTTACTTAAAATCTTAGGCAACAATGTGCGATTTTTATTTTGAGAATGTCTTATTATGAAATACATGTTTTCTTTTGCTCTGGACCACTTTGTGTGGAACTAGCTTCATTCCACTTTATTCCTCTGCATGTTTTGGTGAAAAAAAAAAAACAGATTAGAGAGGTAGCCTTTGTGGGTGGCTCTTTTCTCTTTACTTAAATAGAGGGAAACATGGTGAAATAATACCACACAGAGAATATTAAATATCCAAATACATTTCAAATTATCTGGAAATAGTAGAGGAGAAAGAGTCAAAAGGTTTAATACATCTATTCAAGACCCCCATGGTCTTTCTCCTAAATGTCTCATAGGCATAACTTAAATATCTATAATGACTTAACCCCAGTAGAAAAACCAGGGAATCCTCTATGAATAGTTATGGCAAAATATGTGACTCTATTCCTTAATAAAAAATGTTATTTTAATAGGCATTATTTTAAATTGACATTATGAAAGACACTGATATTGTCTTTCCAGGCTTCTTCATTAGATCATGATTCCTTTTTTTTTTTTAAGAGCTATGTTAGATGTTTTAAATGCTCATTTTGGAATCTAAAAGCAGCAAAAGACTTTGGAGGCCAATGTTCCTAATACCTGGCTAGCTAATCATTAGAATTAACTGGAGAGACTTTTGAGAGTTCAACAATTCAGATTCCTGTCCTCTCCTCCACAATATTATTGAAACAGTAGAGATAAGACCTTGTAATAATCTGTAGTTTTAAACAGCTTCCCAGTAAACCTTGGTGAAGAAATTATGGATCAAATCTAGTCACCTAACTTTATCAGTGAAGAAGCTGAGGTCTTGGTAGATTATTTGTGGAACCCACATATTGTTCTTTCTATTGTGCTACAGTAATGCTTTTTCACTGCTTATGGAGCTTATAATATTGTTCCTGGTACTAAAACAGGCACATACAAAAAATGATTTGGGAGAAATGGAGTTACAGTACATTGGCACTAGCTGAATTTAAGAGGTTTGTATTACTCTTAAGTCTGATTTATCCCATCTTGGCTCTTATGAATGTCAAAAAGCAGAAGATGTTAATCATAGGGTTGGGAGTTGCCCTTAATTACTGAGCTCTAACTAGCAGATTTATTTTCAAAATATTGTAGAATTTCTTTGAGTATTAAGACTTCTGGGAATATAAACAATTTCTCAGATGTTTGCTTATTGTCATTTGAGTCTTTAATATTCATAGTATAAACACAGAAAGGCCTTTTAAAATTGCTTAGATTTAAATTACATTTAATATATTTAAATTATAACCTAAATGACCTAAACTTTCTTAAGCTTTAACTTATTAATATTTTTCCATTTACAGAATGGAAATGGAAAAATATTAAATATCAGTTTTCTATAAAAAAAGAACACATGCTTTTTACTTTTCTCTGATAAATGCTTGATTTCTCAAACTTGACTGAAATTCCTTAGAAACTAGTCTCATTTACAAATGTAGTTGTATTCTCCTGAACATACTAAAACAGCGTTCTAGATTAATACATTTGATTTTTTTTAAAAGCATTTTAGATGGCTAACAGGGCAGCCATAATAATCTAACAAGTAATTTCACCCTAGGTCTTAAGTAACTCTTGTGAATCTAATAACTCAAACTGATAAAGGTAGGAGACCATTTTCTCTATACACCAACATAATCAAATTCTCTTACACCCTCCAAATTATAATCGAAAGTCTTAAACTGATTTTAAGAACAATTTTAAAATAATAAATAAATAACACCAATAGATTATCCAAAAATGTTAATGCTATAGGTTTTGATTACTGCACCATAGCTTATATTTACATCCTTTTTTGATTTGTGAAGTCATTCATTCACTAAAGAGGGGGCAATTTTACTGAATTAGACAATCTGAAGTTACAGGGTGACAACTGGGTCAGCTGCAAGGTTACCTAGAAGTCAGAGACTCCAATTTAGAACCTAGGACTGAGCAGTACATACTGGATTCTCCCTTAGCACACATGAATATCCTCAATTCCTTTCATAGAAGACTTATGACTGCCATTTCAAATAGAAATTCCAAGCCAAGATTTAAATATGGGATTACTTTTACATCTAGCTATTTGCCAGTTCTCTTAACCATTTTTTTTTGTATTAAATGTATCTCTTTATTACCTGAATATATCTTGCATTTTTCCCACTGTTCTATCAATCACTATTTCATACTCACTTTACATCTAATTTGTATTTAGTGATGGTTTGAAAATCATTCCTTGATAGGGTTATCAGATAAAATACTGAATAGTCAATTAAATTTAAATTCCAGATTAACAACAAATAATTTTTAGTATAAGTACATTTCATGCAATATTTAGAATCTAGTTATACCAAAAAATTATTCATTGGCTATCTGGAATTCAAATTTAACTGGGTATCCTGTATTTTTATCTGCTGAATCTGGCAGCCCTTATCCTTGACATAAGATTTCCAGAAGTTATTGTATAAGCTTTACTTTTATTAATAATAAGTCATTCTCTCACCTTTTCTACAGACTCATTGAGGTTAAAACTCTGTCATTCTTTCCCATCTTCTTCTGGCAAGTTACATAGCCTCAAGCAGAGGTTCAATGAATATTTGTTTATGAGGCCTTCCTCAGAGAATCTAAATAATGTCAGCCTCCAGATCAGTTTGGAAAGTGTACAAGTGTTGTGCTGGCTGATGTGAGTCTCTAGGGAAAAAAATAATACAAGAATTTACTGGAAGGTGTGATGTGCCTTCAGATCCACTCATGCAGTAGCATAATGTTACATGGAGGACAGGTATCACTCTTATTTCAACAGAACTAACTAATTGGAGTGGGGTTATTTTTTCTTTAGAATGATAAGGTATTCATATTTGTATGTTACATTTGGTTAATACAGTATTGCTACTAAGGGAGCATTGAAGACCTATTTTCAGCAAGCTTGCTGCTGAGATGTTCAGGAAGCTGCTGATGCTCCTCTCCAGGCAGGTCATGCTTTGCTGGATGTGCACAACTCCTCATCAGGGGTCAAAAGCCATGCTTCATTAGCAGGCTCTTCCTGCCAGGGCTCTCACCTCTGCTCTCCCCACTGTAAAATGCATGCAGACTATCTAGTGGCTCTGATTCCTGAGTGGCATTTATATGCTTGATTTAAGAGATTAATGACAAGGAGAGTGATCTTTAGAATATATTACAGGTAAAATGCAGGACAGTCAAGGAGACTGCCCAGAATACCTAACACCTGTTCTCAGAACCAAAGCAACTTTAGAATTAAAATCTCAGATTTGAGGAACTCACTGATTTTATCCCTGTGCAGTTTGAAAAATTCTTCAGTGATCCCAGACTTACTTCTCCTGGTATTTCAGATAAGAGTTGGAGGGATGGATTGAGAATCATTATTCTTTCTAGAAAAAACCCCAAATCACCTTCAAATGACCATGTGAGCTTTGTGAAACTATCACTAATATTATGGGAATGAAGGGCACTTTTCTGAAGACATAAAATTCCCACCATTATGGAATATATATAGAGATAAAAAATACAAATTAGAATAAGTACCTAACTATAAAAATGCTTTTTCCCCCCTCATTGTCTTAATAGAACATAATAATTGTGGAATAATATAAAATTTTAGGGCCAAAATGAACTGAGCTTACTCAAACTCCATTCATGAAGTTATAAGCAATGTTAACAAACTTGATGCACTTATCTTTGCAGTTATATATGTGTATATATATATATATATATATATGGTAAAATGGGATTATCCAACATACACTGTTCTATCACCTAATTAATATATTGTTTTATAAGTATAATTAACATGTATACTTAAAACTAATTTCTATCTAAATAAATATAAATATATATTATCACATGAATAGTATGCTTTTTTTTTTTTTACTTTCCCAAAGTGATTTAACCAATCTCGTGTGTTAGGACATTAGAATTTTTTTCTTAATTTATAATTAATATTTCAATTAATATCCTTGTGCATATACCTTTGAATATATTTCATTTATTTTCTTAATACAAATTCCTGGTATATGCTTAAGTTTTTTCAGACATATTTCCAATTGCCTTGCTGAAAGTTTGCCCTGGGTAATGCCACCACCAGAGTGTAAAAGAGCCTCTCTCCATAAAGGAAGACTGTAAAGCAGAGAAGGGAGGAAATCCTGTGTCTGCAAGTGGGAATGGAAAGTTTTATAGAGAATATAGAAGTTAATCTGGACTTGAAGAATAAGCATTTCATGGGGAGAGAGAAGATAAACCTTCAGTAATGTTTTGATACTGTTGTTATTCTCCTTTTAAATTACATTTGAGTTAAAAGAAGTTCAATGTGCAAACTGGAAAGAAAATTCATCCTTATTGCTACAGGGTCACTCCTCCTTCAGTGTCCTGGGACATCATGGCACGCCCCTTTCTTCTGCAGGCTCAAACTCCTTCACACAGTTGGTGGGAGGGTACTCCTTTCCACTCACATTTCTATTTCAATAATTTTAAGTCATCAATTAACCAAAATCAATTTTTATGACAAAAGCAAGGACTTTCCAATATTCAGGTGAATGAAACAAAATGATCAACTCAAATGTCATTTCCATGCTCATTCACTCACAGTAGGACTTAATGTCCACATTCTGCTCCTTGCCCCATGGGATCTCCTCAACTTTCCTGTCAGCCATACATACTTCCCTGACTTCTCACATAGAGAAAATGGCCATAAGGAAAATGAGAAGGGTCACAGTGGTAATAATAGTTCCCTCCCAGTTATAAATTTGTTCCATCCCCAGTACAGGTTCTCTGCTATTGAGAACCAAAGAATTTGTCCCAAGTGGTGTTTGATTGGGAGGACGAGCATGAATAACTTTTAAGCCTAAATAAGTTTTCCTTTTCAGGTCCCCCATTGTACGAAAAAATGCTGTTACTAGTGTGCTAGTAAATAGCCTCCTCCTTCTACTCGCAGTATATTCAGAAAAAGTAGAACAACAGACAGCCTTTGCTGCTCTTTTGCAATTTTAACAAATTGCCATTTGTGTGTGTGTAGGCAAATGCAAAACTCCTCCTTTTGCAATGATCAAAACCTAACAACAAAGGCCTGTTGATCGACTTTTTCAATTTCTAATTAGCAAATTTTGTTCTTAATGTTTGTAGACATCATAAATAAACCCCTTTTACTTGGAAGCTAAAAGGCAAAGATCCTTTGAATCTTAGTTATGACACATACTAAACAAAGGAAGGCTAGGTTTTGATGTTTTCTTTGGTTTAAACTTACGCTGCAAATAAAAAGAAGTAACACCTCAGCCATCAATTCCTGAATCTTACAAAAGGAAATTAACCCCTTTGAAAAAGGACTGCCATCTTCTTCCAAGTGAAGGTTTTTCATGGTAGAGAAAGAAGAATGTTTTATTAAAAACCTGTTAACAGGGGCTTCCCTGGTGGCGCAGTGGTTAAGAATTCGCCTGCCAATGCAGGGGACACGGGTTTGAGCCCCGGTCCAGAAGATCCCACATGCCATGGAGCAACTAAGCCTGTGAGCCACAACTACTGAGCCCATGTGCTGCAACTACTGAAGCCTGCGTGCCTAGAGCCCGTGCTCTGCAACAACAGAAGCCACCACAATGAGAAGCCCGCGCACCGCAACGAAGAGTAGCCCCCACTCGCCGCAACTAGAGAAAGCCCATGCACAGCAACAAAAACCCAACGGAGCCAAAAATAAAATAAATAAATTTTTTTTAAAAAGCTTGTTAACAAACAACAAACAAAAAGAAAAAAAATACAAGACCTTCCGTTTATTGAGGACCTGCTATGTTCAAGGCATTATGGTATAGCAGGTATATACAGAGAATTTTTTCCCACAGAAATTTTACCACAATTTAATAAGTTGACTTTTATTAGCCCCCATTTCACGAAGAAAGCAGTGAACATTAAGAGACTTAGAAACTTTCTCATGGTCACACGGTAAGTGATAAAGCAAACATGTGAGCCCAAATATATTTCACTCCAACACCCTGTCTTTTCTATTTATATTGTAATATTATAGAATAGGATATGATATAGGAACTTCAGGCTTCAAAGAACAAAATGAATTCATTTTCCTTGGGCAATTTTCCAGGGAAGTGAGTAAATGGGAATAGAAGAAGTTGAGACACTAACTTTCCCTACGTGGTAAAAATAAAAGCTTATTGGTATTTACTGGGAATTGTTTTATCAATGGTATAGAAAAATGATTTATTCTTGAAAAGGAGAGTATGTATGTTAAAACTTACATTTTAAAATGTTGATCCTTATCCTATGCAAGATGAATGTAACGTGTCCAGAAATGAAGTAAGGAAGTTCTGGATGTGGTCTTCGTTACAGGAAGCAACTGCAGAATCTAGGAGGTATGTCCCCGGAGGATATAATGGGATTTGACGGTAGATTAATTCTGGGGAGTATAGAGGATGACATAATTAAATATGTGCTTTCTATGTTGAAAATCTAAAAGAATGTGGATGTCCCTATTAGAAATCAAGGGTTGACAGACCAGAGAATGCATATCCCCATTCAGGGAAGTCCTTGACAGGGAATGACTTAGTGCCTGATTCCTCAGGGTAGTAGAGAAATATTATTTAGCATCTAAGTACTTGAAATTTGGAGAGAAGTTGTGAGATTATTGTCAAGGATCTGAAGTTTATTCATCCTAGAATGGTAAGTGAAAATTACAGTGTTTGTATTCATAAAAATTCTGGCTTCAAGGATTTTATCTATAAGGCCTAGAAACGTGAAAGTGACGCTTGCCTGGAAGAAACAATCACTTTATCATCAAAGATCCAAGACTACACACTCTGCTGTAACTTCATGAGGTAAGGACTCTTAATTAAATCAGTAAAAGAAACCAACTTTTATCAGACAGGGTCCTATCACTTTTTTCTCAATAAGCAATTTTAGTTTGCCCTCATTTTTCTAGATACATATCCAGGTCAACTATTTGACTTAGGTTGGGCTCAGGAAGCCACAAACGTTCCTGCCTTTGTTGCCTCTTCTTAATGCACATTAAGTTGGATTAAGTTGGGAAGTTGGCTCTAAGGTAGTGGTTTCAATCACATTTGAATCATATTAGATGAAATAAAAGAAAAAGGGAAAAATTCTGATGCTCAAGCCACTCAGATGCATTAAATCAGAATCTCTGCTCATGGCATTATGATACTGAAATTTTAAAAATACTCCCCAGGTGATAATGATCTATAGCAGAGTTGAAAACCAGAGCTTTAAGGAAGTGCCATTCTAGAAAAATATATACTTCCTTTCCATTCTTTATTCTCTTCTAGTTAGTCAGCCACTGATGCTCTGAGTATATAAGAGATGATACAATAATGCAGCATATATGTTCTTCATCCTGGTGGGTGATACACATATTCTCTGTATACTCTCCTTCTCTTCAAATAAAATTTCTGCCAATTTTTTAAGCACTTATGACTGCTTAGTTAATTTATTTTCATTTACACTTCAACATTGGGCCACCACATTCTGTTTTAGAAAACATTTATCATGGAGTTTTATGTTTTGCAGAATTGAATCTGCAGGGTGGATCCACCAGCAGGTTTCCCCCACCTCCTGGGGTTTGATTGGCAGGAACATGTTTTCCCGTGGAGTTCTGCCAATAGCATTTGTGTACAACAAACAAGGCCAAGTCTCAGGAAGGGTTTGAGCTGGATGACATGACAGACGCTTTGGCAGAAGCTTTCATTATTTAGCACGCCATTGTGAATTATTAATAAAACTGCATTGTGAGGCCCTGGAAAAGTTGAAATGGTATTGTGAGTCTCGCAAATGCTAAGGTTCAATATATTATTAATTAGATCATTAAAGAATATAATATGCAAATACTATATTGGAAATAGTAGGCCAAGGCCAACTGTGGCAAACTTTACTAGGTAATTTGCATGTTGTACAGTAGGTGTAGAAAGTAATAGATCAGGAGTGGTTAGCCTTGCTACATGAGAGAGAATTTCAGGAACATAAACCCTAAGAAAAGAGTAGGTATTACTCCTAGAGCTTCAGAATATTTCATAGGAAACATTTCTTAAAAGATGTCATAGTACCTGATATGATATGGACTTTTAATTTACTAACTATATTTTCTGATTTTTCTCATTTCTCCTTTTTAAAGCAAGAAACAAAATCTGTCTCAATTCAAGGTTTCCATTCCTTCTATGACAATATTTTATCCAGTTCTCTGTTCTGACATCGCCCTAGACCATTAAAAAAGAATTGGGGCTTCCCTGGCGGTGCAGTGGTTAAGGGTCTGCCTGCCGATGCAGGGAACACGGGTTCGTGCCCCGGTCAGGGAAGATTCCACATGCCGCGGAGCGGCTGGTCCCGTGAGCCATGGCCGCTGAGCCTGCGCGTCCGGAGCCTGTGCTCCGCAAAGGGAGAGGCCGCAGCGGTGAGGGACCCGCGTACCGCAAAAAAAAAAAAAAAAAAGAATTGAACAAAAAGTCTAGAGACCTAGGATTTTTGCCACTGAAAAATTTTCTAACACCTTGAACGTCCATTTTCTCATGTGAATAAATAGATGTATTACTTTATTTCTCCTATTATACATTATAGATATCAGTATAAAAGGAATCAAACTGTACAACCATGCTATTCTTAGAGAATGTATGAGCTTACTTTGGGGTTACATTTCATACTGCCACTGGGGAGGAGCAGAATATGTGACTCCAAAATATGTCATTTTGGCATGTGGATTGTTTTGAGCTGAAAGCAATCAAGACCCAGAGATTCAAGAAGAACTTTTACCTCTCCTTTAACTACCTAAAAGAATTTAGATAGGGGGCCTGGCCCAGAAAGGGAGCTATTACCAGAGATAATTTTTATCTGAATGACCTTTCTGTACTGCAGGGCAAACATCTAATTACCAAACATCTGCTCTTCTTATTGTCCTGTGAATTACTCTCCCCTCCTTTGAAGCCCCAGGCTCCTATGCCATTCCTTAGTTCAAGATGGCATAAAAGCCTCAATTGCCTGACTTGCTCTTGGATCTGATATCTTGGAGCTCCCATACGTACAAAATTAAATTTGTTTTTCTCCTGTTAATCTGTCTTATATCAATTTAATTACTAGGCCAGCAAAAAATCTGAAAGGGAAGAATGGAAATGTTTTTACCCCCTACATCACTTTCATACCACTGCTCTCCTATATGCTCACCTGAATTCTCTCAATGGCATTCAAATATACTTTATCTTTCCTATATAAACACACACACATATATACATACCAACACTTCTTCAGAATCTACATCCTCCTACATCTATGAGAGAGCCTTACTCTTTCATCCCCATTTATAATAAATTTTTCAGAAGTTGACCATATGCATTGAATCCTTACCTCCTACTCCAGTCTGGCTTCTACTTCCATAACTTTGCTGACACAGCTCTTACTAGGGTCACTTCATTCAAATTTATAGGACCATCTTCCTTTACCTGGCTATTGGCATAGTAACAAATTTGGAACTCTTCTATTTTCTTCTCCATATTACATTATTTTCTCACCAGATATTGCCAATCTTCCCATCCTAATCCTTAGCTAAGAAATTAATTCATTATGTTCTCTGACTTTCAGATATGTATTTCCAGCTAAGATGTACTATCTCAGGTCCACACCCACATAACTAACCAAAATGATCCTCAAAACCATCATGTCTAATTTTAACTCTAAAGTCCTTTCATAGTTTCCTGTCTCAATAAATGGAAACCCACCCATTCAGTTCTATGGACCAGAAATTAGTCACATATGGTATCACTGTTTCCTTTATACTTTACATTTAATTTATTATAAGGTTCTTTTTAACTTCCTAAGCTTCTAGATCTCATCTACTTCTCTGTATTTTCACTGACTTTACACTAGTCCAAGATACTGTCTTCTCTTACCCGGACTAGGAAAGCAGCTTCCAAAATATCCCCCCATATCCACTCTGCCAACTTGTCACTGGTTCTCCATACTGTAGCATGAATGATCTTATCAAGATGGGACTCAGTTCATTTTATTTTCCTCTTTGCTTAAAATATCTTAATGGCTTCACATTGTGTTAAAGATAAAGATGAAAATTCTTAAGGTGAACTATGAGGCCTGTATAATCTGATCAATTTCTGTCTCATCAGTGTCATCTAATGACATCCTAATCTTCATTTACTGCCCATTATGCCAGCTTCATTCAATTTTTTCATTCAGACTTTATTTTTTAGAGAAGTTTTGGGGTTCACAGCAAAATTAAGCAGAAGGTACAGAGATTTCCCATGTACCTCCTGTCCCCACATAGGCATAGCCTCCTCCATTATGAACATTCCCCAACAGAATGACACATTTGTTACAGTTGATTAACCTACAATTACCCACCATAATCACCAAAAGTCAATAGCTAACATTAGGGTTGGCACTTGGTGTTGCACATTCTGTGGGTTTGGACAAATTTATAATGACATGTATACACAATTATAATATAATACAGAATAGTTTCACTGCCCCAAAAATCTTCTGTGCTCTGCCTATTCATCATCCCTCCTTCCTCCTAATCCCTGGAAACCACTGATCTTTTTACTGTCTCAATAGTTTGTCGTTTCTAGAATGCCATATAGTTGGAAACTTACAATATGTGGCCGCACTGCATGGCGTGTGGGATCTTAATTCCCAGACCAGGGATCAAACCCATGCCCCCTGCATTGGAAGCACAGAGTCTTAACCACTGGACTGCCAGGGAAGTCCCCGATATGTGGACATTTTTGCTTGGCTTGTTGTATTTAGTAATACATATTTAAGGTTTCTCTGTGTCTTTTCATGGTTTGACAATGCACTTCTTTTTAGCACTGAATAATGTTCCATTGCTGAATGTACTACAGTTTATATATCCATTCACCTATGAAGGACATCTTAGTCACTTCCAAATTTTGGCAATTATGAACAAGGCTGGTATAAATATCTGTGTGTAGGTTTTTTTGTGGACATAAGTTTTCAGTGCATTTGAGTAAACACTAAGGAGTGTAATTGCTGGACTGAACGGTAAGAATATGTTTAGTTTTGTACGAAAACAGCCATACTGTTTTCCAAAGTGGCTGTACCATTTTGCCTTCTTACCAGTAATGAATGAGAGGTCCTATTGTTCTACATCCTTGCCAGCATTAGGTTATGTCAGGCTCTGATTCTGTGGTGGTTTGGGAAGACTACCTGAATTCAATCCTTAAAAAAATAATTTAATTAAGGGAGTCTTATTCCATGTCAGCCCAAGGAAAGAAATGTATTGGGGAACCAAGCATAGCATGGGAAACATGCAAAGGGACCCTCGGCAACAGAATGTAACATATAATTGGATAACTATAAAATACATGCTGTACACCTTAAACTTATACAGTGATGTATATCAATTACATCTCAATAAAAATGGAAAAAAATTTGAGATGCAACTCCTCCAGGTGCACTACAAAAAGTGTTAGGAGACAAAACAAGTACGTCATTGTTGGTAAGTAGGTGCAATAATTTGCTAATTTGCAAACAGTGGACAAGTTCTGAGAGCTGTATAACTAAATACCTCCATTTATTTTAGAAGGACCTGAAAATTTACTTAGAAAAGCAAATTATCAACAATAAATATTACTATTTGGTTTTAGTTTAATTCCTTTTATTCTTTCTAGAGTTTAAGCCATAATAATACTAAATACTCTGAAGCCCTCACTCTATGCCAGGTGCTCTTCTAGGTTCTTTACATTTATTCTTAATTTGCTTTCAAAATAATTCTAGGTGCTGTTATCTTTTAAACTTTGTGGACAGGGAAATAGAAACAAAAAGGTAGAGTGACTTCCTAGAGTCAAACATAAAGGAAGAATTGTAGCCACTATTGGAACTTAGGTTGTCTGCTCCAGGACCTGCTAGTGTTAACCAATGTTTCAGATTCCTCCTATATGATATTATAACTTTTATTTAAAATTGAACACCTAGAACAGTGTCTGCTACATAATGAGTATATAATAAATAGTTCTTAAACTGATCAGAGTCTTAAAAGAATAAGTTAAATCACCAAAAATATTTTTCAAATAAGAATATACCATCCATTTGGATTCTAATCATCCAAATGGAAAGAAACTGGGCTATAGGAAGTTAAAGCAATGTGCCAAATTTGAAAAGCTAGTAAGTGCCAGAATTCTAATTCTGATACTCCGGAGATTAGAGTCCAGAAGCTGAGTTTAGGACTAACCTGTGGTATTCCCTCAACTATGCAAATAAACGTGAAAACATTTTAATATATCTGTTCTAAATACTCTTTTTTCAGCCGACTGTTGAGTTATTTAGGATATCTTTGCATGTTGTCTTTTCTCCCTTTGAAATTCCTCTTTCCTACTATTCCCTGCTTATTAAAATACTGACCTCCCCCAGGAAGCCCCTCAGAGGTAACCTATGCTCTTTTCACTATAAATTCTCCCATTTTTCTCCTGCCACTAGCATCATAAAATCATAGAATCTTTGACCTCAGAGATCTTAAACACCACAGA
The DNA here is from genome assembly GCF_005190385.1 of Monodon monoceros. Classification (NCBI taxonomy): domain Eukaryota; kingdom Metazoa; phylum Chordata; class Mammalia; order Artiodactyla; family Monodontidae; genus Monodon; species Monodon monoceros. The sequence goes on from NW_021703775.1 coordinate 45,242,862, forward strand.
TCCTGAGGTGCTTTGGAAATCATGTCTGAGATGAACATGAAGGTCACAGTTGAGTGTTTTGCTCATATAGATATTTAAGGATAAAAGTTGAACTAAAATATATTCCTTATTATTTCCTTACTTGGACTGTTTCTCACATAATATTCTACCTAAATATATCTAGTTCTTTTTCCCCTGGTTCACATTTTTTTTTCTCTACAGATTAATTATAATTAGATCATCTTTTCTATTTCCTTTCTATTCCTCATCTTTGTCTTTGAATTCTCCTAAAAGCAAATATACCCTCAGCGTGCAAAATTCAGGGTTCAGCACAGTATTGTAAGGTCATATGAACTACTTATCATAATGCAAACAAAAATGAAGGAATATCAACATAAATTTTTAGTTAGAAATTCACCATGGAGATCAAAGACTTAGACTTGTGACATTTTGATGATTGTGTATTATTATAAATAATAAGAACATTTCACTATTTTAAAATCAAAAACAGTTTTGTCCCAGATGGAAAATTCAGGAAGTTTTTCCTGATTTCTCTCTCAGCTCAGATTTAAAATCCATGGTAACATTTCAATCATGTTATGCTAATGGATAGCATCTGAATATATGTCCAAAACAATTTCAGGGGAATAAATTATATCCCTAGGGCAGCACTATGCAAAGCAAGTTTGTCAGCCATTGTTTCACTTATTTTCTCTCTTATTGATTGTTGAAATTTCAAAGGAGAAAAATGAAGGTCAATGCACCTAGCATATAGTGGCTAACAGTAACTATAATTTCCAGTTAGGCTTGGGTCTGCCAAATGATAGTTTCCTACAACACAACAACACTCTTCCCTCATAGCAACAACAATTTTCTGAGCTCATCAATACCTATTCATCAAATAAACTCAATGTGAATAACTTAATTAGGCCATTAGTGACTGCAAGGGAGAATTTGTATAGGTCTTTTTTTTCTTTTTAAACTTTTTAATAGACTCCATTTTTAAAAGAACTTTTGGTTTACAACTCACATAGATTTTTTTACTAGTGAAAATACCAAATCAGAAATTACCAAAAATATATGTTTCAGCACATGCCTATAGCTTATCACTAAACTGATCATGTTTATTGTCATAAGTTAAATGGCAAACACAGAATCTGAAACTTGCTAAACAAATGTTTGGCGAAACATGTCATTGCTAAACGAATGTTGATTGAAATTTAAATAGCAGAACCTAATTATCTGCACATCAATAGCACCAGATTTTTTCGTAGATGAGAATTATTTAGCTTTGAATCTCCTCAGCTTTAATTTTTTTGTGGCCTTTCTTTTCTTCTAATGAGCCTCTTTTAAATAATTATTCCTTTGTTCTTGGCCCTTCAAATATCAGAAGAAACAACTAAGGCATTTTATGGTGACTACATTGTACAATAAAATCTGTGTTTTGAAGGATTTTACCAAACAGAAAAAGAAAAAGCCAAGATCTTGTGGATGGCGAACAGCGTATTTTTCTAGTGTAAATTTTGAAACAAGTGGCTAAATGGAGAGCAAAATTTGAAAAATCAGGATAATTGGACTTTGTTTTTCCCTTTATTCCTTCCAACCAAAAAATGACACTACCATATTGTTAAAAAGAACTAGGCTCTGCATTTAGACTCATATTTTTTTTTTATTATATGACTGTGTTTTGTTTCATCACAAAATTCATGCATATCATTTCAGGTAAATTAAACTAAATTAGGTTCTGAAAAGTTCTCTAACAAATCAGGATTTTTTCCATCTCTCTCCTTATTCTATATGTTGACCTCATTATTTCCAGCTGGCATTTTAGTATACCTGGAGGTAAGTCTACAAACATCTCAATTCTTTTTATTTTTGTAATTTAATTTAATTTTTTTTATACACAAGTTCTTATCAGTTACCTACTTTATGCATATTAGTGTATATATGTCAATTCCAGTATCCCAATTCATCCCACCACCACCCCAGCCCCTGCTTTCCTCCCTTGGTGTCTGTATGTTTGTTTTCTACATCTTTTTCTCTATTTCTGCATTGCAAACTGGTTCATCTGCACTGCTTTTCTATATTCCACATGTATGCATTAATATATGATATTTGTTTTTCTCTTTCTGACTTACTTCACTCTGTATGGCAGTGTCTAGATCCATCCATGTCTCTACAAATGACCCATTTTCGTTCATTTTTTGGCTGAGTATATTCCATTGTATATATGTACCACATCTTCTTAATCCATCCATTGATGGGAATTTAGGCTGCTCCCATGATCTGGCTATTGTAAATAGTGGTGCAATGAACATTGTGGTGCATGACTCTTTTTGAATTATGGTTTTCTCAGGGTATATGCCCAGTAGTGGGATTGCTGGGTCATATGGTAGTTCTATTTTTAGATTTTTAAGGAACCTCCATACTGTTCTCCATAGTGGCTGTATCAGTTTACATTCCCACCAACAGTGCAAGAGGGTTCCTTTTTCTCCACACCCTCTCCAGCATTTATTGTTTCTAGATTTTTTGATGATGGACATTCTGACTGGTGTGAGGTGATACCTCATTGTAGTTTTGGCTTGCATTTCTCTAATGATTAGTGATGTTGAGCACCCTTTCATGTGTTTGTTGGCAATCTGTATATCTTCTTTGGAGAAATGTCTATTTAGGCCTTCTGCCCAATTTTGGATTGGGCTGTTTTTGTTTTTTATTTTGATGTTGAGCTGCATGAGCTGCTTGTATATTTTGGAGAATAATCCTTTGTCAGTTGCTTTGTTTGCAAATATTTTCTCCCATTCTGAGGGTTGTCTTTTCATCTTGTTTATTGTTTCCTTTGCTGTGCAAAAGCTTTTAAGTTTCATTAGGTCCATTTGTTCATTTTTGGTTTTATTTCCATTTCTCTAGGAGGTGGGTCAAAAAGGATCTTGCTGTGATTTATGTCATAGATTGTTCTGCCTATGTTTTCCTCTAGGAGTTTTATAGTGTGTGGCCTTATATTTAGGTCTTTAATCCATTTTGAGGTTATTTTTGTGTATGGTGTTAGGCAGTGTTCTAATTTCATTCTTTCACATGTAGCCGTCCAGTTTTCCCAGCACCATTTATTGAAGAGAACGTCTTTTCTCCATTGTATACCCTTGCCTCTCATGTCATAGATTAGTTTATCATATGTCTGTGGGTTTACCTCTGGGCTTTCTATCCTATTCCATTGATCTATATTTCTGTTTTTGTGCCAGTACCATATTGTCTTGATTACTGTAGCTTTGTAGTATAATCTGAAGTCATGGAGTCTGATTCCTCCAGCTCTGTTTTTTTCCCTCAAGACTGCTTTGGCTATTTGGGGTCTTTTGTGTCTCCATACAAATTTTAAGATTTTTTGTTCTAGTTCTGTAAAAAATGTCATTGGTAATTTGATAGGGATTGCATTGAATCTGTAGATTGCTTTGGGTAATATAGTCATTTTCACAATATTGATTCATCCAATCCAAGAACATGGTATATCTCTCCATCTGTTTGTGTCATCTTTGATTTCTTTCATCAGTGTCTTATAGTTTTCTGAGTACAGGTCTTTTATCTCCTTAGGTAGGTTTATTCCTAGGTATTTTATTCTTTTCATTGCAATGGTGAATGGGATTGTTTCCTTAATTTCTCTTTCTGATTTTTCATCATTAGTGTATAGGAATGCAAGAGATTTCTGTGCATTAATTTTGTATCCTGCAACTTTACCAAATTCACTGATTAGTTCTAATAGTTTTCTGGTGGCATCTTTAGGATTCTCTATGTATAGTATCATCTCATCTGCAAATAGTGACTGTTTTACTTCTTCTTTTCCAATTTGTATTGCTTTTATTTCTTTTTCTTCTCTGATTGCCATGGCTAGGGCTTCCAAAACTATGTTGAATAATAGTGGTGAGAGTGGACATCCTTGTCTTGTTCCTGATCTTAGAGGAAATGCTTTCAGTTTTTCACCATTGAGAATGATGTTTGCTGTGGGTTTGTCATATAAGACCTTTATTATGTTGAAGTAGGTTCCCTCTATGCCTACTTTTCTGGCGAGTTTTTATCCTAAATGCGTGCTGAATTTTGTCAAAAGCTTTTTCTGAATCTATTGAGATGATCATATGGTTTTTATTCTTCAATTTGTTAATATGGTGTTTCAAATTGATTGATTTGTGTATATTGAAGAATTCTTGCATCCCTGGGATAAATCCCACTTGATCATGGTGTGTGATCCTTTTAATGTGTTGTTGGATTCTGTTTGCTAGTATTTTGTTGAGGAATTTTGCATCTATATTCATCAGTGATATTGGTCTGTAATTTTCTTTTTTTGTAGTATTTTTGTCTGGTTTTGCTATCAGGGTGATGGTGGCCATGTAGAATGAGTTTGGGAGTGCTCCTTCCTCTGCAATATTTTGGAAGAGTTTGAGAAGGATGGGTGTTAGTTCTTCTCTAAATGCTTGATAGAATTCACCTGTGAAGCCATCTGGTCCTGGACTTTTGTTTGTTGGAAGATTTTTAATCACAGTTTCAATTTCATTACTTGTGATTGGTCTGTTCATATTTTCTATTTCTTCCTGATTCAGTCTTGGAAGGTTATACCTTCCAAAGAATTTGTCAATTTCTTTCAGTCTGTACATTTTTTTGGCATAGTTGCTTGTAGTAGTCTCTTATGATGCTTTGTATTTCTGCAGTGTCTGTTGTAACTTCTCCTTTTTCATTTCTAATTTTATTGATTTGAGTCCTCACCCTCTTTTTCTTGATGAGTCTGGCTAAAGGTTTATCAATTTTGTTTATCTTCTCAAAGAACCAGCATTTACTTTTATTGATCTTTGCTATTTTTTCTTTGTTTTTATTTTATTAATTTCTGCTCTGATATTTATGATTTCTTTCTGCTACTAACTTTGGGTTTTGTTTGCTCTTGAATCTCTAGTTCCTTTAGCTGTAAAGTTAGATTGTTTATTTCAGATTTTTTTGTTTCTTGAGGTAGGATTGTATTCCTATAAAATTCCCCCTTCAAACTGTTTTTGCTGCATCCCGCAGGTTTTGGATCATTGTGTTTTTGTTGTCATTTGTCTCTAGGTATTTTTTGGTTTCCTCTTTGATTTCTTCAGTGATCTTTCAGTTATTTAATAACGCATTTTTAGCCTCCATGTGTTTGTGTTCTTTTTGGTTTTTTCCCTGTAATTGACTTCAAATCTCAGAGCATTGTGATCAGAAAAGATGCTTGATGTAATTTCAGTTTTCTTAAATTTACCGAGGCTTGACGTGTGACCCAAGATGTCATCTATCCTGGAGAATGTTCCGTGTTCACTTGAGAAGAAAGTGTAATCTACTGTTTTCAGATGGAATGTCCTATAAATATCAATTAAATCTATCTGGTCTATTGTGCCATTTAAAGCTTGTGTTTCATTATAAATTTTCTGTCTGGATGATCTGTCCATTGGTGTAAGTGAGGTATTAAAGTCCCCCACTATTACTGTGTTACTGTTGATTTCCTCCTTTATAGGTGTTAGCATTTGCCTTAGGTATTGAAGTGCTCCTTTGTTTGGTGCATATATATTTATAATTTTTATATGTTCTTGGATTGATCCCTTGATCATTATGTAGTGTCCTTCCTTGTCTCTTGTAACATTCTTTATTTTAAAGTCTATCTTATCTGATATGAGTATTGCTACTCCAGCTTTCTTTTGATTTCCATTTGCATGTACTATCTTTTTCCATCCCCTCACTTTCAGTCTGTATGTGTCCCTAGGTCTGAAGTGGATCTCTTGTAGACAGCATATATGTGGGTCTTGTTCTTGTATCCATTCAGTAAGCCTGTGTCTTTTGGTTGGAGCATTTAATTCATTCACATTTAAGGTAATGTGTAAGGTAATCGATATGTATGTTCCTATGACCATTTTCTTAATTGTTTTGGGGTTTTTTTTTGTAGGTCCTTTTCTTTTGTATTTCCCACTTAGAGAAGTTCCTTCTGCATTTGTTGTAGACCTGGTTTGGTGGTGCTGAATTCTCTTAGCTTTTGCATGTCTGTAAAGCTTTTCAATTCTCTGTTGAATCTGATTGAGACCCTTACCTGGTAGAGTAATCTTGGTTGTAGGTTCTTCCCTTTCATCACTTTAAATATATTGTGCCACTCCCTTCTGGCTTGTAGAGTTTCTGTTGAGAAATCAGCATTAACCTTATGGGAGTTCCCTTCTATGTTATTTGTTGTTTTTCCCTTGTTGCTTTTAATTATTTTTCTTTGTCTTTAATTGTTGTCAATTTGATTCCTATGTGTCTTGGCGTGTTTCTCCTTGGGTTTATCTTGCCTGGGACTCTCTGTACTTCCTGGGCTTGGGTGGCTATTTCCTTCCCATGTTAGAGAAGTTTTCAATTATAATCTCTTCAAATATTTTCTTGGGTCTTTTCTTTCTCTCTTCTCCTTCTGGCACCCCTATAATGTGAATGTTGGTGCGTTTAATGTTTTCCCAGAGGTGTCTTAGGCTGTTTTCATCTCTTTTCATTCTTTTTTCTTTATTCTGTTCTGTGGTAGTGAATTCCACCATTCTGTCCTCCAGGTCCCTTATCCGTTCTTCTGCCTCAGTTAATCTGCTATTGATTCCTTCTAGTGTAGTTTTCATTTCAGTTATTGTGTCATTCATCTCTGTTTGATTTTTCTTTAATTCTTCTAGGTCTTTATTAAACACTTCTTGCATCTTCTCCATCTTTGTCTCCATTCTTATTCCAAGGTCCTGGATCATCTTCACTATCATTATTCTGAATTCTTTTTCTGGAAGGTTGCCTATCTCCACTTCATTTAGTTGTTTTTCTGGGGTTTTGTCTTGTTCTTCATCTGGTACATAGTCTTTTGCCTTTTCATTTTGTCTATCTTTCTGTCAATGTGGTTTTTGTTCCACAGGCTGCAGGATTGTTGTTCTTCTTGTTTGTGCTATCTGCCCTCTGGTGGATGAGGCTGTCTAAGAGCCTTGTGCAACCTTACTGATGGGAGGTACTGGTGGTGGATAGACCTGGGTGTTGCTCTGGTGGGCAGAGCTCAGTAAAACTTTAATCCACTTGTTTGTTGATGGGTGGGGCTGAGTTTCCTCTCTGTTTGTTGTTTGGCCTGAAGCTACCCAGCACTGGAAGCTACAGGCTCTTTGCTGGGGCTAACGGTGGACTCCGTGAGGGCTCATGCCAAGGAGTACTTCCCAGAACTTCTGCTGCCAGTGTCCTTGTCCCTGCGGCGTGCCACAGTCACCTCCCGCCTCTGCAGGAGATGCTCCAAAACTAGCAGGTACGTCTGGTTCAATCTCACGTGGGGTCACTCTCCTTCCCCCTGGGTCCTGATGTGCACACTGCTTTGTGTGTGCCCTCCAAGAGTGGAGTCTCTGTTTCCCCCAGTCCTGTCAAAGCCCTGCAATCAAATCTCAGTAGCCTTCAAAGTCTTGATTCTCTGGCAATTCCTCCTCCCATTGCCAGACACCCAGGTTGGGAAGCCTGACGTGCGGCTCGGAACCTTCACTCCAGTGGGTGGACTTCTGTGGTATAATTGTTCTCCAGTTTGTAAGTCACCCACCCAGCAGTTATGGGATTTGATTTTATCGTGATTGCACCTTTCATACTGTCTCATTGTGGCTTCTCCTTTGTCTTTGGATGTGGAGTATCTTTTTTCATGAGTTCCAGTGTCTTCCTGTTGATGACTGTTCAGCAGTTAGTTGTGATTCCGGTGCCCTCGCAAGAGGAAGTGAGCACACGTCCTTCTACTCCACCATCTTCCGTCACCACCTCCATGTCAATTCTTAGTTTTATCACCAGACAGAAAATAATTCTTTACTTTCAGATGAAATGAGAAAATATTGAGGAAGGACTCCAACTGGCTGATAATGGTTTGTGTGGCCCACCAGTTTTACAGATCACTGTGGCCAGGGGAAGGGTTCTATGACTTTCTCTTCTGTGGTCAAGTGTCTATTCTTCATCCATTTCTATGTAGGACATATCTGATGAGGGAAAGGAAAATGAGCTGTTCCCCCAAAGGAGAGTTTAATAAAACACAGCCACTTCAAAGGGAATCAGAGGAAAACAACACCAACCCACTTATGTCCATAATGGTTTCTAAGAATTTAAAGCAAGCATCTTTCCCTTCCTACTTATTTATTTTATTATCTCTAAGAATATGCCACATATGGAGAAGATGTATTGCTTTTATTTAAGTTTACTTATACTTCACAGTACACAAAAATCTTATGTGGATTTTGACTAAATCTATATATTACATTAGGCTGCCCAGTTGTGTACTTTTGAACATTCAGGTGATTGCCTATTCCCCATCTCACTGTTTAGTTTTAAAACCTCCCCACCTCCAGCCTGTATCATGTGCATTTTCAGAATGCCCCATGGATGTTCTTAACCAACTGCCATAATATTCTACATACAGTGAATGTAATTTAGCTTTCTTTCCTCCAGTGATCTGTTAATGTGTTATTTTTACTTAAATCCATATAAGGCCAGCTTTTTCTGCACAGTGGAAGAGAAGGTAAACAGAAAAACAAAATAAATGCTTGATTTTGATTACATTCTTTGTACTATTCCCATAGATATCTAAGTAGTCCCAGGGAGGAAATATCAAGAGAGAAAATGAACGAGCAGCAAGTGTTCAGAAAGGACTCAGATTTAGAGTGAGACTCTATTCTCCATTATTCTAGACAAAAGCATGCAGACCAGGCCTCCTTTGGTCTTAAAGCAAATGCTCTCTTCTCTGGTCTTACATCCACTGTGGTCTCTAGTGTTCCACCAATGCCAGTTAGATGTGTGGACAAAGTTAATCAAATGAGATCCTTTATACTTTTAAAGCTTGAAGAATGAAAAAAACAAAAAAAACAACTTACTATATTTGAAAGAAAATTCCATTGTCCACTTAGATAATCCTAGTGAAGTGCTCTAGTGAGTCTCCAGCTGCTTCTTTGACAGGGCAAGACCATCCCTCAGGCTATGAACTTGCGAATTTCAGCTGCAGACTCGTTAGAGAATCAAGCTAAATACTTTCATCCTGCTTCATAACTGCTTCATACAGAATGCAAACAGAGAGTACAGCTCCACTGATTATTTTGATCCCTTAGGAGAAAATCAAAAATCCCCCAAATGAAGAAAAATGTGGTCATTTTAACCAAAGCTACACATGCTGAGTGACGTAAAGAATTGTGAGAATTCTTTGGACGATTTAAGTGAAAAATGTTTTTCTCTTGTAGCCATTAAAAATATGTCTTCAAAGACCATTTAATGACATGGGAAATATTCACTACATATTTGGAAATCGAAAAGAGAAAAAAGCAACATTAAAACTCTATCGGTGTGGTTCTAGTTTTGAGAGAGATACACAAGCTTTTAATAAAGATAAAAGGGAAAACCCACAAACATGTTACAGTTTTTTTACCTAGGTGACAGATTTAAGGATGATTTTAATTTTATCCTTTCTAATTACATCTATCTTCCAAATAACCTGAATCAAACTGGTCTTTTAACATAATGATTAATAGTTTGGGCTCTGGAGTTAGAATGACTATGCTTGAATTCAAATTCAGACTCTTACTAGGGGGATGATATTAAACAAGTTACATTTTCCTCGTTTTTAGAATGGCAACAGTACTGATAACATTATAACAACACAGGTGTGAGAAACTGAAATAAAGTGTATAAAGCTCCTAAGGCTGCCTGGTGCATAGTAAATTCAATAAATGTTAGCTATTTCTGCTGTTGATAGGAGAGTTATTTTTCAAGTGATTTTTTTTTTTTTTTTTTTTGCCTAGGAATACACATATGTACAATGTCCAATCTTAAACAAATCACTACGTCTTAAATTTATGGGCAATTTGGCCATTCAATATTTATTAAGATCCAAGAGCTCTTCAAGGGCTCAAGTGAATGCAAAACTCCCATTCTTGTGTAAAGTAAAAGCGTAGCTAGAGCCTTCCATTTAGCTGGTAATATTTATGATTGGTTCTTACTGGTCACTGTAAAATAAACATCTGACTGGAAGTTATATTTATAAGAAGCAACATGCCCTATGAAGATGGTGTTCAAGGTTCCCATTTGTTTCAGAAAGGAGAAAAAAAGACATTCATTACATACCTAAAAGAACATGAGGTAGCTTGAGAATCTTTTATGTAATGAATTCCAGATTTGTAAGACACAATGTCCTAAAGAAAGAAATGGAAAAAGTTAAAGATAACCTAAATTCTGGAGCTCTGAATAATTCACACTGTTTTTATGTTAACATCTGAAGTTGGGCCAAGACCTGAATGACTTATAATCTTGTGCTTCTGGAAATATATGGAGAGAAAAATATTAATTCCTATTGCTAGACCTTATGCCAAAGTATCACTTTTGCTATGTTTTGATTTCAATTCTAATAAATAATAAGATTCTGGCAAAGAGCTTCTTTAATAAATGTTTCTTAAATATTAATTGTGTGTGTGTGTGTGTATGTGTGTGTGTGTGTTCCTAATATGCTGGATGTACTCCTTGTGGGGATGTGAGAAGAAAATTAGTATTTTTAAATACCTTTGATTAAATATTTTAAGGAAGATGATATTGCTCTTTTATTTCTCCATTATATAGCACTATTATAAAGTATGGACTAAAGACAAATATTTATGTGGTATTGGGTCAAATATTATGGACAAAAAATGATTTGATAATTCACTAGCAATTAATTTGCTCTTGTACATCTGATTAAACAGCTGCTCTCCTTTTTTATGATCCACTGATACCAAATTGATCAGATGTGTTGTCTCAATTTATTCTCTCATCACTGGATTATATAGATGTTGTAAGCTGTAAAACTACCTAAAATAGACTCTGTTCAGCTATTTTGATCAAAATAATTCACTCATTACTTCTTGCATTTTAATATGTTTTGTGATTTTTTGTTGAATGCCAGATATGATATACTAGGTCAAAGGAACTCTGGTAAATAAGCCTTTAGTGGTGTGTTGCTAAGGTGTCAGGGGAGGGGAAGTATCTTATGGTCCTAAGATTAGGTTTCCATCTTTTGGTTAGTCTGTGCCTCTGGACCATGAACTTGCCATGTGCTTCTCAATCCAACCCCCAGCCCTCCACATCCTTAGGTGGGACAGGATGGCTAGAGTGGGCTGGAATTGGGCAATACCCTTCCCTCAGGTTGGTTAGGCTTTGATAAAACTCCAATAGGTTAGGCTCTAGTTAACTAGGTTCTCCTGAGGGTAGGCCTTGTTAAAAAGAACGGAATGCTCTGGCATGTTTCAAAATGGTTATGTTTCCCCTCCTCCTGCTGGAAGTTAAGATTGGTCTCACCTATGGAGTTTTGAACTCTCAGACTTATCCACCCTGAGCCCCCAGAAATTTTCAGTTTTAGTTTAGATTTTACTACACTAATATTTGTTCCTGCAGAGGTTTCAGCTCATGGGTTTCTGCTCCAGTATCCATCTCTCCAATTTGGGGGGTAGTGCTTTGCCTTGTGATCTCACTTCTCTGACAGATCTAAGAGCTGTTGATTTTTCAATTTGTTCAGATGTTTACTTCTTGTTAGGACAGAGTGATAACTTTCAAGGTCCTTACATACCAGACCAGAAGCAGGAAGTTTATACCCATTACTTTTTTTAAATCAAAGTAACACATATTCATTAAAGAGTCAAATGCAACCCTAATGCTTAAAATGAAAACCAGTGCCCCCCAACCACACTTGTTGCCTGTGCCCTTTCCAGATTCTCAATTTCCCAGGAAAACAAATTTCCACACTTGAAAATGTTTCTTTTTTGAATTTACCTCCATTCTTCTGAATCATTTCCTCAGATTTTTTTTTTTTCTTTTTCTTTTGTGGTATGCGGGCCTCTCACTGTTGTGGCCTCTCCAGTTGTGGAGCACAGGCTCCAGTTGCGCAGGCTCAGCGGCCATGGCTCACGGGCCCAGCCGCGCCGCGGCATGTGGGATCTTCCCGGACCGGGGCACGAACCCGTGTCCCCTGCATCGGCAGGTGGACTCTCAACCACTGCGCCACCAGGGAAGCCCTCCTCAGATATTTTTATTTAAAAAATTTACATTATATCTATTGAATTTGGAAGATTTAATAAGCTATCTGTTGGTTGTGGAAAAAAATAGGTTAGGTCTCAAAATTTCAACACTACCACATTCTCAACCCCTACCCCTACTCTTAGGAGCTAATATATTGACAGTTATATAATCTAATATGATTGAATTAATTATCTTTATTATAACTTTGTAGATACGGTTCATAGCAGGACCATATAGTAAATTATAATTGCATTTCCGTTTTCTTTTCTTTTTTTTTTGAACTACTCTTCCAGAGTTAGAAAGTTGCCTCATGTTTCCTATTTAGTTATTTACTTATTTGGTTTCTATCCAGGTATTTCTTCTCCAGACTGTGACAGAACTGTGCAATTGCTCTCAGAATGGATAAACACACCTACTGTATTATTTTATCACTGACATTTGTTGGCCCTTTCCTATTAATTCAAGGCAAACTGATTTGCCCTATTTGTCAACTACATGACTGGTATCATCTTGGGTATTTCCTTGATTCCATGCCATCCTCCTTCTTGATTAATGCATTCTTGGGTCTATGTGTGATATTTGTTGTTGTTGCTTGTTCCTTTGAACCATGGTGATCTTGGGATGCCAATTCACATTTAAGAATGAAGACAAAAGAGTTGATTAGAAATTCTATAAGAAAGGTTTGGCTTTTGGATTTTAGACATTATTGTAGAGAAATTGGACAGGACTTAAGTTTTTTTTTTTTTTTTTTTTTTTTTTTTCTGACCATCACGTTTTAATCTCTATGGATTTTATTCTCTTGGCCCAGTTTCCTCTGAGAAATCTGGCAGCTGGTGTTTTGAGAGACAGGTGGTGGAAAATGTCTGAGAGGCTCACTGTTTAGCATTTGTACTTTCAGGTAAGTCCTGTGTTTCCAGTAAAATTCCTTGCCTTTTTCATCACTGCTTTTCATTGTGTTTGATATCTTGGAGTTTCTCTTCCTGGTGAGTTGTTTGCCTGACTTTTTTTTTTTTTTTTTCCTCTCACTAATTTGAAATCATCCAAATAACTTGATTTTATTCTTTTTCCTTATTTCCTTCCTTCCTTCCTTCCCTTCTTTCTTCTTTTATTTCTAAATGTATATTTTTCTTTATGTTTTGTCATCAAATAGTTAAAACTCCAAGGCAAATTGAGGCCATTAGTTAGTGTGAAAATACCTCAAATTGTAACAGTAATTTATGCCAATCATGTTATTCAAAAGCAACAGTATCAATAAAAGATCTAACAATTCTCCTTTGAAAAATAATGAAACCTGTATTAATGAAGCAATTTTAATTTTAGATTCCTAATTAACTCTTAATTCTAAAGGTGGTGAAGTGCCTGAAGCTTCAAAGGTAAGGATGCTGTAATTGTATTTTTCTTAAATACAATAATTAATTCATTTTAATTCATTAATGTATTTCTGTGGCAGAGCTACTCTACTTGATATTCAGATTATACTTAGAATCTTTTCTTCTCAAACAAAATAAATAATATTCTGTTGTAAATAATCAATGCCATATGCTTTATTTTAAATTTTAGTTGTAACTTAGTTCATAATATTGAAATAATACTATCACTGGATGACTTAAGAGGCTAAGTTTATATCTTAATTTCTTTAGAATTTGAAGTATTTGATTGCTTATTTTAAAGAAGAAAGCCCAAGTTCCATTCTCACTGTTCTGGGGCTGATGAAATCCTGAATATCAATGAAGACGCTATTTTTTTAACTTAAGCCACTTCTTTAATAAAATTTTGTTTTTTCTCAGACTTATTCTTGTCCTTAGAAGCTAAGATAATATTCCTCAGGCAGGAAGAAGTACCACTGAAGTAAAAGATAATCGATTTTAATGTTCCTCAGCAAAATTTCTGTAAATGAAATATTTTGTCATTCACTGACTTCAAGGATTGTGGGCTTCTGTCCACTTCTCCTTAGACCCAATTCCTTCATGTGCCCAGAAGATCTCTATGACTTCAGAATACATGGTGCCTAAGCCATACAAAGTATCAAAGGTTGCAATTCCTCCTTAGAAACATCCTTTGTAATATCCCTTCTTTTCCATTCCTCCAGCCCTGCCTTACCTTTGGTGCCCTTTATGAATCTCCTCATCTTAAATTCTGACTCTATCCCTTTCCTCTCCAAATCGATCCTGCATTTGTTTGCCTTTGGATCTTCTTAAAGAATGCTTCCATTGAATAGACTTGTGGTTGCCAAGGGGGAGGCGGGATGGGAAGGGATGGATTGGGAGTTTGGGATTAGCAGATGCAAACTATTACATATGGAATGGATAAACAGCAAGGTCCTACTGTATAGCACAAGGAACTATATTCAATATCCTGTGATAAGCCATAATGGAAAAGAATATGAAAAGAACACACACACACACACACACACACACACATATATATATCTCACTTTGCTGTATAGCAGAAATTAACACATTATAAATCAACTATACTTCAACGAAATAAAATTTTTTTAAAAAGAATGCTTGTATTAAATCACTCTTTCTTAAAAATACAATTGTTTCTTATTTCATTCCAAATTCATTACATGCTAAGTTTAAGCTTCCCTGAATGACTTTTAATATTCCTTTTCCATTAGAGCCATACCGATGTTCCCACCATTCAGATAGCATATATATTTTTTCACCATTTGTTCTTTGTTTTCCTTTAGAAAACCCTTCTTATTTTCCCTTAGAATTTTCCAAGTCTTACCCAGGTGTCAAATGCAGACAAATTTCTACCTTTTTGTATATATATATATATATATATATATATATATAATTTAATCCATAATTGATGTCCTCACTCTGAATTTTTATAAATAAAATAATTTTCAGGTAAAATCTTATACTCTTTATTTATAAAAAATAAATATATTTTTCCTTTCCTTCCTTCTTTTCTTCCTTCCTTCCTTCCTTTTCACTGCTAACTTTTCTTCCTCATTCCACCTATACTTATACCACACAAATTACAATTATTGTATATTGGTAATGCCAGATAATCGTCTTTCAGTTATTGAACCCCCTGACTTTTTTTTTTTTTTTTTTTGCGGTACGCGGGCCTCTCACTGCTGTGGCCTCTCCCGTTGCGGAGCACAGGCTCCGGACACGCAGGCCAAGCGGCCACGGCTCACGGGCCCAGCCGCTCCGTGGCACGTGGGATCCTCCCGGACCAGGGCACGAACCCGCGTCCCCTACATCGGCAGGCGGACTCTCAACCACTGCGCCACCAGGGAAGGCCGAACCCCCTGACTTTTAACTGAACACATGGCACTTACATGTGGGCACGTGACGAAGTTCCAGCCACTTGGATGTGAAGAAAAGTGACATGTGAGATTTATGGTCCACATTCTTGCACTTTACTCCTTTTTTCCTTCCTATGCGCTAAAATAAACAGAATTAACGTCTCAGAGCCAACTCTATCCATGCAGAAGAGGACAACCTCATAGAATGAGGACAGTTTACAATAGACCTTGAAGAAGGAGTGTTTATTAATTTGTCTTGAGTGTATTATTCATTCTATATTTTCTTGGGTGCAGAGAGCACATCTTTTATTGCAATATTTATAACTGCGTAGTACGTCTTTGTTCAAAACTCTTGTTCACATAAAAAGACAATGTTTATAATGATTTAAATTATTAAGTTAGGGCTTAGGTAGAAATGGTATTTATTAGGAATTAAAACCTTTATTTAAAGTAAATTTTCAAGGTGGATTTTCAAGTAACATTGATCAGCAGTAAAGATTTATCTGGATAAATAGAAACATTAACAAGTACTTGCTATATACTAGACACAGTTTGTCTTACATGTATCAAGTTGTATGTGACAAGTATATCTTGAAAAAAACTGTGAGATTGTTAGCATTATTTCCAATTTTATATGAATGGATGGTGGCCAGGAAATATTAAATAACTTTCCCATGGTCATACAGTTGGTAAGAGGATATGGGATTTGAACTTATTAACACTAGATCTAAATTTCACCCTCTTAACTACTGTGCTGTACTGTTCAATAGGTACAATATGTTCTTTTCCATAACTATTCTAGTTGTAACTCCAGATCAGGAAATGTATCTGTAAGTAAAACACTGAAGTTAAAAGAGGTTTCACAAAATTACCCTAGGAAAACGAAAGCTGAGAAAGTATGACAGGAATTTTGTATTTATTTTAGAGAAAAAAAGAATATTAGAGAGAATTTTTATGGAGGTATATTTCAGGTTTCCATTTTTGCTTCATAAAAATTACACCTTAGATGATAGTTTACTTGGTTTGGGGATTGAAGAAGCTCAGGACATGCAACCTGAAAATAGCTGCATGACATATTGATTATTTTGAGCTGAAGCCACTTGCAAAATAGAACATGCAAGAAGAAGAGCCTTTCTCTGAACTCCCCTTTTTTTCCCTAAAGACAGATCCTCCGGAAGAAATTTAACTGTGGTAAATTCCTCCCCGGGTGTTTCATTAACCACAGAAGGTTGACTCTTATCATGGAAGAGACTAGAAGTAAGTCAGCATCACATTCAGACAAACTTTGTCACAAACTATTCTATCACCCATCTAATTTACTAGGGGCGCATTTATTTTTCCTAAAAATTATTTACTCTTTCCTAAGTTGCCTACATCTCCCTTCCCTTTCCTCTATTAACATGGTATATAAGCCCTCAAATCTCACTGCTTTTTTTGGGTATTCACTTTTTTGCCTGTGATGCCCCTGTGCATGTAATATTAAAAAATAATAAATTTGTATACCTCTTATCCTGTTAATCTGCCTTATATCAGTTTATTTCATAGCCCCAGCAATTGAACCTAGGAGGATACACAGAAAATCTTTCCTCCCCTGTATGATCATGCTTAAATATTCAACCACCTTCTGCATCTACTGCTCTTCCAAATAACAAATCTCTGTTAAGAATTGATACATTCATTGGGGGCCCCCAAACTTAGAACAGAGGTGACTCCTGACAAGCCTGTAAAAAAGCCTTCTTTTGATTCACATTCTTTGCTTTTAAAGCAAACTGTGTGTGTGCTTTCTGATTGAGGGGGAAGCATCTGGCATGTCCATATTTTTCTTATTTTTAAAGGATGAATTATTAAGATAACCAGCTGATTTTACATAATCAACATTCATCTTTTCTACCTAAGGCCAGTCCGCCGTATTTGGTATGAACAATTGACCCCTCTCCACTGTGGAAAATTGGCAGTATAGAACTGGATCACACATGTGGTTATTTGAATTTAAATATAAATTAATTAAAATTAAATAAAAATTTAGTTCCTCATTTGCCCTAGCCATAGACACAAACACTCAGTAGTCACAAGAAGATAGCAGCCACTGTATATTGGACAGCACAGATATAGAATATTTTCAGGATCATGTGTCACGAAAGTCTTTTGGACAGTGCTACTATAGAGCTATGTTTCTTTCTCTTTTTTTTTTTTTTTTTTTGCGGTACGTGGGCCTTTCACTGTTGTGGCCTCTCCCGTTGCGGAGCACAGGCTCCGGACATGCAGGCTCAGCGCCCATGGCTCATGGGCCCAGCGGCTCCGCGGCATGTGGGATCTTCCCGGACCCGGGCATGAACCTGTGTCCCCTGCATAGGCAGGTGGACTCTCAACCACTGCGCCACCAGGGAAGCCCCAAGCTATGTTTCTTTATCATGGCTAGACATTAGAATCAGTTGGGGAGTTCTAAAAAAACTGCAAATGCCCTGGTACTACATCAGACTGATTTAATCAGAACATCTCAGGATGGAGCCAAAGTATGGGAAATTTTAGAAAGTGCCCTCCCTCTAGTGATTTTAGGTAGCCAGGGTTGGGATTTAATTCTATAAAGTAAAATTTCTCTTTCCTGAACCAACAACTCCCTTTTGAAATTTAACTTTTTAATCAGCACTTAAGTATGATAAAAAATCTCCTCTCAAAAACTCACCCCCCAAATAGCAATAACTATAATGGCAATAACAATGACACCTCCTCTTGATCCAAGATCGCATTTTCTTCACCACTTAACTCTCAGATTATCTGAAAGGTAAAATCCATCAAATGTATGCCTTAATCCAAGCTAGTAATATTCTCACTTCCTGCTTAATCCTTACTCCAAATAACTGGCTTCTATCTCCATCACACCACCAAAATGACTCCTTGTAAATAGACCAATGACTTCCACTTCACTAAATGAAGGCGATGGTTCAATGTTTATCTTAGTTGATCTTTTGGCAATTTTGTTCTTGAAGCACTCTCTATCTTGCCTCTTCTGATGCATAGTCTCTTTGTTTTACTACTCTGTTTCTGAAGTTTCCTTTGCTTTTCTTTATTCAAGAGTTTCTCAAATTTTATTATAGGCTTTCTTTACTCCTTGCTCTATTCTGTCTTCTTAGTAAAACTGCGGTTACACAAGTATATTAGAATCTATACAATAATTAATTTTAAATTAACTTTTAGCCAAGATCTTGTCTCTGAGCCAATATCCAACTGAGCCAAATCTCTACTAGACTATTTTAATTAAAGTTAATCTGTCAAGAACACATTGTCTACTCCATCTCAAACTAATTCTGCTTCTTGTATTTTCTATCTCAGTTTATGCCACTGAGATTATTCCACTGTATAAACCAAGATGCTAAATTATCCTTGAAATCTCTCACCAATATCTACTGCATCTCTAGTAGATAACCTCAAAAATATGTCTCAAATCTATATATTTTCTTGTCTTTCTGCTACTTCCATCTTAGTCCAAGCTACCACAATCTATTTCTCCTACATCAAAGCTAGCCACCCCCAACCCTCAACCCACACATCATATTGCAGCCAGTGACCTAAAAATGCAGGAAGGGTTATGTTCCTCACCTGCATACATTATTTCAATAATTTTTCTTTTAGAATAGAGACCAAAATCCATGATTTAGGCTTGCAAAGCTCTTTATGATCAGCCACCCCCTACCTTCCCAGACACAAAGTGTTCCATTCTTCTCCTCACTTTAAATGCCTTAGTAAAGTTGAACATTTTTGAGTCTTACTTACTCAAGATCTTTATGTGTGCCACTTTCTCTGGAAAGATTTCTCTTTAACTAATTAAATACTACTTATGTTTCAAATTCCAGCTCATATATCACATTCTAAGGAAGGTTTTCCTTGATCTGATAAATAAATTAAAATTTTCCTATTATTCACTTTCATTACCCTACTAACTTTATTCAACACAATTAATCACAGTTTAAGATATGTTAATTTACATAATCATTTGATTAATGTCTGCCTCATCTAATCAATAAGTTTCTGGACAGCAGGGACTGTATATCTTACTTAAGATTTTATGTCTAGTGCCCTAGCATAGTGCATGACTTATATTAGGTATACAGTAAATATTTATTGAATAAATGAAAGAATAGTAATTGAGGAGAGTATACAACTTAGCTTTTAAACAATGAGAAAATAAATTGTGTAATGAGGAAATATTAGACATGTGAATCTTCTGAAATTCCTAGAAAAATAATTCATTATTAAAAATAAACAAATTTTTTATTTTTAAATGGCATGAGCAACCTGGTTAAAAAGTAATTCAGATCAAACCTGTCACCAGCAGTTCCTTTCTTATAAACCAACTCTCTGTGTCTAGAATGAAAACAAAGGGGGTTGCTGTACCAGTACAAAGTGTGTTGGAGGTGAGTCTGCTGCAGAAGGAAAAGGATGAACAATGATCCTTAATTAGGTGGATCAATTGCCTGAGTATCCAACACATTTCTCTCTTATCTACTCTGTGCATGTACACCGAACTGATACCAATTTAATCCTAAGTAGATTAAAAAATAATTTAAATGTACAACATGATAAATTCTTTTTTGGTTTCCAAAAGCATGTGCAGAACTATTAAGGACAGTGAATTCTTCTTGCAACAAAAGCAAGAAAACTTAAACAGAATGAGGAAAAAACTGAAACCTTGCTCTGAAAAATATCAGTTTTAAATATGAACATTTGCTTACTCCACAAAAAATATGAATAAAATCTAAAACTTTCTTTAAATTATTAAAATAATAATAAAAATGCCCACTCATTGCTCCAAGAGCCAGGTTTTGGCAATGGGGTATTGACAATGTTCTCTTGGCAGAGGCAATAAATAGGTGAATAACAAGATGTGGTCTGAGGTGATGGAGGTAGAAAAAGTCAAGTGTGCTTTCAGGGACATACCAGAACCTTATTAAATTTATTTATATTTATATCAGGAAATTTTTTGATGCTTCATTGGTTTAAAGATGCCCATAAATTCTTGCTTAGATGAAGTCATGATAGAAATATGGCCCAATCCTAAAGTAATCTAATACTATGGGATAAGTATGAAGTATTTCTAAATCAGTGTCTGGTACTAAATTCCAGATGTGTAAATAGCAACAGAATTCCATCCATTTCTTAAGGACTTCCTTGAACAGATGTTTGCCTACTTTTCTGAATGAACCATGAAGATCCAGGTTATATGAAATGAATTCTTGTTGCAAAATTCAACTAAGAAGTCAGTAACGTTTGCACATGGACACTAATTCCTTTAGGTCCTTTTTGATCCTATGAGGAGAGAGGCTTACACTGATAAAAGTAGATATATTTAAAATGGCCCTAATGTAAAGCCAGCTGGCTTATTATGCAGTAAAGAAATTTTATGTTGCATTGTAGTTTTCTTCCTTTAATACTTTGAAAGAAGTACAGATTGTGTCCTGGGAAAAAAATATGTCTATATGGCTGTTCAATTTTCTGTAGTTTTCAAATACATTGAAAATATATTATTTTTCCTTAATAAAAATCATTTCCATTTCCACAAGCATTTTGTGGTGAATCCCAATGAAGTTAGCTACGTAAAAATGATATATCTTAAATACCAAAGAATGTCAAACAGTTTCTTTGAGCTAGGGGATCCCATATTTTTGAATAAATATATTCTACTTGGTATCTTTTCATTAAATGCCCCTTAAGAATATTTTTATCCATTCAGCCAGTCTGTGTCTTTACGCTGGGGCATTTAATCCATTTACATTCAAGGTTATTATCGATATGTATGTCCCCATTACCATTTTCTTAATTGTTTTGGGTTTGTTTTTGTGGGCCTTTTTCTACTCTTGTGTTTCCCACTTAGAGAAGTTTCTTTAGCATTTGTTGTAAAGCTGGTTTGGTGGTGCTGAATTCTCTTAGCTTTTGCTTGTCTTAAAATCTTTTGACTTCTCCATCGAATCTGAATGAGATCCTTGCTGGGTAGAGTAATCTTGGTTGTAGGTTTTTCTCTTTCATCACTTTAAGTATATCCTGCCACTCCCTTCTGGCCTGCAGAGTTTCCACTGAAAACTCAGCTGATAACCTTACGGGGATTCCTTTGTGTGTTACTTTTTGTTTTTCCCTTGCTGCTTTTACTATTTTTTCTTTGAATTTAACTTTTGTTAGTTTGATTAATATGTGTCTTGGTGTGTTTTTCCTAGGGTTTATCCTGTATGGGCGTCTCTGTGCTTCCTGGACTTGGGTGACTATTTCCTTTCCCATGTTAGGGAAGTTTTAAACTATAACGAAAAACCAATTCTTTTTCTCTTCTTCTTCTAGGACCCCTATAATTTGAATGTTGGTGCGTTTATTGTTGTCTCAGAGATTGTCTTCCATTCTTTTCATTCTTTTTTCTTTATTCTGCTCCTTGACAGTTATTTCCATCATTTTGTCTTCCAGCTCACTTATTCGTTCTTCTGCCTCAGTTATTCTGTTATTGATTCCTTCTAGTGTATTTTTCATTTATTATGTTGTTCATCTTTGTTTGTTTGTTCTTTAGTTCTTCTAGATCGATCACTTTTAAACATCTCTTGTATTTTCTTAATCCATGCCTCCATTCTATTTCCGAGATTCTGGATCATCTTTACTATTATTATTCTGAATTCTTTTTCAGGTAGCTTGCCTATTTCCTCTTCATTTATTTACTTTTATAGGTTTTTATCTTGCTCCTTCATCTGTGACATATTTTCTTGCCATCTCATTTATTTTTTATTTTTTATGAGTGGGATTGTGTTCCTGCCTTACTGGTTGTTTGGCCTGAGATTTCCAACTCTGGGGTTTGTAGGCTATTGGGTAGAGCTGGGTCTTGGTGCTGAGATGAGAAACTCCATGAGACCTCACTCCAATGAATATTCCCTAGGGTCTGAGGTTCTCTGTTAGTCCAGTGGTTCAGACTCAGAGCTCCCACCCAAGGAGCTTCGGCCCAACCCCAGGCTCCCAAACCAAGATCACACAAGCTGCCTGGGTGGCATAAAAACCAAAACCAATAACAAAGTAAAAAATAAAATTAGACTAGGAAACTAACAGATATGTTAGGAAGAATATAAAAATAAAAATACAGATGAATCAACAACCGGAAGGTACGACAGTACCACAATAGTAAAAAAGAGGAGGAGGAAAAAAAGAAAAAACCAAAAAGCAGGGGGTAAGGCCTTGGCTGTGGAGCACGGGGCCTAAGCAAGATCGAGGTTTGGGTTGTGGGCGGGGCCAATGCTCAGGACCCACAGGGCTGGAAAAGGCCCTGGGGGCTGTGGGGGTGGGGCTTAGGCTCAAGGAACAGAAGGAGCCCAGGCATGCCTCCCATCCCTGGTCTCAGACAGCAGGGGACCTCACCTGGAAGCCCAGCAGGCTTCCTTGGCTTGAGTGGGCAGGGTAAATGCCCTCCTCTCCTCTCCTGCTCCTCTGGTCTGGGAGAGGCCCTCCTGCCTGACTCTCCTGATCTCCCCAGTCTCCCTCCTATGCTCCCAAGGACCTACGCGGCCTGGAGGGCACTTTGGAGGGCAGGGGATCGGCCCAGGAGCTCAGCAGGCTCCCTATGCCTGAGTGGGTGGGGCAATCACCCTCCGCTCCTCTCCCGTTCCTCCTGGATGGCTCCTCCCACCTGCCTCTCCTGATCTCCCCAGCCTCAGGAACCCTGATTCTGTCTGCCCTCCACTTCTCCTCCCCCTCAGTCCCCCTACATCCTACCAGTTCACCTTGGGGTTCCTCCCATCTCCTTGGGCATCAGAGTCCCCCACCAGTGGCCAGCAGGCGCCCTAGTTGTGGGCAGACGCTAACTCCATGTCTTCCCACAATGCCATCTTGACTCTGCCACTTCAAGAATATTTATAAAACTGTACCTGTAAATAGTGTCTTTTGTTTCAAAGTATAATGTGATTTTCATTTTAAACCACCTGATTATAATGCTTCGAAAATTCCCTTGGAATAGATTAAAGTCTCAGAAGTTTGGAATACAGGGAGTGGCCAACTTTGTCTCAACCTTCCAAGAAATTTTACTGGGGAAGCTTTTTTCTTGACGTTAACCAAAAGTGTTGTTGAGATTAGTAAGTTAGAAGAAACATGGAAAGAGTCAAGTTAAAGACATTTGAGTAATGAGACAAAAAAACCTAGAAGAAGACAAAACAGTTGTGATTCTTATTCATCCAGTGATTGTATCTGTAAGAGCTGTCATAAAGAAATCTAATTAAAAAGAATAACCTATCCACTCAGAAAGAGCACAGACAGAACATAAGAATGTTATTTTGAGAGAATGTTAGTGCAGTATGAACTGGCAAATGAAAATGTTCTTTTGATATCTGGTGGCAATTGCTCACTATACCTCATTCTCACTTCATGCTCCATCTTTATTGAACATCAGTGTGAGGAAAAGTCCAAGTTTTAACTTACTAATTATGATCAAGAAGATAAGTTATAGGAAAATAGGACTGACTCAAAGAAAAATAATCTCTATAGCATTCTACACAGGTTTTTGACCCTGGGTTCTAATTTCAATTATTTTACTTTACATGGAATGTGTCCTTAATTAAGACACTTCAGCTTTCTCTGTACTAATTCTATTAACTGTAAGATAAACGACTGGTTTCAGTAAAATCCAGAATACTTTCCAGCTTCAATTGTTTAATAATGTATGTAGATATTGCGAACAAACTAGTGGTTACCAGTGGGGAGAAGGAAATGGAAAGGGGCAAGATAGGAGTATGGAATTAACGGGTACAAACTACACATAAAATAAATAAGCGACAAGAACATATTGCACCAGTCCCTCCGATTAAGAAACTTGCACAAGCCTCTTAGATAGCCTCATCCTCGACAGGGCAGAGAGCAGAAGCAAGAAGAATTACAATCCTGCAGCCTGTGGAACAAAAACCACATTCACAGAAAGACAGACAAGATGAAAAGGCAGAGGGCTATGTACCAGATGAAGGAACAAGATGAAACCCCAGAAAAACAACTAAATTAAGTGGAGATAGGCAACCTTCCAGAAAAGAATTCAGAATAATGATAGTGAAGATGATCCAGAACCTCAAAAAAGAATGGAGGCAAAGATCAAGAAAATGCAAGAAATGTTTAACAAAGATGTAGAAGAATTAAATAACAAACACACAGAGATAAACAATACAATAACTGAAATGAAAACTACACTAGAAGGAATCAATAGCAGAATAACTGAGGCAGAAGAACGGATAAGGGACCTGGAAGACAGAATAGTGGAATTCACTGCTGTGGAACAGAATAAAGAAAACAGAATGAAAAGAAACGAAGACAGCCTAAGAGACCTCGGGACAACATTAAACACAATAACATTTGCATTATAGGGGTCCCAGAAGGAGAAGAGAGAGAGAAAGGACTAGAGAAAATATCTGAAGAGATTACAGTCAAAAACATCCCTAAGATGGGAAAGGAAATAGCCACCCAAGTCCAGGAAGTGCAGAGAGTCCCATACAGGATAAACCCAAAGAGAAAAACGCCAAGACACATAGTAATCAAACTGGCAAAAATTAAAGACAAAGAAAAATTATTGAAAGCAGCAAGGGAAAAATGAGAAATAACATACAAGGGAACTCCCATAAGCTTAACAGCTGATTTCTCAGCAGAAAATTTACAAGCCAGAAGGGAGTAGCATGATATACTTAAAGTGATGAAATGGAAGAACCTACAACCAAGATTACTCTACCTGGCAAGGATCTCATTCAGATTCGATAGAGAAATCAAAAGCATTACAGACAAGCAAAAGCTAAGAGAATTCAGCACCACCAACCAGCTCTACAACAAATGCTAAAGGAATATTTCTAAGTTGGAAACACAAGAGAAGAAAAGGACCTACAAAAACAAACCCAAAACAATTAAGAAAATGGTCATAGGAACATATATATCGATAATTACCTTAAATGTGAACGGATTGAATGCTCCAAACAAAAGACATAGGCTTGCTGAATGGATACAAAAACAAGACACATTTATATGCTGTCTACAAGAGACCCACTTCAGACCTAGGAACACATACAGACTGAAAGTGAGGTGATGGAAAAAGATATTCCATGCAAATGGAAGTCAAAAGAAAGATGGAGTAGCAATACTCATATCAGATAAAATAGACTTTAAAATAAAAAATGTTACAAGAGACAAGAAAGGACACTACATAATGATCAAGGGATCAATCCAAGAAGAACATATAAAAATTATAAATATATATGTACCCAACATAGGAGCACGTCAATACATAAGGCACTGCTAACAGCTATAAAAGAGGAAATTGACAGTAAAACAATACTAGTGGGGTAACTTAACACCTCACTTACACCAAAGGATAGATCATCCAAAATGAAAATAAATAAGGAAACAGAAGCTTTAAATGACACAATAGACCAGATAGATTTAGTTGATATTTATAGGACATTCCATCCAAAAACAACAGATTACACTTTCTCCTCAAGTGCACACAGAACATTCTCCAGTAGAGATAACATCTTGGGTAACAAATCAAGCCACAGTAAATTGAAGAAAATTGAAATCATATCAAGCATCTTTTCTGACCACAATGCTATGAGCTTAGAAATGAATTACAGGGAAAAAAACGTAAAAAACCCAAACACATGGAGGCTATATAATACGTTACTAAATAACCAAGAGATCACTGAAGAAATCAAAAAATACCTAGACAAAAATGACAATGAAAACACGACAATGCAAAACCTATGGGATGCAGCAAAAGCAGTTCTAAGAGGGAAGTTTATAGCTATACAAGCCTACCTCAAGAAACAAGAAAAATCTCCAATAAACAATCTAACCTTACACCTAAAGGAACTAGAGAAAGAAGAACAAACAAAACCCAAAGTTAGCAGAAGGAAAGAAATCATCAAGATCAGAGCAGAAATACATGAAATAGAAACAAAGAAAACATAGCAAAGATCAATAAATCTAAAAGCTGGTTCTTTGAGAAAATGAAGAAAATTGATAAATCATTAGTGAGACTCATCAAGAAAAAGAGGGAGAGGACTCAAATCAATAAAATTAGAAATGAAAAAGAAGTTACAACAGACACCACAGAAATACAAAGCATCCTAAGAGACTACTACAAGCACCTCTATGCCAATAAAGTGGACAACCTGGAAGAAATGGACAAATTTTTAGAAAGGTATAACCTTCCAAGACTGAATCAGGAAGAAATAGAAAATATGAACAGACCAATCACAAGTAATGAAATTGAAACTGTGATTAAAAATCTTCCAACAAACAAAAGTCCAGGACCAGATGGCTTCACAGGTGAATTCTATCAATCATTTAGAGAAGAGCTAACACCATCCTTCTCAAACTCTTCCAAAATATTGCAGAGGAAGGAACACTCCCAAACTCATTCTATGAGGCCACCATCACCCTGATACCAAAACCAGAAAAAGGTATTACAAAAAAGAAAATTACAGACCAATATCACCGATGAATATAGATGCAAAATTCCTCAACAAAATACTAGCAAACAGAATCCAACAACACATTAAAAGGATCATACACCATGATCAAGTGGGGTTTATACCAGGAATGCAAGGATTCTTCAATATATGCAAATCAATCAATGTGATACACCATATTAGCAAATTGAAGGAGAAAAACCATATCATCATCTCAATGGATGCATAAAAAGCTTTTGACAAAATTCAACACCCTTTCATGATAAAAACTCTCCAGAAAAGTGGGCATAGAGGGAACCTACCTCAACATAATAAGGGCCATATATGACAAACCCACAGCAAACATCATTCACAATGGTGAAAAACTGAAAGCATTTCCTCTAAGATCAGGAACAAGACAAGGCTGTCCACTCTTGCCACTCTTATTCAACATAGATTTGCAAGTCCTAGTCAAGGCAATCACAGAAGAAAAAGAAATGAAAACAATACAAATTGGAAAAGAAGAAGTAAAACTGTCACTGTTTGCAGATGACATGATACTATACAAAGAGAATCCTAAAGATGCCACCAGAAAACTACTAGAGCTAATCAATGAATTTGGTAAAGTTGCAGGGTTCAAAATTAATGCACAGAAATCTCTTGCATTCCTATACACTAATGATGAAAAATATGAAAGAGAAATTAAGGAAACACTCCCATTTACCATTGCAACAAAAAGAATAAGATACCTAGGGATAAATCTATCTAGGGAGACAAAAGACCTGTATGCAGAAAACTATAAGACAGATACCAACAGATGGAGAGATATACCATGTTCTTGGATTGGAAGAATCAACATTGTGAAAATGACTATACTACCCAAAGCACTCTACAGATTCAATGCAATCCCTATCAAATTACCAATGGCAGTTTTCATGGAACTAGAACAAAAAATCTTAAAATTTGTATGGAGACACAAGAGACCCCGAATAGCCAAAGCAGTCTTGAGGGAAAAAAATGGAGCTGGAGGAATCAGACTCCCTGACTTCAGACTATACTATAAAGCTACAGTAATCAAGACAGTATGGTACTGGCACAAAAACAGAAAGATAGATCAATGGAACAGGACAGAAAGCCCAGAGATAAACCCACACACATATGGTCACGTTATCTTTGATAAAGGAGGCAAGAATATCCAATGGAGGTAAGACAGCCTCTTCAATAAGTGGTGCAGGGAAAACTGGACAGCTACGTGTAAAAGAATGAAATTAGAACACTCCCTAACACCATACACAAAAATAAACTCAAAATGGATTAGAGACCTAAATGTAAGACCGGACACTATAAAACTCTTAAAGGAAAACATAGGAAGAAAACTCTTTGACATAAATCACAACAAGATCTTTTTTGACCCACCTCCTAGAGTAATGGAAATAAGAACAAAAATAAACAAATGGGACCTAATGAAACTTCAAAGCTTGTGCACAGCAAAGTAAACCACAAACAAGATGAAAAGACAACCTTCAGAACGGGAGAAAATATTTGCAAATGAATCAACGGACAAAGGATTAATCTCCAAAATATATAAATAGCTCATGCAGCTCAATATTACAAAAACAAACAACCCAGTCCAAAAATGGACAGAAGACCTAAATAGACATTTCTCCCAAGAAGACATACAGATGGCCAAGAAGCACATGAAAAGCTGCTCAACATCACTAATTATTAGAGAAATGCAGATCAAAACTACAATGAGGTATCACCTCACACCAGTCAGAATGGGCATCATCAGAAAATCTACAAACAACAAATGTTGGAGAGGGTGTTGGGAAAAGGGAACCCTCCTGCACTGTTGGTGGGAATGTAAATTGATACAGCCACTATGGAGAACAGAATGGAGGTTACTTAAAGAACTAAAAATAGAATTACCATACAAGCCAGCAATCCCACTACTGGGCATATACCGAGAGAAAACCATAATTAAAAAAGAGTCATGTACCAAAATGTTCATTGCAGCTCTATTAGGACACTAATAGACACTTAGGATGTGGAAGCAACCTAAGTGTCCATCATCGGATGAATGGATAAAGAAGATGTGGCACATATATACAATGGAATATTACTCAGCCATAAAAAGAAACGAAATTGAGATATTTGTAGTGAGGTGGACGGACCTAGAGTCTGTCATACAGAGTGAAGTAAGTCAGAAAGAGTAAAACAAATACTGTGTGCTAACACATAACATATGGAATCTAAGGGGGAAAAAAAAAAGGTCATGAAGAACCTAGGGGTAAGACAGGAATAAAGACCTACTAGAGAATGGACTTGAGGATATGGGGAGGGGGAAGGGTAAGCTGGGACAAAGTGAGAGAGTGTCATGGACATATATACACTACCAAACGTAAAATAGCTAGTGGGAAGCAGCCGCATAGCACAGGGAGATCAGCTCGGTGGTTTGTGAATACCTAGAGGGGTGGGATAGGGAGGGTGGGAGGGAGGGAGATGCAAGAGGGAAGAGATATAGAAACATATATATATGTATAACTGAGTCACTTTGTTATAATGCAGAAACTAACAAAAAAAGAAAAAAAAAAAAAGACACATGCACCCCAGTGTTCATTGCAGCACTATTTTCAATAGCCAGATTATGGAAGCGACCTAAATGCCCATCGACAGACGAATGGATAAAGAAGATGTGGTACATATATACAATGGAATATTACTCAGCCATAGAAAGGAACGAAATTGGGTCATTTGTTGAGATGTGGATGGATCTAGAGATTGTCATACAGAGTGAAGTAAGTCAGAAAGAGAAAAATCAATATTGTATATTAACGCATGTATGTGGAACCTAGAAAAATGGTACAGATGAACCGGTTTGCAGGGCAGAAATTGAGACATAGATGTAGAGAACAAACGTATGGACACCAAGGGGGGAAAGCGGCGGGGGGGTGGGGGTGGGGTGTGATGAATTGGACAATTGGGATTGACATGTATATACTGATGTGTATAAAATTAATGACTAATAAGGACCTGCTGTATAAAAAAATAAATTAAATTAAAAAAATTTTTAAAAAGAATATATTGCACAACACACAGAATATAGCCAATATTGATAGTAGCTTTAAATGGGGCATAATCTATAAAAATACTGAATCTCTATGTTTTACACCTGAAACTAATATAATATTGTAAATCAACTATACTTCAATAAAAAGAATCAATCCTGAATGTGTCTTTTCCCAGTGTCTCACCAGCAACCATGGTGACTGACTCAGCTTCTAGAACACTCTGATCATTTTAGCAAGTAACCACTTTAGTTTTAGCTCATTCTATCATAATTTCTCAGTGCTGGATTAACATTTATATTCAGTAAGGATTTGTATCTGCTCAGACTCAGCCCATAGTTTAAATAATGTTAGAGAAATAACATAATCATGCCAACAAAAACATCCTTCAATATATAGAACTGAGAACACAACATATACAGGGTAAGCATTAACAGATCTACATGCATGTAATGAAGGGCAACAGTGACTATGAAGTTGGGACAAAATTTCACATACGTTATACAGCAATGAAGAAGATAGAAAAAGGATTCACTATCTTGCCAAACCTTCTGACCTTCTCCCATACATTCCATGAGGAACACTTGAGATAATTTTGGAGGTATGTTCTGACATATCTGGAAGTTATTTGGTCTGCAACTTTAGAGGTATTGCTACATTGTGAAAACTGGAGAGTTGGCTTAATTCCTAAAGAGATTTATCTATATTTCAAAAGTTATCATAAGGACTCAAATTTACTACATTTCCAAGGAAACATACGCACGCGCACACACACACACACACACACACACACACACACACAGAGAAATGGGGAAATTGATCTATTTGCCCTTTATAACAGAGAAAATTATTTTTATTTACTCAAAGTATAAAGAAACTCATTTGAGTTTAATTATTTGGGGTTCAAAAAAATAACATAGAATCCTATTTTGAGATTGGAATTTTAGTGGAAACACCATGTATAATCACAAAGAGTAAAGTGCAAAGAAAATAATAACTTAACCCCAAATAGAACTTCAACATAGGAATTAGTTGTAGGCATTGTATAATAGTGCCACTGATTTCCATTCTCTTTGTTTTGTCCCCTTATTTTAACTACATTTGCCCAAGACCTCCTATGTCTTGACATTATCCACATCTTGAAAAAGAAAAGCACTTTCTTCAGTGTTCTAACTCAGTGTTGTCCAATAAAAATAAAATTTAAGCTACATGTGGAATTTTGAATTTTCTAGAAACTACATTAAAAAGTAAAAAAAAACCTTAAAATTAATTTAATAATACATCTTAGTTAATCCAATATATCTAAAATATTACCATGTCAACGTATAATCAATATAAAAATTATTGAGATATACTTTTTTTAACCAAGTCTTTGTAATCTGGTGTGTCTATTAAATTTACAGCACCTCTCAATTCAGACCACTCACATTTCAAATACTCAGTAGCCATGTGTGGCTAGTGGCTACCATATTGGACAGCACAATTCCACCCAAATGCATAAGGAACATGTCATGCCTGCTCTGTGATGGCGGCACACATAGAATTTTATTCTGGGATTTTAAGTTACAGGCCAATGAGATCACATTTTTCAATTTCTATTGTGGTTTGTGGGTAATAATTACAAACATCCCTTTCTAGCCCCTGAGTTCCAAATTGAGAAGCAGACCCAAGTTTCATATGGATATAAATTAAAATATCAGCTTCAATTTTTTAAAAAAGCTATATTTTGTTATGTGGCTTAGATCTGTATCTACACTATACTTCCTAGTCCTGTTCGCCAGGTCTAGCTTTAGGGCTGTCTGTGTGCATGGGGATTTGTGGAGTGAACTGAACTCTTCCTCAAGTGTGCTTCCCTTGGAGAAGGAGATGAGTGGACTGGGTTCTGCCTCCCTGCAAGGAGAACCCAAGAAGAGTCTTTTTCCATTTTCAATAATCAGATAAACAACTTCTCTCTCTTTTTTTTGGAGGGAGGGAATTTGAAAAACATTATTTCCAATACTATTTTGCATTGGGGAACAGAATGAACAGGAGAAAAGTAAGTCTGTAAAGCTATTTCTAATTTCCCAAGAGGAATAAGATTTTAAAGATACTATGGAAAACTATGTAGCACCATCTTAGAATGAGGTACACAAAAAACTTTTAGCTAGAATTATGAGTGATTTTTATTTCTAGATGTAAGAAAAACCTACAGATCTACGTTAGAAAGAGGTATGCTAAAAAACTTTCAACTGAAATTATGGATGAGTTTACTTGAATATTTACTATACCATGCTAATTAAAACCCAACAAGTTCTTTTCCCATTTAGGTTATTACAGAACTTGAAAAAGAATAGATAAATGTATATATATATAACTGAACCACTTTGCTGTACACCTGACACTACCACAACATTATTAATCAACTATACTCCAATATAAAATAAAAATTAAAACAACAACAACAACACACAAATATCCTATCTTTCTTACTCAACTTTCCAGGTCTCTGTTTCCTACCACCTTCAGAAATCTGTCAGAATCTGACTGATTAGAATGAAAATAAGTGCCCTGGGCCAGACATACGTAGTTAGGATGACTTATCTATTGTTGATTGCAGCTCAGTGAAATGGCTGGCATTTCATGCCCCAAAGTGTGGAAGTTGCCTTATCTAAGCTTGTTTATTTATTTGTTTGTTTATAATGCTGAAACAATCATTGACCAACTGAGATGACTTAACAAAAACTGGTTTCTTCCATTTGGCCACCTTAGTAGTTTTTTATGTTGAAAGTAGCCTTCTAAATGTAAGTTTGGCTTTACATAATTTCTCCCCCAAATACGTGATTATCAGGTACAGTCACAAAAAATTCTGAATGGGGAAGAAAACAGATGCCTTTGTTTACTCTTTACTATTTTTCTTTAGTTTCCAAACTTTACTCTTTTTTATTTATTTATTTATTTATTCAGTATTTTATTTTCAGTATACCAAAAAAGAGAATAACACCTGATATTGAGTCAAATCTGAGGTTGTCTGTTCTGAAGGATCTTAAGCAGTTGGGGATTAGAAAACTATATGTAGTTTCAGAAAATCTAGAGGGCAAATTATTAGGGCTCTACCTAGCTGATGCACTGAGTTCTGAGAGGAAGGTGGCCAGAGAGACCATGGAGGGCCACTGGAAACAAACTTTATGACTGCACAATTTTTGTAGGGAATGACCTTGTCAAGATCATGTATTTCTTCTTCTATTATTTGATACCATTATTTAACACCCTTCCTTTACGTCTTTCTTCCACCTCTACTAAATACCACACACTTATTCAAAATCATTTGTTAGCATTTTCCCTGAAATGGGAGTGTTGCCCAAAAAACTGTGTTTGCCTCTTAGCAGATGTTGAGCCAAAAGACACAACCGAGACCAAGTTTGGGAGAAGAAGGGATTCGTCATTTGCAGCAAGTAAGAAGAACACAGGTCTCTTTCTCAAAGCAGTGTCATGAGCCAGTACTGTACTGATTTTTAAAAACTTTCTTTCCTGAACATATACACCAAAGATGAAAATCAATGTGAAACTTATGAAATATTTGGATATAATTAAGGACACTGAATTATTTTAACAGCCATTTTTGCATTCCTACTATGTGACATACATGCTAGAGGCACTAGTGATATCAATAACAAATATTCAGTCCTGACTTCAGTGATTTCAAATCTTATCAGCTAGACTGTAATAAATGTGTGGACAAAATGCTGTGTTAAAACAAATGAGAAAAGACACTCTTCTCACAAAATATCTCCAGAAACTTCCTTTGGAAATTTGAAGGAAGAAGAACATCTTATTACCTTCAGTGTGGCACAGATAGACTTCAAGGAAAATCTCTGCAAAGAAAATGACTAATAGGAGTTTCAGGTAATTCCTCACACAATCTGCCTAAATAGCTGATTAATTTAATGAAAAATCCATTTCCATCTGTTCTTTGGCATATTATAGACAAAACTTAAATACCTGATAAACTCAATGTCTACAAATTATCTGATGCCTGAAAAATCAATGAAAAATATACAGTTGACCCTTGAACAACTTGGGGGCCAGGGGCACCGACCCCATGCACAGTTGAAAA
Source organism: Monodon monoceros (assembly GCF_005190385.1). Classification (NCBI taxonomy): domain Eukaryota; kingdom Metazoa; phylum Chordata; class Mammalia; order Artiodactyla; family Monodontidae; genus Monodon; species Monodon monoceros. The sequence continues at coordinate 45,276,723 of NW_021703775.1, forward strand.
TCCACATATAACTTTTGACTTCCCAAAAACTTAACTACTCATAGCCTACTGGTGACCAGAAGCCTTACTGATAATATAAGTAGTTCATTTACAGATATTTTGAATGTTATATGTATTATATACTGTATTCTTACAATAAAGTAAGCTAGAGAAGAGAAAATGTTATTAAGGAAATCATGAGGAAAATACATTTACAGTACTGTAATGTATTTATTGATATTGGAAGTTTATGTCATCTGTTTATAAGATGAATCATCTGTCTGTCAGTACCTACATTAACATTGCCTTATATGATACAAAACAATGTAGATGTTACACACATTATTAACATTAGACTTGATCAAAAAGAAAAAGATAATGTGAAAAAGAATATTTATTTACAGGTATAGCCATTTATGCATTGACAATGAAGAAGCAACAATACGACTGCTTCATGGTTGCCTAGCCTATACACTAATGAATGGATCCTTATAAATTTTTTATGGCATATGGTTTTTCAGCCATATTCATAATACAGTATTAGAAACATTTTTCCATTAAAAAAAACCAACATACCTATGATGATCGGCTAATACACAGTTTCTCCAATTACAAAAGGAAGGCATACCGTACAGTAATGTAATTCTTTGAAAACAAAGTTATAAAACAATAAGAAAGCTAACACATTAATATTAAATATTACTCACCTTATGCCTATGTAAGGATAGACTGGGAGCTACATACATTTTATGCATTTATGACAAAACTTTTTCTTAACTTTTTTGGTATTTCTAGGCTATGCAGTTTATCTGCAAGTTTTTTCAAATTGTTGCAAATCTCAAAAAAAAATTTCCAATATATTTATTGAAAAAACCTATGTATGAGTGGACTCAGGGAGTTCAAGGCTGTGATGTTCAAGGTTCAGCTGTATTCCAACATTTGGCATGTAGAAAATGTACCTGAATAGTTAACTAATTTCTAGATTTGTTGACTGGGCCAGGGGAGGCATTATTGGGGTGGGGAGTGGGGAATTGAGGAGGGCAGGATGGTAGGAGAGAACAGAGTTAAATAAGATACCTGCTGTTCAATGGTCACCTCCAACTGTGGGCCAGGCTGAAAATATGACACTCTCATGTAGGGGAATCAGAATGATGGAATTATTAACACACATTGGAAGACTACTATGAAACAGCTTTTACATTACACTCGTTCAGAATAGTGGTACAGATATTAATTAGCGTTTTAGTGGGGAAATAGTGAGTCCTTTTCTAATTCTATTGTGGCATAGCTACTGAAGAATAACTCATACCAGCAATTCATTTTCAAGAAACTAGCACGAAAGATAAGCTAACTATGCTGAATAATTTTCACACTTTTTTCCTGCTTTACAATTCTTTTCATGGTATCCCTGCTGTATCATAGTGGAATAAAACTCTTCAAGCAGAGCTTAATGTAATATAAGTACACTGGATTAAACCTTCAAAAATTTATTTTTAGCCCAAATGAGTTGCAGATACTGGATGTTAGGTCTTCAGATTCATCTGAGGACAAATTACTATAAAGGAATTAATTTATTTTTGAAAGGATGACTGTAATTAAATTCTTACCAGTACAAGGGTCCAGAAATAACTGTAGTGCCACAACATATTTAATTTTTGCTTGCTTGCTTTTTCGTTACACACAAGTGCCCCTACATATAAAATGAGACCTTCATAGCTGTATTAAACAGCTCACATTAAATGGACATATCATCATGGAGAAGGGTATTTACTGCTCACCTATTACAGGCAACAATATCTTAATTGCTGGATTATGGGTAGTTTTTCAGCATATGCAAATTACTAAAAAAAATCTTTTGTTATTGCTTCCTTAATTTTCCTCATTGGGAGGGCATCAAACCACACATGAGTTAATTTCTATTCCTCATGGTTTAAGACTTTGTGATCTTAGATCAAAGAATAGCAGAACTCATTCTTGAGAAATTCAGAGGACAGGTGGCCTGGCTGAGGAAGTTTCAGGGACCAGGAAAAACTGTAGGAACCAAGACAAATTGACAATTTCATAATTCTGGTAGTTTGGCTCCAAAGACTTTTAGTTTTTATCCCTGTTATGTTTTTTCTTATACTCCATATCCATTCTATGTTAACATCTTCATGATCCTTACTATTATTGCCTGAATTAATATTGAATCTGCCTTAGTCTCTATTTTTCATAGTATGTATCACCTTTTAATATAACATAATTGACTTGATTTTTGGTCAACCACTGTTTCTCCCTCACTGCTAGAATATAATCTTTATCAGGGCAGGAATATTTGTCTGTTTATTTCCTGATTTACATGAAATTCCTAGAACAGTGCTCACCTCATAGTAGTGCTCAAAAAATATTTATTGATTGGCTACACAAGGCTGACCTCTGAGCAAAGACATAAATGTGGTAAGGGGGCAAATCATGTGGCTATCTGCAGAGACCTTGTTCCAGAAGAAGGGAACAGAAAGTGTGAAGAACCAAGATAGGAGTCACAAGCAGTAAAAATGCCAGTGTGGCTACAAGTGAGTGATGGGTAAAGTATAGGAAAGAAAGGCACATAGTTAGTAAGTGATGGAACCTAAATTTAGGCCCAGACGGTCTGGCTTAAAGCCTGTGCTCTCAACTATTAAATTTAGATCAATATCCAATTCTGTCATTTACTAGCCATGTGACTTGGAGCAAGGTTCATGAATACTGTCAACCTCAGTTCCCTTACTAGTGATAGAGGGGTAAATACCTCATAGAAATATTGTGAGAATTAAGTGAAATATTGTATTGCAAAATGCCTTACAAGTGGATTAATAAATATTAGACCTCTTCCCACCCCACGCCCATCTCTTGGTTTGTTGGGTACAGTGTAGTTGTTTAAGTCAGAGAAGAACTCTTAAAAAAAAAAAGCCCTCCAGTCCCCAAATCTAAACCTGAAAACCATTATTATATCTAACCCACCAAACTGATATCAAAGAATATTCTGAAGGATTATGAGGAAAGAGTAAATTCTCAAGTAAATTCAGGTCAAAACCAGCTGGCATTTGATAAGTTGTCTAATCAGGGAATTACTCAGGGAGGGACAATGAATTCTGAGTAATGACTTAGCCTGCTGTCAGCCTCCAGATAGCTGAGTTTCCCATTTAAGAAGAGTCTTTGGTGAGAGATAAGGACCCAAGGCAAAGATAATCCTAATTACAGTCTAAGGCAGGGGACCTCCACTTCTATACTGGGTGGGGGTGGCGGGGCGGGGGGTTGTCAATGCCAAAGTTGTATTTCTTTGCCTCTTTTCAACTTGTGTGGAAGAAATTAGTGAGCATTTGCTTACTACATGGGAGATTATCTTTACTAGGTAGAGTATGGACCTGACAACTTCAAGTAAGGTTTAAAGAATTAGAGGGCTTTATAAGAAATGTTGATCTCCAATAACCCAAAATATTTCCATATTATAATAATAATCCATGATTGTGGTCAACATGAAAGGTATTTACAGTCTTATATTTAGGGAGAGGATCACATTTAAAAATTATCTACAAATTTAGTGGTTTAGAATTGTCTTCAATGGGTTTCTGTGCATAAGTCTTGCTCTCCAATTAGAAAACAAACACATTTAGTGTGGTCACTTTCCTGCCATAGATGATCCTCACTCCGCAGCCCCTAACACACTGACATACCAATCACAGCTCTAGATATGTTGAAAAACTTACTTCACTGACTAAGAAAGGAAAAAAAAATTTATTAGTTTAGGTAAAAAGTCCAGAAGGAGAAGAACTGCAGTCAGACAATAATAATCAGGGCAGATATCCACTGAGCACAGTAGGTGCTGTACCAAGGGCCCACAATAATTTTAGGAGCCCACTCTGGGGGAGGAGAGAAACCTTTCCCTTTACCCTTTCTAGGTTCTTCTAGCTGATTTAAGAATAAAATTGAATGAGACAGATCAACAGGAGAAAATCAAATATAATTATGTATGTACAAGGGTTCCATAAGAATATAGGGTCTAAGTATATATTAGGCAATTGAGGCTTATATGCCATTTGAGAGAAGAAGAAGGGGGTAGGGGTTTGGACCTCAAAGAGAAGGAAGGCAGTTCACATGGAGACTGAAAAACAAATGTTTGGTAAACAAATGTTCCATGTGTCACGCAGAGGCAGTGGGACACAGAGAGGACTTTGGTCTTCAGGCCTTGCTGGGCTCCCCTGCTACAATTAGCCCATATTCTTTGTAGGTATCCTTGGTGATAGTGCTTTTCCTGGATAGTGCTTTTCTTTATATAAATTCTTTAGGCAGCTAATAGGGAGGTAAAAAGACAGACTTCCTGTCTGTCTAATCAGCCTAAAATAATCCTAATGCCACAGAAATGCTTTTTGGGCTGTCAAATTTTGCTTCCCTATACCATGAAAATATTTTAACTTCTTTTAAAATCAGAAGAAAAAACAATGTTTAGGTCAAAGAAAATGTTTTGATATATGGTATTAATATATGCTTTTCATTAATGTGATTATAAAATATAATTTTTATATTTTTTAATGGAGGAAGGAGTCCCTGAAGGCAAACATGTCTAGGGCCCATGGAAGTCATGATGTGACTCTGAACTCAACATATGTTTGATGTTTAGAATATAAGCATTGCCAAGGGTTCTGGTATAGCTCTACTATGCCCATCTTCTATTTTTTTTTTCTTTTTAATGTACCTCTCTTTGTTTAGAGCCTATCAAGAAAGCAGGGAGCTGTATTCATAAGACTTCTACTAGAAGGCAGGGTCAGATTGGCAAAAACCTCCAGCACAGGAAATCAGAGACCCTCGAATCCCAGCTCAGGCTCTGCTTCCTTAATCCAAGGTTTGTTCTGGTCCATGAGCCTCAACCATAGCTCCATTGCTTCCCTTCTGTTCTTAAACTGAGTTTGGTGGTCTGGTTCTCATATGGTGAGTTTTTTCTGTACCTTACTTTAATTTACTGGCTTTGCTTCACTCCAAATTTGCACTTTTAGCTCAGAGATATGATCTTCAGGCTGGAAAGCAAAGCCTAATTCTCAGAAATTCCTTTCTAGAAAAGTTGTGTACTATATATCCCTGGATTAACCACCAAACCACATCAGTTTTGCAGGAATGGGTCATGCTTCAAGTCCTGATACTGAGTGTGAGAGAAAGTACTGTCCTTCAATCTGATGTAATTCTAACTACAAAGCAACCTACTTCTCTGCAATGATCTCCAAAGCTCAAAAAATTTCTATTCACCTCTCACAAAGGGAAAGTTTAGGATGTGGTGTTATTTTTAATTGTTTATTTTTAAATTATTGTTATTTCATAATTCTAGCCCTTGTTTTGCAGTAGGTGAGTAAAGGATGAGTATATAGTACTAGGTTAATATCTTCTTGTAATGGACATAAGAAATCAGGCCTGAAAAAACTAGTTCTAAGAGGTGTGACATTTTTATTGCATTCTTTCATTCACTGATTCATTCAGTCAATCAGGTATTTAGTTTAAAAAAAAATCAAGATATATTCTATATCAAGTATGTCTCACATTCCTTGTTGTATTTATTTTGTATTGTTTTGGTCCTATACCTGAAGTATTCATTGATTGATATTTTACATCATAACTTTATATTAAATATATTTGATAAACAAAGTTAGTTTATATCAGTATGAGGAAGGTCTTCTGTGGATTTTATGGACATTGTAAATAGGATCCATTGATTTTAATTTGTTACTCTTTCCCTGTTTCTCTGGGATTGAGCTATGATACCTGTAATGGTCTACACCAAGGAAACAACATTGGGCCAGTGGGTCAGGGCCACTAAGTGGGGATTCAGAAAACAATATTCAAGATAATAAAGATAAGTCAGACAAATATAAGGCAAAAATTACATAAGTTGGACCTTTTTCCAGTCCTCTGAGGATCTGTGAATTTTTTATGGTATGCAAGGAGAGGACAACACTTAATAAGTAGGATTACTTCTTGCATTATCCAGGATCAGACATGTTATGAAACCTCTGTATTGTTCATAGCAGAGGAAAAGACAGACTGGGAAATTGCGTAGGGGCTTTTATAACCTCAGTCTGGAGTCAACACACTATTTCTATTCACATTTTACTGGCCAGAATTGGCAACCTGTCCTGTTGGTTTCTGGGGCTGGAGAGCATATCACTCATTATCAGGGTAGAGTTGCCAGATTATATATACTTAATATGTATATACACAGGACATTCAGTTGAATTTGTATTTCAGATCAACAACAGTAATTGGCATATTCTAAAAATTGTCCTGGTTTATCTGAAATTCAGATTTAACTGAGCAACTTATATTTTACCTAGCAACCCTCCCAGGAAGGTGAGAGACCTTGGTAAACACTGGTAATGGCCACTTCAATTCTCTAATCAAACGCCCTCAGGCATTTGCTTCTGTCTGGGGAAACATTTTCCGCCCCCCAGGGAAATCCTTCTGGTGACTCTCAAAGCATACCACCTTGGCCCTGTCTTGGGTGATTGAAGAAAGCTATTTACTATTTTTATTCCTTACTTCTATTTTTCTTTTCTAATAATCCATTTCTGTAAAAACCATGGTTTACAAACTAGCGTTACAGTGACCTATATGGTGGTAGAGCAAATTTAGCTTGCTGAAGTGTGTCCTGAGGTGTCTGCAGATAGTACCTATTGACTTTTGTTGAAGGGCAGAGTTTGACTCATAGAAATAGCACAACTTGCCCCTAAGGCTATATTCCACGAACAGAGCAAAGTTTAGAATGGATGAGCAGTTTTAAGTTACACCAGAACAGAAGCAATAGTCCAGGGAATCAAACTTTTAGAAACTAGCTTTAAAAGTTGGTCCGAGGAGATGTGCATGAATGTGAATTTTAGGAGAAATAATTTATGCACAGAGGAAGAAATGTCTGGGGGAAAGAGGTGAAAGGACAGGTCACGTATTCAGGAAGGTGCATTCCAAGACCATTTCTGAGGTTTGGAGGAGATGCCTAAACTCCGATATTTAGATGAAAGACAAAATGAACATCATAAATAAGACAAAACAAACAAGACTAAAGGATCTGGGGTACAACACTAATCGAGATAGTGTAGACAAACTGCTTGGTCAGTTCCTGACTTAAAATGCTTATAAGGGTTTAATAATTCATATTTTAATAAATGATATTTTACATCATAACTTTATATTAAATATATTTGATAAACAAAGTTAGTTTACATCAGTATGAGGAAGGTCTACTTGTATGATACAAGGTCTACTTGTATCTTTGTAAGCCAGTATTATTCATTTTCATAGATTCCAAAACATTTTTTTTTTCCACCATTAAACCTTTCTTAAAGTCAGGCATACTTAAAATCTACAAAGTCTTAAAATTGTCAGATGCCAGGTGGTAGTGGTGACTTAATAGTGTAAAAACCTTCCTTTGACACCTGTGGTTAGATCAAGAGATTGCATCAAAGTGTCTGATTAGAAAAAATATGGCGTTATTAAACCAAACATGGCTAGATTGCTCGCAAGAAATATGGCAGAGTAGAGGGAGCAAATAAAAAATAAATAAAATGCTTCCATGTTAATCCAAGCAATGATCACAGGCATTTCACTTAATGATTCAATCTTAGCCCCCCTCTCATAGCTTATGCCCCTTTGGGGAAAGTGCAGATAGATGGGAAGCAGATAATCAGTTTGGGGTCAAGAATTCCAGGAACCTGGAAAATGAGATCTTGCATAACTGAGAGTTGACTCTGTTTTTCCTTGTGCCTCCCTCACTACTTGCTCAGTTCAATTAAAGCAAAATGCATAGTTTACTAATTGTAGTAACAGTATTTTCAGTAATCAATATAGTTTGAGGGGATTATAGAAAAGGGTTATTGTGCAATATAAATGAGGTAATACATGTAAAGCACCAAGAATGTGGTCTGCCAGAGCATGAGTAGCTGTTCTTATTATCCTATTCATTTTATTTATTTATTACCTCATTATCATTTTAATATAATGCCTCCTCAAATTTAGTCTCATGAAATTAATACAAATAGTTACTTCATTTCTTTCTCTCCCTAACCTACCAACCTGAACAAACCCTCTAGACAACCAGTATCACCTGATGATACTTTCTGCATTCTTACCTACTTTTCCTTTAATTGGGCCCATCTCTGGTCTCTTCACCTAAGTTCTATTTATATGTTGAGCGTCATATAAATTTCACAATATCGGGGTATCCATCCTTAGGGTCCCCCAGAGATCTCTGTCTTCTCAATCTCATTTGACACATATTGTCTAGACATGTTTAAATTCTAGCTCCATGTATTACTAACTTTAAGAATTACATTTTTCTCACCTGTAAAATGGGGATAATAATTATACCTATCTCAAGAGGCTGTGAAGATTAAATTATAATATAAAATATGCTTGATGCCTAAAGCTACTTAATAAATACTGATTCCCACCACAACTCTTGGTGGTGGCTATCGTTAACTCTTTGCAAATTTACGTACTTTCTACCCAACCATATTTTCATTTCCTTGAAAATAGCCAACATATTCTTATATATGTATGCACATGTTTTGGTTCCTAGTACCATGCTTTTCATTTAATGTGTTAAGCCAATACTTGTAAGATCTATTGATCTGGGGATTTAAAATGCATTGCATGGCCAGCGATCTTTGTTGTGATGGAATTGCTCTGTATCTTGATTGTTTAAATATCAACATCCTGGTTGTGATATTGTACTATAACTTTGCAAGGTATCACCATTGGGGGAGAATGGCAAAAGATATGCAGGATCTCTTAGATTATTTCTTACGACTCTATTTGAATCTGTACAATTATCTCCAGCTGAAGTTCAATTAAAAAATATATTGCATGCTGACTACTGTTGTTTGGTATTTCTTTTGCTGTGGCAGAATCCTGTTTTTGCTTTATATAAATTGAAGGGCTGCACATAAAATTATCTTTAATAGGGCTTCCCTGGTGGCGCAGTGGTTGAGAGTCCGCCTGCCGATATAGGGGACATGGGTTTGTGCCCCGGTCCGGGAAGATCCCACATGCGGAGCGGCTGGGCCCGTGGGCCATGGCCGCTGAGCCTGCGCGTCCAGAGCCCGTGCTCCGCAACGGGAGACGCCACAACAGAGAGAGGCCCGCATACCGCAAAAAAAAAAAATTATCTTTAATAAAATAGACTAAAGAGAATAAGGCAAAAATGATTTAAGTACTGATCCATGTAAGTACATTTGCCTCTTTTTGTAAACTGTTAAAACCATTTAAGTCATCTAAAATTGTTGGGCACTTGGGAGTTGCATATATTCAGTGGCTCCAGTTAGTTTGTATCTTTTAATTTTCACTTCCTTTGCCAACCTAATGCCTTATTTGCCATGGTCGGCTCCTCTCCTCGGGAGTCCTTTCACCTTCCCAAGCATTTTATCACCTCGGACACAACCCATCTGTGTTGTTTCAGGCCAACTGTAGCAGAAGAGAGCCGTGCCAAGTCTGTGAATTCAGGTACTTTCTTCTGCCCTTGAGCAACTGGGCCTTTTGGAAATGACTTTAACTTTTCTCTTTTTTTCTGAATAAAATACAAAATAACTTCAATCATCCAGTGCTGAAGATCTGAACAAAAGAAGCCAAGGTGATAGGGGAACAGTTTACCAAGATCTCAACTGTCACTTCAGACAGCCAGGGGAGAGGACCTTAATTAAAGGTCAAACCTGGGAGATGCACCTCTGGGGCTGCTGTGTCGTTGAGACAGGATCAGGTTTCATGATCTCAGCTCAAATCCTATGGCATTTCTGATATTCTCCGGTATTAGTATCTGAAGCATGTGCACCCACAAAATCCAGGGGAAATTCAGTCACAAGCTAATGACCTATGTGTTTAGGTATGTATCCAGGGAATAGTGGTTTTATAATGTAGCTTTGGGTTCAAGTATTTTACTAAAAGGTATTTTTCTAACAGTGAATTTGGAATTGTAACATGATTAAGACCTGTCTTTCTTAGAGAATAGTACTCGGCAATAATAATAATAATACCAAATATCCAAAGAGACAGCAAACATTGCCTTATGTCATCTATTTTGGAAGCCTTTCTATCCCATTGATGCTCCAAATTGAGGTACTAGCTTGACTTTCTAAGAGCTAACCTGCCAGAATTTTGTAAAGATGGGAAATAGAAAAAGGAGAAGGAGGAAAGAATTACATATATCAGCCTTCCTCTTTACCACTTCAACCACTCTTATCTTTGGGAAGATGAAGCATAACACTCTTTCCATACTCTCACACTGCAAACTACAGTGTTCCCTCTGTAGCTTATTATCTTCTTCATTGAACTGTGTGTTATGTTTCACTTAAACAGACTTGGATAAAATAAGGGTTGTGGCTGGGTGCACAATTTGAATTGCCCAAGGCTGATCTTTCTTTAGCCTGACCTGGATAATAGAAAGAATATTGGAGTGGATATATATGTGAGTGTGTTTAGTGCATACAAGGAGGTTTGGAAGGATACACCCAATGCGATAACTTTATAGAGTGGAAGTAGGGAAGCCAAAATTGAGGGGAGGGAGGAGATTAAAGGATATTTTAGTTTCCTTTATTTACATATGTTTAGTTTCCTTTATTTACTTATGTTTTACATAAGAACAATGTAATTATGTATTATTATGGGAAAACAACTAAATTAAAGATATTTACAAGGCAGTCTTGCTCTGAAGTATTGTGCTAGTATCCACCCTTGGGTAGATAATCCTAGAATGCACTTCTGCAGACTCACGCACTTGGGAAATACTAATGATGTAGTTAAGGGATCACCTTCCCCCACTTTCCCCTCAAATCCTGGATCCTAGCAATGACTGCAGATCTGCTTGCAGATGTTTAAACACATGAGTTGATAAAGGCAATTGATAACGGCCATTTAATTCTGAGTGTTTGGAGGTCTTCCAGTGTTTCTGAGGATGTCTCTTTCTGTTCGGTTAATCCTATTGTTATTCCCAAACTGAACAGATTGCATCTAAAAATATGTGAGTAAATCCCACAATAACTTACTACCTCTATGATTATCAGGACTTGATTCTTTGGCTGTTCTTGCCATTTATTTAAATATAGCCATGATAAAGAGAATGCGGGCATGTTGCCATAAAGTATTAGGCTTTCTTTTATTGTTTTTCCTTTTGTTGTTGTTCTTGATGATTGCTCTTATTGATTTCTGAAATACATGAATGATCCAAAGTAAGAGACATGTAGGCCTAGAAGAGAGCAGAACGTACTCTTTTCCCTCCATTGGTAGTGATCTCAAGAGAACTCTTTAATAAGCTTTCTACATGCCAATTTCTATCTCAGTCTTTATCCGCTTCCTGAGGAACCCAACCGGCAACATACCTTAAGCAATGTCAAAAGACAAATAACAACCTGGAAGATAATATTTACAATATTTAACAGAGATAAAGGACTGAAAAGAGCAACCCAAATAGAAAAATAGGCAACAGGCATAAACAGACAATTTATGTAAAATATATACGAATGGCCCTTACACTTGTGACTAGATGTTCACTTCTCATTATAAGAAAAATTCAATTTAAAACTACACCAAGATACCATTTCTAAACTATCATATTGACACAAATATAATATTTTATAATACATTATAATGTTGAAGCTGTGGGAAAATAGACAGATTCATGCATTGCTGGTGAGAATGCAAATTGCTACAACTGTTATGGAGAGGAGTTTTGCAATATCTAAATAAAGCTATTCATATGTTTACTTTTGGACCCAGAAATCCCACCTGCAGGAATTTGCCATGAAGATACAACTCCAACAATATGAAAATATATATGCAAAAGGTTATTTTTTCTAGAATTGTTGGTAATTGCAAAATATTATAGACAACCTAAATGTCCACATATGGAATACTGGTTAAACCAACTAGTATGTTTACACTTTGTTAGTACAATGCATCATAAGAAAGAATGGGGGAGATCTCAATGAACTGATATACAGACTTCCTATATGTATTAAATACAAAAAGCAGAGTATAAAAGAGCATATGTAGTATGCTAGTTTTTTGTGTAAGAAAGAAGGGGAAATAAGAAAATACACATTCGCTTATTTGTGCAAAGAGAAACGCACAAGAAGCAGATATTAATGATATTGGTAAAGTTTCATTGGTAGGAATGAAGTTGAAGGATTTGAAGTGTGGGATTATACTTGTTTGCATAAAACTTTTCATATAGCTTCAACTTTGGAATGATTGGTGTTTTACATACTCAAAAATAAACAACAGGGAAAAGAAACAATTAAAATAGAATATAAACAGAAATAAATGAACTTAATTGTATTTCAAATTAATATATAATCACACTAAGAGGAAGTAAGAATTAACTCAAGTAACTTTTGAACACAGTATTGACTACTGTTGGGGAAACAGAATTGAAAACAAAAACTTCTTCCAACCCAGAAAACCCTCCACAAAAGTAGTGGGGGAAAAAAAACAGTTTTATTACTGAATAAGCATTAAACCAGAGTATGGTGTGCATCACAGGCAGTCCATTAAGAGACTGCAAAGACAGGAAGGAATCTCACCCTTTTATATAACCAAGCATATAACATCCATCTCAGACATGTTCTCCAGATAAACAATAACTAGTCCTTAAGTAAAAGGACTTGATACCATCATTTAGTACATATAGTTCATCCTAAATTTACCTGGTAATTGGGGTAACCATCTGTGTTAGTTAATTGGCCTTATACAAAAGAAAAATAAACTCCTATCTTAATGAAAGAAGGTAGGTTTGCAACTTGGAGCCAGGTGTCAGCTAAAGTTAGGCTCCTAGGCTCCCACAGAAACTGGGAGATACAGGCATTATCTCCCTTGTTGTTTGTTCACATTTAAAAAAATCTATTCCTAAAGTCCTTGAGAAAAACTTTCCTGGACTGTAAAGCTGTCAAGAAGCTTTAAAATATATATATATTTACCTACATTCATAACTACAAGTTTACAAAAGAAAATGTTCTAAAAAATGGGTGAAGGAGGAATGTTTCTGTCCTTATTTTTATCAGGGAGAATTAAGCCTCTTATTTTAAAATTTTGTTTTTACACTATTATCAGTTTAAAGACAAAAAGAACTGTAAATAAATACCAATCTACGGTTATTAGTAGGTTTGCTTTTCACAGTGATATAGAACAGCAATTCTGAAACTGCTTTCTGTATTTTCTCTGATTGAGTGAATAAACATATATTAAGGATAATGGGAGCCAGGTTCCTCACTGACTGGAAAGAGAGTTACAAATACTGAAGGGAGAATATTTAGAAGGCACTGTATGCTGTTGGTTTGGAATTGGAGGTATCAGTATCAATTTATGACTTCAGTATATAAAGGTAGATATAGAAGAAGATATAGAGACAAGCTCATATCTGCATTCACACACTGACACTTTCTAGCTCTGCCATTGAGAGAGCCTAAATGAAATAATGCTCCAGTGGCAATGTTCTTGGTTACGAAATATCATTTTGCTTTGAAAGGAGTCTAGGCTCCTTGGAAAGAAAGGTGATTATAGAGATGGAATTGGAAAGTAAAAGATAAGGCAAAAACATTTTTTGATTGAGAAGGAAAGGAAATTCTCAAAGAATGTGAGAACGTGTCAAAAAGACACAGTAGTCAGCTTGAGGAGATTCTCACTGGCTAAATTCTAGACAACTTGAGAATCAAAATTACGACTGAGAGTAATGGATTATATTGTGAATGAAATAAGAATCTATGTGTCCATAATGATATAAATATGTAAATGAAGGAGTAGATAAATACATGGAGGAGAACAGAAAGCTCTTCAGGAAAGGTACAAGGAATGACAGATAAGAAAATCATAATCTGGCAATTACCAGAACAGTCATTTGTCTTGGCAAGAATCATCCATGGATGCTAAAACTAATAGGGAAAAGTCTGGTGAGTAACAACAAAGTTCTCAAACTATTTACTCACAGATTACTTATTAAATGCAGAAATAAAATCAGTAACTGCTAAGTGAAGAAACTTAGATACCAACTTACTCCAGTGAACAAAGTTAACATAATCAGTAAGGGAATGTACAGACATCCTGCACCTCTTGATATGATATGCTAAACAGGGAATAATATCACTTCTGTGGTACTCCTGGAAAAAATGCATAATGCTAATCTAATCATAACAAAATTCAGAACCCACATTTAATGATCTTCCACAAAATAACTCTCCTTTACTCTTCAAAATTGTCCATATCATTAAAAAAATTTTTTTAAAAAGAAAGGTTAAAGTTCAGTTCCACATTAATGGAGACTACAGAGGTTCTTAGACTAAGGGGAAAATTTTAAATAAAAACTACAAAGGACATCACTGACACAATAGATAAAATTTTAATATGTATTATGAATTAGATAATAGTATTGTATAAATGGTAAGCTACTTGATTTTTATAATTGTATTTTGGTTCTGTAAGAGAATATTCAGATTCTTAGAAAAGATACATTATAGCTTTTGGGGGTAATGCGTCACAATGTATGCAACCTATTCTCAAAAAGTTTAGAAAATATATATTATATTATATATTATGAGTATTTTCTAAACTATTATTATATACATAGTATATATAACTAATAATTATATATAAATGCACAATTTATTATATATAATTATTTTCTAAAAAATATATATTCACACACATGAAGAGAGAATCATAAGGCAAAAAGGACAAAATAAACACAATTGGTGAATCTGTAAAGTGTATGTGATGATCCTTTTACAAATCGTGCAAATTAACTGTAAATGTTAAATTATATCAAAATAAAAGTTATAAAAATTATATTTTGATAAATTAAATATGGTTAATATTCCCAAACCTGTGTTTTCTAACATATAAATTTTTAAGCAACAAATGAGTTGATACTGTGGCAGCTGTCTGTTCCTGAGAGCCATTAAGAATAACAAAATGAATAACCAACATTCACTGAGCACTTACCACATAGCAGTCACTATGCTCTCTTTATTTGCATTATGTAATTCCCACAATATACTTTTGATACAGGTACCAGTATCTTCATTTTACAGGAAGGGGTTTTTAAAAAGTTAAATAATTTTCCATAGGTCACTGAACGAGACTGGCAGAAAAAAGATTTAAATTCTAAGGCCCCAGGTTAATGTTTCAATGCTTTATCCTTTGGTTCTTTCTAGAACTGGTTTTTTCTTCCACTATGGTAAAACAAAAATAATTTATAGATCAAATAGACAAAGGGGTGTGGTTAGGTGAAATCTATTATTTAGTAGGTATATTTTGGAATTCTGGAAATTTGGAAAGCCAAAGGACCTAGAAATATTTACATGGTAGCAGATTAATGGTTATGTTCTGAATGCTTACATTTTATATTTTGTCAAAGATGTCAAAGCAGAATTATCTATATCCCAGATATCCAAATAGCAAAGTTTCAGGCGGTATCTATGGAAATTTATCCACCAATGTTTCAAGATATATAGTAAACTACTTTTCAATGGCACAATATTAGATGTGTCAGAATCCATTTCTTCCATCTTTTCTGCTGCATCTCCTATTGTCTTCATAGTGCTAAAGGATATGTAACCGCACAACCAGACATCAATTCACTATTTAGATATGAAAAAGAAAAATATTCTAATAGCTAGAAACATAACCATAATATAAAAATAAAGTTGTATATATTGGTAGAAAGATCCATTTAACCAAGAATGAGAGGAGATTAGAGGGGAAAGACAGATGTCCATGCATGTTATGAACAATTATTATTGCTTTGTACATATTTTGAAATTGTTTTGAATTACATTTCCTGGAATTATCCTATAATGACAATAACAGTCACTCCTTCATTCATTATTAATCCATTCATTCAACTTTTTTTTCTTTTTTTTTTTTGCAGTATGCGGGCCTCTCACCGTTGTGGCCTCTCCCTTTGCGGAGCACAGGCTCCGGAAGCGCAGGCTCAGCGGCCATGGCTCACGGGCCCAGCTGCTCCGCGGCACATGGGATCTTCCCGGACCAGGGCACGAACCCTTGTCGCCTGCATCGGCAGGCGGACTCTCAACCACTGCGCCACCAGGGAAGCCCAATGCAGTTAATCTTTAAATAGGATTCCAATTCAGTGAAGCAGGAAGAGATCTTAGGAAGTCTGTGTCTCCACAATAGTCACATTCAGATACAAATTAGAAAGTTAACCAGGGCAGTAATCTGGATATTATCTAGGAGGGCAAGAAAGAAAATCCACCTCAGAAGATAGAGATGACCAAGTGGAAGCTTCTGGTTGCTAGGAACCAATGAGGATAGAGAAACCTAGATTTGAGCATGTTACCCAGATCCCTGCAGAGGCTCCAAGTGATGAGAGCTATGGCATCTTCCAGGAATAGCAGCCATGAATTTAAAGCTGCACCACTCTATTTCCAAATCCCACTGATTAATGACTAAGACCTGATCAACTAAGTGACTGTCAATTTTTTAAATACAATGTGCCCAACATTGTACTGAGATGTTAGGAAGGATTAAAAAGAAAGGACAAAGATTCATTCTGTATTTTCTATGCTCAAATACATGAATTAGCTGCAAAATTTGGTCAACTTGCCAAAAAGCTTCTCAAAATACCAAGGGAAAAAAATTATCATACAACATTTAAGTCTTGGAGATCATCAGTGCGTTTGTCACACTACAGTAAGTTTACTTTGTACAAAAGATACCATATTTTGAAAAAAAAGGTAATTGTGGAACACATCAATTTACAATCACTTTATTATTCATGTTTTCTCATAAGCTTAGTATCTTGAATAAACAAATCTCCTATAAAGGTAACATTTTTGGAATGGGGAAAATTGAATTCAAACTTTCTTCCAGTATGGTAAATTGTAGTTTTCGTTATGATGATGAATGTTTTTAATCCAGTCACTTTAAATTAGTTATGCTTCATTTTCATCTATAACTCTTGAAATATATTTCAGTTAGGGGCCAGGAGAATTTAGTATCAATACAAAATGGCTCCAATGACAAATGGTCTAAACCAAAATACTTTACTGATATGAGAAACACCTAGGATAGCAAAATTAACTTTTTAAATACAACTTTTTTGTTTTGAGCCGACAAGTTTTTTAATGTTTCTGCATATTAGATTGAAATAATGCCATAATTATAATAACTCTTCTAGTACTTATAGTTACAAATTTATTCTTAGTTAATTCATTTGTTTTTATGTAGGGACTTCCATAGAATTGTGCTTTAATTAAGTACTAACCAGGCTATTATTTGAAAGTGTTTCCAACTCGACAATAAATGGTGGTGATTTCGTTATAATTAAATAGAAATGAGTATATGAAAGCCTAATGAAGTTCTGTTTCAATATTATCTACTCGCCCTGTAAATTGTTATACTTCATTGTAATTAACTAGAAATTAACTCATTTAATTAAAAAAAATTTCTGGTCACAGAATTCTTACTTTGTTATATATCCATTGAAAACCTAATTGAGAGTGCAGGAAACATAATGAATCAAAACAAAAAAATTAGTGTAGGATTGCAAGTGAATTATACTTGAAACTGTTTACAGAATTATGACGGATCTGTATCATCCAACATTTTTCTGCATCGCATGTCTCTGATACTAAACATCTTTACATATTTAGTGTTCAATGCTTTATCAGATGCTGTACATTCTATTTCTCTCCTGTCTTTTATTATCTGATATGAAGGGCTTTATCACATTAGTTCTTGTCAGTAAGTCATTTTTAATTTCTAAAGGATGGAGTACTCTACTTGTTTCACATTGCTGTGTTTTAATACATTTGCCTAGCTGGGCAGGATATGTCTTTTTTCCCCACCCTCCCTGCCCCCCACCAAGCTTAGAAAATGTGAGGAATTAACTGAGTGGCTGCAAATTTTTCTTTTGTTTTCTACTTCTTCTTTTTCCTCTTCCTCCATTTCTTCTCCTTCTCCCTTTCCCTCTTCTCCTTCCCCTCATCCTCCTCCTTGGGTCCTAGACCCAAGAGTACAGACTGGGTGACACTGGTTTTTCACCCATTGCTTCTTTGGCAACAACAGAGCTAACTGGTCAAGTCCTTCCTTATTGTTTGTCTTTTGTTTCCATATTAGTCAACTGATTCATCCTAATCATGGATCCTGTGCTAATGGTTATTTTGAAGGCATCACTCAGCCATTATAGCTGAGAATGTCCTAGGTTATTTTTGAGATTCTTCATGAGGCTTTTTTTTCCTACCATTACATAGTTGTATGATGCTTTCCTGGAGATGTTTCAGTAGGTTGCTCTCCCTTTTACATGTGGTCTGTCAAACTAGACTTCATACTAATCAGCACATAACCTTCGCCAATCCAAATGGAATTCTCACGTGCTGCTCCCTACATTCCCACCCATTAGCTTATTGGGTCATCCCAGTGTTTCATCCATCTACACTCATGGCTGGATATGCTTATGGAAACTAATTTCTTCACTTCTACAGTTTCTCAGTAATAGGGAATCTTTTTTTTCTTTTTATTTTATTTACTTTTTTATACAGCAGGTTTTTATTAGTCATCAATTTTATACACATCAGAGTATACATGTCAATCCCAGTTGCCCAATTTATCACACCCCCCACCCCACCCCCCACCCCCGTGGCTTTCCCCCCTTGGTGTCCATACGTTTGTTCTCTACATCTGTGTCTCAATTTCTGCCCTGCAGATAGGTTCATCTGTACCATTTTTCTAGGTTCCACATATATGCGTTAATATACAATATTTGTTTTTCTCTTTCTGACTTACTTCACTCTGTATGACAGTCTCTAGATCCATCCATGTCTCTACAAATGACCCAGTTTCGTTCCTTTTTATGGCTGAGTAATATTCCATTGCATATATGTACCACATCTTCTTTATCCATTCGTCTGTTGATAGGCATTTAGGTTGCTTCCATGACCTGGCTATTGTAAATAGTGCTGCAATGGACATTGGGGTGCATGTGTCTTTTTGAATTATGGTTTCTCTGGGTATATGCCCAGTAGTGGGACTGCTGGATCATGGTAATTCTATTTTTATTTTTTTACTGAACCTCTATACTGTTCTCCATAGTGGCTATATCAATTTAAATTCCCACCAACAGTGCAAGAGGGTTCCCTTTTCTCCACACCCTCTCCAGCATTTGTTGTTTATAGATTTTCTGATGATGCACATTCTAACTGGTGTGAGATGATACCTCATTGTAGTTTTGATTTGCATTTCTCTAATAATTAGTGATGTTGAGCAGCTTTTCATGTGTTTCTTGGCCATCTGTATGTCTTCTTGGGAGAAATGTCTACTTAGGTCTTCTGCCCATATTTGGATTGCGTTGTTTGTTTTTTTTAATATTGAGCTGCATGAGCTGTTTATATATTTTATAGATTAATCCTTTGTCCATTGATTCATTTGCAAATATTTTCTCCCATTTTGAGGATTGTCTTTTCGTGTTGTTTATGGTTTCCTTTGCTGTGCAAAAGCTTTTAATAAGATTATGCAGGTTGGATAAACTTTATCTTTCCTCAAACTTACTGATTTTATCCTGTGTTATCTCTACTTTACTCTAAGACCACCCAGCAAGGTTTTTACTTGGTTATTATATTTTTCAGTTCTAAAATTCTTTTTTGTATTTATTTTGTAAGATTTTCTATTCGTTTCAAGAGAACTTGTAACTACTTCTTAAAGCATTTTTATAATGACTGCTTTAAAATCCTTGTCACATAATTCTAACAGATGAATAATCTCAGTGTTGGTGTCAATGGATTGTTTTTATTTTTCAAGTTGTATTTTTCTTAGTTCTTGATACTATAAGAGAGTTTTTATTGTATACTTGACATTTTGCATATTATCACAGAAGACTCATTATCCTATCTAAAACTTTATTGTAGCAGGTAGTCACACTATTAGGCATAGCAGGTAGGTCCTTGACTACTTTTGTAAACTGCAATCCCAATGACAATTTGCTTTTCAGAGACTTGGCAATGATATTTTTCTGATGTGTTTTGTTCTTCTGTGCTGTACACAGGTACCAGTTGGGCTTCCCAGTGGGAATGAGCTGGGTATGCAGCCCCACTCAGACTTTGCTAATGCTGCCACTGTGGGTGGATTGACCCACCTCCTGTCCCAGGTGTGGGGTAGGGAGCCTGATAATGCTGACACTTTAGCAGAGCAGGCCTGTCATCCTGTGCATGTATCCTGTGGGTCAGGAATCCTGCTGTTGCTGCTGCTGAGGCAGATGGGACTGCCATTGTTGAGATGGGTATTTGCCTGGGATTTACTTGGCCATTCTTGGCAGGCTATCAGAAGGTGTGGTGTGAGAAATGGGTTGGCCTACTTGGCTCTGCTCTTGCTATCACTGTGGGCAGATCAGCCTCTACTTCTGGTGGATGTACAGTGGGGATGGATTGGCCTAACTGGACTTTGCTGATATTACCCTTCCAGGCAGATTAGTTGCACAATAAACTGTTAAACATACATCATATGCAGCAAAATTAAATAAACATGCAGCAGAATTCTTACATAATTTTATTTTAAATCCTCTATATTGAGATTTTGTGATAACCCATGGCCAAGTGCAATTTGGAGATTTTCTCTTTTCCGTTCTCATCCAGCATTTTCTTTTCATGCTTTTCAAGATCTTCTGATTCTCTTCTGCATGTCACCTGTTGTTGTACTTCACAATCTGTCCCGGCAGAGCCATGCCTTTGAATAAAACCTTTGTTACTGTTTATAAAATTTTTAAATGTCTATATGTTAAAGTTAATTTTAAATATCATCTTTATCCACTATTATAATAGGAAAGATATGCTTCTCTTAAATATGCTCTGCAAATGCCTACTAGTACTACTTACTAAATTTTCCTAACTTTGTCTTATGCCTCAATATCTGCCTCTGTTTACCCATTATTTAGTAATAGAGAGATTAGTTAGTATGAAAAGTAACTTCTTGGTTATAGCCCAAAATTGACTTTTCTGAGCAGAAATAAAGATGCCATTGCATTGTATCTTTTATCACTATGAAATATCTTATGAAGGAGGAGCTCGAGACATTTTACATTGGGACTGTTTAATACCCCATGACAAAATGGCTTCAGAAGCACATATATGCCTAATTATATGGTCAGATAGATGTGACTGTGTATTAATTGGCATTTTACATTATTTTGTATTCCTCTATAACTTCTAAATGTGTCTAAGATTTATTTTAAGTGTTTGTGTTCCTAATTTCCCCAAGTAACAGATAAAGTTATAAAAAATTTACATTCATTTATTTGACTTTTTACTCCAGTTCTCAGTTAGTACTTTTATCCAATTTGATATTAAATGTATCCCAGACTGTTTTATATTTAAATATCTATTTGACTCATCAAGCCTATATTTTTTATTAGTCATTCAGAAGAAATGCTATCCCAGGCTACTATATAAAATGACAGAGATAATTAAACCATAAATCAACTTAATTTTCCTCCAAAAATAGAAGATAATCTTATAATTACTTTTGCTTGGACCATAATACGATTTTTCAAATTGTTCAATCAATACAGGAATTAAGATAGGAGACCTTGAGGAATCAATACTAACATGCAGCTTTTTTTCATTTTAAAAAATATGTAAGAAAATGTATTTCATTATAATACATTTAAACATTATAAACATTAATTCTGGAAAATTCTGAATCTCTTTGTTTTAAAAAAAGAAATAGTTAAAAAGAAAAGATCAAAACAAATTAAAGGGCAAAGAAGATTCTGTCATCTGTGTTTAACTGTGCTAATGCCATTTCTTGAGCAGCTAACTATATGATATACTATTACTCTCCCAACTTTGGCACCTGCTTTTGCAACTGTGATTACCTCTGAAATGGCCTTTTCAGCCCTAACTAAAATGCCATGCACAGATGAGACTTCTCTCTTTACCTCAGTGGGGAGGGAACTCTTACTATCTTCCACTGAATCATTTGTTATAGGTTTCTCTTTTATTTGACCCTTCATTGAAGGCCTATGTTAATGTGGCTGTTTGTTGCTTACCTTTGTAAAATGGAAATTATAATGCCTAAATTTTATTGTTGTCATCAATTTTAAGTAATATTTTACACACACATACTATATATATATATATTTACATATATATATATATATTTGCTTTGGCATGAGTTAGCATATATTAATTAACCTCTTCTACATCACAAACTCTTTAGTAGTTATTTAGCATTGAGGTAGACTAGGTAAAATTTGGAAATTAATGCAGATTTTACAGACACTAAGGATTATAATATGTATGTAAAACAACATATTATGTATTCATAAAAGTGTGAATAATAAAAAATACTGAGCCCTGATCCTTTGGCCTATTCTACAGGTTAGTTGTGGGATTTTTTGAATGTTCCGCAATAACTATAACTGTGGATAAGCACCAGTGGACCTCTGGAAGATTGAGACATTCCTCCTCTTTGCTGGCACAGTTGTAATAAAATTGCAGTATGACTCAATGGTTTACAACATGGATCTTAAAGAAGAAAGGTCTACCTTTGAATGATAAAATTTTCAAATATTAGTTGTATGACACTGGCAATTTTTTAAACCTCTCTAGGCCTTAGTTTCCTCATGTGAAAATAAGGTATTAATAATAATATATATTCATTGGGATGTTATGAAAATTAAATGAAAGTGTGCAAAGTGTTTAGCATTGTGAGTGCCCATTAAAAGCATGTACTGTTATTAAGTATTAATGTTTGGATTCTTAATATAATGTTTGCACCCTCTATTTCACACTGCATTTTTGTTCATTTACAATAGAGAAGGGTAAAGAATAACATTTGTTATTGCTTTCACAGAAGAATTTTGTTATTCTTCACAGAAGAAACTTTCAGGGAGCTAAAAAGGTAACATGATCTTCTTTACCTTTTCTTCTAAGATTCATTGATCACAGATATTATGATCTAAATCTGACCAAATTGTTGCATATGATTTGTAATTCAACAATCTAAGAATCATGATAAAAGCAAAAGGTTACAGAATTCAAAGTCTAAAGTATTTATAGAACATTAAAATTAGTTAATATAAAGCCAAATGAAAAGGATAATATAACACTTGAAATGGGAAAGAGATAACACAATTGCAGATACATATTACAGCTAATGTATATAATTTTAACCTGCTGTGAAAACCAGTTTCTGGGATTGCTTTTCAAGTCATGTTAGCATGTTCTCTCAAATGGAAAGATAATTGATTTGAGAATTTCACACCATTGGTGGACTGCAAGTGGAAAGGTCTGATTTGATCACTATGCTCATTGGATATTTCGTGAACCCTTAAACAGGCTATCCCTCTAAAATAATTTGATCAGCTGATCCCTTGAGATAAGTTGGGAGAAACTAGGCTTCGCAGGAAGAAATTATTAAATCACTTTATGTATTCCCATCTCCAGTTTACTATGCATTTTAGAATAAGTTAATAGAAGGATTTGAAAGATATAATACGGCTAACTCTTTCAACAAACATGTATGGAGTGAGTACTAAGGTTTAAAAACTATTATGGTCCTGAGGGATACTTGGGTGGCCCAGACAGACCCAATATCTGTTCTAGTAGAGCATATATTTTTTGAGACTATAAAAATAGAGAAAATAAATAAGAACTTAAAAGTCTAAAATAAAATTTAGGTAATGATAATACCAAAAGTAAATAAATAAATAAAATACCTGATGTAACTGTGTGTAATTGGGGGAATGATGGTAGTTTACATTAGGACAGTTGGGGAAGGCCTCACTGGGAAGCTGAGATCTGAATGATAAGAAGCGGCTGATGAGTCACCTGGTAGTGGAACATACTACTGTATAGGGAAGCAGTAATTATTAAGTCCTAAGGTGGGCACAAGATTGCTGTGGATGGCCAACGAAAGATAATTGGCAGTAGATGAGACTGGAGGATAAACACCTCAGGTCAGGCAAGGCATTTTAGGTCACTTTAAAAGTTTGAATTTTATACTGAATATAATGAAACACAAACAAGTAGAGTAATTTATTAATTCAATAAACAATTTTAAGCATCTATTCTATGAAAGACACTATAACTGGTGCTCTGGGAAATTTGGATATGAAATGAAGACATAGGAGATATCATATGGAGATCCTATATCGGAGACAATATATAATGTAACTCTTCACATAAGAAAAAATGTGAGCAGAATACCATGAGAATTTAGAAAACGGTACATCTGATTGAGCATTTTGATGCATCTTTATTAAAGGGGTGATATATAAGTTGAGTTCTTAAGAATTAGTAGCACTTTATTGAGCTGAACAAAGACAAAAGAAAGTAGAAAATAAAGAATAGTTTTAGAGAGAGAGGCTATTTTTTTTATGCAACAGCTTTTATTTATTTTTTCCAGATTTATTGAAGTAAAATTGACAAATAAGAATTATATATATTTAAGGTATATGCCTTGATTGTGGTGATTATTTCATAAGGGAGAGGCTACTTTTATTGAAACACAAGGTAAATGTAGAAATGTAACAAGTCTGGAAAGGTAATGGGGCTTGATCACTATGGCTCTTAAATGCCAAGGTAAGAAGATAGGATTATTTTTCTTTCAGTTATGGAAGAGGAACATGAGTAGTTTTGAGTAGGAGATAAGCATAATCCAAGTTATGCCCCAGAAAGGAACGAGGAGAGTAGCAGTTTGAAAGGTGACGGCAAGGCAGATGAGGAAGAAAGGTGATTGAGGGATTGTGTAGTGCTCCAGAGAGTCTAATTCTAAAATAGCCCCTGGGACATACTTTCTATTTCCCACTGCCCTAATCAGTGTTTCACAGTTGGAACATTGGTGCCCATCTGTCTCTACCTCCTTTTTCTCTCCCCACAATATCACCATAAAAATCCATCAAAACGTAGGTATTTTCATGCAACAGGTGAAAAATAGCAAATAAACTCCTGGGACTAAGAGGATAAAGCCTAGCTCTAATATGGTTTTCAAAATCCTCTAAAATCTTGCTTCTTGCAATTTCACCTACTCTCCCTCACTCATTGTTTACTGGATTATTTACAGTTTCATAAACATTGCAGGAACTTCAATTCCTCTCAGTCTTTGTTTATAATCTCCCTATAGCCTGTGATATTCTGTGCTGTTTCTTCACCTGTTTCTAACCTGCTCATGTTTCAGAGACAAGCTTTTTTCACATTTCCCCTGGTAATTTCTCAAACTTGTCAACCAAATTTATTTGCTCCTTGCTCTGGTTACCTTAACACCTTGTTCATAGAGCTACTATACATTAGTCCATGTTGCTTTTCAAAAAAATATTACTTCCAGCCCAGGCTGCCCTCAGAATATCAATGTGGTTTCTGATTGGGAAAATTAAAAAGTTCTGAAAATAGATTGTGGTTATGGTTGTACAATGTTGTGAATGTACTTAATGCCATTGAATTGTACACTTAAGGATGGTTAAAATGTTAAATCTTATATATATTTTACCATAATAATATATAATAAATATATAAAACTTGTATCAAAACAAAAAAATTAAAAGTGAAACATTATTAGCATTTTCATCAGGAACAAGAGAAGACTACTTCATCACCAGTACTTATCAATATTCTACTGCAGGTCTTAGTGGAGGAAGGAAACTAAGAAAAATAAATAAGAAGCATTTGGATCAAAAAGGAAAATCTTGTTTTTAGAAAAGATGATTGCCCATATATTTAAAAAATTCCAAGATACATTCCAAGATGAGAAATCTGAAATATTCTATTTTCTCATTAAAAAAAATCTGAAGGTAAAAAAGAAGCAAAACTGCAAAATTTTGATGAGCACAAAATGTTCATTATGAATGGTGAATAAATAAGTGATTGTTGTTATATTTTTCTGTTATTCTGTATATATGTTTCACTTTTACCGAAAAAAGGTAGGGAGGAGGAAGAATGGAAATCAGGTCCTGATGGTTTCATATGTAAATTGTATCAAATATTCAAGGAAAAAACATACACATGCACTATTTAACACATTTCCCAGCATATGGAAAGAAAAAGATTCCAGAAATATAACAAGAAAAAGTGGCAAAGATAGGACTTAAATACAATTTTTAAAAACCTAAATAAAATAAATTTCAGCTGTATTACAATATTACCAAGCAGTATCATTCTTGGAATAAAGAGAGCAATGTTAAGAAATGTATTAATTTAATTCAGAATATTAATAAATTAAAGAACAAGAAAAAGATAAAACCACCTTGAGAGGTACCCCTTAAAAAAGAGCTAGAAAATAAAAAACAAAATTATTTCTGACTAAAAATTAAGCCTCATACAGAACAAGAATATGAGAACATTTAATTAACATGATTATGTTCATTCTGAAAACAATGTCTAAATTCTTGATTTGGGGTAAAATGCCTAATCATTCCCAAATAAATTAGGAAGAAGATAAGGGGAGCCTCTATCATTACCATTAACATTTTCTTTAGGGAGTCTTAGACAATGCGTAAAGACAAGACATAAGAATAAAAAGCTATTCTTAGGAAAGGAATAAATGTACCTATATTTACTATTGATGTCATTATAGGCCTAGAAAATCCAATCAAAACAATGGAGAAACTATTGCAAATAAAACATTCAAAAGATGAGTGTCAATACGATTGAAACAAAAAATCAAAAACATTTTTATATAAAACTGTAACCTGTTATAAATGTAATGGTAGAAAGATTCTATTTTTAATACTCAAAGAGAAATAAAATTTCAAAGACTAGGTGTAACAAGAAGATCTCAAGACCTATTTAAGAGAATGTCTACACTTTACTGTGGAACATAAAAAAATTAATGAAAAGAAATTTTGCTTCAAAATTGATTAATATTGATTGAAAAATAATTAGTGACATTGGTCAACTGTTCAACTTACATTTCAGGTGAATTCATAATAATCTCATGGCTGTGCTAAATAGGGTTAATGCGATCCCAAAATCTTCATTTTCCAACTGTTTCAATACATGCACCTAAGGAGAGAAAAAATGTGTGATCTTCTTAGAAATGATAGGTTGTTTACATGTCTCTATATGTGGGCAGTGTTTCTACTCATTTTGTTATAGTTTAAAAATAAAATTCTTGAATATTCAGTTCTTTTTATGCTTAGAAACTAAACTTGCATTTTTTTCAGAAAGGAAAAAAATTGAGGCTATAACTTTTTAAAATCCAAGTAAATTGAACTGTAGTACACTGGGACAAGATAAATATTCATGGAACCAAAGTATAATTGAGACATCACTCTAAATTAATCCAAATGCAAGATATAATCAAACAACCATTTCAACCCAGAAGAAGTCTTATATTTTCTTATAGTGCATAATGGATTCTAAGTATCATAACAATTAAAAATGATAACCCATGTTACTTCTAGATATATATTTTATGTTATTTATTTATCTAGTTTTTTCATAATAGATGGATTCTATGACAATGGGGAAAGCACAGAACAAAGTTTGTCAACATAGTAAATATCCTATTACTGAATATTCACAATGAAATATACGTAAAATCTTTTGTGAAGTGGGTGTTTGAATAGTGACATTCTGAATTATGCATTATTTTGACTCAACTCTTAGGGATTTATTAGGGTTTTCTTGTAATCAATGTATTCTTCAGATAATTTTGGTTAGCAAACTCTTTGCCTAAATAAGTAATTGTAGTATAACAATCAACTATTCAACAGATTTAGGCAGAAGTTAATCCAACTAAGTTTAGGATGAACAAGTGATCACATTCATTTAATGAAAAAGAAAAGAGTAAAGGAAGAATAGAAGAATAGAAGATGTGAGATATGTAGAAAACAAACACCAAAATGGCAGGCAAAATCAACCATATCAATAATAAAATTAAATGTGAAACAACCTAATCAAAAGGCAGAGATTGTAAAACAGAATTAAGAAACAAGCAAACAAAATACAATATCCAACTGTCCACCTGTGTGCTTTCTACAGGAGATGTACTTTAAATTCAAACTGTGTTTAATAGGTTGAAAGTAAAAGGATGGGAGGAGATATTTATATAAACTGCAACCATATGATAGCTGAAATGGTTACATCAATATCAGACAAAATGGAGTTTAAGATAAAAAAAGTTACTACAAATAAAGAGGGACAGTTTATAATGATTAAGTGTTTAATAAATTAGGAAGACAAAACAATTATAAACATATGGACCTAAAAAGAGCTGTAAAATACATGGAGCAAAAATGGATATCATTGAAAGAAGAAATTGAAAATTCAACAGTAATAGCTGAGATTTCAATACCACTCTTTCAAGCATGGATGGAGCCACTAGGTTGAAGGTCAACCAGGAAATAGAATACTTAAATAGCGGTATAAACTATTTAGACCTGAAGACATTTATAGAACACCTCACCCAACAACAGTAAGAAATATTTTCATCTCAAGTGCACATAGAACATTCCCTGGGAAAGGCCATAAGTTAGATGATAAAACAAGCCTCAATAAATTGAAAAGGATTAAAATTATACAAAGTATGTTCAGCAACTAAATATTACTAGAACTAGTGTAGCAGTTCAGCAGGATGTAATGTGGCAGGATATAAGATCAAAGTAAAAAATCAACTATATTTCTACAGGCTAGCAATGAACCATAAATGAAGTTTAAATAATTCCATTTTAATATGAATAAAATAAATTAAATTTTTTTTCATAAATGAAATTAAAATAATTCATTTTAAAGTACTGTAACGTAAAAGGGAATGAAATGCCTAAAATTAAATTTAACCAAAAAAGTGCAAAACTTGTACTGAGAAGCCTAAAACATTGTTGAAAAAATCAAAGAAGACCTACATAAACTGGAAGATACCTCAAAGATATTCCCAACAATACTCAAAAGAAGACAATATTGTTAAATTGGCAGTAGTTCTCAAAATAATCTATAGACTCAGTAAAATCCTTATCAATTTATCAATCCTTATCATCTATCTTTTTGAAAAAATTGACAAGTGGTCCTAAACTTATATGAAAATGTAAAGGACAAGTAACAGTTAAAATAATATTTAAAAAGAAGAACAAAGTTGGATGACACACTTCTTGATTTCAAGAATTTACTTCAAAGATATATCAAGATAGTGTGATTCTAGCATAGGCTAGAAATATAAATTAATGAAATAAAATTTGGAGTTCAAAAATAAACTCTCACAATTATTGGTTAATTGATTCCTGACAAGTGTTCCAAAACAATTCAATGAAAAAATAATGCTATTTTCAAAAAATGGTGCAGGGACAACTGTTTACATGCAAAAGAATGAATTTATGCTTCTAACTCCTTACCATATTTAACAATTACTGGAAATGGATCATAAACATAATTCAACAGCTAAATTTATACAACTTTTAGATGAAAGATACAAGTCAATTTTCATGATCTTTGGTTAGAAAATTTCTTAGATATGAAAAGCAAACAAAGAAAAAAACATATAAATTGGGCGTCAACATTAAAAACTTTTGTGCTTCAAGGGATATCACCAAGAAACTGAAAAGGTAATCCACAGAATGGGAGAAGATATTTGCAAATATTATACCTGATAAAATGCCAGTATCCAGAATATATAAAAACCTTCTACAGCTCAACAATAAACCATATAGGTTATCTACAAAATGGGTACAAGATACAGAGACATTTTTCCAGGGATGATGAACAAGTGACCAGTAAATATATAAAAGATACTCAAAATTATTAGTTATTAGAGAAATCAAAATCAAAACCACAGTAAGATACCATGTCACAAACACTCATATGGCTATAACTAAAAACACATTTAATAGCAAGTATTGGTGAAGATATGGAGAAATTTCAACCTCCATGCAATGCTGATAGTATTGTAAAACGGTGCAGTCACTTAGGAAAATAGTCTATGTTTTTAGTTGGTTAAACTTAGAGTTACCATATGGCCTAGTAGTTCCACTCCTAGGTATATTTTCAAGAGAAATAAAAACATATGTTTACACAAAAACTTGTATATGAATATCACAAGAAAAATATTCATAATAGCTAAAAAGCAGAAAAATTCAAATGTCTTTTAAATGGTGAATGGATAAATAAAATGTTACAGGCACATGAAATAAAGTATTATTCAGCAAAATAAAAGGAATGCAGTGTTGATACATGCTGCACATGGATGAACTGTGAATACATTTTGCTAAGTAAAAGAAGCCAGGCACAAAAGGCTACATATTGTATGATTTCATTTATATGAAATGTCCAGAATATACAAATATAGAGAAACAAAAAGTAGATTTGTGATTGTCTAGACCTAAAGGGGTCAGAGGAAATGGGAAGTGACTGCTGATGTGTATGGGGTTTCTAGTGTAGAAAACATTCTATAATTGACTATAGTGATGGCTGTACAAACTCTTCGAATATACTAAAGAAATTGATTTGTACACTTTAAATGGGTGAATTGTATATCATGTGAATTTTACCTCCATGAAGCTGTTAACAAACAAGAAAAATATCACAAGGATCAAGAGAAATTCTTTGAACTCTATCTCCATCTTTAAAGGGAAAACTCAAGTTTCTTCCTTCGGTGGGGAAAAACCCAGTTCTTCCTTACTGTGTATTTCTTTCCTGTGTGTCTTCTTTGCTATTCAAACAGAACACTTAACTTCTGACACTTCTGGTCACTAAATGTGTGAAGGTTTTCCCCCACATCAAGCAATTCTCTGCAGCACCAGCTGAGTGTCCTACACTTAACTCAATTCTAATACTATCTTCCTGGAGATAGTGTCAGATTCTACAAGTTAGGGGCTCAGTCCCATAAGTCTGGCCCCTCACCTCCCCCACACACACTTCAGATGCCAGTCACAAACCCAGGTTATCACCTGTGCTTCTGAGCAAATGGCTATAGATCAGAGGTTCCAACGACTCCCTCCTTGGGTTCTACTAATTTGCTAGAGCTGCTCCCAGAACTCAGGGAAACGCATTTACCAGTTTATTAAATGTTTTCCAAGAGAAAGTCTACCCAGTCCGTGTGCTCATAGCTAAAGGAATTGCTTTCTAATCTGCAGATGGCAAGAAATATCCCTGTTTTGCTTCTGCAGGATGGCTCATTGTTCCCTTGGCATATTCCATTCAATTTCGTCCTACCATTTTTGAGAAGATGAATACAGTATTCTTTGAGACATAGTTAGTCTTTGTATTTGGCCAGAATGACAAAGTAAATATAAATTTTAGGTTGAACTATAATTTTTGTATGTGTATATATCTGTTAGATGCCAGACACTATGCTAGCTGCTAAATATCCATATTCTATAGGAAGATAATAGATATTTAACTGAGATTTGTTAGCTGTATAGATAAATGAATGGAGAGATATATAGGTGATATATAGATTTTTTTAAGAGAAACAATTCCCTTTTTAATTAATCAGTACTGAGAGATTGAAAACAAAGTTATTCTATTTCTGAAGTTCATCTTTTCATTAAAAATAGCACTCCACCAGGGCCCTAAACTTGATATCTTCCATTTTTAGAAAGCTGAAGGAACAATAAAAGTTGATGCACCTTTTAAAACCATTTGGAAAGATTTTTTTTTTTTTACTTATTTATGCTTTGGATAAAATGTACATTGTTTTGACTTTCCTGGAAGAAAGAACAAAAGATAAAGTGGGTACTGATCATGTCTCTCCAACTCCAACGGTTCCTCAAGAATATCAAAGCAATTTATATAGCATCACAGAATTTGCAATTTTCTCACAGAAATGAGAGGGGTTTGTCCACCTCTCACTCCCTTACCCTGAACCATAGGACCTTTATTTAGTTCTTTTTATTGTTTTTTTTCCCAGTAAAAGCAAGACTCATCTTATCTTCATGTACTTATTGCTTCTTATCTTGCCTGTAGATTGGAACAGTAAAGTTGATATGAATCTCTGACGCATTCAGGCCTCCATCACCTTAAATTCAGCTAAAGATCTAATCTGAATTCCCATCAATCAGAAAACCAACTGTTTGTTTAAGTAAGTCACACATTTTTTATAATGCATACTCAGTAACCTTCTGTCTACAGTATCACCTGTTTTATTTTCCATCTCAATTTCATACTTTTGTAGGCAAAACCACTAGGGAAATATATTTCAATGACAATATATGATAATGCTGCTCTCTGCGCTCCATCTCATTACAGAAGTCTTGTCTTTCTAAAACGGAAAATGGATTTACGTCCCTTAGTATTATTTCTGCCACACACTGATACAGTGAAACAGCATTTGGGTGGCTTCAAGTAAATTTAATTTTCTTTGGCTGCTTCATGAAGTGTGAGTCACTCTGAAGCAAATGATGTCACTTTTAAAGTTTGTTTTTTGGGGAATATGAAATAAGGGCTCCATAACTAAGTGTTTCTTGTTTTGTTTTGCTTTATTATGGAGCAGGTATCATCTGATATTTTCAGTGATCTTAAAAGTCATTTCAGCTTGTGACTTTCCTTTGAGGAGTTTAAAAACTTCAAGAGGTATTCTAGTATATTTCCCTATCCTTAGTTAGGGCTGTATTTAAACCAGTCTAGGAAACAGTTATTTCTGTTGTCAAAGAAAAACTACACAGGATGGAGCAAGGAAGACTTTATTCAAGGCTACTGAAATAGAGTCAAGACTATTGCAACAGAGGGGAGAGACTGGACTCAACACCCCTGAAGCAAAAGGTGGAGGAATTTTAAGCACTGGGATGAGCTGGTGGTGAAGTACTGAAGGACTTTATGTGGGGGGTTGATCAATGTGAATAAGCCATCAGTGTTTGCAAATTGGCTCCAATCTAATCAAGCTCCTATCATCCCACAGAGACCAGGGAAAAGGTTCCTATCTTTCCTGATGATTACATTTCAAAGGGATGGTGTCCAGGTCCTTGAGAAAGTTATTCCTCTCCTGTAAAACTGGCAAGACACTGGGGAAAAAAAATCTACACTTCAAAGGGGCAGAGAAAGAATTTACAGTGGCAAGTAAATGCTCTAGGACAAGGGAGGTCAGGGGCCTATAGTCAGGAAGAAACCTGTCTATAAAGTTTAGTCAAGCTAAAGGAATATTAAGGCAGTCTTGGTCATTGTTCTTTAATGGAATACTATAACATAATCCTTTGCATGCTTATTTAACTCATCACTTCCAAGATTAGAATACTTTTTTTCTTTATCTCTATATTGATTCTTTTCCAAAAAGTTTGGAAAGATGGAGTGGGCATTTGGGGTCAAGTAAGTGCACCACACAGTTAATAATATAAACAATTGAACAGATCTTAGCATTTTGATTTTAGACACTTAAAAATGCTAAATATTTTTTTTTATCTTCCTTCCTTCCTTCTTTCCTTCCTTCCTTCCTTCCTTCCTTCCTTCCTTCCTTCCTTCCTTC